>NW_024543060.1:15820000-16420000 GCF_018167655.1 Microtus oregoni | reverse complement strand
AATTTTACTTCATTGTATCAATCATTGAGGTCTACTAGGAAACTCTCAAGATTTGTTTTGAAGGGAGAAGTGTAAGACTGACGTTCATAGTAAATAACAATTCTCAAGAAAAATAGAAGACTAAACCAAACTTGAACCTCTCCTTAAAGTGTTCATCTGTGACACTACAAAAGGGTGAAGTCCCCAAAGTACAGAAAACTCAAATAAGCCAGCGACAACAAGTACTTCAGTAGGAGACAGACAAGACAAACAAGTCATTTGTTTGTAGCAGCTCAGGCTAGCCTGAGACTCATGTTCCCACTGTGGGCCTTGGGCTATGCCCTTTCTGTCAACGTTCTGAAAGCTGGGTGCTACCATACCTGACACAGCATTTGTAAAAGAGGTAATCAGTGTGCTCATTTAGGATTTGGAAGTTCCAAACCAGATAAATATCGCTGGCGAATATTTTCATGGTATTGATAACTATTTTAGCAAAGTTTGAATGGATCAACATGACGTATAGTGAAATATTCATTAGCAAGAAGGCCATGGACTCAGCAGCTTGGGAAAAGGTGGGAAACAATGCACACCTGACACCACAGTCAGCTTGCACACCTGACACCACAGTCAGCTTGCACACCTGACACCACAGTCAGCTTGCACACCTGACACCACAGTTAGCTTGCACACCTGACTGCATTGGTCTGTGTGTTCGTGGACAGGTGCCAGGCAGTCAACGAGTTCCACAAGAAAGTTATCTGCAAGTTCCTAAATTATAATACTGGTGTACCGAGCACTTTCATGTATTCAAAAGTTTGAGAATAAAATTGTCTTACTGAAAATTCCTTAATACATTAATTCTGAGTTCTTTAAACAATACCGTCTTTGGGGGGAAAACGGATGAGACATGACCCACAGTGCTATCCTGATGTCACTCTGACAATCTGATGACACTTAAACTTTCTCTGTAACCATTTTATTGTTGTTTCCCCCTGGAGATGACTGGAGACTGGATGGTTAGATGTAGCAGAAAACTTAATTTTAAATAACATAGGTTTAAAAAGTAAAAGTCTGGTTCAACAAGGGCAGAGTTTTCTATGATAAGAAGAGAAGAAACCATAAATCACAAAACCATAAAGGTTATTTTTCCAAAGCAAATGTTGCATTTGATAGCTGCTTCCCATTCAGAATATATGTAAAAGGGGAAATGTCAACCAAAACTAAGGCTTACTAAGGACCATTGTTAAAAGCCACTCTTTGTTGACTTGGATGCAAAATGTTTAGTTTTGTTTGAACAGTTAAAGACTAAAATTACCTTTTGATATTAGAAGCTAAGAACATGGTATTATGGGGGAGTTCTTTTTGAGAAATTAACTTTGTAATGTTATTTATTTCATCAACAGAGACTGCACCCTAGGTTTTCCTTTCATGTATTTAGAACCGACTTCAAAGCTACTCTGGTTTATTATTTGCAGTGACCCCTGACATATGCTTTCAGATTCCCGCTAGGAATCAGGTCCAAATATCAAGGCACAACTTAATTACATTGACTGTGGGGCAGGGCAACTCGTGAAGCATCTTTAAGACTCAAAGTTTCAAAAGTGAGCACCAGAGAGTTTAGAACCGAGCAAACTTCTGTGAACAAACTTGCAGCTTTCTCTCTCCCAGCAAGCCTTAACCGGACAGAACTCTCTGTAAGTCAGGCAGTGGGTAAGAACTGCAGACAGGCCCTGAGTAGGCTGCTATTTCAGTAGAAGAAGCCAGAACAGAAACAAAACACAAAACCGCCAGCTTTGCTTAGTAACAGGTGCCTGCAACAGAGATGCACATTGTTCCCAGGGTAGAGGGAGGAAGGAAGCATCGTAAGGACAGAAACATGGATTCTGAGCTGAACTAGTAACAAGGAGTTCATCTGTGACAGGAAGAGCAGGGTGAGGGGATTCCGGGTAGGATGTGGACCCAGAAGAGGCCCGAAAAAGCTAAGCATGCTTCAGAACTGGAAGGAAGTCAGTACGGCTGCAGCCTGGTGAGTCAGGGTACAGCGAGGAGAGGTGAGCTGGAACAGAGCATCTCTGAGGGCCTCTTCATCCCCGCTACCGGGCCAATAACTGCTATCTTGTGTGTCCATTGACTTTCTGTTTGGGCAGTCATTCATTTGAAAAGCCAAGAAAGAAAACACCTGTAGGCAGTTTTTATTTTATTTCAGGTGTTAGCGATAGATGCCTACAACCATGATATTGATATAAATGTACATAGACATGCAAATAAACACATATAAACACAGACTATCTATAAAATGTTTACATATATAAAATGTAAGGTCATATGCACAAGCAGATACATGTAGACAGCTATTTGAACACAGGTTGAGGATTCACACTGGCAAATTAGTGACTTGGGAAATCACGGTACATAATGAAAACGAACGTGAGAGATTTGCCGGAAGGCTGTGGAGGCAACATTAGCCGTGGGTGGGTGGAAGCTTCTCCCCATCTGGAGAAACCCGGCATGTCAAGGACACCAGCAGTGGCTAATAAAAGACACATGAATGGCATGCGTAGTTACATCCTGAAAGTCACAGGCTGGGAGCATGCTAGCATTAGAGACAGAGTCAAAAACAACTTTGAAGGCAGATAGAATTAAGTGGATCGGAGTCACTTATGAAACATGACCTAAATAGAAACTCAGCCCACTGCGTGAGAATGCAGAAGAGGGATGTTTGTTTGAACAGAATCTAAGCTTACTCACTAAAATAAGCCAGAAGACTAAACAGAAAAATGTTGTTAGAGGGGGAAAAAAACCACATCATTAGGGAAGGGTTCCTAACAAAACAAATTGGAATAATATGGAAAAAAAAAACAATAAATGAAACCAAATTTAATAAATTGTTTTTGCCTCCTTGCTGAGAGATCTAGAAATGATTTTGTCAGGGAAGAGCATCATGTCCATTTCGTGTCCATTTTACTCATTATCCTTTAGTGCAGGATCTGTTCAAGACATACAGTATGAGACAGCTAACAATGATTATGAATATCTATATGGCTGGCACGGTGCTAGGGTGCAATTCTGCTTGTAAAGAGTAAAATCAAGTGGAGAGAAAAACCTTGATGTTAATGCCACCTGGCATGTGGAGAGGCTTCACTTTACGGAATCCTATCAACAGAGCAAATAATGGGGACAAATTGACTACAATCCAGGTCAAACCCTATGGTAAGAGCAAAATTGCCTGGAGGTGAGCAGGAAACAGCATTGTTAAAACTGGCCCGAACAAGTAGGCTACTCATATTAAATGGAACTTAAGGACACTCAGAGGTGCTGGGAGAATTCAGATATGGGGAGAGGAAAGGGAAGGCATTTCTGAATGAATAACACTGTTCTAGAATAGTTTAATCTGATCAACTGTGAGCCTCCGTAATTATTAACCAGCAGGTGAGAGAACAGAGAACGAACCGCACTCACTGACAGACTTCCATCAAGGGCCAAGGCCACCAGGATCATCTTTAATAGTAGCTCCTGAGAGATGCAAAGAAGACATTGGTTTCTTTCGTTCTTATTAAACTAGAAAACTTTTAAAATGATAAATGGGTTTTGCAAGAATCTCAAAAAGAAAACACATATCCCGGCACCTCTAATGAGTGTATAAGAAAATCCTCCAGGAGGTAATTTGGGGGGATGCCTTGGGTGAACTAAGATGACTTTCTCTTCAGTTGACCTGGAATTGATCTTAAAGAAACAGTTCAAATGGGAAACAAATGGCCAAATGCACTAATTGAAGTTATTCAGACGATCTGCAAATTGGGAGTAGCTCAAAGCCAGAGGAGTCAGGTGAATGGGAACAGATGAACGTGAGCAGTCATCATGGAGATGGGAAGGTGGAATAGGATCTTAAAGACCCATTATTGGTGGGAGTGTAAACAGGCTCAACTTTTGAAGTGGGAAACCAGGCAGTAACAAAGCTGAAAGTACAGGTCAGGTCCTGAGGCTTAGATCCGTGTTTGTGGTGGTTAATCCTCAGTGTCAATTTCACTGCCTGTGGAATCACCCTGGAGACTAGTGACACTATGAGAGCATTATCAGTGCCGTTTAATAGAGGGAGAAGATAGAGCCTGGCTGTGGGCAGCAGCATGGATGGTCTGGAAAAGGGAGACCCTCCTCCTACCACCAGTGTCCCCTCCTTTCCACTTCCTTTCTGCCATGTACGAGCTGTCCCACATGAATGCCCCCTGCCCTGTGGATCCTCTGCATCCTCTGTGAGGCAAAAGAAATCTTTTATCACTCAAGTGCCCTGTCAGTGTGTGATCGGGACAGTGCAAAGGTAGCTACCACCTCAACCGGACACACAGATGGGGCTGTGGCTGTGACTAAAACCGGCTGTGGTTCTCAGGCCTCGGGAGCTCGTTTGTAAAGGGACCGATGAAGGATCTGGAGGTTAGTGGGGCCCTTGAGTGCTGGACGCAGAGCTCCATGTGCTCAAAAGAGAAGACTGATGAGAACGCGACAAGAAATGCGGACGGTGAAGACTGTGCTCATAAAGTTCCCGGTGGGACTGAAGACAAGCAGTCTCTCATGTGACATTCTGTCCAAGGATTTGTGTCTAGGTTGTCCACACCCAAAACTTTGTGGGAGGCTGAATTTAAGGGTGATGGGCTAGTTAATCTGGCAGAAGCAATTTCAAAACACCAGAGCACTGAGGCTGTGACATGGCTGTCGCTGGCTGCTTTTAGTCAGGTGAGCAGAGTGCCAGAGGCAGAGCTAAAGCCTTTGAAAAATATGAAGTCTGACCAGATACTGACAGTTGTTGATAAAGGTTCAAGAGAACCTTGAGATTTATGTCCGGTGCTCCAATGTGGGTCTCTATCTCTGTCTCCTTTCATCGCCTGATGAAGGTTAATATTCAGGAGGATGCCTATATGTTTTTCTTTGGGTTCTCCTTATTTAGCTTCTCTAGGATCTCTAATTATAGGCTCAATGTCCTTCGTTTATGGCTAGAAACCAAATATGAGTGAGTACATCCCATGCTCCTCTTTTTGGGTCTGGCTTACCTCACTCAGGATAGTGTTTTCTATTTCCATCCATTTGCATGCAAAATTCAAATCAGGAGCAGAAGGAGAGAGAGCACGAGCAAGGAACTCAGGACCGCAAGGGGTGCACCTACACACTGAGACAATGGGGATGTTCTATTGGGAATTCACCAAGGCCAACTGGCCTGGGTCTGAAAAAGCCTGGGATAAAACCGGACTTGCTGAACATAGCGGACAATGAGGACTACTGAGAACTCAAGAACAATGGCAATGGGTTTCTGATCCTACTGCACGTACTGACTTTGTGGGAGCCTAGGCAGTTTGGATGTTCAACTTACTAGACCTGGATGAAGGTGGGGGTTCCTTGGACTTCCCACAGGGCAGGGAACCCTGATTGCTCTTCGGGCTGGGGGGGGGACTTAATTGGGGGAGGGGGAGGGAAATGGGAGGCGGTGGCGGGGAAGAGACAGAAATCTTTAATAAATAAATAAATTAAAAAAAAGGTTCAAGAGAAGAGTGGTATTAAAGAGAAGCTAATCATTTTGTGCTAGGGCAAAAAGGAATTTGTATACCACTCAGGGTTCATAGTATAGAATTTGAAATTCATTTGAAAGAATTTCCCATGAGAAGAGACAGCCAATGGAGTATCCTGTGCACAAGGGGTGCCTAGGAAAGTATTTCCCATGTTCAGCTGTGGAGTACTCAGACCACTACAGGCATGGTCCAAGGTGGACTAGAGAATGCCTGAGCTGATGGTTGACTTTGTATCATCCGCATGTCATTGGTTTTTCTAAGCACTCAGCATGCGAGTGTTATAGGGTCATGAATCCTGCTACCTAGATTTTTAAATGCATGCCTAGGAGTCCAGGCAATGTTTAGTAGGCTCAACATACTTGTGAGGAGCACTCAGAAGGACAAAATGTGAAGCTGAATGGGTATAGTCTTAGCTACAGTGGAAACCACAGCAAGTGAAAAATGCTAGGGATGTGGAATTACTGATATAGAAAGCAGGCGTGGTTAATAAACAGAACCAGCCCAAGAGAGAGGCTGTATGGGAGAAGTGAGACTGCCTTAGCCTCTTGTAGCTCACATAAGGATAACATATGCTCTGATAGCGGACATGGACCTACAGGATCCAATGCTTGCCTTAATGGGATCTGATTCTGTTGGGGTTGGGTCCTTCCTAGCCATTGTTTATTTTATTCACACTTGGAATATCTGCACTCTGGGATTTATTACAAGTATCTAGGAGCAAGGGCTCACAAGTAAAAGCCTGCCTTCAGCTTCAGTGGAGACATGGAACTTAGGCTTTTGTACAACGTTTGAGTTATTAAAGACCAAGGGCTCCTGGATATGGACGTGAAGGTTTGGAGAGGTCATAGGTTGGCACGCTATGGTTTAAAGTACTATGTTTGGGTGTCAATTTTACAAGAAATAGACTTGTGACTGTTTTTTTTTTGTTTTGTTTTGTTTTATTCATGGGTCATTTGAGTGGATTTAAATTTTCCAAGCAGATTGGTGAGGCACGACTTTAGTGTGTGTTGTGAGAGAGAATTTCCAGACACATTTAAGGGAGAGGAAAATCACTCTGAACATCCCATGGCCTAGGTACAATGGGCTCTATGTATTAGAAAAGAACCATGAGAAAGTTAGCCAAGACCCAGGATGTTTCTCTGTGTTTCCTTCTGCCATGATGTGTGCTACACGGCCGAACCCCCCTGCCATGACGGACTGAGTCTTCTGAGGCTATAATCCAAAACATTTCTTTTTGCTCTTCAATATTTTCTGTAAGACATTTTGTCCCAAAGATTAATACAGTACTGGATATCTAAAGTGTATAAGGATTTTGGCAATTTAAAGCATCTTCAAATTTTCTTTTTTTAATAAATAGTTTTTCATAATATACTCGATTCATACTTTCAAGGATCAATTATATTAGGGAGAACATGCTTATGTTTTTAAAAAAAAATCTGAAGATGTCTTAGAGCTGGCCCCATTTCTAATGAGGAACTTGAGGGTCACAGAGGTTAAAAACGTGAGCCTTTATTAAGCTCATAAACCTATTCAGTAAAAGTTGCTCCATTTGAGGCACTGCTGGGAACTTCACAATACCTCTTTCTTTAGGCAAGGACCCCCATTGCATGAAGGCATACCACTGGAGTCTGGGGAAACAACAGATGGCCTGTTATATCAAGGACAACGTTATTTCTGGCAAGCCTTCGAGAAAGAGGTGGGGTGAGGATGATTTGTTGATCCTCTGACCTAGCTCATGTGAAAGAATAAATAAAAATAACATATGTTCCGATCTAAAATGCAGTGTGGCCACGGGAGGGAAGGTGTGGGTGTGTGGAAGGTCTTCTGCTCTAATGGATTGCTTGGACCTGCAAGGTAGGTCGAACAGAGAAGGGAGCATTGCTATTCCACAGAAGAAGTCACATTTCTAATTGTTAAGGGCTGTGCGAACTTCTATGAGTTTCACAATAATCAATTAATTAACCGAAGTAGATATTTAGGAGTTACCAACCAAGGATTTGCAGTCGTGGCGTATAAATGAGCATCGCACATACAAACCTCCTCTTTAGAAGAAGAGGGTGCTCAAGCGGAAGTGGCATTGTGTCCGTGGCTGTGCCCAATCGTCATCATTCAGTGGGCACACATCGTACTTGCTCAGTTATTTCACTATAATGTCAGTAAGTGTGCAGAACTCTGGCAAGTTCAAGGCTTGAACTTACGTTTCCTTTAGAGCGTTTCCATTCCCTAATTTTGGGGGCTGATCCCTTGACCCTAGGGCAATGACTCGCTGGGTTGGTTGGTTCTCCTGTGTCGCAGTTGCACTTTCCCCACTTTTGGCTAAAAATCTTTTGTCTAATCCATCAAGTCTGGGCCTGTATCTTCTCAAACACTTTACTTTTTACCCCTGCCCTCTGTTCTCAGTCGATATCTCTTTACCATGTATAAATTCATTTCCAAAAATGTATCGTTAGAGTCCTGCATTGTCTTCATTTTCTCTTGGTTTCATAGCTCCCTCAACTCACCTTGCGACACATCAGCCTGGCCTTTAGAAAAACATCTTTAAGAGCTGTCGGCTTAGGAGTGCTGAGTTTTCATTTCTCATCATTCTCTTTCCTTTTTAAAAAACACTTTTAAAATAATTGATTTAAATTTAATCAGGAAACAGTAAGGAAAACGACTGAACCGTAAGTCCTCCAGTAAGTTGTTTCCACTCACCTGTATTCTCTGTGGACCACTTCTGCCTCTTCTCAGAACGTTCCTGGGTACCATCTCACTCGATACTTCTGATGAGGTCCAACTCTCAGCCCATCATCCTAGCTTCCATGCCTGCAACCCGGCTGTCACAGTCACCAGTGATTCCAGAACCACTTCCTCTAACATTTTGTTCCTTTGTTTGGAACTTGGCCCATCAGATGGATGAAAGAAAATCCATCCTGCTAGCGGCCACATGGCTGAAATTTGTGACTTGCCTTCTGTAATTCTGCACATTCCTGCTTTCTGGGTGTCTGCTTCTTCTCAACCCCCTCTGCAGCTTGTCACCTTCTGCAGCTTTAACTGCAACGTTTTCAGAGCCACCTCCTCCAACTGCCTTCCTTTCCTCTCCTGTGTCTATGCAGTTTCTGTCATGTCCACAACACCTATATATTATTACTCCAATTATCACAGATATTTTATACATGACCACTTCAGCCTCCCTTGGCTCTACTTCCAGGGCCACCCATCTTTCTCCCTTTTAATAGTACTGTCACTATTTAGGCTTTGCACAGAGGGCCAAGCCTTCGTTGCGCAAATCTGTATGTTTGTTTCTCCCTCGAATTCCTTCTTTCCCTGTTTCTCATTTCAGGAAATGCCATTGCCTAGCCAGTTGCTCAAGTCAGAAATCTGGGATTCATCTTGGCTGCTGTCTGATTTCCTTCTCACGGAATCCATCACAGAATCCTCTACCTCAAAGATGTATCTCAGATTTGTCCTCATCTCTCCAACTCATACCTTCCCCAGGCCACACTGTTCTCAGCTCTTCCTGAACACACATAGCCTCTTGGCTGAGCCCGGCGTCTTTCCTCTTCTTCCTTGACTTCTCCCCCTTTCAATATTTAAATTCATCATGGGATCTATTTATGATGAAGTGAACAAATAAAGAAGCCATCTTCAATTTATCTTAGAATTACATCCAGGGTCTTTCCCAGGGCCCACAGGGCTTCTGTCTGCCCCTTTAAACTTTGTTCCTAAATGTCCCCACCTCATCCATCAAACTGGAGCTAGGACCTCTTTTAGAATGTCAAGCTCTTCCACCTTTGGTTTCCTCTCATGTTCTTTCCTTCCACGCTCTCAAGAGCTAGCTCTTCTCATTCATCAAAGTCGCAGCCTGGAGAAGCCTGGCTTGACCACCAGAATTTCTCTGTGATTTCCTCACTCTGTGCTCTCTGAATGTAATACTGGATCATTTCCATCATATCAACTACTTTTAGCTGCTTGTTATCCATCTCAACTATCAGGATAGGAGCCCCATGTAGGGAGAGTTAACACAAGTTCCTCATGGTGAACATAGTTTAATAAATGCAGGAGTGATCGAGGGAAGGCAGAGGGAGAGGAATCTGTCACATTATGAAATTAGGGGCTGGGGATATCACTCAGCTGGTAGAGGGCTTACCTAGTGTAACGGTGAGCACTGATAATCAGCTTGACAGGATCTAGAATCACTACGGAAATTAGTCCCTGGAAATGTCTATGAAGGTTTCTCTAGATTAGAGTAATTGAGATGGGATAACACTCTCTAAATGAGGGAGGACCATCATCATGTGCTCCAAGAATACAAGAAGGCAAGGCGGGCACCAGCAGTCACAGTGCTCTGCTTCCTGCGTGCAGGTGCAATGTGACTAGCAACATCTTCCTCCAGTCACCCGTACTTACATGATAGACTGTATCCCTAAAACTGTAAGCCAGAATAAACCCTGACTATGAAACTGCCGTTGCTGAGTATTATGTCCCAGCAACGAGAAGAATGATGAACACTAGCAGGCACAAAGTCTCGGGTGTAATGTTTGACATTGCATAAAATTGGGTATGGTGGTGTATTCTTGTAATTCTAACATACAAGAGGTGCAACGCAAGGGTATCAGAAATTCAAGGTCATCAGTGACTACATACAGAATTATAGGCCCAGCATGGGCTACATAAGGCTCAGACAAAATAAAAAAAAAATCCTAACTCAAGTTAGGAATCTCCGAAGTTGAGGAGGGAATCTGATATTAATTTCAAAACAGATCTATCTGTTGGGACATGGGAGGATGGGTAAGCGGATCAAGGGCCTGCTAGTAAGCATGAGGACCGTGTCCCAAATCTCTAGCACCCACAGGCAAATCTGAGCAGGTAATCCCTGCTGCAGCTTGTAATCCCAGCAATTAACAGGATCATACAGCTAGGTAGGGTAGCCAGAATCAGTGAGAGACCCTGTGTCAACTTAGTGGAGGGCAGCTAGAGACCCCACCCCAACACAGTGGAGAACAGGGAGAGACCCCGTCTCAACATGGTGAACAGTAGTGAGAGACTCCACCTCAACACGGTGGAGACCAGGAAGGGACCCCCACCCCAATACAGTGGAGAACAACTGAGCAATATTCCTTTTTTTCTTTTTAATTTTATTTAAATAACATTTTTTCATTTATTTTACATACCAATCAGTTTCCCCTCCCTCCTCTCCTCCTGTTTCCTCCCTTTTCCCAGCTACCCCAGCCCGCACCTACTCTTCCTCCATCTCTACTCAGTAAGGGGCAGACCTCCCATGGGCTTGCACAAAGCACAGCACATTAAGTAGGGGCAGGACCGAGCTCCTCCCCTTAAATCTAGGTAACCAAAAGCTCTCACTGTTAGAAGCCTAACAAAGAGACCCTGCTGCACTACTGTCACACACCTGCAGAGGGCCTAGGTCAGTCCCAATGCAGACTCCCTAACTGTTGGTCCAGGGTCCATGAGCTCCTGTGAGCTCAGGTCAGCTGTCTCTGTGGTTTCCAATCCTTGGCTGGTACAATCCCTCCCCTTACTTCCACAAGACTGTCTGAGCTCAGTGCAGGGCTTGTCTGTGAATCTCTGCCTCTGCTTCCATCAGTTACAGGATAGAGTATCTCTGATGGCAATTAGGGAAGTCACCAATCTACTTATAGTAGATGGTCAGTTAGGTGTCCTCTCCACTATTGCTAGGAGTCTTAGTTGGGGTCATCCTTGTGGGTTACTGGGGCGTTCCCTGGTACTAGGTTTCTCCCAAACCCTGAAATAACCCCCATCAAGATGTCTCTTTTTTTACTCTCTGATGAATATTCCTGATTCCAAGCTTGTACACATATATACATGCATGTATGTGCACGCATACATGTACATGCAACCACACGAGCAAGCATACATACATATACATGCATGCCCACCATATTCACATATAAAAACTATTTCTAGGGAGAACGGAATTTGTTTCAAATTTTTCTGAAAATTTTGGCTTTGTTTTATATACAGGCTTTAAAAAAATGGCACTATTTTTCATCAAAAGCTATTACGTTCTTGGGAAATCTTGTTTTTTCACTCTAAGTATACTATGCATGATCCAATATTAAATAAATCTTTTCTATGTGCTTTTTCCTGTGTCTTCAGCAGCTCCATAAAAAATAAAAAAGCATGTTCCAAGGATGCTGGGGTGAGAAGGATCCCTTATCATGATCACTATTAAGTTGGTGCCGAAGAGACTGAGGCAGACTCAGACACAACCCTGCAGGCATTTCTGCTACTGTACACTGGTCATTATAAATAATTCACATAAAGAAGATGAAACACAAATAGTGAGAGAAAATAATGGGAAGCACTGTATGTCTTTGAGTTACTGCAGGAAAGAAGTTCATTTGCAGCTAAAGCACAATCCTACTTCACCTCTTTGACATGCACTTGGCTGCAAGCCCCTGTAACTGTTTCTGAGAAGCTGATGTATAAATTCTTAGCACTCCCCGCTGTGGGTACTCAGGCCTAAAACCCGACAAAAGATCCTCGGGAGCCTTCAGGGAAGGCACGTTCCAATTTCTTTTCTTTTTCGTTTTTGCAAAGGAAAGGGGGAAATGGTTTGTGTGGTTCTAACAAAGAGATGGCACAAAAAGGTAAACACACACACACACACACACACACACACACACACACACAAACCCACAGGCAAAAGACTCTTTTCTTCAGTACACATTGTTGAATAGAAACTGTGCTAGGTTTTTTTTTCTTTTCCTTCACAACAAATTCTCAGAGAAAGCATCAGAAGGAAGGAAGGACTGCTTTGTCTCACAGCGTCACTGGTAGCTGGCCATCGTTAGCTGGCTGTGCTACTCTGGGTCTGAGGTGAGGGTTAGCATCACAGTGGAGGGTGGGTGTAAGAAGGGGAAAAGGACAGGGTACCCCTCTCAAAGGTCTATCCTCCAGCAGGGTTGTGCTGGGTTGCATAAAAAGGCTACCCCAGAGGGTCATGCACTTGAATACCTGGTCCCCAAATATTTAGGAGGTGGAGCCTACCAAAGGAAGGGGGTCATGGGGTCGGGTGGGGGCTTTGAGAGTTTATAATCTCACCCCACTTCCAACTGACTCCCTCTGGTTTTGCTGTTCTCGTTTCCCTTTCTGTGTGCTTTCAAGTTCTCATGGCTGAGATGCTCTCAGCTTCCTGCTCTGGCTGCCTCCTGTCATGCCCTCCCTGCCATTATTATGGACCCTGCTCCAGAAACTCTAAGCTAAGTTAAACTTTCTTCCTTCAGCTGCTTGTTTTGTCACAGCAGTGAAACAGTGAATACGAGGGCTCTGTGTTCTGCAGTCTCTACCTCCTTCCAAAGGAGCACTGCCAGCTGGGATGATGAAGCCTCAACACGCAAACTCGATGAGGACATTTCATATTCAAACCATGACACCAATTCACGGGGTGAAAAGGGCACACAGATGGATAAGGTCCTTTCACTTAGGAGGCATATCACCATGAAGATTATATGGATACATTGACACTCAGATGGATGGATGGATGGATGGATGGATAGATGAAAGGATGGGTGGATGGATGGATGGATGGATGGGTGGGGGATGGATGGATGGATATGAGTAGGGGGATGGATGGATGGGTAGGTGGATAGATGGGTGGGTGGATGGATTGACGGACGGATATAATAAAGATAAGGATGGGTAACTGAACATTGTGTCATAACAAAAAGAAAGTAATGGGGATTTAAAATGACACAGGGCAGACTTAGGCAGATGGATTACAAATGTAAAGAAATGAGCATGGCTCATTAATTTGATTCCTATCTCAGAGGCTTTGTGAAGTAACAATGGTTTTTTCCTGTGTATTAAATCTATAAAATGCTTATAATGAATGCATGAAAAACGTAGCTTCCTCTTAGTCATCCAGACATTTGATTAAGACACCATACTTAAGGTTTAGCCATCCCTTTATGTTTAGTAATTCAGGGAAAGATAAAAAATGTCTGGCAAGCCCTTCATCTGGCACCAGGAAAGAGGCCAGAATTCCTGGAGATTTCTCTAACATTCATCAGAATTGAAAGAAAGTGACTTACCCAAACTCTTTGAAGACTTCCTTGTCAAAGGGTACTACATCCACCGGAGATCAGCAGCTAACAATCTTTCTACTCAGTACCCTGGGCTTCAGCAAGGAACATCACGTGACTAAGAACGTGAGAAAGCCTGGGCACATTCTCTGTCATGGACATCTCACCAACCTAGCAACTTCATGGGAGATTACATAAAGGCATGTGCCTTTGCCCTGCGGAGTTCTCCATGGAGCCACTAAAGGTCACCAAGAACAAACAGCTTCCAATTCTATCAAGAAAAAGAAGGCCCACGTATCACCCATCTAAAGAAGGGACAAACACTAAATGCCAACCTAGATATTATGGGGGAAATTACAGCTGACACTGAACACCCACCTCCATACATTACAAAAAATTACAGCAGGAAACAAATGAAAAGAAGGAAAGGTGTTGATTGGATCCGGGTTAACAGAAAGGTCTCTTCACGGGAATCCTGCTATTGGCTGCTTGGAGCATCACACTGAGACGTGAGGTTGATCCCACCTCAGGAGCAAAGAGGCCCTCTGACAAATTAGCAGAGTCTGCTCTGAGTGCAGAAATAATGGGAGACACTCCCACTTTGAGGCAGCTCATTAATGTTTAAATGACACACTGCTTCTCAAATGTCTCTAAAAATGATGAAAGCACCGAGTGCCAGTGGGAGATATTCCTAGTAGAGGCTCTCTGTAGCTCTCCATCTTCTGGTGCCACGAGCACTTGGCCGGACCTGCCATCTGTTCCCCACAGCGGACACTCCACCATAACACAGTCTTATGATCACATTTCCAGGATCTTTTGCCCCAGATTTGGCTTTCAGGTGCCCATTTTCACAAGAAGCGAATCATGGCCTTTCTACAGGTCCCGCCCAATCACATGAACCTGCAGGAAGCCACTCAGAGCGGAGCCCATCCTATACACACTGCACACACGCAGCCGTTCCCTTCTGAGCATGGATGCAATGAATGCAACAATGAATACATTGTTGGGTCTTCCCTTCATTTTCCAAAAGTCCCTAGTTTTCTTGAAAGAAATACATTCAGAAGTCAAATAAAGGGCTGGGATATACTCAGTGGCAGAGTTCTCAACCTGAAGAGGGCCTGGGTTCCATCTCTAGCATCAAATATAAAGAGATATAATCATAATAAAAATTGATCATAAAAGCCCACAAGGCCAGTGAGGTGGAATCTTAGCAATGCGCTAAGTTATTTTTTTTTACCTAAAGAAAAGACCAAGCATTTTACACATGCCTACAATTGCCTGAACTGAGACGGCAGCATATTGAGCATTTAAGTTACTGTGCATATTCACGATTACACATTTGCACATTTAAACTCCGGGATTGCTTTACTCAGCATATGCCATGCTAAGTCCAAGGCCCGGAAGCTGGCAACAATCCTCCCCTCTCTTGGACTTGGTCCTTCAAAGCCGTAAGAGATCAGAGCGATTTCTTAGAATGATTCTCCCACATCACTCACGCGGTTACAGGTGTGATTAGCTCTGCAGGGGCTCTCTGGATCCATTAGAGAATAAATGCATAAACAAACAAAAGACACCATCACCACCAAAAAGATTATCTTAATTACAGGCACACTGTGCTTGTGGGTACTGTGTTGCTATGTGGCTTTATTTCCTGAAGGTAATTAACTGAATGCTAGTCACTTTAGCAACGGGCATGTTGATGTTTTAAGTTCTTGATGGGGGTGGTGTTTCTCTAAATAACCAAATAACAGAGGTTTAAGGGAGTTGAGCATCCTCTTTGGGTGGGGGGTCCTAGCGGGGCCCTGGAAATCTGTATGGCCTGCTACCACTGGACTTTTCCTGGGGGAGACACAATCAAGTATCTGCACTCTTGAAAGGACACTAATCACAGGCCAAAGGAACCATTCTACCCAAGTCTGGCGTCATGAACAATGGTTCACTGGACTTCGTTACAGAATATGGGCAAGGAATAAAGGGAATATGGGTGACCTGAAAGCATTACCAAAACGTCCTACCCCACCATGGCTTACTGCAACCTCACAGCTGCACAGACAGGGTTCCCTTCACTAACATCATCTCCATATCCTCCTTTGTCTTGGCACTTTACAAACCCAATCTACGTGCCAATCTGAGCCACCCATATCCTCAGGAGCCTCTGCTTCCTCTTCAAAACCATCTTCTGTCAGGAGATTTAATAAAGCCACAGAAGCCCCACCCTGGCCCCCAGGCCCTTGCTGAATCAACTCCCATTTTCGCTCTCGGTGAACCCAGTCCTTCCTCGCTCAGGGAACTGGGCATCACACACCGCCTCTCACCCTCATCTCCTTTTCTCCCTCCTCACTGTTTTCATCGTGCACTTCAAGCTGTCAGACTGCAGGGCAGGTTACTTAGCACAGATGTAATCTGTAATCTCTTTCCTCGTAATATTCTTAACTTTAATGCACAGCAAACACACACCTCCATCGCATCCCCTTCCCAGCTCTTCTTGTCATTTCAGGACAGTGTGGAGGAATGCATTCACATGCCTTTTTCTTGTTGTAATTCTCCCATCCAAGTCCTAACCAGGCCTGACTCTGTTTAGCTTCGGCCATCAGACAAAATGGGACACATTCAGGGCAGTACAGCTGTAGATGACTTCTTGTAATGCATCCCTTACATGGGTCAATTCTTTCTGGGTATAGACAGCCCAGCCTCAGTCCCACAGTAGGCCAAGGCAACTTCTACAGGTCCCTTGCATTCCTGTCCCCTGGGTATTACTTTCAGAGACTGCAATCTACTCTCTGGTTCCATCAGCCATTCTCGGCATGTCCCTGTGTTCCTTTGGTGGACCACATTCATGAAGGAGGGACACCACACCATAAGAGAAAGGAAAATGTCCCCTACTGACTTTCTCTCTGAGAAGACAACTCAGCCTGAGCTGCATGTCTTACCACCTTACCAAGGACCCTGCAACTCAGAGCTTACAGAGGGACTCCATCTACGCAGCTATGGGAAAACCACTATCTATGCGAGGATGGGGCATTTTGGTGATGTGGAGCTTTTGAGGTTGCTCACTTACTTTCCTGTAAGTGAGCCCGATAAACCCACTGGTTCACCAAATTATCCTTGTGTGGGATTGTTATGCTGTCTGTTATTGGTGCCCCAGGAAGGGTGAGTGATTCTCACATGTGAGCACAGTTGTTTGACGGCAGCACAGGAGTCAAGGTCTTGCACCCAGGGCCTGCAGTGCTCTGCCTCGTTTTCATTCAGAGCTGTTCTCATGTCCTTTCCTGCGCTTCTGTACCCTCGCCTGCACTGGTCAGCCAGGGCCCTGAACCCTGGGATCCTCCAAGCTCTGAAGGATCTCTGATCTGCCCCAATCCTGGCCATGTCCCAACAGGATGGCACAGAAACTCTAGACAAAGACGAAATCATCTTTTTCTTCTATTATTTTTCAAAATTGCCTTTTTCCTACCCATGACTAGGCAGTATTTTCACACGCTGGGGATGAGCACATTCAAACGGATGTTCTCGAATGCATGGTTTCCAAAAGAGGCCACGAAGTCTTGCAAATATAAAATGAGCATTTTGAGTGATTGCACAGCTCGCACAAATGTCTCTGGCTAGGATCTCATCAGTGATGGCTCACACTGGGCAGAGGTCCCCTGTGGCGGCTTCAGTCAGCTCACATTAGGGCACTGGAGCCCATTTGTCCTGCTGAGATGGAATAAATGGCTAGGATGCATTAACTGATGGAGGTCACAGGCGTCCTAGCCAGCGATGTGAGGGGTATTTCTTTAAATATGCCCTCGTGGTTTGAAAGACTTAGTGGACTTGAAGCCTGTGCTATTTCTCCCTCTCCTTAAGGATGAAGTCTCCTCATTCCATAGGCAGGAACTTTCAGAAGGAAAAGTCTCAAGGTCAAAACTGCATCTTTTATGATGTAAGAAAATGCCCTGAGTGAGGAGGAAAACGGTGTGTTAGATACCTCAGTGATGTTCATTTTAATGTCTAACGTGTCTTTTTTTAAAAAAAAAAAATCATGGTAAAATAGATTAGATGAGTACAAGCCCTCTGCTTCAGATTTCTAGGGCTGCTTTAAGGAACTAACACAGACTGGAGAGCTAATAAACAACACAGGGAGGGGGTAGGAGAGCCTAATATCAAGGCACTGCAACTCAGTATCTGCTAAGACCTACTCATGCTGGCCCCTTCCCATTGCATCCTGACATGGTGGACAGAGACAGGTAGTGTCAGATCTCTTTTTATAAGGACATGAATCCCAGTTAGGAAGTCTCTGGTGTCATGGCATGGCCAGCCAACAGCACCTCTTCCTAAAACCTTGGTGACTAGGATTTCAGTATTGAGTTTTCACAAGACACATACGTTCCAATCAAGGCACAGGTTTAAATTTGTATCTGCAAACACCTTCCAGACACTTTTCAGCTCAGTTACAACTGTAGGACTGTGTTCTAATTAAGACACTAGAAGTTAGCATCTGATCAGCTTCCTTAGCCATGCCCAGGCCCGAAGAGGTGCTTCAAGGACTTAAACTTCAGTTTCGATGTTTCACAAAAACCTAAACCAGGTCCAGGGATGGGCAGCCCAAGAAGCGTCAACACAAGTCGCTCATGGGAGGTATTTTTAAGTTGTAAGTGTGCACCAAGGGCACTCTTGTTGCCTTCCTATGACTTGTAGCAGACAAGAATGAGAGAAATCAGGACAAGGGAAACATTGTTCACAGATGGGGAATCTACCAGGACCACTATTTCTCCTTTCCTACTTCTTCCTCTATGGCTCACTACTGAGAGTAAAGAAAACTAACGCATAGGTCTTCCTCACATATGACTGACACCTACATTACCAGTCCTGGACGCTGAAACAATTCCATAACACCAGCTTTAACATCTCCTTCTAAATAAAATGCAATCACCAAACCAGCCACAAACTCTTGGATGGACAGTGATGTTCTGAGTCTGCGAGATAAGCTAGTGTCATGGTGGCATGAAGCTTGTGGGAGTAACCAACCAGTATCTGATTTGACTAAAGACCCACTCCAAGAGATGGAAGTCACACTCAACACTGTTTGGGTGGCCAAGAAACTAAGGCTAGATAGCCCGGGGACTAGGGTAAAACATAATACTACTGTTCTAAAAAGAAAAAAAAAAGCAACAAAATGACTCCCAATGACATTCTGCTGCACTCATAGATGGGGTCTTGCTCAGTGGTCATCAGAGAAGCTTCCTCTTACAGCAGAAGGCAGCAACAACAGAGACCCACAGCCAGACATTAGACAGAGTGAGAGACCTTGGAACTCTCAGCTCTACACTGAATGTCTCCATCAAATCTCTCCCCTGAGGAAACTACAGAAGAGGAAGCAGAAAGAGTGTAAGAGCAGTGGGGATGGAGGACACCAAGAAATTAAGATCCTCTAAAGCAACATGAGCAAAGTTCATCTGAACTCACAGAGACTACGGCAGCATGCACAGGGCCTGCATGTGTCTGCACCGGATCCTCTGCATATACAATACGGCTTCTTTTTATGAGATTCCTGGGTGTGCAAACAAGAGGTCTCTGTTTCTTGTGCCCTCTCTTGGGATCTTTTCTTCCTGTTTGTTTTCTTATAATCCTAATGTGTTTTTGTTTGTTCAAACCAAAGACCATAGACTCTAAAGCTACTATCTTTATCTTCTAGAGATGATTCTTCACCATCTACAACAAAATATTACTGGCAAAAATCCCAATCTACTGCAGTTGTAGGCCAATGCCCTCCTCTGTCCTCTACTTTCTCCTCTTCTTGTTTACTGCTGTCTGCTCCTCCGTTCTCCACCTTCTCCCTTGTTTACTGCTGTCTGCTCCTCTGTCCTCCACCTTCTCCCTTGTTTACTGCTGTCTGCTCCTCCGTCCTCCACCTTCTCCCTTGTTTACTGCTGTCTGCTCCTCCGTTCTCCACCTTCTCCCTTGTTTACTGCTGTCTGCTCCTCTGTCCTCCACCTTCTCCCTTGTTTACTGCTGTCTGCTCCTCTGTCCTCCACCTTCTCCCTTGTTTACTGCTGTATGCTCCTCCGTCCTCCACCTTCTCCCTTGTTTACTGCTGTCTGATCCTCCGTCCTCCATCTTCTCCCTTGTTTACTGCTGTATGCTCCTCTGTCCTCCACCTTCTCCCCCTTCCTCACTGTCATCTCCACACTCGGGTAGGAATGTGTGGTTCCACCGTTGTTTCCCTATCTTTGATTTAAACTAGCCATTCAATCTAGCCCTGTGTTAACCCACACTCTCTGTGCCCTGAGAAGAGCCACTCTTCAAGGGAAAGCTGTGTAGGGCTCTCAAATTCCAGTTAGCAACCTTGTTGGTCTTCTCAGTCACCCCTCCCTGGCCCACAGTGGTGAGGACCTTCAAGACATTCTCCCCTTCTCTAATTTTCTGCTCCCCAGCAGCCCACTTACAATCAGCAGATGTACCTGACTCTCCTTTTTTTCCTCCAAGAGATAAATTCCATCAGCAGGAGCTACTGGTACCTCTGTTACCAAAGCAACTCACACATCTGTCTGCTTCCTGCATTTCCCATGCAGTTAAGGGCTAAGGTGACTTGCCCTATGTCCATCTTATCTGCATTAATCTTGAAATACCTGAAGTGTATTTTTTTTTTCTTGACAGAACTTTCCTGTTTTCATATGGTGCATATGCACAATTCCTGTACTTACTGACTCTGAGGACTGGCAATGATGGTCTCATTCACAGTGGCCTGCTTTATATTACTAAATTATTCCCTGTAAGGCACTAGTACAAATCCTAGATCCCTGGAGCGCTAAGTCCCAAAAGGGTTTCTAGGAATCTTCGGATTTCAAGCACAAAAGAAGAGACATGAATATAAATAGGATAATTGAACTCTCTTAAATTCCAATATAATAATAATAACAACAACAACAACAAAAGCTCCATGATGCCTCTCCTCCCTTGCCAACAGTGTTTTGAGCTGAGGATTTCTACAAAAATGTGTAAAGATGGGCCTGGCATAAGGCAAAACTAAAGAGGCCTTTCTTTAGTTATTTCTCTACAAATCTCGAGAGAGTGAAAGGTAGCAGATTCCAAAATTGCCCTCTTCTCTCTCGGCATCTGTAGGTAAGCTTATTAGTGTCACCCAGGCTTTAGTTTCCTTCCCCTGTTATAAGGTAGCTAGCATCACCTAGCAGAATAGTAAACAAGGATATTTCCAGTCTTCGGCATGCATTAAATTTTCAATTACTGGTAAGTTCTTAGAATATGGAAATGTGTTTTATGCTGTGTTTTGGGTTTTCATTAGCATATGTGCACTATATAAAACAACATGCTTCAGTGTAAACACGGAGCACATCATGTACTTGGCCCATACACCCATATTACCTTCTCTCATCACCCCACACCCCCATTCATTCTCTTCTTCCCCAAAGGTTCCCTGTACACTTTCATGGAACTGACAGGTTTTGTGACGATCATTTTTGGCACTCCTTAAGTCATTCACATCACAGCCTCAGGTTTACACTGCTCAGAGCTCCAAGGATACATACAAACGTTTGCAAAGACTTTGAACACTTCTTCCAGCCACAGGTAAGCAATAGGGATGGACTTTATATGCTACCTCAAGTAAAAAAAATGAGGAGAATATATGAAGTGACAGTTTTCAGAGACGGGACAATAGAACATGCAGGGTGATGAGCATCTGGACACATCTGAAACCGAGTCTATGACCGACTCAATACAGAGAAGGGAAATCCAAGCAGAGTCTCTCTTCGACTTAAGTGCAGCCTCCACACGGCTGTGGGCAGAGCACAATGAGTCGGACTTAGCAGACGGGGTGTCTACACATCTTCAGGGTCCTCGGCCTACTGCCATCACCATGGTTGTGAGAAAGAATGCCAGCGACTGGAGCAAAAGCCTGGGGAAAGGATGAGAACAGAGCCAGGTCGGAAGCTCAAAGGGGGCTGGAAAAGGGCCAAGTTTTCAAAAGCTGGAGGTGGGGGGAGGAACTTGGCAACGCATGGAGGAAAATCTCCCAAGTATTTCACCTGGAATTAAGTTAAATTCTGTGTGGTCTACAGGGTTCCCTGGACATAGCTACCCAAGCCTGATGGAAATTTTGAGCAAATTCAAACCGTTTCCAAGGAACTTGACCTGATCAAATCCCAAAAATATTTGAGGAAATTAAAAAAAAAAAAAACTATCCCATGGTAATGTAAAATTGAAAGTGTTTGACAAATACAATGCCTTACTTAGGCATGCAAACAAAGAAGAGGAGCACTTGGCCAGGAGAGAAGTCAGACAGGAGAAGGAGTCTGAGAAGGAGCACAGATAAGAGAATTAGGAGAGAAGCAAAAGAAAGAAACTCTCACAAACACGCTCCAGATGCACGAGAAGGTCGAAGACAGCATTAACACTATGGGGACTGACAGGAAAGCCACTTTCCTACGACAGACACAATCTGGAGAGATCATGATCAATTATGAGAAAAATACATCAGTGGTATCCAGCAGTGTGGTCTCCCTCCACATCTCACTGTGACGAAAGATAAAAAGACTATACTTTAGAAACGTCTATGGGCCAAGCAGAAAACTTCCTTCATCAAGTTTTGTATATTATTCATATAAGTGAATAAAATCGTAAAGCTACTCAGTTATATAGCTCTGAACCCCAAGCTCTATGTTTGATAGTAGAGAAAATACAATGATAAATTAAGAATGAATTAAATTCTTGCCTAACAGAAACCAGGACAATCTATTAGATAAATGATAGTCATGGAGATGTATCATGCAATATTTCTACAACTTAAGGTCATAGTATGGACACATAAATAAGACTGCAAATAATTTAAAGGGAGTGAAATAAAAAAGATATAGACTTCACCGTGTAACTGCATATTAACAATTAAGAGATTTTGACATTATAACAAAGATTCAATATATATTCAATATGTATTAGTGTATATACACACACACACACACCAAGTTGAGGCCCCCTCAGATCAATCTTGGTATATGAATTTAACTATGGATTTTGCTCCTGTCCCCTGGCAAATTAGAATGTTCTTGGTGAGGGAAAATATATGATTTTCCTCAGGGCTTAACTAAATCATTACTTCTCTAGCAAAGCCTTTTTCAACCTCTCCCCCAAAACTTCTAGGTAAAAGAATGCTCATCTCAATAACGGCCCGCAGTTGACAATCATTTGCACAGTTACTGATATAGCATCTGTATTATTACTTTTCTATTGCTGTGATAGAGGTTCTTTGGGGGGAGGAGGGAGAGTCTCATGAGGTAGCACTGCGTGGCCTAGAATTCATTCTGTAGATCAAGCTCTCCTCCAACTTAGAGACTGGCTTGACTCTAGCTTTTGAGTGTTGATCTTAAAGCTGTTCTCCATTATGCCTGACAAGAATGTTGCGTTGGGTTTTTGTTTTGTTTGCTTATGGTTCCAGAGAGCCAAAATTCATAACAGTGGGGTGTAGTAATAAGGGCGGCGGGGCTGCGTCCCCAGCACCCCAGCTGCCTGCTCGGCTAGCTTATGCCCCGAAATAACAACACACAAACTGTATTCATTTAATCACTGCTTGGCCCTTTAGCTCTAGCCCTTACTGGCTAATTCTGATATCCCGATCAACCCATCTCTAATAATCTGTGAGAACCGGTCTTACCGGGAAGATTCTAGCCTAGTCCATCCTGGGTCGAACTTCATGGCATGTGTCTGCCTGGGAGCTGGGAGTATGGCGTCTCTCTCAGGCGTCTGCTCCAGAGAGCAGAGCTGTCGAGACTGAGCTCACTTCCTCTTCCTCCCAGCGTCCTGTTCTGCCTACTCCTCCCACCTATCTTCCAACCAATAAAATGGGCCAAGACAGTTCCTTTATTAGCCAATGACCTTCCTCCATCAGTGGGGAAGATACAGCACGCTGTCAGGAGCAGGAAGTTGACTGATACATTTCCATCTACACCGGAACTAGAGGGGGGAAACAGGAAAGAGGCCGAGGCTCACACCCCTTAAAACCTACCCTATATGATGTATTCTTTCAATGAAGCTGTGTCTCCTAAGGGTTCACAACCGCCTCAGACAGACCACCTACTGGTGACCCTGTCTTCAAGCACATGGACCCATGGGAGGCAATTCTCACTCCAACGACTGCAGCTTCTACTCATGTTCCCTCAGCACCTCGCCTGCTATGTAAACTCCTGCTTCTCTGCTTCCTGAAAATTCTGAACCTCTGAAATATCATGGGGTGTGAGTAACTCTACTAACACAGTGTCCTAATGTCCCGGGCAGAAAGGGTACATAACTGTGCAAAGCGAGGTGAAACCATCACAAGTACAGGAAGTACGGTCTACAAATCAGGAACTCTAAGTCAAGGGCCTATCTGCTTTCTGACCCTGGGTAATGAGGACTCTTTCGATTAGTTAGAAAATGAAAACAAAAGAGAGCACTGATCATCTTCTCTGAGAGAGTTCCACCACTGTGTGCCAGGCTTCCTCCCTGCCCGCAATTACACCTGGATCAGAGAGTACCATCATCAATACAGGAGACATTTGACATGAGAAGCATGCTGGCATGAGCGCTATTTTCATATTGATGCAAGCCTGTGGATTAGTCTATTGACAGAGTGCCCCGAGTATCTGTGAGCTGAGGGGATGGTGTGTGGCAGACTTCCACAATGCATTTGCTACCTTAGACCCCATCTCTCATTTCAAGCTTTGGAACCCAGCAATAGACAGAATCTAGCAGGTCACAGAAGAAATATGAGAAAGGACTGGGATCAGAAGTCAGACTGAAATCAGCATGCGCAGACAAAGGACCTTCCTAATTGCACAGTAGAAAAGTCCAATGGCATGCAAGACCATCATGTGTCATGGTGGCCAAGGCCACTTCTCCGTCTTCCCATCCTACCTGGGCCAAGAGCCCACTAAGTAGACTGTTCACTGCATGCTTCCTCACAAAGGTTCCTCAAACTTGTCTTGCCAAAAAAGAAACCAGCTACCTGCCCTTCCCCATCTTTCCTCTTCCCCTCCCCACCATTGAGTCAGTTTCTGGGGCTAGACTCCTAGGATTCGGGGTCATTCTTCACTTTCCTTATATTCCACATGGACTCAGTTCACCTTTCTGAATCTCTCTATAATTATTCATAAATGTCTCTTGAGGCCCTTCACATAGTTACCGCTCCAATAACAGGATTACAACTAGCCTTATTTTATTATTGTATTGTGTCTGTGCAACTGTTACAGCCTGGTATCTAACGACCTGTTGCCAACTTCCCACACTGCTATGCAGCACTTAAAAAGTCCCCTGCAGCGATACAGTACCACCTCGCCACTACCACGCATGTCCTATATAGTGGCACCCTATAGCACCCATACTTATAACAAGCATCTCCACTTGGGCTGTTGATTTGGCTGTGCTTACTCACTATTCCTCTCTCTCCACTGACTTCGCTACCTGGCAGTGAGGTCTATGTCTCCTAATCCCAGCATTCAGCACAACATCTGGCTTAGTAAATCCCAGTTAAAGGGGCAATGCTTGAGGAGATGAAAGGATTTAGCAAATGCCTCTTCATATCTGGGCACATTAAAGAGGATAAAAGGTGTCCCTGGGAGGATTAAACAACCCAAGGAGGGAACTAGAAGAAAAAAATAGTCTGAGGAAGCAGAGATGAATGAAAATGAATGAAAACCTCAGGGGAGGGGAGTGGATAATAAAGAAGACAGTGGGGAAAGCACCCCACATTAGCCCTCCCATGCGTCAGAGTTAAACTTCCAGAGTTGTAGGAGCTGGCAAAGACGGGGAGCTAGGAACATGAGGAGAAGACAGCACGGAAGGAACTCAGGGCCATGCAGAGTGATGGCAGCTGTGCACAGGTGTAAAGAAGTCCTTCCTGCTTTCAAGGTAATCCCCAGTGGATGGGCACTCTGGCGTGTGTGGACCTCCGTGTGGCTAAGAGGGAGTATGATGTCTTTTTCAGATATGACACAGGGCATGCTAAGGAACTTAGTGTGAAAGATTCGTGTCAACTTGAATCGATAAGAGCTAAAGAGTGTTGACATTAAGAAAGAAGATGTCACCAAACAGGAGAGAGGAAGGTATAATCTCATGACCAGAAGAGATGCACGAAGTCTCCTGCACTCCAACTCTCCTTCCAATTGACTGTCACCCCTTTGGAAAAGGAACTAGGATAACCCCATGACAGCTCCACACCTGCTGCATGAGGACCCCCTTTCCTGTGTGTCGTTCCCCAGTAGAGACTCCCATCTCTGATGCGAGGTCATCCCTTAGCCTGAAGCCCTCACGCTCAGTGAAATGCCCAGGTAGGGGCTCCCATCTCTACCCAGACTCTCCATTATGATTCTGATCCCATCACCTGAGAGTTTAAATGGGAATTATCCTGTAACAGGGGGACAATGCCTCTAGATACCATAGGCTACCTACCGGATATTAAGTCCAGTGCCAAGAATGGGTGACTTCTTTTGGAGTTGTTGGTCCCTGGGATCCCAAAGATCCCCCCCCTCCAACTAAACATGGCAGGAGACTGTCATTGCTTTTGGTTACCATCCAGAATCTAACAGTCAGATTATATTGCTGAAAACATCACCTGTTTGAATCATAGAACATGGAGAAACTTGACCTGGAAGCTTCGTCCTTAACGGCTTTCAGAGTGCTCTGAGGTGCTATGTATACTCCCAGAAAAAAAGAGGGAATCACTGTTCTTAACCTAACTGTGAGAGCAACAGTAACAGCTAACCTAAAAAGATAAAGTCACTGGTGTGAGGGAGGCATGGCTGTAATTAACCCCTTTGTATTAAAGGTCGGTTGTATTGGATTAACCCCCTGGATTAGATTGAAGGTCAGTTCTTCCAGATGGAAGTCATGCCTGCCACCATTAATGGGGCCAAGAACCTGTGACCTAGGGGACAACCTACTACTATAACTCTATAGATGAAACCAACTTCAAATGATTTATTACTATACCCAAAGATGAAGACATCTCTCACCCCTCATCAGAAAGGCTTCTTCTTGCAGTAGGTGGTGACTAACTTAGACATCCATAACTGCACAGAATGAGAGATCAAAATGCAAAGAAGAAAAGGCTTCGGAGTACTTGGCTCTAAATGCAACATCCATATCATGCTTCCTCCTTCCAAAGCTCAGGGGTCGTCACGAAAGAAGGGATGGGAAGTATCTACTATGAGAAACGGGGCTTCCTGGGACAACATGTATGAGATCCATGCAAGCTCAAGTCAGATAAATAAGCCCAGCACGGAGGAGGGGGGGAGTCATGAGCCCTGCCCCTAGCTGGAGAATACTGGAGAGTAACTGCTGAGAGCATGGGAGTCAATCGTTTCCAAAGATGTGGCCCCTGAGAGTCTCCACATGATTCAGTAGATAGCACTGTACCAGTGCAGACATTGGCAGCACTAAGGGGACACAGTGGATTTCTTTGACAGAGAACAGTGTGGGCAGGGATGGGGAGTAAACTTTAATCAAAACATATTATATGCATGTATGAGATTATTAAACAATAAAAATATTAATTAAAATTATTTTAAAAAGACACGAAGTTAGGAAGGAGGATATGTGATCTTGAGGGGAATTGGCAGGGGAGAGTGAGGGGTAGATATGTTCAAGATATATTTTGCATGTGTTTACATAATGAGAATAAACTTTCATTTTATTTATTTACTTTTATTTATTTGTTTGTTTTTTTCAGACAGGGTTTCTCTGTGCAACAGTCCTAGCTGTCCTAGAACTCTCTTTGTAGAACAGGCTGGCCTCGAACTCATAGAGATTCACCTACCTCTGCCTTAGAGCCACATGCTTGGCTTCAAAGATTAAATTTTACAAAATGAGAGAGAGAGAGAGAGAGAGAGAGAGAGAGAGAGAGAGAGAGAGAGATCTGAGATTTGGACACCGGAGAAGAGAGTGTCTGGCTGCACAGATGGCCAGAGCTCAGGATTTGACAGTTAGATTCTGGTTTGTGACACCAGAGGTGGGGTCCTTATATAGGAACAATGTGTTTCACAGAAAACTGAGAACCTGAGAACAGGTTTCAGGAAAGACCTGAGCAGCGAGCAGTTGTTAACAAAGGTGGAATTGCATAGTGACGCCGTTCAGCTACAACACATACAAACACAATCTTAAAGGTCATGTGAACGGTGGCATATATAACAAAGAAATGTGGATACATGGGCAGAGGTTTTCCTTGGCTGACAGGACATGCCCAGAGCAGACAGCCACACTCTGGTGTCTCAGGAAATACTGATGGGTATTTACTAAAGGTCGGATTAAGTTGAGAATTCTACATACAAGGTCCAACACTGTGGACCTTGGTGTGTCAATATAGTAAAGACTCAGAAAATCTACAGAGAAAGCAATTTACCTGTGTTTACCCCAGAGTTGGCCATGGCTATCAGGCCATCTCTATACTAAAGCAACAGACACCGTCCCTAACAACAAACAGGGGATACAGATCTTCCAACTGACCACAGCTCCAACAATGTACAAAACACTGTTAAGAAAACAGACAAACAACAAAAACCACCCTCAAAATAATTATGGGGAGAAAACAAACAGGAAACAGTAAGTGGAGGAAAACGACATCCCCCTGCAGCAGAGGACATAGGACGGATGCATAACAATATAGTGCTATAGTCTGGACAAGAGAAAAGAGCTCCATTGCTATGATGTTGCACAGAACCTTACAGGAAGGTACATGGGCATTCGTGAGAGCGGGCGCGGACGCGTGATGATAGAAGATGGAGGCACATATGTGGCAGCAGGAGACAGCACAGCAGAAAAGTACGACACTGTGGTAAGAAGTGATACAATTCCTGGGGAAATCCTTCTGATAAAATCAAAGGATATGAAACTGTGTACTTTGCTCTGCTGATAATTTTAATCTCTCAATAAACTGGAGAAGCATCAAGAAACAGGACTTAGTGTCAGTTTAATTTTAACAAATATGGGAAGAGTACTTGGCCGTTTAGAAAATATCAGAAACTTTGGGAGAAAGCCAAGCGCTCATAAAACGAGCTTCTCTATAATCCTGTCAGAGATACAGCAGGGACGCTTTCTCGGAAGGGATGCTACACTAAATAATCTCCAAGTCCCTTCTGAAATGTTAAAGATGGTCTCTAACCTTCTATAGTCACACTGAAGAACTCCAGGTGGCCGCTGGGGACAGTGAGCCTCCTGTGGCTCTGGTTATGCTGAGAGAGAGGAAATAATTCTACACATGAAGTTCAGTAAAAGGGATGGCAGAGCTTCCCGTAAACAAATTATACAACTGTACGAATTGACCAATTTAGTTCTGGAATAAAAACAGATCGCTAATAGACAACAGATATTTTAAAAACAGAGAGATATTTATAGAAACCTGACTTCTGATAAAAGATAGAAGGGTCAATGAGAAAATATGACACTGGAAATACATATATCAACCTCCAGAGTATGCAAACTAGTCTATACTTAAAATATAAGGAAGAGTTCATAAAGGAAAAATTTCTTAAAGGAATTAATATTACAAAGAAAAAATAAGGCTAGATAAATATTTTAGGAAGTATGAAGTTAGAGTATTAAAATAGATTTTTTTAAAAAGTAAGCATACACCAATTAGAAGTGATCCATGAGCACATTTGGTAAAATGAGTTCATAAGGAGAATGACCTATTTATAAGAGGAAAAACATAAATAAAAACCAAAAGGGAAAAGGGGCACAAGCAGGGTGTGTGTGCCAGCTTCCTGGCACTGTGAGAAAATGCCCGAGGGAGTAATATTTTTTTCCATAATGAAAAATTAAAGAAAACAGGATTCACAGGAGTGAACTGATGCCTAGTTCTCTGAACCTGGCCGGGGAGGTCACGGGCCCTAATGGGGAAGCTAATACTACTGTTTTGCTAGACAGTGGTAAACTGCTTTATTTTTTTCTGTAATACACACACACACACACACACACACACATATAGTGTATGTGTTTTGCCTGTATATATGTATGTGTATTGTGTGCATGCCTGGTGCCCACCAAGTCCAGAAGAGGAAACCAAATGCCCGGAACTGGAGTTACAGACATTTGTGAGTCACCATATGGGTGCTGGAAACCAAACCCAGGTCCTCTCTAAGAACAGCCAGTGCTCTTAACTGCGGAGCCATCTTTCCGGTTCCCTCAAACTGTGTTTTAAACGCTCATGTTTTTATATTTAAAGGAGCGCTCTTCTTGGTCTTCATCACAAAAGCTTTTATTGTTGTAGTGGGTGACACGGTCAATAAAAAAACTCATAGTTGTCCCAAATGCCAAAATGAGTGATGGTGAAGGGATTAGCCCTAAGTGGGACATCTACGTCACATCGACAAAATGACAGGGACAGGATCGAAAGCAAGATCCTGAGCCTTCCGCTCAGGAACCCGCCACAGCAGTGGTTATCTGCACAAGACCTACACACAGACCAGGGCTGTCAACACCTGTGATACAGTGTTGACAGCCCTTCCTCCTGAGTGTCATGGAGAAGTCAATGGTTGCTGGAGGAGAAAGAGTTATTTCTTCAATGATGTAGCCACTTATAGACGGTTGGTGTCCCTGTACATAACCTACCCCACACTTAGACAAGAAATTCAAACCCAGTGAGTCATGCACAGGAAGACATGAGAGCAGGGGGAGGCTTGATGGAAAGAAAAGGGATTCAGAAGAAGAGGGAGAGGAATGGGAAAACGGCCTGTCGGGTAGAAATAGCTAAAATTCACTATTACATGTGTTAAACTGACAAACAGGTTTAACATGGGAAAAATAGGATACGAAGCCAACAACATTCAGCAAATACTGCATAGAGATGCACGTTTGATATAAGCTACCACACTAAGTGTTCCGACAGGTCTTAGCAGACATGATCACACGACAGTGATCATGAGTGCTCCAGAGAAAGCTGCTCAGAACAGAAGAGTAGAAACGGATAAAACACTTGGAGGGTGGCTCCCGACCTGACGGGTGACTCACCTTTTTAACATGAAAGCATACAGTGGGAAATAGTTGAAGGTGACACGTTCACAGAACACATATAAAAAAAAATTCATATTCCCAATGACTGAAACATTTCTTAGGGGAAGAAAGAGCCAGAAAGAAAACCACACAAAGACCAGCCAATTTCAACAGAACCAGACAGGATGCTGGGTCAAGAATTGCAGTTAGCGGATCCTGAGGACATACCCAAGTGCAGTTTACCTCATCAGGCTACAGAAGTGAAGAAGAAAAGCCCGGAGACACTCTGAAAGACTCAAAACCAGTTTCAGCTGTCTGGCTAATACAGGAGATAGAGAACGCAATTCAGGGCAGATACGGTAAATCTTCTATAACGAGTAAGGCTGTAATTCTTTTCATGGTAGGTTGCAAGGAAAATCATAAATTGGTCATGGTTAAAATGTCAGAAGACTCCAAATTGTGAGGAAAAAATAATGAATTATTGCGGTTTGGGCTTACTCTAGAAGTCACACGTTTTCTGAGAGAAATGGGAGCTGAGACGAGAGTGAAGCCATCTCTGCTGTGTGAATATTTCAATTAGGCAGCTGGGGACAGGTAAGTGGGGAGTACAAATCTCCACTCTAGCGTTATCGAAAGGAAGTATCTGCCTAGATGAGCTTCTGAGAAAAGGGCCTGGATAAGCTCATTTGTAACGCGGACAATGTCCTTTATGTGTGCACACCCACCCGTAGAGCAGAATGGCTGCCAATCATCATAATTCCATAGCAGGTTTCAAGGTCTGATTTCACTAGCAACATAGCCAAACTGGCCAGAAACTTGCAATCCTTCCACCTCAGCTTCCCTAGTGCTGGAATTACAGGTGTGGACCATCTCAGCTGGCTGCAGTCCAGCCTGTTTCTCCCCATTAGGTTTCCCGGTCTCACAGTTTTCCTGTCGCCTATCTCCTCTCCTGCTCTGGAGAGCATGGTGCTAGAAAGAAACCATGAGGGTGGAGAAGTGGCTCCATGGTTAGGAACACTGGCTGCCCTTCCAGAAGACCTGGGCTCCATTCTCAGAGCTCACACAATAGATCACAACTGTTTCAACTGTTTGTGACCATAGCTCCAGGGGTCCGATGCTCTTTTCTGGACTCTACGAGCATCGGACACACATGCAGAACACAGTTACACACAAGCAAATCATCAATACATATAAAAGTTTTAGAAGAGAAACCATATGTACATACATATATATGTATACTTTTAATTTAATATGGTATTTTTTTGTTTATGAACACTGTTGACAGAAGAGGAGGGAGGAAAGGCAGCATGGATGAAGGAAGGGAGAGAAAGGATGAAGGAAAGAAGGAAGGAGAGATGGAACTTGGCATTGTGGGTAGAATTAAACATTCCAAAGAGAATCAATTCTGCTTTAGTGCACACCATCCACCATCTCTGGACTTGGTGGTCAAAGACAGTAAGACAATTATTGTGCTGTATATCATCCTTCAGTATGCACATCCCAAGAGGATGCAGGCTGGCCCACTTGCTGACTGCTGAGGCCTCTGTACCCATGAGAACCTCGGTGAGTATTTGTGGACTGAGTGGGCAGACATGCAAATCCCAGCATCTCTGCTGACAAAGCTCATCTCCCATCCTTCAGAGCCCCAGGGGCTGAGCAGCAAGCTTCTATATTGCATCTTTACCACCCACCACTGAACACGTGATCCTGCACATCAGCTTTGTAGTCCTATCATCTGTCACTCGTTTCCTATTTCAATTTATTGAGACATGCTTTATACTGGTGTGTATGTATGTGTGTGTGTGTGTATATATATATATATATATATATATATATATATATATATATATAATTTTCAAAGCCTGTTTTATAAAGCATACATAAAACCCTTAAGAAACACATGTTGAATTAAGCAGAAAAACCTTTAAATGACCTTTGACTCAATGCTATTTCTAAAGATGGGATCTATTGATTGCTCTGAATTACTCTTTCAGACGGTGTCAGGCAGCAAAGTCTGAACGGTGTCAGCTGAGCTGAGTTTCTACATGTGACACTTCAATGCTAGAAAAGTGACCCCCGAGACTTTTCTCCTACTTCCACGTTTGTAACACGAGAGCGTGAGTCAAAACGGCAGCCAAACGTTTGTCTTCCGAGCCATCACAGGGGAGATGGCGATCAGACAGAGCGAGGCACGGGAATCAGTTTCGCAAGTTGGAAAGAATCTATCAGCCATCCCATCCACCAGTTTGAGAGTGTGATTGCCGCTGCGGGGCTGTGGAGGAAAGATGCGCTGTGTACCCACAGCGCTGAGGGTGAGGGTTGCTGCGACTGAAGAGAGCAAAGTGCAGAGGAAAACAATCTCTCGTGCGAACAGCGGGACATGCCCCAGTCAAAAAAATCAAAAGCCATGTTCAATCTGGGCATGTAGAGGGATTACCATGGAACACCTGTCACCCACAGTGTTTGGCAATACCACGAAGCATCTTTGAAACCAGGAGAAAGCTTACCAGACACGAGCTGCTGGCCAGGCAACCCCACGGGAACCATGCCCAAGTTATTCATAGCCGTGGCCCAGGCTGTGGGATCCGTGACAGACATGTTGAGCTGGGTAGTGTCTAGGGCTATACTCCCCAAACCATCAGCTGCTGCGGGAGAAACAAACTCAGCTTAGTGTTGACAGGTAAGGCTCTTCCCTTGCTTCTAAAGATACAAGGCTTTATCTAGCACATAGCCAAGACATTAAAAATAACACCATGATCCACGCTACATGAATAATTTCTACAGATGTAAGAGCATCAGGACAGACGCATAAAAATGGGAGCATAAAGAAGTGTGTTCATGGAACATTCTAGAAGAAAGCTTAATGGCATGAACTCTGTACTGTTTGTGCACGCCATGAAGGAGGGTCCTCTGAGGAAACGTGAAGACCCACTTCCTTCTTCTGTAAGGCAACACTTGTTAAGGGACAGGGTCTACAAGAAAGCAGAGAGAAGCCAACTGCCTAGAAGGGCAAGGTAGACAAATGTGTCTGTTTCTGAGGATTACGCTGGTCCAGGTGTCCTTTCTAACCATCCAACAAGAAAACAAACCCCTCCCCGTGACCCCTCTTCATTCTCTTTCAAATTCATCACCTCTTTTTAGACTATTTCTTAAAAATACTGGCTGATAAAATGGGTAAATAAAATTAGAAAACAAATAGCAGAAATTAAACAGAAAAAAAGAAGACCGGAAAACTGTGTTAAATTTGATTTTTCACTTTTTTTTTTTTTTTGTCTTTTCTTGAATTTCACAGCTTCCTCCTGTCCCCAGGTTCTGGCCCCTGATTCCACACCGATTTTCATGGCTGAGCAAGCTTTGCCGGTAAGAATGCAAATGATCTCGTGTGTGTCTCACTGGCCACCAACCTTTACCTGCTGCCATCATCTGGGGGAGCTCCTGAGGACACTGGGCAATGCTCTCGAACTCAGCCGCATCTACCATTGGAAGACAAGCACCATGGGGCACCCAGGTGCTTTGACAGTTGAGTGGAGGGTCCCCTCGGAGAACATCGGACTCTGCAGAGGAGGAGAGGATTGTGGTGAGGCAGGGACATTCATGGTGAAGGAATGGCTTATCATCTATTTAAACACAGAACAAAACACAAAAGAACCACTTTCAGCAGCAGGGCGCAGAACTCAAGGTGCTTGCTGCCTGACCAGCCGTGCTGTGCACAGTGGCTCCTCGCCACTGCACGGGAGACTGTGCAGGTCACCTTATCACCTCACCTGGCTCAGGGCCGGCTTCTGAGGGTGTTAGGGTTTAGTCTCCTGCTGCAGCCTCTTTGCTTATGAACCTTATCAGTGCCGGCACAGCCTCTTCCACACACTGCACACCAATAGCCAGGGCAGGCTAGGGCGAACATGATTTCTTTTCAAGTTAAAAAAAAAATTAATTGATGTTGTTATTTTGGAAGACGGTCATCTGTGAAATGTATTCAAAGAGGACAAAAAGTAGGGAGGAAGAATAAAAAAAGCAGGAACCTTTCTTTCTTTCTTTCTTTTTCTGTAAGGCTGTCAAAAGAGCTAACAATCATCAGAAGAGGCCACGGGAAAGAATGGCAGGGCCTGTCCTGGGAAGAAATCTACAAGGCTGCAGTAGCAGAGGCAAAATGTTTGTTTTTCAGTTCTATAAAATGACAAATTTGTTCGATCCAAATTTTCTTGAGAATTACATGGCATATAGTGTATGTATATATGTGTATATATGTATGCATGTCTGTATATATCTATATATATATTTTGTTATATTCAACAATTTTCCTAATAAATATAAATAACAATATAACAAACGATAAGGTTATGAGGATCCTCCCTGTGACATTAATTATAAAATCATAGTCTTTTCTCCACCATTACAAATGCAAAAGTCAACCCTGTACACATTCAGAGCTTAGGTGCATGTTTGCCAGTGGCGAACCTAGACGAGCAACCCAAAGATTGCTTGAGATGACCACTAAAGTTAAATAGTTGTTTTCATTTAGGTGCAAATTTACTTTTCCCAGGAGTCACATTGCTGTTCAGATGTTTATATATTCTAATGTTTGAGTACAGTGTGAAGTTTGAGTATTTCAAGTTATGTTCCTGGATTCTTAGGGCCAAGGATCAGTAGCCCACCCCTTGATAAGCACGGTGAAGCCAGAAAGCTTCCTGCCGGTTCAACTAAAATGCATGCTCCCGTCTCAGTATCTCAAGGATAGGTGCTCAATGAGAACGTGGCTTTGGTAGTTCAACGGATCCCTAGCTGTCACTAAGAAGGGCAAATGAGATGCTGGGCATTTTCCTCCCAGTTACCTATCACCTAGCAGTAAATGATTCCAATCTGGGAAACAAACTGTATTTATAACATATATATCCAAACTTTCTGTTCCGCACCACCACCAAATGAATCTAGAATGTGCTGATGTACGCTATACCAATTATCACAGGCAACAAATGCCACAAGATAGATTCTATCCATATGAATCACGTTCAGCAAATCCACAGCAAGGCTGAGTGCATGCATGCCCTGTAGCTGGCCACTCATCAGCACTATGGTGAAGCCCCAGAATGCTTTTCTCTTTGCTCCAGCACTGTAGGCACTGAGGCAGAGCCGGACAAGCATGTCTCATCCTTCTCTTGAACAGTCCTGTAGTGGAGCAGCCTCGGATCATCGCAAGGTCACTATTTGTCTTACTTGGTTCCCTAAATGAAGCAGGGTTGGCTTTCTTCCCGCCGCTCAGATCTCCACAAATGAACATCAATCACACAGCTTTTTCCTTCTTCTGTCTAATGAGCGTGCAGTTCTGGAACGCTCTATCAGAGAATATCTCCTTACATTGTTGGCTTTATGGCTTGTGCCTCTCTGGTTATGCTTAACCTTGGCTTTTCCTACAATGTTACAGGGATGGCATTAGCTTGTCTTGGCTCCACACCATCTCTTCCAGCTTCCGGCTCTATACAGGAGCATCGAAGGCCCTGGGGGGGGGGGGGGAGCATGGCCTCTCTCTGTATCTTTCACAGATACCTTAACAATCTGCTGCTGTTTCAAAAACGATTGCTCTATTAGCGGGATGTGGTTTGTAAACTTTCATTTATCCCTATCTTGAACTCTGTGACTTTCAATTATAGCTCTCCAGTTTCCCAATCCAATGGTTTTAATTACATACAACTTCATGCGGCTGTTAGGAACCTAGGATGGTGTCTCTGAAGCAAGTTCATTTCTACCGGGTATTTCCAGTGGTCTCAGACTGACAGGATCCTTTTAAAAGCTGATTTTGTCACATGGACTTGATCAAAGGGGTATCCTGTAAATGTTAGTTACTACCTGGCAATTTATGAATGAATGCAAGAGTGACTTTTGCAATTTGTTAACACTCACTGTTTTTGTTGGGTACTGGCCTCTTTAAACCATTCTAGACCGCGATGCTTAACTGATTGTTCAAACCAACTTCCCTGCCTTAGTTTTCTTATTCCTAAACTATAGGAAAGATTAATATTCTTAATGATGCTTATTTACACACAGATGTGGGGAGTTAATATTTACAGCTAATAAAGTACTTTGAATATAGTAGGTGATAATTATTGTTATTTTATTTGGAAGTGCAGTGTTTCTATGAAGGTATCCAGAGATCTTTGTGTTCTGGTGTATAATTATGTAATTAATTATAAAACAGTGAATAACACTTGATATTTCTGACAGCAAGTGTTGCCCTAGCTTTCTGTACCACACCTAAGCTGTAGCAGGCTGTTCCATTCCCCACAATTCCTTTGTAAAATAATACCATATAAAAGATAGATGATTTTTTTCCTCTCCAGCTTTTCCTTTCTATGCAAATACAAAAGCTTTTAAGAGCTTCCGGACAAATTATGAAATTGGCAGTTTCTGCTTACAGGTTTTATGGGGGGATTATCATTATAAAGCAGTCAGATGGACAGAGTGTCAAGGATAACAGGAGAGCTCTGCCTGGGCATAATGGACCTCCAACCTGTTCTCTAGTGAAATATACCGAAGGCTGAAATCTTACACTTAATTTCCCAAATGTTTAACAAGATATATTTTTGCTCAGTACTTCGCTAGGTTATATCAACCAGGCAAAAATATCTTAACCCTCACCAAGCCTACAGAAGTATTCCAGTTTGGGAGGAACACGGGCTGCTTCTGCTTGGGAAAGTGCAGGGCCTTCCTGTTTTTTCTAACTCTATACACAGCAAGCACAAATATTTTTAAGAAGAAAATTAATCTGTGACTGTCCACAAAAAAAGGAGATTCCTGCTAAAAACAGGACAAAAATCAGTGAGGTCTTAAGAATATTTGATTTTTATAAAAATGAATTCGCTTGATCTAATTCCTTAGACTCGTGCCTATTTTAATAGAAAAACCATTACAATGACAGATTGAGTTTTATTAGTGTCTTTAAAAGAGCTGAGATCAAAGCCAACTTCTGTCCCGGGATAGCTGAAGTTTCATTTGTTAGGAACTCTTTATTAGCTATAGGTTATGTGTGTGCTATAAGGCTGCATTTCCAATCCAAATTCGTGTTTTCCTACCTTAAAGAGTATGTCTACTACTGGTGTTCAGCTGGAGGGCACTTGTTGAGCACTTCATAGCTTAGAGAGACATTTCACAGATTAAAGTGACGGGCTAGCATACACTACGTATATGTTAATGTCATGTTTTTAAAACAGGTGTCTGTGATAATGCAGGAAGCGCTCTGCTTCTCCCACAGTGTACCAGGGAACTCCAGAGCAACCTTTCCACTCAAGAACAACCAGAAAGCTGTGGGTTTTACATTTGTTTTCTAAAACTCTGTTTCTTTTCACAAACACAGAGCACAACGATAAGTTCTGCAGAGTGTTTTCCCTGTGTTTTCTATAGAGAAATAAGTCATCTTAAGCACTGAGTGTTTCACTGCTCAGGATGGGAAGAATCTGCTCATTTGGGGACAGGGGACAGAATGAAGCTGCTCTTCAAAACATGGTTTAAAAGGGGGGTAGGGGTAGTAGTGGAGAGGTGGAACCATGGCTCAGCGATTAACAGCACTGGCTACTCTTCCAGAGGACTCAGGTTTGAGTCTCAGAACGCCATAAGGTGTCTCACAACTATCTGCAATTCCAGTCTCAGGGAATCTGAGGGCTGAGCTCCATGGGTACTACACATACGTGGTGCACAGATATACATATATGCAGACAAATATCCATACACATGCAAAAAAAAGGAAAATGAACCTAAACACATTCATACATGCAAACACTTCAAAACAAACAAATAAACAACAACCAAACACATGGTAGGAACACCCAAAAGCTGACATTTTCCAAGGACTAGAGACGGGATCAGTGGAGGCCATGATTATGGAGATGGGTCACCAAAGTCACAGTGACTCATCTCTATAATATCACAGAATATCAGAGGGTTCACAGGAGAGCAAATGGTGTAAATCACAATGAACCTGAAGAAAGATGCCATTGGTCTTAATGGGGGAGAAGACAGGAGCTGTGGGCTCTCTCCTATGCACTCCCATGATGCTGTTCTAGCACCACTCTCTGATCAGATCTATGCTCGGCATGATTAAGATGATTCACCATGCTAGCCCACCCTGGAGCCAGCAGCACAATACATGCATGGTGCAGAAATACCAGCAAATCTACATTGCTTCTTAATTCTTTTGAGTATTGGGAACACTTTGAAACAGCTTAAAGGTGGTAATGAAAAGACAGATGATAAGAGATGACCTAAGATCCTAGATGAAAAGATATTATAGAGTTTTTAAGTCTGGTAAATATACAGGATTCTAAGTGCTTATTAATGATCACTATCTGCCAATTAGTAGCAAAGAAGACCACTAAGGTTTTGGTGGAGTTTTAGGTAGAACAGATTAATGAGGAGATTTGTTAAATAGTAATATCATTTTATGGGTATGAGTGTTTGCCTGCATATATATGTATATGTACCATGGATACATATGTATATGACCTGCAGGGTCAAAAGGCAGTACCAGAGCCTCTGGAATTGGAGCTACGGATGGTTGGTTGTGAGCCACCACGTAGGTACTGGGAACCAAATCAGGTCTGGCACAAGAGCAATAAGTCCTCCTAACCACTGAGCCAGCTCTCCAGTTCCCCCACCCTGCCTCAAGTAGTACTACTCTATTTAACAAAGGTAAGAGGATCCTTCTTTGAAATTAGGAGAAAGCAGAGGCCATTGCTGTGCAGAGGTAAATCCAGGGAGGGCAAACTATGTAAGAGCTCCTACCAAATCCACAGAATCAAACACTGTCATTTGACATTGCCCCCCCCCATTACTTGTACAGTTATAAAATTACTGTAGACTTTTCAAAACTGTCATGCTAGACATTCCCATCACAGTGTACCTGAAAAGAGACACCATCACTATTCTCATCATTCTTCCTTCAGTGATGTCTTTAAGACAAAAAGAAGGAGTTATGTAATCGTTCCTCAGTGTTATCGTCCCGTGCCTTCCACGTACCAGCCTTTCTCACCTTACATACTCAGATCCCCCTCTACCTAAACCCTTACTGGAGAACTGATGTGGGATTCCCCTCTGAATGCTATGCATATGTTTTATTACCACTGGTTAATAAAGAAGCTGTTTTGGCCCATGACAGGGCAGAATACAGGTGGGGGTAAATCTAAACTGAATGCAGGGAGAAAGAAGGCAGAGTCAGGGAGATGTCATGTAGCTGCCAAAGGAGAAAGATGATAGAACATTACTGGTAGGCCACAGCCTCATGGCAATACACAAAGTAATAGAAATGGGTTAATTCAAGACCTAGCTAAGAATACACTTGGGTTATTGGTAAAACAGTGTTGTAATTAATATAGTTTTGTGTGACTATTTGGGTCTGGGTGGTCGGGAAACAAAAAAGCAGTCTCTATTTACAGAGAATGGATCTAAGTCTGGACATAACCACCGCTCCCTGCTAGTTAGCAGTCAATGCTAAACTTAGGAAGGCTAAGTGAACTTGTCAATACCCAACAAGAGCACAAAATGTGGCAGGATCACTCCCTCATGCCCTCCACATAAATATTAAGTATCTATACACTTTCAAAAGCATGTGTGTATAAGAAGAGGAAAGGAAAGAACATGTAAAGAAAATTGGGAACATTAACACCGAACAGTTGGATGCCAGAGTTCAACCCCAAGGCTTGGAGGTTTGAACTAAAGAACACAATAGGGAGAATGCCTCTTGGAAACTAGAATGAAGATGGATTTTAAGCATCAGAGAAAAACAGTTTGAGAAAAATGTGTCCAGGAATATAAGAGAAACTTTAGGTCCCAAACCTCCCCAAGCACAGGGTCAAGGGTGAGGTTTCTTGCAGCTGCTGTTCGAAATAGCCCAGGTCTGTTACCAACTGCATCTCCAGGTCCACTAACCAGCACATTAGCATGACAGAGGCATAAGTGTAGAGTAGGAAGGAGGTGAAATCATTGGAAGAAAGGAGAGTTTCAATTTGGCATGTACCACAGAAGATGAAAAGCAGATCTGGCTGGTTCTCAAACACTATATTCTATTATGGGGACTGTGATTATATCCTCCATTTTCCTACTTTGTCAAGCAGCCAATTTTAAGCAGTAAATCATCTTCCTTTTATCTTAGGGAAGTAATGACCACAGAATGGGCGAGGCATTACCTCACCCTCAACATGTTGTCCATCTTCAGGAGAAGGGCAGGCAAAGATGGGCGAGCAGGAGGATGGGCGGGCAGGCAGGTAAGGAGGCAGCGCTCCTCTGAAATGATACATGATACACTCTGATAACAGGACCAAAAGATGATACACTCTGATAACAGGACCAAAAGAGACTTGAGACTGGTCCATGTGAGTCAACACACATGGGTAGAAGAAAAATGCTTAATACTATTTAACATTTTAGATTTCTCTCTCTCTCTCTCTCTCTCTCTCTCTCTCTCTCTCTCTCTCTGTGTGTGTGTGTGTGTGTGTGTGTGTTTGTGTGTGCAGAGAAATGGCAGGTGCAATTATTTTTCTCAGGAAGCCTTTGCTTTTCAAAAAGGCTACACTTCATATTTCTAGATTGAACAAATCATCAAGGAGCAATCTTAAGACCTTCAGGAAAAAGCACTACTCTTGCCATTAAGAACAGAAAGGAAAGAGGACCAGGATACTCTCGTGACTGTCTGTAAGTTTTAGGTCTCTGAAGACAGCTTTCAAAACCCATGACCTTCCACCTAGAAACTACTTCAGGATTCCTGGAAAGGGCGATATTGTATCTGAAGAGTATTTGTAGGAAATATAATAGCTCAACCAGGTTTCTTGTGGACAAATGTCAGTCAGCACCCTCCATATCTGTCTGTTCTCTTGGGTTGCTCTCTGCCTTCTAAATATGTCAAGATTAAAACAATTATCATTGCTCTACCCGGAGTGAGTGAGTTATTAAGAGAAGCACCATTACCAGTAAACCTGAGCATGGACTAATGAGCCCTCATTACAGCCGAGCCCCTGGGATTCATGATGAACACACCTCAGCTCAGAGCACCGTGGTGTGCATAATTGAATGGTACTTGAAATCCATCAGTTCCAGTTTCTCCCAGTACAGAAATCTCCAGAATGTTCTGACAGGGTTTCCCATTCATAGCCAAAGCTGATGCTTGACCCCCATTTCAAACAGTCCTAAGATTGGACAAGTTCCCTCTCTACCAGTCCCCTTACCTGGAGAAGAGATCTAAATCTGATTTCTGGCTTCAGGCCTACTTCCACAGCCTTAGAAAAAAAGGAGACAGCAATCCCTGGAAGAGGGTCCTTGACTCTTCACCACCATCTAAGCAAGTCATAGACACATTTATGAAGTAAATAAGGTCAAAGCTAACTCCCCACGATTGGTAAGCCCTTTCTCAATTTTTATTCTCTTTTCGAATTCACCTGTGGGGGCTCTGTGGCGTAAGCCAACCAGAGAGCTGTAGGTAAATGGAAGCGTTATCTGAGACAAGGAGCCATGGGCTATAAGGTTTGAGCAAGAGAGACCTGGAAAAGACTCCTTTAGAGAAAGGAGCCAATGTTGAGCATGACTTCAGGCAAATTCTAGGCTTCAAAGATAGAACTATCAAGAGAGATTAATTCTTCATACCGAGGACATAAGCAAACACATTAAAGCATAATTTTTACACATGTATACTATAAAAAGATCATATCTGTTACATACTTCTTGGCCACACTGATACACAGAAACCATTTTCTGCAAACATTACATTCTTACAAAACAAGAGCAGAAACCCTACATCACTGAACAGACTCTGCTGTGGGGTGGCTCAGTGTTCTCATTATGTGCTCATTTATACCTTGACCCATGCATGGAAAAAAGATTAGGACACAAAGTCAAACATTTTAATTGTCTTGGGTAAATAACTGACCCCTAAATAGCTGTAAACCCTGGTAAATGAGTTATCTGTCTCCAAAGAGCCCAGGGCAGAGCACTGTTGAGTCTATGGAAATCTACCTGCAATAAAATCCAGATCCTGTACCCTGACCAGCCTGAACCAGTGGCTCATCCTGCTTAGCAGTTCCTTTAGAAGAGCCACAAAGAAGGAGTTGGTTATTGTTTAAGCTAATGGGTTCTTAATGATGTCATTGCAGCCCCATGAATAAAGGATTGCCCCTGTAGCCAAGAAATCCTAGGACTTACAGATGCAGTAGCTCTCACCTCTCTAATGGACGGCCCCAGGCCAGAGGCCTAGCTTTTTCTTCCTCTAAATTCCCACAGATACCTGCCTTTCCTTTCTCTAAAAGACTGCCTACGGCCCTTGCTCTGGTGAGAAACAAGTGGGTAAGGACAGTGGAATTCCCAGCTCCCAATCAAATGGTGTGCTTACTTCATGGCAGGCATTCTTAGGGAATGAAGGGGCACAAAGCCTGATGCAAAGGTAGCTGCTGGGCATTTGCTAGAAGAAACCAGCCTGGCAGGAGCACTCTGAATGCTGGGGGTTGGGTTCTGCAAGACTCGCATGGAGGCACCCAGGGGAGAAATGGCCTTTGGGGCTTGAACCCAGACAGGCTGGAGGTGGGTGAGGGTGCACACAGAAATGTGTCAAGACTCCAGGAGTCTATACGATTCATAAATTAGAAAGACTGCTCGAGAGCTGCAGGTGGAGCTCAGTGCTTGCCTCGTGAGCACAAAACTCTGGGTTCAATCCTGATTGCTAGCACCATGTAAAACTGGCCTGGTGGTGAAGCCCATAGACAGTTCAAGAGGAGGAAGCAGCGGGACCAAAAGTTCAAGGTCATTCCTTGCCCACCTGTGGAACAATGCTCTAGGGACAGCTCTGGCATTGAGGTTACTGAAGGTCACTGCCACACCTTGCTGCTGCAGTACTAACAGGCCTGCCCTTTCTATCTTGCCTAGGCTTCCATAAGGTACTACGATAAATGGACTACCCTCCAACCTGAGTCCACAAGGGGAGACATTTGCCCTTTAAGAAACCAAACACACTGTTCCCTTGATCACAGTCAAATGACCTCCTCTCTATGAAGAGGCAAAAGGGAAGGACAGGGAGGGAGGTCTAAGTGACAAGAGGGTTGGAAGGTGGGGCAAGGAGGGGATGAGGCGAGGACAGCTAATACTGAGAGCTCTTAGTGCAAATACAGCTTTAAGAGATGTTCGATGGAGGTGTCTTACACAGGAGGACAACACTCCTTCCAGAGCACAAATTATTAAACAAATGTCCCAGTATCAAGTGTGGAATACCTTCCTAAAATTGGCCAGGGCGGTCCCAAAGATCCTCAAGACAACAGTGGTATGGCTGCTGCTTTTGGTTGCCCAGCAGAACTCGGTAATCAAACCCTGTTGCTGTAGGTACCACATATTGTTGGCTATAGGACGTGGAGAAACCAAGCTGAACCTGACCTGGAAGCTTCCTCCCCGGTGCCCAGCTTTGACAGAGCTGGAAGGTGCAAAGCAGGCTGCCTACGGGAGAAAAGTCCATTAGCAATAGTGTTACCTGGCTGTGAACTCGGCCAGCTAGTGTAACAGCCAGTCTGGGAAGACAGGCCCAGTGGCGCAACTGACTGGGGCCAATCAATCATTTTCTGATTGAATTTAAGACCCACTCCATAAGAGAAAGTCATGCCCAGTACTGTAAACCTACGCAACAATCTGGAGCTGGGGAGGTCAGAGGCCCCAAGAAAGAATCCAGTACTACAGCCCCTTTGGATGTCAGTGTGGTGATTTCTCAGAAAATTAGGAAACAACCTTCCTCAAGACCCAATAATACCACTTTTGGGTGGATGCTCAATTGTGCCACAAGGGCATGTGCTCAACTATGTTCATAGCAGCACTGTTTGTCATAGCCAGAACCTGGAAACAACCTAAATGCCCCTCGACAGAAGAATGGATAAAGAAAATGTGGTACATTACTCATAAGTGGCTTTCAAACACAAAGCAAAGAAAACCAGCACACAAATCACAACACCAGTGAACCTAGATAACAATGAGGACCCTAAGAGAGACATACATAGATCTAATTTACATGGGAAGTAAAAAAAGACAAGATCTCCTGAGTAAATTGAAAGCATGGGGATCTTGGGAGAGAGTTGAAGGGGAGGGGAGAAGCAGGAAGGGAAGCAGAGAAAAATGCGGAGCTCAATAAAAATCAATTAAAATGCAAAAAACCCACCCCAGTACTATTAATTTGCTAAGTGGGCATAATATCAAGCTGCCTTTTAAACCTCCTATTCTCATCAGAGAATTTCTTTGGAGTGGACAGCAGTTCAATATAGAGACTCATAACTGCTCAAAGTATAAATAACTATGATTCCTTAAGTGGGAGACAGTATCACATCTCCTCACCTAGGGCTTAGGGAACACTGAAGAAGAGGGGTGGAGACATTTTAAAAGGCAGAGGCTGGGCAGGACTGCTGTAAAAGAGTGTGTTCTGGACCTCATATGGGCTCCTACCTCACTGCAACTGCAGTTGCTTGCACAGGACCCACACAAGATCTAGTCAATCAGCATCCATCCTGAGGCTCCATCCCCTCCTCAGGGCCAACCAACAGTTAGTGGTGGCTGCTTAGAGAGGGTGAGACTTTCAGTGGTGATCGTCACTGTTGAGTGGCCCAGGTTTCAGTAGAACACCTCCGGCCCACACTCATAGGAGCCCTATGTAAGCTCGGTGGGTGCACACCTGCAAAACACACACGAGTAGGAAGAGGGAACGTAACAAGAAATAGAGGGGCTCAGCAGGAGGAGAGAGGAAGAGATGGAGCACTGGAAGGTAAAAGGGGCAAATTTCATTGATTTACATGCGTGCAGCTGTCAAAAGAATACATGAGAAAGAAAAGCGAGTAGAGAAAAAGCCTCTAAACAAAAAGAAGTCAGGCAGAATTTCTGTGTGGGAGCGGCATTTGGAAGACTAGCTCAAGGAGAACCCCTTTCCTACTAGTCTTCTAGATGAAAGGGGATGCTGCCCCCGCCCCTGCCTGCTGCCCCACCCACTGTCCCCGCCTGTCCCTTAACTGTGGCCGCATTATCAATTAGGCACTGGGGGCATGAGATCATCCACAGTAAGGCTGGAGACCTGAGCATGTTTTGTGCTAGCATCCGGTGAAAAGTGCATTATGTAAAATAAAGAATTATTTCATTAAATGCCCATAAATTTTGAATTAGGACAATTCTTGTCAAATTTGGCATTCAGATGAAAGTCATTACAGTGGAAGACGGTTTGTCAGCAGGCTCGCTCGCTGTGCAGGGCTCCTGAGTCCGCACAATTATGAAGACATAAGAGCTGGTTTTAGATGAAAAGCCATAACTCATAAGCAAATAATTTCAAAAGCAAAATTATCAAAATCTCATCCAAAATCACAATAGGAAAATTATATTGTCAGATGTGAATGCCGATCGTGCTTGTGCTGGGATGTGGGGTGAGACCTGGGGGCGGGAAGCTGCTGAACCCTGCACGGCTTCAAGGCCCTCTCAGTCTCCGGCCTACTGAAAGCCTGGGAGGTAAAGTTCCACTGTCCCTCCACTCCCAGACTCGCTTCAAGGTCAACCACCTACCCCACCTCCAGTTCCGCTTCCGTACCCATAACTACTTAACCCATGAAGGAGGACAGAGGGAAGAGGACGGAAGAGGGAGGAGCCGGCCAACACTGAGCCTGAAAAACCACAGATACGAGAAAAAAACATCAGGCCTGGGGTCCTGAATATAATTTCATGTTAGCTGAGGGTAATCATTTTTTTTTGAGGGTAATCATTTTTATTTACGGTTTTATTATTTATAAAAAAAGAAACCATGCTGAATGTTCTTTGCGGGAATTCCAGTATATCGCCACAGCTGCCACAGTTTATCTTCGCAGCTAGATGGCTTACGCCCAGCCTAAGCAAATATTCCGAAAGAATTCCCAGGGGCATTATCGCGTTTCTCCCTTTCTAGGCTAAATGAAAAAGATCTCCTGTTCTTCCAGGCCTCTGATATTCTTATTCTGGAGCAATTCGAAATGCTACGGCTTATTATGAGATCATGTTTATTGCAAAATAATCACTTAAGAAAATAACCAGCGACCAGCGGTGCCTGAGCCCCGCAGTGGTGGCAGCCGGGATCCGCAGTGGCTGTCAATCCCAAATGGCCACCAGTGCTCGCATCCTATGTGATGATTAAGATGAGTATTTTCTTAGACTGCACAACCAGGGGAATGGGTGTTCATACTTAATCTACCTCATCAACTCGACAGTATGGACAGTCTTACTAACAGGCAAACCCAAGGTGAACAAAATCAGTTAAGACACAGAGTTAACATGAAACAAAACTCATAGTTTTCAGATTTGCAAAAATATAATTTCCTTCCACCAAGCCCCATGTCAGCAGGGATCGCTCTCATTATCCAGACACCCCCTGCCCCCACTTTAGTGTCCATTTCCAACAGCCAGCAATGTGTTGTCCTTTCTTCTGGCTGGGAAACTTACGGACAAATGTAAGAACACGGTCCTCTTTGATCTGAGAGATGTTTGGGAGGTGGGAAGTGAGACTTTCATGAGGAAAATTTTATTTTAAGGTAATGGATGTGGTGGGTTCTAATAAAGGTAGTTCAAACAGGAAGAGGATACTATTCTCGTCATACTCTACCTCCAGCTGGCCATATTCTGTGGAGGCGCTCACTGGAGAACGTCATTACTATACAATGCCACTAATGCCATTTTGATAAGCGGCTCATATCCGGGCGCCTCTTGGGAAAAGTATGCTACAAAACACACATCTATCGGGCCACTGTTTACAGCACTGTACAAAAAAGAAAAGAGCACCCTAAAGACCAAGACTGAGATCATTTCCTCTCAATCAGAACGAACGGCAGAGTCCTGGATTCAGTCCCTAGCCCTGATCTTGGTGGCCATAGATTCACGGAACTCAGGTTTCCGCCAACACAAATAGAGGCTACGCTCCTATGAGCTTTGTTGTCACCTAGGCGGAACCAAGATAAAAGGTTACTTCCATGCTCTAAACAGACAACCTCTCAAGAGGTCGTCATTAAGGGACTATGGTATACAGGATACTGTGTTAAATACCAACAGTAGAATAGTGTGCAAGACACGGACTCTGTCCTCACAGAGTTGACAGTAATACCGAACATGTTAAACATAAAGCATTAGCAGGCGTGAGAGTCCTGTACCATGGTGAATTATAGTCTCTTAGGAGCCTTCCTATTGAGATAAGCAGACAACAACAAATCCATAAGTAGGTTCTGGGAAAAAAAACACTAATATACTTATTGCTAGACTTTTATATGAAGGATTTGATGATGCCTTCCTTCTTCCAAACCGGGTAGGGGGGCGTAGCACGAAGCCAGAAGAATGGGCCCAGAGTAGTGCATCAAAAGCAGCCAGAGTTAGAGCCTGGAAATGCCACATCGGTAATGAACCAAGAGACAGCCCTCTGTGACAGATACAGACATAGTCTGATGGGGACTGTAAGTCTGGCTTTGTCATGGCCCTCCTCAGCCCTCCCAAACCCTCTACTGCCATCACAGAGGTGACCAAGTGGAAGGATCTGGGTCAATCAGCACAGTTGCTGCTGGAAACACCCAAAGGTATGCTTTCTTGAGAGGTACACTTTCTTTCCTCTTGATGTCGGGGTAATAATCGTCATTGAGCAAACAACTAAAGGACCAGTCATGTATGACGTTGGCCTAGGGTTGACCTGTATTCTAAATTGGACTTGGTTCGGTATTAGAGATTAGCTTCACTGACTGAACGGAACTTTGCTCCACATGGAGTCCTAAGTCGATGACTAGAAGCTACCCCGGAGCTGGTGGTTTAGTGACTTTCCTCTCATGACCAAAAGCGATTTTAGCTTCCAGTGCAGTGTATGGTTTATCATTGTCAGGAGGGCAAGGCGGCAGCAGCTTGGGTCAACTGGCTACCCTGTCTTCCTAGTCAGGGAGAAACAGACGCTGCTGTTGGGCTCACTTTCTCTTTCTTATGCAGTCTAGGACCCCAGTCATGGCAACGTGCCTCCTCCATTAAGGGTGGGAATTCCCACCTCAATTAACTTAACGAGAAACTCCCTTACAGATATGCCCAAAGGTTTATTATTGTCATCAAAGATGACAATCAAGTTTAACTATCACAACTGATGAGCCAAGGCCCTTGCGTTCCCAAGATCTGGAAACCAGATGGCCAAACTTAGAACTTTATGGTTCTAAATGCTGAACCATTAGGTGCCTACTGTTCCAGGATTTAGATACTAGAGACATGGCTCTAAGTAGTCAGGATGGAGGCTTGTTGCTCTGGGCTTTAACTGGCCCTGGCACTTGGCAACTGTTGTAATCTTTGCCTTTCGGCTACAGTAAGCAGTAGTGATTGGCAGTAGCCTCTACTTGCTAGTGCTCCAGCTTATGGATAGGCCTCTGGTGCGGGGACCCTAGCCTAAGAGCAGCAAGTTCTTAGAGCTAGGGGGCCTGAGACTCTTGGCCTATAAGACCCACAGCTTCCTGGAATAAGTCCAGCAGCCCTGTTGCCTCTGCCTCTGTTTTCTGTCTCAGACTTCTGCAGTTATTGTCTTGTTGCTACGGCTACTGTCACTGTCGGTACTGCTGTTGATTGGGTAGTGGTCACTGATAACTTTGCTATTGTTACCACTCTGTAGCTGCTTCTAGCGTCCCTGTGACTAGCACAGCCCTCTCTACTAATAAGATCAAAACTCAGCAAGGCCTTTAATTGGGGTTAATGCGTAATACCAGGGGACAGTACGAGGGTGTTTCCTGGCTGACTCAAGACGCAGGCTACATATACGGCCAAGAAAGGGAACAAGACGAGGATGCTTTCATCAATCATGGCTGTCAATTGGGAAAGTGAAGGACTGCATTGGCACCGGCCATGGGCTGGACCTTCTCCAAGGAAGCTTCCCCCTTGTGCAGTGTGGAAAGTAATTTAGGGTCATCTAGAGTTCAGCAAGGCTTATGATGGCCAAAGGGCCACTGCATGATGTTTTGAAACAGTTGTGGCTGAGCTGGAACCATCTAGAGCCAGAGGTGAACTTGGAAGCAAGCAAACGGGACTGTTGAACAGCTTCTGCACAGTGTCCATGGGGCGCGCCTAGCAGCAAGACAGCCTGGGCATCAGGGAAGGGCTATACAGATACATTGGTGTGTAACATGTATGTAATCTATGTATCTAGAGAGACAGAGATGGGAAGTGGATCTCAGGTCACTGACGACAGCCAAGGACTATTCTCCTGGGCTGGGAAGTACAGTCAGGCCACTATTACTTTTTCTTACCTCATCTGACTCCTCCCCCTTCCCATCTGATTTCTTTCTCTTGTACTCAGTACAGTCTAGCACAAGCAATACTGACAGCTGGAGGCCTGGAATTTACTTCTCCTTTCAACACAAACTGTAAACAAGATGGAGAAAAAAAGGGAAGGGTCGGGAGAGGGTCCTAGGGATTCACAAGCTGAATAAGGAAGAACAAAGATTTTCTAATAATCTTAGGGATCACCAGTGGTCTCCGGGCTCTGGAAAAACAAATCTGTGTTAGTTAAGAAGGGACAAACTGGAATCCGAGATCTCCTGTGTGCTTGGTGGAGTCATTACCCATTGCCGAAGCTACTTCTTCAGGCCATTGCAGACACTGGTCTAGGGACAATGTTCTCTCAGTCTCCCCTAGGAAGTGCGCAAAGCAGTTTGGGTGTGCAGGTCAGAGGAGGGTGCCCCTGTGGGCCACTTCCTGAGTTCTTCTACTTTATGCTTTCCAATTTCCGTCATTGGAGGCATTGGAGGGGTTAACACACAATGCCTTCTGGAGGAGCTGAAAGAAAGAAACATCCCTTGCAGAGCCGCCACTAGTCTGACAGCTGAAATCCAGATCTCTCTAAGACTGTCTTCCCAGGGCAATACTCTCCATCACAAGGCTACACAGCCTTTATTACAACTCAGCCTCCCCTCCCTCCACAAAGGACATATTCTGGTCTTTATGGCTTTCCTACTCACACTGTGGGTTGATCCACTATTGCCAGGGTGATGGATGAGGTGGGCTGAGCCTGTGTGTGGCAGGGGTTTGGAAGCTGCTTTGCCAATTTGGTTTTTGTAAATGTTTTGGTTCAGAAGACCACGCAGGGGAAAGCATGAGAGTGTGATCTTGACGTCTCAGTCGAACACCCAGAATCCAGGACAGTGGTCACCCAGTGCAGGAACCTTTAGGACACACCACACACTTAGGTGTCAAGGAGTTGAGCAGGCACATTACAAAAGGTGGCAAATATAGGAAATGTGAATTAATAGCAAAAACGTGATGCAAAATGAAACAGCCAAATTGGAGTTGTATCTTCACAATCAGAATTGTACTGAGCTGAAATTGTTTGTCAGATACAAGCCCCCTGCTGCGCTCTAATGTGAAAGTTTCCAGGAGGAGAAAAGGTGATTTCTGAAGTTTATGAACCATAGTGCAGCCACTGTCCATTCATGCAGGAAGTTCTGAGAAGCACACGCCAATCCACATGACCACACGAGCAGCAGACTTGGTGATAATTTTAGTTTATGTTAGCTGCTGGCTCTCCCGTACAGTCAGCGCTCCTGTTACTGCAGGGATCGGTTGTGAGACACCTGTCATTGCACCACCGCGCGAGTGTGTGGACATCATGGAGTAGATTTCACCAACCTAGACAGACTAGGGCATAAGGTGCCCGGAAAGGTGGCAGTGACCCCTTGGGTCAGGCGTGAGAAGTTGTGTTTTCTGTCTCCTTCAGTTTATGGCTCCACAGGGCACCCGTTCTGTGTTTCTATAGCTCTTCTCTTTGGTACAAGTGGAAGGAAGATGCAGGTGCCAGGTGTCGTACTTAGCTGCCGGCACACATGGCATACTTACACTGCTTTACAGCAACTCTGGTAAGTAGAAGGATACTTTATACTCACAGATAATGAGCAAATATTATACATTGTAAGTAGAAGGATTATACTCAAAGATAACGATAACACTACCTTACATACTATGCACAACTGTGTGTGGGCTGCCCTTAGCACTGGCTCTAGTGGAGAATACTTATGATGTCACTACCTTTGGGTGGCTGTAGCCACCATTACTAAACAATAGGAAATTATCAGCTCTGTTATACTTTTATGGGGCCGTCATCCCACATGGAGCGTATTGTTGACTAAAGCATTAAGGGTACAAGACAGTATATCAATATTCCTGATACAAATGCATACAGACACCAAGGATAAGCAAAAGGAAAGCTCAACATGGGGCCCACCTCACCGAAACATCTGGCTGTCTAGCCTGTTTCATGTATTCCCAGCAAACACCGTGAGCAGTATCCACAGCCTGACGTTCTGGTCATTTGAGAGGAGGGAAGGAAGAGCCTGGACATAGGAGCAATGCAGGATAGCATTCTGCTCCAGTCTCTTCTGAGGGCTCACACCAAGGCGACCCCTTATCTGTAGCTAAAAACACAGTGGCGAAGCTGGACGGTGGTGGCATATGCCTTTAATCCCAGCACTCGGGAGGCAGAGACAGGCGGATCTCTGTGAGTTCGAGGCCAGCCTGGTCTACAAGAGCTAGTTCCAGGACAGGAACCAAAAAAGTACGGAGAAATCCTGTCTCAAAAAAATCCAAAAAACAAAACAAAACAAAACAAAACACTGACGAGTCGCTGAAATGAGGAAGGTACCAACAATGGGAAGATGCGGGGTGAGAGGTGAGAGTGGCATCTGCTGAAAGAACAAGTGGAGACTCTTGTCTATTTGTTTGGTGACTATTTTTGTTCACATTCATTATGTCTCTTTTTGTTTTATTTTTCTTTGACTGCTCTTCAGAGAACACCTTTCTAGACCTGAGTGTTTTGAAATTCTGATCAGAATTGGTTGTGGGAAAGAGCTGGGAATAATGGAGATGCGGGTACTTAGGTGACACATTCACAAACCCTATGAATTTTTAATGAAGAAACAATGTCCACAATTAGATTTGAAATGAGGTTTTCTTTGTGGGCGCTCTTACAGTAAGTACACTGTGGGTGGATTTTACTTCATATTCCGTAAATGATACCAATGCAAAACCACTCAGATTTAGTAGAAAATAAAAGCAAACAGTTGATTGTTTGGTTGTTCACAGCTTTTTTTCCTCTTCCACATTTACCAGAGGTGTGTCAGTTTTTAAAGCTCTTTTCCATTTTATTTAAATGCCACATATATGCCGGCTCATTCTGCAGTGTAGAACGTGACTTCAGTCATGACCTGAAGTTGTCTTTTGGCATGCTAGGGAGAAGGTTTTCTTTGTCTGATTTGTTTTAAACTATAAAAATAACTTGTAAATGTAGACCTCTGGAAAGAAAGTATTCAACTTTGCCATTATAAATTTAGGCATCTCAAATGACTATAAGATAATTTAATAGTTGAGAACAGAAGACAGAAGAAAATGCCATTGCTACTTAGTTTGCAATTGAAGCTGGAGTTTAACTCTCATCTTCAGATGGCTTCAGTTTTGACTACAGCCATGCAAACAAGAAACCACCCACCATGTTTTCATGGTCTCCAAGGCCCTTCAGTGTCTGGTTGTCAGATACCTCCACAAGCTCATGTTCCAAAACTTCTTTCTCTCAGGAAGCATGGACTTGCTAATCTCCTGTGAGCCTGCCAGACACCATTCTGGCCTGGTGTTGCTGCACTTGCTCTCCCCAGGGTGCCTGCAGACCGGCCCTTGCCCTCCCCATCACCCAGTGCTGTGGACCCCACCTGAATCCTTGCTCTTAGAACTCCCTGGCCTCTACTTACAACTGCAGTCTCGGTTACCTTCGATCTTCCTATAATCTTATTTTCCTCTAGATTTTTTTTTTTAGGATCTGAAATTATATGACATAGAGATTTCCTTGATAAATTAGTCTTCCATGGGGATAGGCTTATTTTTAATCATTTTAAAATGTTCCCTTGTATGGAATTGCCACAAGCCAAAACAGCGCCTAAGCAAATATACATAAATCCTCCTCCATCACGCACTCATTGATCTGCCTATGCGACTGCATATGCATATATGTGCACACACTGCATTACTTACGTCTCTGCTTCCTGCATTTCTGATGCGGATGCCTGTGGCCTTTCAGATGCTGGAGGAAACTAGTTCTCCCAGGGAGAGTCAAGTTTGTCCAGATGTCATATGATCGCTCCAGAACCACTTGCAAATGTCAACCAACAGACCAGAAGCCCACCATCGCCCAAACTGCTTTGTGTTCTGGGCTTTTCGGGTTCTTCTGTCCTCATCACACTGGGACCAGGAATGAGACAACTGGAGAGAGTGCCTCACTCCAAATTTGCTGACATCATCTGTCCTCACCAATCCTAAACCTACTGCCTTTCCTGGAAGAGCAAGGCAAGGATCCTTGCCTAGTGTTCCTCAGTTCCTTCCTTCTGTCCCGCCCCTTGCTGTGGCATGGCAACATGTGCCCTTTCCTTTTGGACCTAGTAACAAGCCAGCTTCAGTAGTATCCTCATCTTCTGGCCTTCCTATTCCCAAATAATAACAAGATACCAATGACAAACCTTCATTTAAAAAGGCAAACATACAGACATATTGGACGATTCACTTAAATAAATATAATTTGCTATATCATCAGGAAAAATGAAATGTAATCACCAGAAGTTTCAGTTTGATGCATCCACAAGAAATAAGACGACTTTGACATTTTAAAGATTGAAAGTAATTTAGCCCCTACCTCACTCAGCCCTGAGATTAATTTATATACTGTTTTTGGGATTATTATTGTTGACTTTTAAAAACAGGTATTATTAACACAAGGGAAGAGCCATGATTCTTTTGTTCTGCCACGGAGGAATAATTTATCCCATACAACAAATATGCTATGGACTCTGAATGATGTAACCATGTAGGTTTGCCAGCTGGAGTCAACCCACCACTTTGGTGGGAGTATTAACAATGGGGAGGGGCTCAATGTCTATCTGAGTTCAGGAAGTATATGGGAAATTTTTCTACCTTCTATTCAGTATCACTATGAACTTAAAAGTGGTCTCAAAATATAAGATCTTTAAAAAAGAAAATAAGTAAACATACTCATACCTGTATTTGTTAATTTTCATTAAATATAAGGAAATAATAAATTCTGTTCCCACTTTCCTAAATTATAGCTAGTTCTACAAGTAAAGATGGCGCATTCCCATGCCTTGGAGCATTCAGTGAGTTTTCCCGCACATTATCAAACCGTTGTCCCCCTTTCATTCCAAAACCATGGTTCACGCTGTTCTGTGGCCCACTGGTCAGATGCCTCACTGGTCTCTGCTGGAACACACCTCCAGCATGGCTTAGCCTGGCCTGACAGGGCCATGGCAGTCACAAAAACCAATGCTGGGAAAACGACCTTTGATAAGCTCTCACAAGCCAAGTCGGAGAAACGTGCTGGGTCAGTTACCCATCACAAACAACTGGTAAGGAGAAAGGCTGGAGGCTGAAGTCTTCGCAAAGTAGGATTTGGCTGGAAAGGCATGAAGATGCCCACAGCCACGGCTGAGATGGCCTCCCGAATGACCTGGAGGGAGTCGCAGCCTGTGACTTCAGAGGGTCTCGACAGCCCAGGCAGCTGTCTTCATCAAGCTGGATGCGTGCCTTCTGACTTGGGCTACAGAACCATGGCCAAGATGGCCACTCTGGGACAACCACATATTCTGTAATAGGAATACTAGACCCGACTCAAGGCATTAGAAACAGTGCAAGAATAATTGTTCAGTTGTCATTGGAGAGGTTTTGAAACTGCTTACAGGCTGTGGAAACATGCTTTTCAGAAACTATTACAAAGTTGAGAATTTCTATCCCAGGGGACAGGAGCTCTCCCTTCAGGCTGCTGGTACTTGCAACTGCTACCCTGTGTCTACCCACCACTTCTCTACTCCCCCCTCCTTTTTGGCTCACATCAGGGCCCACCTTCTGAGGCACCTTACAGGATCAATTCTTGCCCCCTGTAACTCCAGCGTTCCCCCAGGGTACGGGACTTAACAGGGAGCAGAAAGCCATTATTTTAATTTTTAATAGTTAAATTTGCTCTGAGCCATGTGAAATTAATGTTTCTGTGGATTTAAAAACTAGTAAAATATTGGCGCTTTCATAGCGTTCAACCTAGTATATGATAGAAAGAAATACAGTTTTAAAAGCAGGACTTCACCATACTATTGTATAGGATGAGACAAAAATGGGTGCTTTATAGATGCTTGTACTAAAAATAAGTAAATATATATTTTGACTATACAGTAATAGTGAAATTATTAAGTTTGTAATCACTACCGAAACTGAACAATGGCATTCTGACAACCAGTGTTCTATGTGTCCCTTACATGTCCCGTTTTGCATTCATGGTTATTTGGGATGGGAGAGAGCTCTGTATGTGTGTCTTTCTTCAAGAATTAAGAGGCAAGAAAGAACAGCGGCCTCTGAGCACAATGCCTGCCAGCTAGCTTCCAGATGAACTGTAAGGGTTTGTCTGGGGGATTGTGCCTAGGCCATCTCACCAGACAACATCATTTGTTTTTCTTCATGGTCATGCAAAAATGTGAAACTGATGGACCATGCAACCCAGTACTCTATTCAGGCCAGAAACACTGGAGTCCCCAGCGTCACTGCTGGGGATCCACCTCGCCCGTGCTCGGCATTACAGGGAAGTCAGTTTGCAGAGAAGAATATGGTCTGGCCACCTGGGCTCATTTATATCACACTGTGCACAGCCCCCTCCCGCGCCCTGCTTCCCAACTGACAGTACTACCAATGGGCAATGGGGGAGAAAGGAGGATGTGAGAAGCCATCTTCTTTGGTGCCATCCTGTTGACAATCATCCTTTCTCCCCGCCATGACAACCAGCCTTTAAGCTCTTTTTAATACCACCCAAGACTTTGGGAGCATCTAAGGAGGGTTATGTTTTCCAATCCTTTAGCAATTAAGCCAAATTAAACAAAATTAACATCCTATATATTTCATTCTGGTTTTTTTTAAAAAAAACATAAAATACTCACACGGCATTGGTACTTAAAGAGCTTTTATCACATTTGAAAAAAAAAAGGTCCTTAAGAAATGAAATCCTGCATACTCATCAGTTTTTCTTTCCACTCACAGAATGATGAGTTTTGAGACAGAGGCGATTCATCATAGATGCTGTGATAACTAATGTTAAAGAAAAGTACTTGTTGCAGAAGTGTGTGTCTGAGAGGGGAGCAAGACGTTACTTTCATCTGAGGCGCGAGGAAGACACCAAGAGCAGCAGAATCTGTCCAAGTCTCTACTGATACAAGCATCCTTAGTGGGCGGAGACCGGAGTGGGCGGAGACCAAAGTGGGCGGAGACCGGAGTGGGCGGACCTCAGGCCAGGACCAGGGACCAGACCTGTGAAGCTGGGAGAGCGTGTTGGGGGTCTCTGAAGGGACAGAGTGGCCTCCTAGCTGCTGTTACTTTATATTTTAGCAAGTTTATTTAGACAACGCCTTCTCTGCGTGTATAGAACGACAATGGCACTTTTATTCTTTAAAGTGTTGTTTTATTCTTCCAAATGTTGCTTTGAGAAAAATGTCAAGGGATTTAAATCCGTGAATGCTAAATACGGTGTTTTCCTATCTAAAAATGCAGGTTTATCAACTGGAAAGCTGAAGTAAGTGTCTTTATAGCAGAGAGCTCAGAGAGATTAGGGGAGTCTTGGTGACATAAACATGCACTTACCCACTCATGAAATGCTAACGTCAGGTTTACTGTTCACAGTGTTCAGAAGATCACCTTTGTAGAAGGAAACCCAAGCCTACTCTTACAGTATGGGAAGGAACCTTGGAATTCATAACCAAGAGACCAAAACAATACACAAAATATTATGGTATATTTTAAGAGAGCTTTAAATAAAGTCGTGGGGGACAGATTTACAGCGCTCTCATTAAATCAGGACAGCAATGGTGGGAGTGTGTTAGTAACCTTGGTGACAGGGAAGAAAGTATATAACAGGAGTATTGATTAGCTGCAGAAACATCAATGATGTGATTCTGAGGATGCGTGGACGCGGGATTGCCATTTTGGTCGAAGGCAGAGGTAAGAGCCAGTTACTGGCTGCTTTGCTTTTCTGATCTTTAGGGTGAACCCCAATATCTGTCTCTGGATTTTTATTATTTGTGCGACACGTGATGGTGACCAGGTTTCTAGAGGGAAATGTCAACGACATGACAGTAGCCAGGCTCCTAGAGGGAAGGTGCCACCCAGCCGGGAGTCCCTGACACGAAGGGCAGTCGGCTTTGCTCCTAACCAGACCCAAAGTACAGTCTCATGAGACACGTTTGGAAAGTAAACAGCAGTATGTGTCATGGAAGCTCAAATCAACCTCACTAAGTTTAGGAGAGGAACGAACATTTAATTACAGAATGAAATAAGTAGACTCAGAATAAGAGAGAAGGAGGTTTTATTACAGACAGAAGCCACTGTGTTACGAGAGTGCCTCTGATAAATTCGGCCTCTGACAGCAAAAGCGGTGAAGGGAAATGACGACAGGGAAGTAAATGCAGACACAGGCGTATGGGAGCAATTCTTAGAGCAACAAGTCAGGTGAGAGAGGCCTGGGCACAGCAGGGCTGCTGCTCCAAAACACTGAAACAAATATCGCGGGTGGTGTGGGTAGCACAGAGAATGTTTTTAAAAGTATTTTAAGGGCTGGAGACACAGCTTAGTGGTTAAGAACACTTCCTGATCTCCCAGGAAGTCAGAGTTGAGTTTCTAGCATCCACACCAGGAGGCTTAAAACCTTCTGTAATTCCAGCTTCAGGGGCTATGATCTCTTCTAGGTTCTGTGGACACCAGGACATCATACATCCATGGCAAACATGCACAGGTGTGTATGCACGTGCACACACATGCACACGCACACACAGTGCAGAGGTCAAAGTTTTAAGAGGAAGAACAAGGAAAAACAGCAATATTTTGGGTTAAAACCATTACTAATAATCAGATGTCAATACTACTCTATCTCACTCATTTCACGAGTATCCCCTGCAATGAAATGAACTTTATGAGAGAAAGGTAGAATAAACAATAAAGTATGAATTTCAGTCTGAGGTAAAGCAGAAGGAAAAAGGGAAAGAGGGGACCATTTGCACCAGTTCTTCTCAGAAAAACAAGCTCAAGTCTGGCCCCTACCGATGTAACTTGACACTAGGCTAAATCCTTTATGTCCCTCCCCAGTGAGAAATCTGAATTTCAATTTGAACAACTTCGGAAAATGAGCTACAGTCACTGGTAGAACTCCAAAGCATTGGTGACAGGTTTAGACTGATCACTTGATGGCTGGGGGAAATGATCAATTATGGGAATGATTTCCACATACCAGGAGGAGAACGGAAGCAAACGACAAGCTACATCAATTAAGCCATACTCTAAAGGGGATGAGCATCCAAGGGCGGAGTCGCGCATCCTGCCTGCTCATTCTTTCCCTGGCATCCAGCAACTGTTGAATGAACGCCTATGCTGGGTAGCACCATTCGAGGTTCTATAACAAGCAAGCACTTGCTCCAGAAGGGAGGTGCTGTAGCTTGGCCTATCCAGGCACATGTGAAGATAAGTGTGCCAAAGTTAAACAAAGTTAAACAAAGTTAACAGAAACAACAGAGGGAGAACCAATTAACTGGTCAGTGACGGTGGTTAGAGGTTTTCTTGAAGGATGTACGGAGGTGAGCATTTGCAGGACAGGATGTTTAAAAGAACAAAATGATTCTTCCTTCACACCCAGCCACTGTGATGATCAAAAGCAGTGGGTGTCAAAAGTGTGCACCCCTGTACAGAAAGGCAACACTCCTGTTTGTCTGGAGTTTGCCAGGCAAGCGATGAAGTAGCGAGAAATGATGCTGAGCACAGAGGCCAGGCTAGGAAGCAGGATGCAGCGTGTAAACCTGCAGTTCAAGCAGGGTGCCTAACGGTGTTTTAAGTTATGAACGACAGGATAAAATTTGTCATTTAAAATAATAATTTCTACATCAGGGTAGAGAAGCCTGTGCTGGGATCCCATTCAGTGGAAATCACTAGAAACAGGAGCAGGTGAGGCGGTAGCAGGAGAAATGGAGTAAGGAGGAGGCATTGAGAGAAGCTTCTGGAATTCAAATGACACAAGTGAGCAGCTGGGATGCCTGGGTGAGAGGGCTAAGTGGCAGGTATAGGACACTAGGAGGCAGTATTAAAAAACTCTTCCCAGGTTTCTGCCTCAGGGGAACTGTGGCAGAATCAGCACATTCAAGGACAGGGACCTTGAAAGCATTCATTTAGGCCAGGAGCTTTTGTATGGAACCAAAAGTCTGTGAGAGCCTGTATGTTTAAGGGTGGGGTGGGAGGTGGGAGGTCATTTGCTGCATTTTGCTGTTTGCGTGTCAAGAGCCACACAATGGTGTCCAGCCTTTGGTGGACATGGGTCCCCCCAAGCAGGTTTTCAAAAATACGTAGGCCTGGTTTCCACCTTGGGAGATTTGGCTTCTCCGAATCTCATGTAAGGATCAAGAATTTTAAACAACACCTCTGAAGTTGATTCTGGTGAGCATCATAATTTGACAGGCAGCAGGGCTATAATTTTACAGACAATGGGGAACTTCAAAAACTCAAAGGAAGAAAGGAAAGAAGGCTTTCTGCAGAAAACACAGTATGACTGACACGCAGCATAATATGGGGTAGGATGTTTTGTGAGATGGCCTTTGTACCTCTGGGCCTTGTGGATCCACAAGTGTGACGTGACATTCCTGGGTTTGTCTGCATAGAGCGCTGACTGCGGTCACTGGTTAGAGTTGATTTTCCTTTATTTCTTATACTTTTAGGGCTCCCTTGCAGCAAGTTATTCTTTTGTTGTTGTTATTTTGCTTTTTTAAAAAGCAAATTTATGGGTGTGTGTGTGTGTGTGTGTGAGAGAGAGAGAGAGAGAGAGAGAGAGAGAGAGAGACAGAGAGAGAGACAGAGACAGAGAGAGAGAGAGAGAGAGAGAGAGAGAGGAAGAAGGAGAAAGAGGAGGAGGAAGAGGAAGAGGAGGAGGAAGAGGAAGGGAGGGAGGGAGAGAGAGAGAGAGAGAGTGTGAGCTAAAGGAGAATCAGCTATCCTGGGTGTGCAGGAGCCCTTGCAGACCAGAAGAGATCACTAGATCCTCTGGAACTTGAGTTCCAGGGCATTATGAGCCAATATTTGGGTTCTTGGAACTGAACCTGGGTCCTCTGCAAAAGCTGCCCGTTTTCTTCACTGCTAGGCCACCTCTCCAGTCCCAACAATTCTTTGTGAAGTTCCATGATTCTCTTTGTATACTTGTACAAATGTCTTTCCCCCATGAACGTTTTTCTCAGTATTTCTAAAACAAAATTGTAAATATATTTGAAACATTGTGAGATATTGTTTATAAGATTTATTTTTTTAACTGGACCATATGCATCTCAAATGTGAACTACACAAAAGAGAGAAATAACAACATCCGATCCCAATGCCAGAAGGTTGGACAAACCTAAAAAGTATTAATTATAATAATAAATAAAAGTATCATTTCATCCAGGTGAAATACTTATTACAGTTGTAAAAGGATATAAATATTAAATATGAACTTAAACTATCAGAATGATGAATAAGATGTTCTGATCAAGGTGTAATCTGGCTAAAGATAGAAAATTGCTTCAACTGATATTATCAAACAGACATTGAGAGCAGTAAGAAGGCACAAGGAAGGGATGTCCACTTCGGGAGGGCACACTCAGAAGGCTACCGACATACTCAGTGATATATCTTTACCCAAATTGCTTAAACTTCATTTAATCGTCAGAGAGCCCTGGCTAAATCAAAGGCATTTTACAAAATTAACCAAGCAGTCCTCTTAAAATCCATCTCTGTCAGGAAAGACAAAGCCAGACGGAGGCCTGTGCTGTTGCTTAGGCTAATTTTGATGTATTCAGGCCAGCACTCTGACGCTCTGCAATCATTACTCAGCGCTGGATGTAGAAATTACAGGCTGAAGGAATAGAAATGACTACATGGTCCATCCCAAAAATTCACTACAGTCTATGATGCGGGCCTGTATTCACATCATTTGCAGAACCGAATCTGGTAGTTATGCTCACCAAAGGGACGCTCTTAACTAGAGACGCCAACGAACACACTAGGAATTACGTTGTCCTCAACTGGAATTTATGGATGTCACTTTTTGCAATGGTTTTAGGTTTTCCTAAGTCGTACTCCATTCAGGATGTTTCAGAACTGTCATTGTTGTGTCTGTTGTCCAATCAGAATGGAAGACAGTCAGAAGACACACAGAGAAAGGAGAAGAAAAGGGATGTTGAGTGGCCTTCCACCGTACTCTCTAGGAGGGGCGACTATCACATGCTCCAGGCTCCGGCGAGCAGCCTTCTTCTGCTCAGTCTTTAATTTTTAATGCAGTGGAACTGGTGCGATTTTTCTACATGGACACCCCAGAACCTGCCAGCCCCAAGGCCTGCCTGCCCCAGGGCAGGGCTACAGATCGGCTGCTCACTGTCAGCAGGGTGGGATGTGACGCTGATATTGTCATGCCAAGAAGCAGTAATGAAAGTTGAATGACATCTTTTAACGAGGTGGGAGAACTCCCCATAGATAATTTTTTTAGGGTGAAAAGAGACAGACAGGTAAGGGCATTTTAAAAGAGAAAATGAGGAGGGATATTTATGTTTAAAATAAATTTTTAATAAATAAACATCAGCTTTACTACTTAATTAAAATTGGGTGAGGCACATACACGGGCCCAAATGAGACGCTTATGATACAAATCCTTGGACATGAGAGAAAGATCTTTGGGGAAATCAAAATGCCAATATAAGGAGTGAACTGAACCAAATGGGACCTCAGAGCCTGTGCCCTGGGGGGGCGAAGACAAGCTGAGAAGCCAGGGTGTGATTGAGTCTCAGGCTCTTCCCAGACCTTGGATTAGCTGGATGTTAGTACAGCCAGGTCTCAGCTGTCTGTGAAAACGAAAACACATTTCAAAAGCTGCATTTGAATTTTAAATATACTATTTCTAGTACTGTTTACGGATGAGGGTCAACACTGGAGTGCTTTATTTATGCACTGAAGAACCTAGTCTTAAAGCATTGGGGTTGCCACATGATATACGTTGAGGGCGTAGTAAAGACACAGTTCCACAGTGGGGAATATTATTTTTCAATGAGCGCTTTATTAAAAGATCTCCATGTGCACACCATTGTCAGGGAGACGAGGCAATGGTGACCTTGAAGTCTATCTGAACACAATGGTACACTCAAGGACTCGCCCACTCCCTGTAAACTAGCAGTATCCCAACCCCCACACAGGTCACATTGCTCTGTAAGTCTCTTTTAGTCAATACAGGTAAAAAAGGAAAACAGAAATATTGAAGGCCCATCTGTAATATTTTGGGTTTTCTGGACAGCGTGTCTGCGATCTGTGTCTGACATGCTTCCTCAGTTTCTGAGTCTCCACGACATGCCCATCAGTGCCTAGGTTTTGCAAGTTAAAGGTACAGCATGCAGGTTCCTTCAAATACGATTTAAAATCATTAACTGTCAATATAGGTGATTTTATTATTAACTATACCCGAAATAATACATGATACATACGGATTTGACGAGAGTGAGAGGAGTTATTAAGTTTAGTAAGCCGGCGGCACCTGTCGTATAAAGTACATATCAACTAAAGAGTATGTCCAGCCTTGTAAACATACTTTAGAATTTCATGAAGTTCATGCCAGGAAAATATTGACTGGAATATAGGAGTGCTGGTATCATTTATAGCACATTCTTCTCTATAAAAAGCAAATTCTCTGCTGACTTTGTCACTTAAAGAAGAAACCCAAGTGGTTGTTTTTAGTACATTTTAATACATGTTTGATTTTAGGTGCCAAATTTACACATTTACCCCTTTCACACGAAGCAAACAAATTTGTGATAAAAATTCTTCCTCACTCAGATGTAGTGTCCTCATATATATAGAATTATATGCCTGGCTTTGTATTATATTTTCATATTAAAAATAAGAATATGAATTTTTAAGTCTTCAGGAATTTTCTGAAGGCACTTTTATTGATGCATCTTCTGGAAGCTCAGAGTCCTTATATGAAAAGAGCAAATGCTGACACAATTTGGTTCAGCCCAGCAGTCTGTACAGAACTCCAGGGGACAGCCACCAGTAGGTTCTGTGCAGATGATATGAGATGAATCAGGCAACGTCCCCTGCCCCTGGGGTGGGGACAGCTGTATACAACTGGCTCTAATATCCTGGATATAAATGCCATCCCTTGGGCTGTGAGTAGGTAGCTCTTCAAGCTCATGACCGAGAGAGACAAGGGCAGAGGAAGGCCGGAACTCAGAAGAGACACATAAGCCCAGTCTTACAGGATAGATGGGATTAAACCAGGTAGAGAAGGCATCTCAGGGAGAGGAGACAAATCAGCTTGCCCATGTCAAAGTTTTCAAATTCCATGTTTAAAACAGATTTACTTCTGGGGCTGGGGAGATGGCTCAGTTTATAAAGTGCTTGGCACTCAAGAATAAGGATCCAAGTTCAATACTCCAGAACTGATGTAAAAGCCCAGTCAGAGACACACGTGTCTGTAATCTCAGCCTCGGAGAGAGAAGACAGGGAAAACCATAGGTTCTCTGGCCAGCCAGTTCTAGGTTTGGGGGAGAGACCTCAAAACATAAGTGGCAACTGGAGAATGATGTAGTCACAGGACGTTGGTCTCTAGCCTCAACACACAGGTATACACATATGCATGTGCTGCACATGAACACACACACACACACACACACACACACACACGTACACATATACTACATGCCCTCCAAGTGTTTACTTCCTTAAAAATGCTTGAGTGTGCATTGTTTAACACAAAATTCTCAAGCCAGATGAATTCTGACCAGCTGTCAGAACTTGGGATGCTTAGGAAACCTGGTGAGAAGAAGCAAAGGATGCAGAGGGTCTCTGTGCTGCCACAGTGGAAACCCAGAGTGCCCATGAGGGAGGACAGCTACTTTTGTACCAAGAAGGGCACCATGTGACTGCATCTTTCTCTGTTATTCTTGAGAAGTCACATGAGCTGGGGGAAAGAAAGGGAGGAGGTCCAGAGGGAGGAGGTCCACAGCAGCAACCAGCTCTAGGGACCACAAATCTCACAATCAGTACCTGAATCTGCTAGAAGAAGTTAAAGAAAACCACCATCTTCATTCAGCATCCTAGCCACCTACTCCTGAGTGGGAAGGAAGCCCTGCTCATGTCCTGATGTCTGCATCATGCCTCTCTTCTGTCAGAGACCAAGGAGGATGGGACAAGGTCTCGCCTGGCAAAAGAATGGTTAGTGGGAGAGTCCTTTGCTTTCTCTGGAGTTCTAGGCAAGGGTAACAGTGGTCCTGGGGTTCTCCCACTCTAGTGATGATGGATGATATCCAGCCATGGAGGGCAGAAAGAGAAGACCAGTATGCTTCACACAATAAAAGCTTAAGAGAGGACTCCACAGAGGCATCACTTGGCTCCTTCACAGTCCATAATACCAAGTGAACTCGTTCCTGATAGTGCTTAAAGGGATGGAGAAGCAGGAGAGATGTAAAAGAGTACCAGCCATTGCCTTCAAGTCACCTGCTTGCAGAGAAGCTGCCAGAAGGAAGGACTGGGGGGGGGGGGCTGGTGACTGCCTGTCTTCCTTAAGTGCATGGCCCTGAGGCACTTTCCAAGGACTTTTCTAAGATCAAGGGATTTGGGCCAGTCTTCCTGTCCCTGGTAGGCTCCTGATCACTGTATAACCTTGGGCTGGTCACAGCATTTTCAGTTCACAAGAGAAAACAAGGCTTACATAGACGCTTCAAGGTTGTTTACTCCAACATTCTTTGATTCTAGAAAAGAAAATGATGTCTAAAGGAAGTCATTTCCTTTTACTGTATATTGTTTTAAGGGTTATATTCATAATAGCCATGTGTCAAAACTGTGGACGTGGTCCATCAGTGTATAGTGAAATATGATTTCAGACTGTGGGGCACCCAGGGCAGTCAACATGTCTGTGGGCATTGGTAGTAGTCGGAAAACTGGGCATTTATAAAGGTCATGTTTCGCTGGAGTGTGAAAGTCTATCCCAGGAATATGAAAACAACAGCAGAGAATAGCCCCCAGTAGGACGGACCCTCCTGTCTACTGAAGCTCTTCTTTTTCCTGTTGCCATTGTCTAGACTTTCCGGTTTGACATCGTACATGAGATGCTTGCAGACAGCAACCCATTCCTATTGAAAGCAGGAGCCTGGATTTGGCAGGCATCCTGATGTCTCAAGCATACAGGAGCACCATCCAGCTATTAGCTCTGTAGTGGTACCAAGAAGCTTCCTGGCAGGGGGCCAAGAATGCAATTCTCTTTATGAGTGACACAAGGCAACTCGTTTAGAACATTTATTTATTTATCTGGGTAGTTGATACTAAAAATAAAAAAATAAGTCAAGTGAAAGTCACTTGAGGGTGTATGATTTTCAAGCACTATATTAAATGGTGTTGTTTTCATACAAAATTAAAAGCGTCTTTCTTGAATATAGCCACAGCAATCCATGGTTTTCATTGAGGTAAATATCATGTACAGATGTAGAAATATTTGGTCTAGGCTGTGCATCCTCACTGTCCTCCTCAGAGATAAATTTCCACAATGGATGTTTTAATTAAGACAGTGATATTTATTGAAAGGTAAAGCATAAACGCATAGCCACTTGGAATATTATTGAACAAAAGTAATTTATGCTGCCGTTGGTGTGCTGAGTTTTAACACTGCTTTGATTTTTATCAGCATTTGTCAATTAATCAACGTGAACCTTGTAAAACATGTTCTCCTATTAGTGGGAACAGGCAATTGCTTGAAGACATTGAAGGAACGGTCATTTAATAATTTGCTAATTGTGCAAAGGTAGATTTAATTTTTTTTAAAGGTACGATTCTCATTACTACTGTACCTAAACAAGACTTAATTCACACGTTTTAACCTTGCCAGTTTATATGTGGTCAATGGTTTCTTTGTTTCTTCTTCTTTTATTCTTAAACAGAAGAGAAAGACTGATAAAATATAAATTAATCTAACTTCAGGATTTTAAGATTTATTTAAAGAGCCTCTCTTATCATCTTTGCCAGCTCAGAGTTACAAGGCTTAGAAAATAAACAAAGGAACTCAATTCCATTGGGTAGAAAAGTGCAGAGGCTAAAAGGAAGAGCAGAAGAAACAAGAACACAGCACAGTAACAAAAAGTCACCCAGTGGCAGGAGCTGGCTGTTTCTGTGTTAGTCCCCAGTTCATTCTGTATTCCTCTAGACAAGAGATGAGCTTCCCCGCCCCCATTTCCTTGACTGCTAGTTGGTTTTCAGTCAAAGGAGAAAGCAGCAGAGTCAAGTCTTCTCTTCAGGTAACCCATGCATCAGCATACATCAACTCTCCTGGCAGCAGAAAGAGCACTGTGATCGGGATCCCATCCCCAGTGGCAAGCGTCTGGCGGCCATATGTAGAACTTGACTGACTTTCAAATGGGCAACATACCTTGGAGAGCGGCCTCTGCAGTGGTGTCCGCAGGGCTGAACCGGGAAACCCGCACCATCATAGGAGATTAAGTGCAGCTTAAGACGCGATTGCGTTCCTTATGGCACTTTTAGAGAAAGAATTTTGTACAGAGGGAAGGCCTGCTGAGTGGAGATGGGTCTTGCTGGGTCCACAAAGGGCTCTGATTACAGCCCCTTTTATACAAGTCTAGAGAGCCAGCTTGTTCTCTGCCGGGCCGGCTCAAACTGGCTCATCTGTCTTTCCAGGTCCATTCTGTTCTCAGTTCCAAATAAGTCACTATTTCAGGCACACTTTCCTAAGCAGATGCAAACACCCTTTCCCAGGGCCAGGCTCCCTTGGGCAAATTAGGTTTCTTGGAAAAGGGTCAAGGAACCATCAAACAAAACACTTCAAGGAACAAGCCCCTGGTTTCAGGTGACATTGTCGGACATGCAGGCAAACATGGTTGGTAGTAGCAATGTATTGTATGTGATGTGGTCTGGTATTGGTGCTGACCCTTGATTATGATCTTAACAAATGAAGTTGTTTTTTAATGAAAATTATTCTGATGGCCACAAGACAGTCATATAATTTTTCCTCTTTTAGGAACAGTCCCAACTAAAACAACCAGCCAAACTCTAATTACTTAATAAAATTATCATAAAAGAACTTGTCTAAGAGGGAAAAAAAGTGATTGCTTCTAACAAACATAGAATAATTCAGAGAGGGGTGCTCCCACTCCCAGATCATAGAGTCTAATTTATAGTCTTTCAACATCTGCTAGCATTTACCTCAGTTTTGGTCAAGTCAGTTTCACACAACCAGATTCTCCTCAGGACAGGAGACAAGAGGGAAGTACGAGGTGGCAAGGATCCACTTACATAACAGGTGCTCCCTGGCAGGAGGTGTTTCTATCTGAGGCAAATATATTAAGAAGTTACAGGGGACATAAATGGGTATATTTGTTTCCCTGGCATTTTTGCATATGGTAAATAAGTCTATATGCTTTGATTCAAATGGTTCCTTTCTCTTAGATGGCTTGATCATTTGCAACAGCAGCATCTGAGATGTTCGAAGCTTGCCAAGGACTACCGCTGGCCTTCAACATAGCCATGGCACATTGAGCAGATTTACAGCCTAAGACATGGCCATCACCTTTACTTAAAAGCTAGTTCAGGCTGATGAGGAAGCTTAGCGTTCTCCTAGAGTTTCGGCTCTTGGTTGTGCCCGAGTTAGGACAGCTGCCTCTGCTGGCCACCCTCGCTGCTCTAAGAGACCTGGAAAGCAGGTTTTATCCCTATATGGTGAAGCCCACAGCTCAGTGAACGACAGCCATGATCATGACAACACACTCCAAATGGGTGTTAATGGGGACTTCAGGCTACACAGAAGCACATGGGCAAATGCCAGGCTGGTCAGGAGGCAGAGAGCGTGAGCTGAAAGTGTTCTCCTTGGGGAAGAACGGGTGAGGCATGGAGGAAGCGTGGGATTGGCTGGTTTCAGGACTTCAGCAGGTCATGTGGTACAGCTGTGGTGTCTATAGTGTTCATGGTGGAGAGACTTTCCAGGCTGTAGGAAGCTGACAGAAAGAGGCAGCTGGAACAAGGAGAGGCATTATCTGGAGAGGAATTACCTGGTCACAGAGTAGAAATCAGAGAAGTATTTACCTCTAGCAATTTGCTGACACTGGGAGAACTTGTCTCCTTTCAAGTCCATAAGGTCAGAAGATAAAAACATATGAAATACAGAAAAAAATTTTAAAAATCGAACACAAGATTTACAGACTTCCTACAGGCAGAAAATGTTACTCAGACTTCCTGTGCCCAGTGAATAGTGCAGAGGACTTCCTGTACAGAGGAATGGCTTGTGTGCAGTGCACAGCACAGAGGACTTCCTGTACAGAGGAATGGCTTGTGTGCAGTGCACAGCACAGAGGACTTCCTGTACAGAGGAATGGCTTGTGTGCAGTGCACAGCGCAGAAGACTTCCTGTACAGAGGAATGGCTTGTGTGCAGTGCACAGCACAGAGGACTTCCTGTGCATAGGAATGGCTTGTGTGCAGTGCACAGCACAGAGGACTTCCTGTACAGAGGAATGGCTTGTGTGCAGTGCACAGTGCAGAGGACTTCCTGTACAGAGAAATGGCTTGTGTACAGTGCACAGTACAGATGACTTCCAGTACATAGGAATGGCTTGTGTGCAGTGCACAGTGCAGAGGACTTCCTGTACAGAGGAATGGCTTGTGTGCAGTACACAGCACAGAGGACTTCCTGTACAGAGGAATGGCTTGTGTGCAGTGTACAGAGTCTGATCCATCAGACCAGGCTGGGTCAAGACTTTGTAGCTCTAATAAACTTCCTGGTGATATTGGGACCACACTTTGAGTAGACAGTGATTAAAAACACTACTAGGAACCTTCACTCTGGCGCCCTTCTGCAGGGAGAGAACTGGATGTTAAAGTCTTGTCTTGAGCCAGCCCCTGAGAGGCAGCAAGTACGAATATCTGGGTTTGTTCTTCAATTACTGTCTATGCATCGGAAATTTTATCCAGATTTTACACAGAAGAGAATGGACATTCAAGACCTATCCTGGGCTACCTGGCTGAAAGTTGGAAAAATGGATCTGGCCTGAAACACTTGTTTAATTCCAGCACAGGCTAAGCACAGATGGCATTGTTCAGATGAGAAATAGAATCTGTTGGCAAAGGACTCATAACCAGGTAAGTTCGTGGATCTGAATAGCAGCCCATTTACAACCTGACTTCTGGAAGAGAATTTGAGGATATTCATTATTTTAAGATCACAAATAAATGGGGTTGCTTATATTGCCAGAAATGTTTCTTACAGCTATTATAAAACATTTTTAAAGGTTGCTACTAAACTAATGCTTTATTTTTAAAAAGGGAAATATGAGGGCTGGAGAAATGGCTCATTGGGTAAGGTGCTTGATGAGCGAGTGTGAGGGCTTAAGTGTGAATCCCTAGAAGCTACGTAGTGCCAGGCATGGTTGTGCATGTCTATCATCCCCCTGCTCCGGTGGGGACATGGGGGCAGAGAGGGGAGAACCCCCAGAAGCTACGGGCCAACTAGCCTGCACACAGTAGTGAACAACTATGTGATTCTGACTCAAACAAGGTGAAAGGAGGGACCATCAACTGAAGGCTCACTCACCCAACACAAGGCTCAGCCTCACAAGTCAAGGCTCACTCCCACAACTGAAGGGCTCACCCCCACAACTCAAGGCTCACTGCCACAACTTAAGGTTCACCCCCACAACTCAAGACTCACCTCCACACTCAAGATTTACCCCCACAACTCAAGGCTCATCCCCACAACTCAAGGCTCACCCCCACAACTCAAGACTCACCCCCACAACTCAAAGCTCACCCCCACAACTCAAGGCTCACCCCCACAACTCAAGACTCACTCCCACAACTCAAGGCTCACCCCCACAACTCAAGGCTCACCCCCACAACTCAAGACTCACTCCCACAACTTAAGGCTCACCCCCACAGACATATATACAACAATAAAAATAAAATAGAAAAGGAAGAGATGTGCTTGATAAGATATATATAAGAAAGACTTAGTCCTTCTCTGACATGCCTGTAGTCTTAGAGACAATTTCCTTAGGCTTGTGTGACCTTCTAAAACTGGCCCATGCATAGAAATTGCCATTGTGCAAATTAATTCAGTCTGTTATTTCAAAAAACTGAAAGAAAAGCAGTAAGGAAAGAGGCAAAATCCTTTGTTACACTGCTTTCCATTAAAGAGAAGAAATCAGAGACAAGCCAAAAAGATAGGGATGGCTGTGTGGAGAAACACGGGAGAATGAGGGACGGTGAGAAACTACCAGCACAGCTGCAGAGAAGTCCTCAAGCGAAGGGTGGGAGCGGAGGACCTTCTGCTCCACACTGATCTTTCCTGCAGCAGACTGTGTTAAAGGCCTCACCACGCCAGGACTTGATAGATCCTTCCAAAGGAATGCTCCTCTGATATGTGTATGCGCCATAACAGTGCTGGGCACCGTGCTAGTTTCATAATGAATGTTTCCGATTTGTCTGATGGTAATTTGAGTGGCTATTTAGAGATGTGGCTTTGTAGAATAAAACTTGATGGAACATGAAGGGACCCAAACAAGGTGTGTGCAGTCTACATTCAGGTCTTCAAGGCTCTACCCAGGAGTTGTCAACCTGTGGGCTGTGACCCCTTTCGGGGTTGAATGGCTCTTTCATGAGGGTCTCATATCAGATATTCTTCATATCAGATATTTACATTACAATTCATAACAGTAGAAAAATTACAGTTATGAAGTAGCAGTGAAATATAACTTTATAGCTGGGGTCACCACAACATGAGGAACTGTATCAGATGGTCACAACATTAGGAACATTGGCCATTCCTGATCTATTTCAGCCTGTGGATCCAGGCCAGGGTGATGTCAAGGGCTTCTTTGTCTGGAGACCTAGGTGTCACCCAGTGCACAATTTCAGCCTAGAGACCGTCTGTAACTCCTACTCCATCAAACAAAACGGTGACCTTTCAAGATGACAACTTTTCCACATCCCCCATGAAGGTGGCATGAACAGAAGTCTCAGATAACAGTTTACTCTGTGGGTTCCGTGCAGGAGCTCCCTCCTTGGAGGGAACACGTGTGAGCCTCCCTAACACCAAAAGAAAAGCCTTCTTACTGACTGGAAATATTTATTTCTGCAGATGCAGATGTTTAGTGCTGGGCCATATGATTGAACAGATTTCACATATAATAAAAATCAGTTTACCCATTTAATTAATACGCGAGGCAAGACATAGGTTAGATCGGCACTCTCCCAGACAGGACACAAATGAAAAAGAAACAGTGGAGGAAGATGCCTGCCCCTGTGACCAAGATGGGGAAGGGAGTAATGCCCATGATTCAAAGCAGTGTGTGGGAGGTGGTGGTAAAGGCGGTGCCGGGCTGTGAAGATGCACAGACCCCTCAGGGAGGAATCAGAGCACAGAAGAAGCAGTTAAAGCATCCCAGGGAAGGAGGTGAGCAAGGAGACTGTGGGAAGTGAAGACTGGTGGGTGTGAGCCTGAGGACGTGTCAGGAGCATGGGCGGTGAGTAGAATGTGAACAATGACTGAGCCGTATGTAAAGATTCGGGTGAAGGAAAAGAGAGACGTTTTACAAGTCTCATAAGAGATCACCAACTAGCTGAGCATAGCTGGAATACAGAATGTGGAGAGCGGTACAGATGGCGGGAAGTGTTGGCTGCAGTAAGAGCAGCAGGCTGTGTCTCACATCTAAGAATGAAGTCAGGGGTGCTGACTTCATTCTTAGACGTGAGACACAGGAGCTTCGGAAGACATTGTGAGGAGAACCATATGAGTGTTCTTACTTTTTTTTGGGGGGGTGCGTGCACACCTTCATCACACCTTCATTCTATATATTTTTTTGTTGTTGTTGTTGTTTTTTTTTGGTTTTTCGAGACAGGGTTTCTCTGTGGTTTTGGAGCCTGTCCTGGAACTAGCTCTTGTAGACCAGCCTGGTCTCAAACTCACAGAGATCCACCGGCCTCTGCCTCCTGAGTGCTGGGATTAAAGGCGTACACCACCACCACCACCGCCCGGCCCATTCTATACTTTTTATTTGTGATTCTACTAAATGCAATGTACTGTTCATCACAGTCATATGTCCTTTAGCAATATTGCAGGACTCATACACACAGGCGAGTAATGACGCCCCACCCCTTTTCTAAACCCCTTCTTGCTCTCGGAGGAAATCACTCTCATTCTTTGTCAGCTTTTCTTTGTTTGATCTTTTCTTGCTTTCTTCCCCTCCCTCCTTTCTTTCCTCCTGCCATTTTTATTATGAAAATTATCCATTTGCTAAAATGAGTAACTTCTTAAAGTATAGGACTCCCCCCTCCCCATTGTTCTCAGTTTGGTTCATCCATGGTCTTGTCCGAGCACAGGAAAGTCCATTAATAATTAACTCTATCTAAGCAGATCCCAACCTCTATGAGACTCAATCCTACCATAGAGGACAGTACTTTAACCTTCCAACTTAGTATCTGCTTTCTTCTATTTAAGGAGCATAGACATTGATATTTTAAAAATCATACCATTTACATATTACCCAAAACTTAATAATATATAAAATGAAGAAAAATTGATCATTCTTATCCCATTACTACCTCTCAACAAGATAGCTTCCTTCCCACATTTTCCAATGTGTCAGCAATTTGGGATGAATGCATATTCTGTTTACACTGTTAGGACCATGTAATCTTGTGTGTTATAGAGTCAAACAGTAGAAGGGTTCACTTCTAATATAGCTATTGTCTTTTACTCTTTGGGGCTTATTGTAATGTTTTTAAGCAATACAAAAGTATTAAAAAAAACCCTTATTGGAGTTACTTCTCATAAGGTCATGTGTCAGGTTCATTTCCCAGCAGGAGACCTCATGAGTCTGTCTGTGTAAGGGTGTTCCCATCTGTTGACCAGGGGTTTCTTTTCAGAACCATCTTGTGAATTTTCTGTGCTCTTCTGTATTGGATCCCCTTCTCCAGGATCCCTTGGCATTTCGTCCTTTCTCTTCATTTGTGTCCTTGAGTTTATGGCAGCACATTTCCTAGGGAAGCCCACGGTGGGGGGGGGGCACATTTGCTGAGACCATGCATATCCCAAAGTGTCTTAACTCAAGCCCATTCGCCAGTTCACCTCGCCAAATGAACTGTAAGTCAGGAGGAATTTTTTCTCTTAAGAGTTTTAATCTGTGCTCCAGTGCCTGCTGGCTTCCGGGGGCTGTAGTTGAAAAGTCCCACACCACTGGTATTCCTGCCCTTTCATGTGTGACTTCTGTGATTTCTCTGAAGGATCTTGAAACTTCTTTTTAATCCTGCTGCTCTGAAGTCTCACACTAAGCACCATTATAATGAGGGCTTTTTTTATCCAACGTTCTGGGCACTTTCTTGTCCCTTTACATCTGCAGACACCTGTGGTTCTCTCTAGAAATGCCTTCTTATATTATCTTTTATCTTGTACCCCACAGAGTTTTTTTTCGCTCTTTTTAGGACTCCTTTAGAAAAACACTGAACTTTATGGATTAATCCACTGGCTTTATTTATTTATTTACACCTCAACCCCATCCCATCCTCTATCACTGTGTGGTAATTGCTTTCTGGGAAATCTACTTGACTTTATTTACTACATTCAAATTTGTATATACATACATATGCACACACACACATATATTTGTGAATATATGTGAATAAAATGAAGTGTATGCATATATAACATATTGGTATACATAATTATATTATATGGAACATATATCTAATATAAACTATGATTAATCTTTACCCAATATATTTATTGTCTGATTTTTTTTTCTTCTTTTGTTTTCTTTTTGGAGACAGGGTTTCTGTGTAGCTTTAGAGCCTGTCCTGGAACTTGCTCTTGTAGACTAGACTAGCCTTGAACAGCCTTGAACTCAAAGAGTTCTGCCTGTCTCTGTCTCCTGAGTGTTGGGATTAAAGGCGTGGGCCACCATCTCCTGGCTAGATTTTTTTCATTTCTTTATAGAATTTTTTTTATGTGATGGCTATAGTAGTGTTTCTCATCTTCTGAAAGATGCTACAGATTTGTGAAAGCCCTTCATCTGCTTCACAAAGAATCTTTGCCAAGCCCCCTTAACATTGTCTCTGCTCTCCTCTCTGTCTCTCTTTTTCCCTGGGTCTTTATATTTGATTCTCTATTTTATATTGAGGGTTATATTTAAGTGACTAGTGACTCTTCACTCTACATTTCAGGTATTTGTGTATGCAGTATACAATTAAACATAGAAATATGTAATTACTGTATATTTAGGGACAGTGAATACAAGTTCCATGGAAAATGCTGATTGTGCCAGATGTGTTAACTCTCTGACAGCAGCACTATGAAGGAACTGGGTTGGAATCTAGCTGTTTGAGTAGGATGCCAAATGCCAATCTTTGGGCTACTCAGTTTCTCCAGGTCTTCAAAGCCTTGCCTAGAAATTGGTCCTTTAACACAAGCAGCCCAGGGGCAGTGCAACAGGGTCCCATTCGCCCTCTTTGGGCAGCCTCATCTCCTTGCCTAGGCCTGGTTCCCTGGTCCACAGTATCTCTGACTGACACAGCCTCATCTCCTTGCCTAGGTCTGGTTTCCCTGTCCACAGTAGTTTAAGAAAGGATGATGGAGTATGGCTCCATGAGGTTGGGCAGGGAGGGCAGCCGAATTATTCCTAGTAACGACTCCAGGAGCTAACGTCCCTGGCAAGACAACACAATCATCCTGCCCACCAAGTCTCATGCCTAGGTCCTCTTGGCCCTGGGATATTCTCAAAGCAGGACTCCATAGCTTCTCTCCATATACCTCAGCTGCTCCTCGATTGCCACCATTGTTCTCAAATTGGCTGACATCTCTTTTTGAGTGGTATAACTTGCTCCCTCTGTCTCAACTTTATAGATTTAAAAAACAATTTTCTGTAATTTTGCTGAGATTTCTAGAATAGGAAAATATAAAGTTGTACATGTTCAGTCTCACAACACCAGAAATTTCCAATTTTACAGCTTTCCCTGGCATTGACATAAGCTTCCATCGTTTGATGACCCAAAAACTTTCTGCGTTAACACAAATCAAATGTTAACTGTCTCAGGACTCTGGGGCGGGGGGGATTATATACTGCCCAACTTGTCTTACTTAATTCACTGTTATTTCCTTCTTTTTTGAAAGACTCTATTTTTATTTATGTGTATTATATATCTCTTTGGTGTGAGCAAGGGCCTGCGCCTGCTTCTCAAACACAGGAAGAGGGTATCATCACAGATGACCAGAGCACTTGGAAAGCTCCTGGAGAAAGTGCATATGGAAGATTGCAAGGAGCTAAAGGAAAGCAGGCCACTTAGAGAAAGAGCAAAGACATGCTTTGCTCTGCATCAGCATCTTCACATTTCTGGATAAAGTTTGCTTAACTACAAAGTCAGGAGGTCAGATGGAGTCCCTCTACATATTCACAGGAGAGTTCTGAGATTTGATCATTTAGAAAATGTTCTCCATCTCTTGCTGTCCCCTCTACCATTCTGGAGGGTATGTACTATGTGTTATCCCTTAGAGATCCTGTTTGATCGTTTGTTATCTGGCATCATGCAAACATATGGCCGCAGGGCCTCCTTTTATTTCTTTCAAGTAACACCTACTAACAGACTATGAAAAGATGAAACGAGTCGATGTTCAGTGTCTGATTCTAGCGTGTTTTACAAATCTAGCTAGATATTTTCATTAAGGAGGAAGTCAGAGCACAACCTGCTAACATTTTTATTTATTGATGCTTCCTCCTATAGCAGCATATAAATTACAGAGCAGCAGAAAAAGCTATGATGATTTCAATGAAACTAGACATTGCCACGCATAGCTTAATTTCTCATCGCCAGTTGCATCTAGGACAGCTGGACACTCAACCGTTGGCTGAATTGCGGCATAGTTGATTTGATTTGGTTATGAAGACAGTCAGATTGCTGGAAGCACATCTGGCCATCTTGGCAATCAATGAATGAAATGAATCAACAGTGCGTCACTGAGACCGAGGCTCACTGCTCAATGTAACTAAAATAAGAGGCAAAGATGGGGTCAGTTTATCCGTAGGTGGCAGGACCATGCTATGCCATCAAGATGCATCTCAAAGAGATTCCCATGATCATTTTCAAGGCTACCATGTAAAGTGACTATTGAAAGTGAAAATGCATTCCCCTTCTATTGGTCCATTGACATTGACCTTTGTCTCAAAGGGAGAGACTGCGCTAAGTGCTGCTAGCAAGAGAAGGATGCTCAGCAGACTAGGTGCTTCCAGGTTCCTGCCAGGAAGGGGAACGCAGCTGTCAGCAAGTCTCCATGCAGTTGCTGGAAGTCTTCTCTCATTTAAAAGACAAAAACCAGTAACCCTCAAGGAGTTTATAGATTTATAGTTGAATATATACACACATCTGGGGGTTTTCTCTTCATGCTTTCCTCATTACAGAACCTTTCTTAATCAATCTACACACCAGGCATAAAAAGTGGATGGATATTTTGGTGCTAGTTATTTGTCAATTTAACTTCACCAAGTCTCTGAGAATCTGTTGTTTTGATTCTTCTGCTTTCTGCCTTTTCACTTAGTTTGTCTCTTTTCTCTTCAGGCTGCTAAGGTGTTAATGTCTTAGCTGTTTTTAATCTTTCCATTTAGTCTATCCAAAGCAGCACATTTTCCTTCTTACCAGAAGAAAACTCAGCAAAACCCAGTTCTACATCATCCGCACATACTAGGGAGTGGGCAGCAGGGCGAACAACAGTTTGGTTTGCCCGGGACTGAATGATGCCCCACTACGTTGGGCTCTGATATTAGAGTACTCACCGCTTCCCCTAACTGGGTCACCTTGAGTGGTTTGAGAGGAGGACTGCATGTGACATGGATACCACCATTAGAGAGCTGAAACTTCAATCCCTGTATTAGAGGCACTCGTCTGTCATTGCTAAACAGCTGGAGAAAGCAACGAAGCACCAGATGGATGAATGGATTTAATGACCTTGCTGTTTCCTTGATACAAGTAGATCTCAATTCTGGCTGCTTACAGGAATCATCTGGTTAGGCTTTTAAACACGAAATGCTTTCTTGATGGAACAGGCCTGAGGAACAGTGACAAGAATGTTCTAAATACCCAGCAGCATTTCAAGGCTACCTTGGAAATAATAGTGTACATTTACCAAGATTCAAACTACAGCTCTACAAACAGCCCATTCTAACAACAACAACAACAACGATAACAATCTACTCTATGTACTCTGCCTTTTAAAATGCAGCAAGCCAACATCTCTTCATATGTATAAACAAAACACATAAACTATTTATAGTTATTCACATGCATAAATGTGTTGGATCATCGTTCAAGAATGGGTTGTAGGAGGTGAATTCTGAATGCTTTAGTGAAATCTCCAAGAAAACAAGACAAAACTCTTATGACCTCAGTCTCTTCAAAAACACAGAATTGTCCTTCCAATATGCTTTCATGTCCCTTCCAGATGTAGCAGATAGGCGTGAGCTTTCTTTAGGTCATTCATCACAACTGGCTGTTGCTATTTGTTTATATGCCTCTACGGAAAAACATGTTCTTGCCACATGTGGTTTGCCCTTATGATTGTACGCTTTACTCAAGTGACCTTTCTTAACCTTCAGAGTATAAGTCATCTGATGCTCTGAATAAAGCTGGCTGTCCCATGAATCGGTCTCATTTTTAGAATCCATTCTCCCAGGTTCCACTGATGTAGGATTCCCCTCTGTATGATGTGAATATGTTTTATTACCATTGGTTAATGGATAAAGCTGTTTCCATCAGTGGCTTAGCAGAGCAAAGCTAGGCAGAAAATCTGAACAGGGATATATAGAGAGAGTAGGCGGTGTCAACGAGATGCCACATAGCTGCCAAAGGAGTAACATGCTGGCACCGGTAAGTCACAGCTTAGTGGCAATACACACACAGATTAATAGAAATGGGTTAACGTAAGATATAAGAGCTAGCTAGAAAGATGCCTATGTTATTGACCAAACAGTGTTTCAATTAATATAGTTTCTGTGTCTTTATTTGGTCTGGGTGGCTAAGAAATGAACAAGTAGTCTCTGCTTAGAGATGGTGCCAATGTAGACCAACTACATCCACATAAAAACTAAGAGAGTTTAGAAAGGAATTCTACACACACACACACACACACACACACACACACACACAACAGAGTTAAGCACAGCTTCTTGGTAGCAGCTTATTTTCAGATAAGTTCTGTTTGCTGGTGGCAAGCAGAGGCATAGCTCCTTTAAGAGGTTTCCTGACTCAGCTTTAGTGGCAAAAACTTCATGGCTTCTTTAAGAGAAGGCATCCTGGTTCATGTTGGCAGCATGAACTCTGTCTCTTTCGGGATATCCTGCACTTAAATGGGGTTTGTGAGCAGCATACTACTAGTTGCTTAACGGCAGTGACACAGACTCCCTGTGTCCCTGGAGCTGGGGTGGTGAACATAGCTCACAGATGCCATGTTGGACTGGGCAGAGAAAACAGGCAGGGCTGCAGAGTTGGTCCTAGCCATGTCTGCCTAGCATTTAGAAAAAAAAGATGCCCCTGGTCAGAAAATGATTACAAATAAGCAATAATGACAGATTCAGATGAAAAAGACCTCTGAATGGGTCACAGTGTTGGATAAATGTATGTAGGCTTGGAAGGGAGAAGAAAAAGAGGATAGACAGTTATAAATAATTTTAAAAATAAAACAAAGTATTTAAAGAGAGTAAAAGTAGTATAAAAGCGTAGAGATAGTCATAAATTAAAGACAAAAAGAAAAAGAAGCCATGTAAAGATGGAAAATATGCACAGAGTCTGGATTATGCATATTATTGTGTTTTCTTTGAAGTTTTTGACTGTGAATGAGCTAACTATGGAGAAAAATTCCATTGTATGGGCTGCTAAGTTAAACCAATATAAAGGTATCTTGACTTCAAAATTTGGGTCTAAGGATATATTGCTTTGAAAAAGAGGTTCTGTTTTTGTTTCCACAGAAGATGAGGACTCTTGGATTCTTCCAAGTTTAATGAGGTTTGATAGAACAAGATCCCCCAAAAGTCCTCTGTGAATCCTAAAAATAGTTCATTCAACAAAAAGCAGGAAGTAATTTGGAGAAACCTACACCCAAATTTCCAAAATGATTATTTATAAATGTTTGTTCTCTTTTAGAAGGGGTTAGGTATAAATTGTTAATGGACACAGTCAATATTTTTTAAAAAAAATAAGGGAAATATGATATCAAGATGAATACTTTGCATGGTATGGACTTTGAACTATTGATAGAAATTTAAGGTTGACTTGTTACACTGTGTATATGTATTTCTGCTCTTGTTTAAGGTATTGTGTTTGTGCAGCTCATTTTAAAATTGTAATCTATAATTAATAAATACAGATTAATAGAAAATCATCTATACTAATCAAACTATAATAATGTTAGTTAGGTTTTCTAGATATACAGAGATATATTTCAGTTAATCTTCAACACTTCAAAGACCTATGGAATATGGCATTTTCAAATGCTTCAAGAACTTAGACTTTTCTCAACAGTGAGACATGTTCTCTCTGGAAGCAGCAATTACTTCAGAGAGGTTGACAGGCATTGAAGAAAGTTGATATTGAATTTGCCTTCAATGTGACAAGGCTAGGCTTTTGGGCAAGAAAATGATATTGCCTGGACGGCTTAATGTTATGCTGTAAGAACTGGACATGCAGGACCCATAGAAATGACTGTTGAACTTGCCTAAAGGTAAAACAGTCCTTCAGGGTTCCTGCTTCATGAAAGAGTCCACCAAACATTCTATACAATGCAGAAGAAAGTGATTGACAAGCTGCCAATATAGGCAAAACAGCCTTTCAAATTTCCTACTTTGTAGAAAAGTCTGCTGGATACTATGGGCCTGTAGGCTGAAGATAGATGCCCAAATGTTACAGAAGAACTTTGAATGACTAATCCAGGCATTGAGCTGTCTCTGTCCATTCTAGAACTTTAGAAGTTGCTTACATTGCACTTGCTGCTTACTTAGGTAATATCATATGCTTCTGGAATCTTTGATGGCATTTAAGACTAGATAATTATAATTATAGTTTTCCTTAGTTATGATAAAAATAAATTAGATATAAACCTTAGAATCACAAAGATGGGATAGATTACTAACTATTGTAACCATAATTCTTGCTCAATAACTATTTTGTTATATGTAATTTTACTATGTTAAAGTGAAAGCCTTTCTTTTTTGTTTAAATAGAAAAGGGGAAATGGTGTAGGAGGTCCTTCTGTCCATGTGTTGCTTTCATTGATTTAATAAAGAAATTGCCTTGGCCTTTAGATAGATGGAGTAGACCAAACTGAACGTTGGAAAGAAGGGCAGTGTGGCAGACACCATGATTCTCCTGCCTGAGAAGGACACAAGTTAGAATCGTGCCAATAAACCAAATCACGTGGTGATACACAGTTTTAATAGAAATGGGTTAATCAAGATGTGAGAGTTAGCCAATAAAGAGGCTAGAACTAATGGGCCAGGCAGTGTTTAAATGAATACAGTTTCTGTGTGATTATTTCGGGTGTAAGCTAGCAGGGCGGCTGGGACCAAAAGCAGGCCCACTCTCTCCTACAACATTTGGATGCTATGAATATGTTTTATTACCATTGGTTAATGAATAAAGCTGTTTGGGCCAATGGTTTAGCAGAGTAAAGCCGGGGCGGGGGGGGGGGGGATACGAACAGAGATATAGAGAGTAGGTGGGGTCAAGGAGATGTCATGTAGCTGCTGAAGGAGAAAGATGGCAGAACAGAACCTTACTCAGTAAGCCACAGTGTCATGGTGATACACAGGTTAATAGAAATAGGTTAATTTAAGATGTAAGGGTTAGTTAATAAGAAGCCTGAGCTAATTGGCCAAACAGTGTTGTAATTAATACAGGTTTTGTGTGATCATTCTGGTCTGTGTGGCTGGGAAACAAAAGAGCAGTCTCCAATGACATTCCACTGCCTTTAGAGTGGTAAACATGCATGTATTTATATAGGGTTTGTGGTACATATTTCTGCCTTGTCATGTCTGCATTCTGGTCATCAATCATCACTAGCTATTAACATCACTATTTTTAAAAACAAGATGGCTGGAGCAACTGACTACAAGACAAGTTTGCAGAGGAAGTGGTCAAGGGCCTGAGATGGTTAGGAAGCCTGCTGTGGGTGTGCAGGATTTCAAGAGGGCCTGAGCCACGGGGCAGAATTGCGTTAGATGGCAGGAAAAGCATTCCAAACAAGGAAAAAAAGAAAGAACAAATGAAAAAAAAAGGCTAGGTGAGAAGCTGTAAGATTATCAAGCATAAATTCATCTATAGATAAGTAAGTTTACATTTAAAGCAATACAACTTATAGATTGCACGGAACTATGTACCATGCCAATGATTACTATGAAGGAAATATAGTATAATCACTGTTTTGGAGGTGGCCTCTTAAAAGATTTAAAAGGAGTAATGGTTTGTGATTCAAAGTTGGCATACCATAAACATAATAAATAATTTGGCCTATAATATAAAGATAAGCCACCAAGCAGTAATAGCCAAGGCCCTTTTCTCTCATGATGAATCTATTAAAGACACTTGATGGCCTGGATACTAAGGCAGATGCTGGGGGAAATCACTGCCAAGTCTCTAAGGTTAATGCTTCATTTGATTCACCCATGATTTGATAATGAAGGAATATATTTAGGACAGAAATCACAGAAGAGGTATGTATGTGTTATATTCAATATCATTTTATGTGATTAATTAATCATTGATTTTTTTTCAGATTCCCTTCTATAACGCAATAGGCTTTTTTCTGGGTTTGGAATTGAAGCAGCACCATTCCATTTGTTTCTGCCTACTAAAGAAATGAATTTTCAAATTTTTCTAATATAGGTTTTAATGCAAAATATTAAGTAATGTCAGTGGATGATCTCGGGAAGTCAGCTGGCACAATTAACATTTAGAAGCAGGCACCACTGGTTATTTCACACATTATTAACTTATATTACAATTCAAATAAGCTTACAGCTGGCAAAAAAGTCTCTTCTGTAAAGTGATCTCAAACATAATAGGCTTAATCAGAGATAAATTAAATTAGGCAGCCATGCATACCACAGCATATTAATCCTGAGTAGTTATTAAATACATTTCTCTTATCGGTAGTGTGAGCACAACATTATATGCAAACAAATTCTTTAAGAGACAAACAAATAAAAGTTTTTTGGGGGGATGCTGTGTGCTTGACATTCCCCATGCCCGCTTGAAATGATAAATAATCTTTTCTGCTAACAATGGCACTAGGTGAAGTCCCCAGAAATGAGCCTACTTGATTCCCGGATGAAAGAGTAGGGGCGAAACCGCTACACGCTCTGGACTTTTCCAAAGGGACTTCTCCGCCACGCAGGGTAAGGGGTTTTGTTTTGGTTCATTTTCGGTCACAACAGAGAGTCATGGATGTCTAGGGCAACGTTGTCCGATATGCAAGGCAGTGAACCTTCGTTATGTTCACCGTCACTGTGTCTCATTCTGTTTGGGGTGACCCCTGGCGCCTCAGAACACTCAAAGAGGAAAATCACTTAAGCAAAGGGAGTTTTAGAAATGGGATCATTCCTTTCTCTGTACAGTAGTAACCCAAACCGCCAAGCCAGCACAGGGACCCCACATGCTGGCAAGTGGGGTTTTTGAGGAGGAAAATGAAGAGAGCCATCTGAGACTGTATAATCAATCCACCGTATGCACTTACAGCGCCCTCCTCGATGCGCTCTCCCTATATTATCTTGTAATGTTACTCGTCACCAGATCCTTCCATTGCTCTACCTTGAAGCAATTCAGATTACTAGGAATGCCCCTACCCCTGCAAGTCTGAGAAATATTTGACATTCTTTGGGCTTTGCACATTTAAAACTCAATATAAGGTGACAAGAACATTAAGCTGCCCAGTGAGCAAAATGTGAAACTAATCACTATTTGTTCTTAGCTATGGGTACAATAATTGGCAAATTAAAATGCCTGGGAGTAGCTCGCCCACCTGCATCAGAAACCATCTCCTTGGAATGACTAATGAAGATGAATTATACAGTGTGCATTAGCGACTACGCCTTCAAACTCCAACAGACTAAACGGCGACAGCACAGACCCTATTTCACTCGCCACACATTATAAACCAGCAGACTTTCTGGTATATCGTGTGTGTGTGTATGTATGAATATATATATATATATATATATATATATATATATATATATATATGCATGCCACGTTCACTAAGATGCTCCAAGATCATCTATCTTCTGTTTTTACTCCACAACCATTGAAACAGCCACTTTCCAGAGAACTCAAGTTCCCACCAATGGCTAATGATATTTGGAGACCAAGATCTTGGGTACCAAGTATGCTTGATATTCCCATGTTTACACTACTCCCTGGCCTTTTCTGTAAACTTAGCCAAGAAATACATTCAACAAGAAATACATTCAAACTACTGAACTCTTCATCTACAATATATATATTGTATGTATATATGTACATATATATACTTATATACATGTGTGTATATATACAATATATATTGCATGTATATACACACATGTATATAAGTATATATATATATAAACCCCACGATTAAATAATAGACATATAAGATTTCTTTAATACAAACAACAAAATATTATGAGAGATATTAAAGACGATCCATATGAATGGAAAGATCGTTTAAGTTTATGGGTTGGAAAACTCAATATTCAGACATCAATTCTTCCCAATGTGAGGCTGAATATCAACATATTCCCAATGATGATCCTGCCTGGTTGGGTGATTTTGTTTTTATCTTTAGCAACCAGCCTTCTAATTCTTAAATGTGTAAAAAGGGTCACAAGAAGCAAGATACAAACTTTTTGAAAGCAAGGAACAAAAGCTTATACCACCTGACAGGAAGACTAACTCTAAGTCTACAGCAGTCAGTACAAAGTATGCAACGGTCTGAATGAGTGTCCTCCCTGAGCTCAGATATTCTAACATTCTTCTCAGGATTGATGAGCCTGTTTGGAGGGGTTTACAGGGTATGTCCTTGCTGGAGGAGATATGTCCCTGGAGGCGGGCTTTGAGACTTTAAATCCTTGCTCTAGTTCCAGTTTGCTCTTAAAGCATCATATTTGTGGTCTGGAGATGTGATGCTTCCTGCTTCTGCCATGTACTGACATGCCCTTCCACTTTGATGGACAGGCAGACAGACAGACAGACAAACAAACAAACAAAAAAAGAAATAGCCAATCTGATTTCATCTATGCAACAAATCTAACAATTATTTCCACAAAATAGATTAACTCTTCTGCTTCTGAGAAATTTTATTTTTGTGGCTTTATGATCACAGGCAGCCTGTTCTTGCTAGAAATAATAACTACAATATTTCCTTATTACTTAGTCATACCAGGACTTCTCTTTACACATATTAATAACTGTGTGGTAGGTATAATTTGTTGCTTAGGGTTTATAAATGAGAAAATTTAACCACGACCTTTTAAGAAGCATGACTAGTAACGAGTTAATTTGGGGTCTCTTGCTTTCTGTTTCCCTCTCCCCATTCCTCTTTTTCTCTCCCCTCCCCTCCCACTTTCTCTCGTCCCTTTCTGCCCCACCCTCTCTCTCTTTTAATCTCCTCCCTCCCTTTACCCTTCTTGACACTCCCCTCCTTTCCTTTTCCCTCCATTTCCCCTATTCCCTTTTCTATTGCCAAGATTAAACTTTTGAGATTCATCATTTTTATTTTCTGATATGGCACTGTGAATTATTAATCACACAAAAATGAGAAGCATTTCACAGTGACAGTTATACTTGACGTCACTGTGGCCCTTCCATCCATGAATTCAGCTTCTTTGTGAGCTTATTTCAGACTAAGTTGTAGGCTCCTCTGGACTTGTAAACCAAATAAACCCCTCCTTTTATAAGCTGTCTTGTCATGGTGCTTGATGGCAGCAACAGAAAACTAACTCACATACTGTGGTACTGGCAGAAGAGATCGAAAATCAGGGGGATGCAGTAGAGCCCCCAAATAGTATTATTTGATTTTGGGAAATCGCACCTAGGAATTTCTATAAGTAAAGTTTTTTTTTTTTTACAAATACTGCTGAGAAATTAACTGCCCACTTAGAAACCAATTAATTCCACACTGATCTCATATAATAAACAAAAATTAGTTCAATATAAATCTAAACATAAGGATTAGAACTATAAGGCCCAATAAGAATTAATTTGATTCATGTTAAACAGTTTTAAAAAATGAGAATAGAAAGAAAAGTAAGGAAGGAAAAAATCTTGAGAAATATATTTCAAAACTGAAAACTCGTGCTTATGTAACAAAAGGCATTTTTGGGAGACTCAGTAGCAAAGTCAGTCTGCAAGACCACACTAGCAAAACACATATCTGGTGAATACTAATATCATATATATATATGGAGAATGCTTTACCTCAAACATAGAACACAAGCAACCCAGTATAAAAATGAGAAAACTACGTTAATGTGCGCTGTACAGAGGAATATTTATGAATGAACAGTAACCACATGCAAATGATTTCAGCACACTGGTCAAGGAAAATGCACTTCAGCCTATGGTTGTAGTACAGCTACAAAATTTCCAGAATGGCTAGGATGAAAAAAGACTGACAGGGCCAAGTGCTACTGGGGATGTGGACAACTAAAAGGACCATGGATTGATGATGGGGATGTAAACAATCTCCTATCGCCAAGTCTGCACCTGCATACAGCTGTACTTGTAGAGGGTGCCCGAACAAAGATGAAGGTTCATGCCAAGGAAAGGACTTGGACAAGAATGCTCTCAGAAGCTCAGTCACACTTGTTAAAAAGCACAGGTATTGATTAGTAAGAGACAGACAGGCAAGGTATAGAAAAATAGAAGCAGCAGTGGATAGGAAAGAATGACAAGCAAATCGAGAGGCACACAATGAGGGAACCAGACACAGAATCACATATAATCATATATAATCAAGTGATTTCCACGTATACAAGGTTCTGGAAAAAGTACTGTTTGCTCTTGGGGTAGGTAGGGAAGTGCCATAGTGCATGTTTTAGGCTGCTATATAGATGTTGGTGACACAGGCTTGTAAGTTTTGTATTTTTATTCTATGCTAATTTGAATTCTAGTCCTGATACATATATCAGAGGATATTACAGAAGTGCAGCGAGGGCTACAACTCAGTTTGCGATATGCTCACAGATAAGGTGAATTCATGTATGTGCGGATGGGAAGGCTGCAGTGGCATCCTGGTGCTATCTAACTGCCACCGCAAATGCCTCCCACCTTTGTGTGATTAACATTTTCTCATAATACCATATCAGAAATAACCTATCTCCAAAGTGTGATCTTTTGCAATAAAAAAGACAATGAGGAAAATAAGAGAAAGAGAGAAGAAAAGGGGAGGAAACTGGCAAGATGGGTGGAGGGAAAGAGGGAGGGAGGGAAGAGAGCGGGGGCCTGGAAAGGAGCACAAGAGACCCCAAATTAACTCATTACTAGTCATGCTTCTTAAAAGGTCAATGATTAAAATTTCTCATTTATAAACCCTAAGTAATAAATAATACCTACCATGAAGTTATAGTCATTAATATGTGCAAAGAGAACTTCCTGGTATGAATGAGTAATAAGAAAACACAGCTATTATTTTTAGTAAGAACAGTGTGCCTGTGGTCATAAACCCACAAAAATAAAATTTCTCAGAAGCAGAAGTTAACCTTTTGTGAAAAGAATTGTTGGATTCGTTGTATAGATGAAATCAGATTGGCCATTTCTTTTCCTTTTATGTTTTGTTTTGCTTTTATTTTTGTTTGTTTGGGTCTGTGACTCTCATCTCTTAGGCTCTCTATGTGAATGAACTAGTAGAAAGGAGGATTGCAGTTTTGAAAACTCATAAAGCATATTTTTGGAAACAGTATTTCCTTCATTTTTGTTCCAGGAAAATATGCTCACATACGGCAAGGAACATGCAGGGCCGAGAAAATAGAGCCTGCCAAAAGCCACAGCAAAAAATAGAACGGGGTTTTGCAGACAGAACATGAAAGGGGAACCCTTCCCATCTGGTATCCAGCCCATGGAAGTCAGAGGTTTTTGGTAAAGTCACCTTTTGTGGCCACCTCTAATTAATGATCTTATTTATTTGTTCAGCAACCATACAAATGTTTGCTGTGAGTTGCTATGCGCCAGCTTCTACACATTCCTTCCAGGACCTCAGCAAAATGAAGCTGTGTGAGGCGATTTTGAAAAAAAAAAAGTACATGTGTAGAAAAATAAAAGGTTATTGGCGCTTGTGCCTTGTTACCTCCCTTTCATATAGAAACGTAGCATTGGCATTCGCTCACAGAAGCAGCAGTGAGCTCTCATTGAGAATGACGGTCCCCAGAGCGTCCGCGTGTGCTGGGATGCTTTGCTCAGACAAGCACGAGGGAAAACAGGTAAACTGTATTTGCTAAGGAGTTTATACACATTACCGTTTTTGAATGGTGTTTTGCTTGCAAGTGTATTTTCTCAACATGTAGCCTTTACTTGCAAGTGAGTATTTCCAATGAGCAAATCGAGCTGGAGTTTTGAAAGCCCTGTTCCTCTCAGGACTGTGGCCATGTAAGCTGTCCAGGAGAGGTGCTTGTGAGGACTCTCAAAAGTTTTAACTAATGGATTTTCACTCCAAAAATTTTAAAGGCATAAAATTCCTTTCCATGAATCAAAATTTAATCTTCTTAGTTCAGCCTTCTAAGCAGACACACAATCACACAGTCTGCTAAACTTCAGAGATGGTTTTCTCTCTCTTTTTTTGAGACAGGGTTGCAGTATGCCATCCAGGACTCACAGACATCCGCCCACCTCTGCCTCGGGACTGACCATCTCCAGCTCTAGGATGGAATTTCTAACAGTGATTTCCCTGTTCAGTAAAGTGTGTGTATGTGTGTGTGTAAAATTCCAAATAAATGGAAACGGTCATGTAAACATTATCTGAAAAATTGTGTCTTGTAGTACTTATTCAAGTGTCATTCATATTTTGGGAAAGAATCTGGAAAAATGTCTTTTCCACAAAAATTAGTTTCTTGTGTTATTTAAAAGGGAGTTCCCTTTCTTAGCTCCAGCCACTAGTACTAACTGAGCCAACTCTGTGCATTCGGGAGACAAAATTAAATTGTAGAAACACTGGCTGTGTGCCAAAACCTGGGACTATGGGGAAGAGAAAGCTGGTGGGCAATTGCCCTTTATCTTTTCCTCCCTTATCTCTCAGGCAAGGGGAGCACAAATATCTGAACTCTATAACCCCTATCTCTAATGGAGACACAATCGAAAGTCAGGTACCTTGTACATCAATGCCTTATTATTCTTCCAGACTAACGTCTTGCTGTTAAGAGGAAATAAAATGTTATATGCAAATGAAAACACTCACTTTCTGAGTCACACCAACAATACACCTTTAAGTCTCAAAGCACCCCTTCAATGTAAACAGTACTTCATTTTTAAAAGAAGTTCATTAGGAGACCTAGATCCAAATGAAGTTTACAATTGACTTTAGGTAAATTCACTGTTGGATAAATGAACATAATCTCCTCATGCTGGCCCAGGTCCAACCTTCCATAGTTCCCCTCAGAGTGGATCATCTTAGAGTCAAAATATTGGAGGGGAATTAAAGATTCATGAGGAGGATGAGGCGTTTGGTGCTGCAGTGAAGGGTTCCATCAGAGGCAAGCTTAGGGTATAGCAGTTATCCAGAGTACCACTGTTCTTGACAATGAGCATCCTTGATTCCAGAAACATGCCTGTGCTCACCAATCAGGAGCCTTTCCAGTTGTGAGTTCTCTCTCGCCAAACCACCCTGAGATCCAGCATCCCTAGGTATTTCCCTCTACGGTGCAGGCACTAAGAGAAAGCATGAAATGAATGGTTTGTTGTCCCAAACCTGACACCAGCTGTTTTCTGCTTCGATCTCTTTATCTGATTTTGTCTGGTCAACATTTTGGGGGATGATGCATAATCTTTAAATTTTGCATGGTGTTTCCATAGAAAACACTTCAAAGTCAGTTCCAGCATATTCAAAACAAAGATGACGATTTGCCTCTCTGAACAAAGACCTACATTTACATTTTCTACTCTTTTCTGTGCCATTACAGATTGTGATGGATAATTTCTCAAGCTTTGGCTGAAAAATTCATACTTCAACGTCATGACCAGACTTTCTCCCACTAAACTACTTGGTAGTAATTGCTACTTATAAAAATTAACCTGGCCTCTGAAATTAAAAAAAAAAAATCAAAGTAGTAGGATCACAACAAGACCTGTTTCCTCAGTTCTGAAACCTGATCCCCAGCATGGATGGAGAGGAGCTGGAGTAACCATCCACCTACTGATGGGGGAGAGAATCAGCCTTTTCTCCCAGCAGCCACTGGAAGGCTGCCCATGCTTAGAAGATCTGTAGCACTAATTAGACTCTGGGTTATTGTATAAAGAAAAAGAGGAGAGGATGATGAAGTTGTGAGGGGGACATGCAGAGGGAGCTGGGAGAGGTTGGAAAAGGGAAATGTGGGGTGGGTGTGACCATATTTCAATGTATCCATGTATGAAATTAGCAGATAAGTGAAAAGTGAATAAATGTCCGTCACTCTATTCAGCCCCCTGAGAGACTGGACAGGAAAGCATGCAAGCCTGCAGGTCCGGCAGTGACTTGAGCTGAATGGCAATGCAGATGCTGAACAGATTGGCCTTCTAAAGTGATCAGAAACAGAACTTACAATCTGTTGAGTACACACCACATATATTAACTAGCATCGTGAACATGAACCCAATGATGCTAGCGTCGAGAGACATGATAAACTGATTGGGAGTTATGTGACCCTATAAATACCATCCTACCATAGAAAAGCCCTACTTAAAGTCAGGAGCCGAGGCTGGACAGCAGTTCCCTGCTGATGGCACACATCCGCACCAGGCTAGGCAGTGCGGTGACAGGCAGGCAGCAGAGCAGCAATAGGGCGGGCATGTCAGAATTTCTGACAGAAACTTTATTTTCTGAGGACTTATGCTCAGCTACAAAAGTCTAGTGAAAATTAAACTTGGCACAAATCTTAGCTTTGGAGAATTCCATCAAGCACAACAAAATAGAGATTAAGGGAGGGGTGTGCGTAGAAATGAGAGCTCCATACACTTGACTTTCAGTAATGACCAGAGCACTGCCAAGGGTGACCAAAGGTGGTGCTCGATACTTGTTCATTTTAGATAGAAAACTGCATTTGGAAAGTGGTCAGGTCATTTATGCTGTCATGATCTACAGCACACAAAAAGGAACAATTTAAAACTCAGCAACTGAACGAGGAAAGACTATTCTTTCTTAAAATTTATGTGTGTGTGTGTGCTCGCATGTGCGTGCGTGTATGTGAGCATTCAAGTGGAAGTTGTGCAAATGAGTGTGTGTGTGCGCGCGCACGTGCACACGTGTGTATGTCTAAGCCAAGCATGAAGTCAAGTGTCTGCAGTCTTCCTCCGTTCTTTTCTAACTTTGAAATAGGGGCTCTCATTGAACCCAGAACTCACCAGTTTGGCTATGCTGTCTGACTTGGTTGTTCCAAGGACCTTCGTGTCTCTGCCTCTCTAGCTCTTAGAGTAAAACCATGTACTTCCTTGCCTGAATTTTTACCTACATTTTAGGTTCAGAATGCAGATCCCCCTGTTTGTGCCCAAGAACTTTAGCCGGGGAAGCATCTTCTCCACTCAAACTACTCCTCAGTTTTTAAAGTTGTTGGGCTTTTTGTTTTGCTTTGTTTCAGTGGTAGAGAATGGCTCAATGCATGTTTTTGTACACAGATATAATCAATTCCCAAAATGTACTTTCTTAGAGCAGTAAAACAAAGCAGGACTTGGAAATAGCCAAGAATCTTAAGGTATATGAGCTGTAAACTTTTAATGTTGGAGGACCCTTCTTCAGAGCTTCAAATAAACTAGGATACCCATACTTTAATTTTGATCTCCTGGAAATTGAATCCCTCGGTAAACTCAGATCATTTACTTGTTAACTTGTTTTGAATCACAGAGGTTCAAGCATTGAAGTTCATTCCTTTAAAAGATAAAAGATGTTTAATAGGATTTCAGAAATACCACTAAAACAAATGATCATGTCCCATCTACAAAGACTAATTCATTCGTTTATTTGACCACTTAAACACAATTTATCATATGCTAGGCAAAATTCTTCATAAAATATTTATCACCCAAGAAAAAAAATTAAAGATTATTTTCCAATTTTAGACAGGGTCTCACTATGTCCCCTTGACTGGCCTGGCATTCTATATGGAGACCTCGCTGCCCACAAACTCTTAGATAACAGCCCGCTTCTGACTCTTGAGTGCATGTATCGACAGTGTAGGCTCCCACGTTCATTTTCAATTCATTCTTAGCCATTATGTATGCCCGTGTGTCTGTGTGAGGTAAGTGTGTATAACTGAGGATAGTTGCCGCTGGAGGCCAGAAGAGGGCGATGGATCTCTGGAGTGGAGTTATGGACAAGGATGGTGGAAATGAACCCTGGTCTTCTGCAGAATCAGCAGGTGCTCTCTGCAGCTAAGCCACACCTCCAACCCTCACCTGAGAATTTAATAGCTCTCATTTTGTGAAGGAACCAGACACTAAAACATTTACAATGAGATTGGTCTGAAATATTTAACAAGGTACTGAAGTTTTTATGAATCATGTACCTCTTTCCCTAATGTTATTAGAAATCCAAGGACAAAAAGAAAAAAAAAAAGGTCTTGGTCTAATGGAAAAGGACTCTCTATGAGCTGACCTCTGAGATAACGGAGTGTGAACAAATCCGCAAATGTGACTCCAAAAGCGTCCCCTGTGGATGCCGCCTGAATGTCAGATGTGCGAGACTGGAAACTGTCCTCTCTGCTACTCTTTGTAATTTGCCTATGTCCTCGTCCTGACATTGCTGGTGTTGCTCACCTTCTGATACAACTAGACTGGATTGAGACGGATCTGGTAAACCATCCTTAGAACTGCTCATTAAAAAAATTAAGGAAAGAAGATGACTGGCACATCTTGTACAAACAGCAATATAAAACAAAAACTCTGGGGTTAGTAAAGACAGACAAAGCTGTGGGTAAAGGCGCACACCTTTAATCCCAGCACTTGGGAGGCAGAGGCAGGGGTCTCTCCGCCTGTTCGAGGCCAGCCTGGTATACAAAGCAAGTTCCAGCACCATTTGTACACTGACTGTCAAGAAGAAATGGGAACAGGCAGGTGACCATCCACAAAATACAAAAGAATGATAAATACTACTCTGTGAGGTTGGACATATGGTACTTTTTATGTGGAGAACTGGCTAATAATGTAGATGATGCTCAAAAACAGGGTTCAGAGGGAAACAAGCTGCCAAGGGATGCTCAGCAGGATCCCATCTCTGTAAACTGAAAATCAGTACCACATGTTCCTCCATAATAATGGGACATGTGGACACAAACATATTTAATGACAGTTACATACACGTCAGTGAGAAACCTTACATCAGGGCAAGGAAGAATAGGAAGGAGAGCAATTTTCTTTTGAATTTTAAAAATCAGAGCCGTGACATCGACACTGTAAAGGATGGGGTAGGTGTGTGGGCTTTATGCCTTCACTTGGGCTTAAGCTACTTCACGATAACAGTCGTAAGCTTGTGGAATTATCTGGAGAAAAGTACAGCAAGACAGATAATTAATTAGAAAGAGACGTTCCTATTAGGCCTATTTGTCTTGTTTCTGAGCTAAAGCACACAAGGCTGATCACTTCCGGAAGGTCTTCCGAGCGCGGGACAAGGCAGACTCAAGGCAGAAGGGAGGCTGGAAGTGATGTCCGGAGTCAATTGCCATGTGTGTTTTGTCCGAAGACCATCATGGCCACTCTCAGATGGAAGGGAACTACTGGTACACACTTCGGCTGCATTTTCTCTCTGAAAGCATGTTTCATTGCATATCCTCTTCATGTGGGGCTACTCTGCCTTCTTTTGAGGTATGACTGGAAGGGTTTGGAGCCACAGTTGCTGGCTGCCATGCTTCCATTGCTGCTCTAAACATATAATTAGGGTTTGGACTTTGGACTCCAGTTGGCACACATTAGAAGTGCTGACTAGCTGTGCAAGGTCACAGCTGACTTTTTAAAACATCCCTCACAAAAACTCCCTTTTCTTTCAAAACTGTCAGTAGGTTTGCTAACTTCTTTTTCTGGGGAAGGGGACGTGTTTTGCTAGAGAAGGAATCTACAAGCATTTTACTGACTTTGTATTGGGCAAAATTCCTAGCATTAAGAGCGATGGACCACAACATACTCAATATCATAATGGAAAATAAGGCCAAACATTTCACTAGCAAGGCAACAGTCACTTGAGATATACTGTTGCATATGAAGGGTGGATATTCATCACAGACACAAGTGAGACTACACAGCATGCATTTTCCTGAAAAATGCAGACTCCACGGGTAAGGAGTAGATATACATCCACAGTAAGAAGCCATATTGATCTATAATTTTCAATATTACATCCTTGTATTTTTTATTACATGCTATTTTTCAACTAGTAGAAAAACGTGTTCTCATAAAGCTAATATTTATTCTTCAATGTTTATAGAGCTGGCAGTCTATTTCAGGAAATGAGAAACTCCGTGAAGTCAAATATAACTATGTACAAAAGAGAGCGGGACAAGAAAACACTGTTTTTAAAACCCCCACCCAGGAGCTAAGGCACGGAGCCATAAATAACTAAGCATGATAATGGAAATCCTTTGTTGCTATTTTTTCTTATTCATAAATGTGGCCTTTTACAGATGAGAAATCTTATCACACAGAACTTCTCATTTTATTAGAAAGCAAAGACTTATTCTGCTAGCAGTCTTGGGCTCATCTTAGGCTTTTTGTGTCTTCTTGTGGAAGCTAAGGAAGATGTGGAGAGTAATCCCACTGTAAGAAGTGAGATGCTTCTAAGTAGAACTCTTTCCTTAAAGCATGACTTCTTTCCATTAGAGACTATTAAGTAACCTCTGGAGTAGAGAATTCTGAGATTTCTTTTTTCCTTTTTTACATAAAACTCCAAAACAACAGAAAGGAACAATAATTTACTTTTCCCTGGAGAGGTCCTACACCCATTACCGTAAGTCACAAGGAGATGGAGCCTTACCCAAGCTTTGAAGGTGGGGGGGGGGGGGACGCAAATTCATGACAGTTAAATGTTTCTTTGTCCTTTCTTTTTAATTTTAATTTAAACTTGGCTCCAGCTTCTGGCAGAATGAGAAGGAACAGAACTGGTCAAACCATTTCTCCACATTCAGAAGGCATAAGGAATGGGAGATGAGCTAGCAAGAAGAGGAAGAGGAGGAGGGTGGAGTCAGCAGGCAGGCAAGGCAATTTGGAGAGGGTCAATCAGAACCCAGCCTTTGCCAGCCAGCTCCCCAGAGACTGATCCTCTAGTGTTTTGAGGAAGCCTGCAGCCTGGGTGAGAACTGAAACTAAGGTGCATGCAGACAAGAATCCTTAATTTTTACACTTTCCTCAGGTGTCAGGTTTTTTGTTTCCCCCTTTTCTGATTTTAGTAACCGATCAACTACTATTGTGGTGTCTGTACAAACACTTCTCCTGAGGGCCAGGCCCAACTGCTCTGCATCCCCAGAGATGGCTTTTCCCTGTTATTTTACAGAACTACATTCTAATATGACCTTCCTCTTAATCCTGTTTTTGAATCATACAAACATGATCTCCTTTAAATACCAACTACAAGCACCAGTCCTACAACAGAGTATATATAGAGTCAGCAGATGTGCCTTAGATGTCTTGGGAAACCAGGGATTTGAGAAATATGATAAAGCAGAAAAGGGCCTAGCTATGCCCTGTGCCCAGTTCACCAACTACATCATCAGTGTCCAGCGAGGCGTGCAGGCACCAGCATACCTCCTCAGCACTGGGAGGGGAGATTCAAATACATCTCAACAGCTGAAATTATCAGGTGCTGTTGGCATTTGGTTTGGGAAATCAAGAGATTTGAAAAATTCTAAAATGTATGATTCAATCTTATGCCACAAAGAATGGCCCCACCCAATCTAGTGATTGAGAAACACCAGTAGGTAACATTTAATGATCCTTCCATTTCTTTGTGCTCTTAAAGTTAAATGAAATGCTGGAACTTGAGAGACTCCAAAACAGAAACAATGAAGATACGAAGATGGCCAAAATTTAAATTATACAATTTTTCAGAAAAATACTTTATTGAAACAACATAAAATAGGTTTTCCTCTCCAAAAGAAGGGGAAAAGGATGATTTGAAAAATACAGGTATAATGGTATGGAGGAACTGTTTATTTATCTATAAGAAGAAATCCTTGAGCATCACATGAGGCTGGGAAATACACAACTTTTCTTGAGAAAAATTCAAAAAAATAAAACCAGAAGCAAAGGAGGGGGGGCATTGGAGAGCCCATGCTACATCAGAAATGAAAAAATATTGTTGGGCTAAGATGAACAACCAGATACTAAGCAGCTGGGTAGTCTGAGTGGAGCAGATTATAACCTAAACGACAACTAGACTACAACCAACCGGTGGTTACTCTGTAGGAGCGGGAAAGCCTGCGCAAACCTGTAACTGCCTACTAAGTTAACTATGCTAACAACTACCAGATGCCTTCCAACAAAGAAAGGCTTTAGGCAGCTTTACTGGAAAACTGTCAAATACTTAAGGAAAACCAACAATCTTTTTCAAATGCTTTAAGAAATGGAAGAGGAGGATTGCTACAAAACCTCTTACATAAGGCCAAGGCTGTTAACAAAGCCAGATGAAAATACCCTATGACCTCTGATGAGCAGAGATGAAAAAAATCCTTACCCAAAATTCAACAGCACAGAATCAAGATTATAGACCAAGACAGTAGAATTTACCCCTGGGTTGCAAGAATGGCTCAATATCCAAAAGCCATTTCAAAAGACGCACTATCTTACAATAAAAAAGGTATAAAAATCAGAGGAGCATCTCAGCAGATATAGGGAAATACTTGTCAAAATTTAATGCTCTTCTATGATTAAAACAAAACAGCTCAGCAATTTAGGCATAGAAAGAAATTACCATGACGTAGCAAGTCATGAATAAAAAGCCCAATCAGACATCATACTCAATTATGAAAACCTAAAAGTTTCCCTTTAAAATTAGTAACAAGGAAAAGATGCAAATTTTGGTACATTTTTACCAACATAGCATTAAAAGTCTAGTAAAAGAAATTGAAAGCATCGTTATGGGAAAGGAAGAAGTAAAATCACCTGTTTGGTAATGACATCATCTTATAAGGAACTCTTAGGCTCTCATATAAAAGCATCAAAACTAATAAAGTAAACAGTTTCAGGATAGAAAATGAACACCAAAATAGTTTGTTTCTACATAATAACAACTAACAGTCAGAAAAGGAAATTACAAGAACAATCTCATTTACCATAAGACATAAAATACTTAGGAACAGGTGGTTTAGCTAAATTGACACAATGTCAAGCTGCCTGCTAAAGATGCATGTTTATGCCTATAGACAATTGCTGTTCTCAGCCGTAATCAGAGAAGCATTGCCTCTCCAGGGAATGGGAGAGAATGCATAAACTCACGGCTGCCCTGCTCAAGATGCCGAGATTATGCAACAGCTCAGCCCTACACTAGACATTTGGCCAATATCCTCTGAGTCCTGGGGAACATTTTAGAAGATGGAGTGGAAAGAATCTAAGAGTCAGATGATCAGCAAGGTGGCTAAATGTCATCTTATGGTCAAGATACAGCCATGCAATTATAAACTCATAGCATCTCTGGGTGCCTACCCTGGGTCCGCACAAGAATGAGCATTCTCCAATCACGTATCAATGGATGAGGGACTCAGGGGATCCTATCTCCCACTGCTAACTTGTTTGCTGCTGACAGACTTGGAGAGCAAGGGAAACCACTGTGATTCACCAGTGATCTGATCAGGATCCAATGAACACTTCTATTTCAATGAGCACACAGACTACCCCATTTAAAAGAAATGATTCACAAAACATAACCAAAAGTTAGGAACTGGGGGCCGAAGAGATGGCTCAGAGGATAAGAGCACTGACTGACTGCTCTTCTAGAGGTCATGAGTTCAATTCCCAGCAACCACATGGTTACTGGGAATTGAACACAACCATCTGTAATGATATCTGGTGCCATCTTCTGGCCTGCAAAGACACATTCAGGCAGAACACTGTACACATAATAAATAAATAAATCTTTTTTAAAAAAGTTAGGAACTTGGGAGAGAGACTGGGAAAGATATAGGCAGTTTGAGAAGGTAGCAGCAGAGAATAATCAGGATATATCATATACAGTATAAAACTGTAAACAAAACAAATCTATAAAAATAGAAAATTAGAAAACACTTAGGAACAAGTTTAAACAGACTTTCAAAATATCTGAATACTGAAAACTACCAATGTTGCTGAAAAACCCAAGGGAATGCATAAACAAATGGAGGACTTCATGTTTATAGATTAACAGCTTTAATTTTGCTCCAATGTCTATACTAACCAAAGTGCTTCACAAAATCAATGCAAGCTCTTCAAAACCCCAGTCAAATTTGCTACAGAAATAGCAATTATAATCCTGAAATTCATATGGAACTCTAAAGAACAATAATAACAAAATCACTTTGCGAAGCCAGAACTGCATGTCTGGGCCTGTAATATGCTTCTTCACATGAATATAGACTACAAAGCCATGAACATTAAAAGAAAATGATGCAATATAAAGCAGACAAGCAGATCAAGGGAACAGAGTAGAGAGTCGCACATGGTCCTATGCACACCCAATGAAGTGGACTCTCATGGCTTGAGTTCAGGTAACTATAGGGTAAGAGCAGTCTCTCAACCACCATGTATTAGGAAAACTGGAAAAAAATGAGATGTTCATTTATAATATAAATATATACTAAAACCGACCCTCAACTGACTGAAGATGTAAACCTAAAGCCACCTCCCAAAAAAGATACAAGTAGAAGTCATGCACAAATAGTCCCACAACATTGATTGTGATTATTTTCACACCAACAGTAGAATGATGACCAAGGCAAAAAGGACACATGGAATCTTACCAAGTAAAAAGTCTCTGTTTAGGGGAGGAAGCAAAGGACGGAACAATCTGTATGTTCTCACCGCACATCCATCCAGAAGTTAATATATAAAACCTATGTGAGGCCTTGATGCTCAAGAGCCAAAAGAAAATATTATTTAGCTAAAAAAAAAAAAAAACCTAAACAATGGTGAGAAAGAGCTAGAACAGATATCCCTTGAGAAGATATGTAGTGTTCAACTTGTGATAAGCATCAGGGAATCGAGTCACAGCTACAGAAATCTGTCACCTCACACCCATCAAAAAGGAGCGAGCGTGCTAAGACATGGAGATACCACACGGCTTGAACAATGTTGGCATGTGTTCAAACGGTAACCATCACTTGGGAAAAACAGCACAGCAGTTTTTTTCCAAAAAATTAAAGGTGGGATTATCATATGCTCTCACACTTCTTCTTCTGAGTATATAGCCAAAGAAAAGATCTTTGAAGAGACATTTTCATGGCTTATTAAACATTACTCAGATAAATTTTTAAAAAAAAGGTGAGCTGGTGAGACGGCTTAGCCGGTAAAGCTGTATGGGTTAAATCTGAGCCATTGCGCCCACATAAAGACGAAAGGAGAGAACGAGCTCCACAAAGCTGCCCTCTGACTCCCATGTTCATCTTATGGTAGCCACGGCCCACCACGTGCACACGCACAAACACAATAATATTTTTTTTTACAATGTAGCAATGGCCAGAAAAGAATATTACAAAGGATGAAATTTGCCAAGTGAAACAAACTTGTCCCAGAAGGACAAGCAATCATGGTTCAGTCCATAGCAGGACCCGAAGTGGTCGCACTCATGGAAGACTGAAGTAGGGTGGGCACTGGAGCTAGGTGTATGCAGAGCTGCTTTTCACTAAGTACAGAACTTAGGTTAAGAAGACAGACTACTCCATTCTCAAAGAACACATTCATAATATATAAGAAGTTAGCCATGCACTTAAAATTTTGTTAAGGGATATTTTTCAAATGTTCTTTGATTTTTCTTAAAGTGTCAGTTTCATAAAAGGAAACCAAGTTCTGGGTATGAAAACTTAAAACCAGACAGGTGAAGCAGAATCCTGCTTGCAGATGAGGGAGGTACACTCAGGTGATCTCAAGTCCTCCCAGTGTGTCTATTTCTATGGATACAGTCATCAGGGTCCAGCAAGCTACCACAACACAGCCTGGAGGTAGAGGGGAGATGGGGCACAAGTTCCCATCAGCCCCGATTCCTAATAAACAGCCACAGCCATGCCCTACAAGGTGAGCTAATCAAGACACCCCACATGGAGGGCGACATGAAAGACCGGAAGTTAGCCCAGGATTGCATACAATTTGCTCTGATTTCTCAGCGGAATAAAAGAAATAAAAAAGTTAAAACACAGTAAAGGTCTATTAGGGAGAAAACATTTGTCACCTGGGACAGAATAAAAGTCCCACCAAATGGAATAAAGATGTGTCGGACTGGGCAGTAGGGCATGCCTTCTTGCTTGTTCTTTATTTAGTTTCTGTCTACTCCATAGGAATGAGACGCACCACAGCCTGTTTCCTTTTATTTACTTCTATCTCATAGTTAAGTTAAAGCCCTACAGCTTGTGTGTTATGTACTTGCAGAGTTCTTACTGAAAAGGATTACCAAGGCATTTTTTTTAAGAAAAATCCATTAAGATTAACAATATCGCTGGTAATAAAAATGGAAATAAATAACACAAACCTTACAATGGCCTGCAGAGAAGAAGATGGGTATCTGTCCTTCCAGGCCTTGATTGAAACAACGTGTTCATAAAAGTGATTTAAAGAAGGTCCCACGGAAGACAGTATGGCTCTGACATGCCAGATGCTTCTGGAAGCAAAGAAAGTGCACTGTTAGGGAATGTTTGCAGCACCGGTACCAACTGCCAGTCCCGCCAGGTCTCCATGCTCGAAAGTACATGTGGTGGCTTGGATGTCATTGGCTACCATAGACTCACAGGGAGCGACACTAGTAGGCGTGGCTTCGCTGGAGTAGGCGTGGCCTTGTTGGAGGAGGTGTATCACTGTGGGGGCTTTGCGGTCTCATATATGCTCAAGCCACGCCCAGTGTCTCGGACCACTTTCCGCTGCCCTTGAATAGAGATGTAAGACTCTGAGCTCCTTCTCTAGCACCATGCCTGCGTCTACGCCAGCAATCGCACCCTGATGATAATGAACTCCAGTTCTGAAACTATAAACCAGCTCCAGTTAAATGTTTCCTTAGAAGAGCTGCCATGGTCATGGCGTCTCTTCACAGTAATAGAAACCCTAACTAATGTTTTTAATGTTATTAATTTCTATCAACTTTGTATCCAAATCATTTGACTCATAAATGGTGAGGTGAGACATGGACCTTTCAGCATTGTATTCAGAAACTGCAACCGTCAAGAATATTTTATAAACAATCCTGCTTCTCCACTCTCCCATCTCATTGAGCTCAGACTGAGGAGCCTTGGGCGGGCTGTGAGCACCAGAACAGCATCGCTGCTTCCCAGATATCTACAGACATCGGTCTGGGCGGGGCCTTCATATGGAGGGCAGGGCTGGGGGGATGGCCACCCTGCACTGCAGGGGTGAAAACCTGACAGGCATCTTGCTGAGCTCAGGGTGAAGTTCTGTTCCTACTAAAACCCACAGGGTTTCTGGCTGGTTCTTCCTCTCATTTCATGGTGTAGCCTAGGAGATTGAGAAATCCGTTTCATAAACACAACCGATGAGAAACACATAACCTCCAGAGATACCAAGTTCAAATACTACTAAATTAATTATGAAATTGTGCTTCCTAATTTGCTTTAGGTTTACATCAAATATTGTCTTATTCTGTTTGGCCCTGTAAAAAGCAGGCTTAAGTAAGGCAGCTTTCCCCTCCAACTCTCTTTCCTAAGCAAACAAAGAGAGTTCCTTGGAAACCAGGCAGCTCCCTGGCGTGACAGTGCGGTGTGTGTGTGTGTGCTCTGCTATGCCACTAATGACGAGACGCACTTCTCACATCCGCGGGCCCCTCTACACCACTCACAGTTCCCTTCGTGTGACATTGGGAATGGAGTCTCCGTCCTCGGAGGATGCCCTGACTGAACTGGGCACGTGGATATGGCCACCTGAATGACTGATGGAGCCCCGGAAAGTGTAACAGGGATCTTTCTAGATGTTTATTTTCATTTTCAGCCAGTTAACAGCATGGTTCTGGAAGCAGCACGGCCTCACAGTCTGCCTTCTGCCAGTCGTCCTCATACCCACTGAAGCTGTCTCGGGGCAGCGCCCAGCCATTGAACACCCCTGAACCTTTCCCGGTGTGCAAGTCTTCAATGCCATGGGCTTTTGTCTGTTTTGGAACCTTTACCTCATTTGCACTGCACTTGGTAAGTACTGCAGAAAGGCTAGAAAATTATCTAGGAACTAGATCGTCACACGTAACTTTTAAACTTTTTTTAATTTTATATTTGGCATTGAAACATAAGTCACATATAAACAGACAGCAGGACATGGTTGGAAAGTTGGTGGAGAGTACATGGGGAAGAAAGGAGACTATGGAGACCCAGAGTGAGTCCAACTTTACAAGAACGAAGAGGAGCTTGAGAGAGGATGAAAAGGAGGGAACAGAGAAGCTAAGTTACGGGAATGCACTGTAAACAGACCACAGTGGCTTACCACCTTTTTCTTTCTTTATTGCCATTCTGACACAATCAAGCACTCAAATCTGAAGTAATGTGCATGTCTGCTTACCAAAAATCCCAACCGTACTCACTTAGCGGCTACGCGCCAGAGATCTATGAGTCAATGAAGAAGTTAAAAGTTTCAAGAAAAAATGGAAACAGTAAGGCTGTCCTTCCTCTGCCCCTGAACACTTACTGTCTCATAGAGGAGCACAGCTGGTAAGGTGTTGGTACTATTGAGAATGAGATGTGGAATTCGACTTTCTGGAGAGTTCCTGTTCATCGCGGACTAGCTGTGTGACAGTGGCCATGGAGCTCAAACTCGGCCGCATCGTTTCTCCCACACAGATGGTGAGGGGAGAACTTACTGAAGCCGGGACTCTGTTGTGGGACAGGATAATGGTACCACTGGGGAGTGTAAATGTTTGGTGACCTCGGAGGGCTTGAGGTTCCCTCTGTCAGGGATAAGAGGAGCCAAGAAGGTTCAGTAAGGAAAGCAACAGTCATGATGAGCGCTATGAGCCAGACATGATAAAGTTCTATATGTCGGATGTTACTGGAAACTTAGGGACTTTACAAGAAAGCAGGTCCATGATGTCTGACATCATTTTCTTTGCCACCGTGGAGGCAGAGAATGGAGCCAAGGAGAACGCGCACGCCTTCTGCTAAGGAATACAATATCCTGCAGGGTCCTGCTTAATTCGGCAGTAATTCAAACTGACACTGTGGTTCTTAATGGAAACTGGCAAGCTCTAGACATGCCGTTTTTAAACTTAGGCTCAGATTTAAATCATAAGGCTTGTGACTCAGATCTTCAATGTGACCTTTAGTAGGTATTGTTCAAGAAAACGTGGTTGTCACTGTAGAGAGAAAGCGCACGCCCCTCTACTCTGGGAAGAAGAATACAATGTGCCCTATTGCAACAAGCACGGAGCCCGGTGACTGCGGCAGTGACTCACCAGATGCAAGGGAAACTAAGACATTTGAAAGCCTGATGATTTCTCTCACAGTCTTACTTTACAGATGGGCTGGAGGTACTACTTAAGGTTCCAAAGCTAGAGGTGGGGCTTTGGACTTCTGATTCATAAGCATGCTTGGACTATCTTCTCTCTTGCCTTTTTATGTTAAATATTTAACTAAATGTTTAATGCTGATGCCAATCCAAAATTGACTGTAAATGAAAGAGTAAGACGCCCGCCCTTTACTTTGTCATTACTTTAGAATTACGTTAGAGTTTCCATTCACGACAGCTAACTCACTCCAGATCAGGGGTTCTCCACCTTCTTACCATGATGACCCTTGATAAATAGTTCCTCATGTTGTGGTGACGCCCAACCATAAAATTATTTCATTGCTACTTCATAACTGTAGTTTTTGTACTGTTATGAATCATACTATAAATGTCTGATATGCAGAGTATCTGATATGTGACCCCCCAAAGAATTCGTGACTCCCAAGTTGAGAACCGCTGCTCCAGATCATTAAAATCTGATGACTTTTCCCTGAGTCATGCAATTCCAGTTCCTTCTAGCGCTGTGTCCTTGCCCCAAACCAAGCACGAGTGTAGACTGTTTGTTTGCATTAGGAAAAGACTCTTCCCTTTTCTGTCTGTCTGGAAGCCTAAAGTGGGTCACACAGCAAGTCTGGAACTAGCACTGATTTCTTGCGCAGCTCTATCCTCATGTGTCTCATCACTATCGCAACTGTGGGCTGGGCCTCTTGGTTACCTCAGAACTGGATATAAGAAACTGGAGCAGTGACAATTCTCTTGCTCTGCTAACATTGCTGCCGGGTTGTGAACCATCTTCTGGAGAGGTCCCTTTGGAAAGGAACTGAGGGAAGTTTCTATGCCAGCAGTCAGCTTCCTCAGAAGAGAAGACTACGGTCTTTGCAATTGCTGGCTTGACTAAAGCTTTGTGGGAAAACGAAGCTAGGAAGATGAGCCAAGGCATAACCAAATTTCTGTGACATCTGCGCTCAGGTATGTGGTCCAACATCTCCCTAGAAACTGTGAAAGTATTTTTAGATGAAAATAATGTTGTAGGCAGTAGATAATGAATAAGGACCCTGTATTCTGTAACATGGACATCCCTACAGAGAAAACATCTGGAGAGCCCATGAAGACGGCGTCATTTGCCTGCAAATTCAATCTAAAATACTAAGTCTTCCCTGGAGTTCCAGCTTGCTGGCCTGCCAGTCTTTCAGATCATATCCGCTGAAGCTTCACAATAAATCCTTGTCTTTACTTGTATGTTTGTGCACATGTGTGAACTCAGGGGCGTGTGTTTGTGGACGTGTGTGCATGCGTGCGTGCGCGCGCGCACACACACACACACTCCATATACTCTTTTCTCTGTTTTTCTGAAGGGCCTTACTGTTTGAGACCAGGTCCCCCAGTGAGACAGACTGACAGAATCTCCGTCTTTCTCTACAGACACACTCAGAGTTGAAAAGGACATAATTAGGGGAACAGATTAGACCAAGACAGAGGTTATATAATTGAGGATGCCCTAGTGTGGCTCAGTTCAAGTTGCAGTTCTTAGAACCAATCAGGGATGGTGTAACTTGCAACATCAGATCAGTGGTCAGAGACTGTGGGGCTATGGTATGGTACCTATAGCACATGGGGCTCCAAGAACCACATGCAGAAAGAAAACGGCATCCTAGGTCCAAGGAAGAGAATAAGAATCAGCCCTTGCCGTGCACTCCTGTTCCATCTGGGTCCCAGTTCTAGGATGCTGTCTACCCACACAGGGGAAGACCTTCTCGTCTCAGCCTGCTGACTCGAACACTATGCTTTTCTAGAACCATCCTTACAGACACCAGCACCAATCCAATCATTCTAGATAAATGTCAAACAAACTAGATTTTTCTTTCCATAGAAGAAGGAAAGATTCAGTGCCTATTGGGACATTAAACTAACATTTTTACCAGCTATCTATATAACCTTATTCCAACCAAAAATGATATCCCAAAGCAACTCACAGTAGCCAAACACACACACACACACACACACACACACACACACAAACACATACACACACACACACACACACACACACACACACACAGAGAGAGAGAGAGAAACAGAGACAGACAGAGTTTAACATGCTGAACTATATTTACTTGTTAACTTTCAAATGTGGTAGGCTTCAAGCTCTTTTAAAATTGAGAATACATGCATGATGGTTACAAATACATCCATAGCTCTCAGGGCAGTCCTAGGTGCTCAGTACATATCTGCTTAGTCAAATTTAAAAACGTGAGGAAGGGATAAACTTAGTTATTAGCATCATTTCGCATAATCATATAAAAGGACAATTTTCCAGATTAACTTCATATACAATTTCAAATCTCTTCAAGAAGGATACAGACAGGTATCAAAACTGTCAGATGGTGCAAATGTTATATCTGAATAGCAAAGAAGTACGGATAACAGGAAAACACGCTAGAGACCAGAGTGGGAACTATTTTTGTAGTTGGAGAACATGATTAATATAAATGCTAGCATAACAACGTTGAGAATTTGTAGAGTAGCCTGGGATAAATTAGAAGTACTTTTCCATCAGCCAGATTGTGAATGGGGCGTGAAGACAAATGTTACATCAATATTGTGAATAATCAGGGAAAGACTCTTGAGTGAATTAAGAATCAGCAGTAGGAATATACAGGGGGTGGTGAGGGACAGAAAACAGAGAGAATAAATTTCAGCAGCTAGAGGAAATGAAAAATGAAAATAAAAAGATAGTCCAAAAGCATAGCAGCATTTCGAGTGGAGGAATGGGGAGGTGGTTAAGAATGCAGACAAAATGTGAAGTAAACAGAGGATTCTGGGTGTGTCTGAATTCCCAGCAGGGAAGTAGGAGTGCCTGTGTGCGGGGCAAAGCTGATTGCTTAGGAATACTGAAAAACCCAGGTTTGATAAGTACTTCTCCAATGAGTTAAGAATCTCAAAGCCGGATCAGCATTTTAACTTGTCTGTAAATGATACACAGTCAGTCACACTATCCTAAGCACATAGTTCATAGGTCTTGTCAAGTGAATGACCCCACGTAACATTTAGGCAGCCATGATAAAAAGCATCTCCATTACTTCTGGTGGTCCCTTCTAGACTACACACCTGCGCAGTAGATCAATGTATGAACGTACCATAATTTTTATTTATTTATTTATTTATTTAGGATTTCTGCCTCCTCCCCGCACCCACCTCCCATTTCCCTCCCCCTCCCCCGATCAAGTCCCCCTCCCTCATCCGCTAGAAGAGCAGTCAGGGTTCCCTGACCTGTGGTAGGAACGTATCATAATTTTTTTCACGTCCTCATCTCTGTTTCTATTTTTTTAATAACTAGCACTTAGGTTGTTCCAGTATTTGGTTATTATGATAAAAAAGTGACTATGAACATTCTTATTCAAGAAGTTATAGTTTCCCTTTGGTTTTATGTGGGTATTTTTTTCTGTTTGCATGTCTGTGCACCACACGTATGCAGTCTTTGAGGAGGTCAAAAGAGGGTGTCAGATCCACTGGGACTGGAGTCTAGACAGTGTGTGCTTCCATATCAGCACTGGGAACTGAACCAGAGGTCTCTGGAAGAACAGTCAGGATTCTTAACTGCCGGTTCATCTCTCCAAACTCAGGATTTATATTTTTATATAAGGCTATGGTAGCTTAAATGAAAATGGCCCCATAGGCTCATAAATGTGAGTGCTTAGTCACCAGTTAACGGAACTGTTTGGGAAGGATTAGGTGTGGCCATGTTGGAGGAGGTGTGCCACAGGGAGGGGGTTTTGGAGATTGTAAAGAGCCATGCAAGGTTCCCTGACGTGTGGGAAGTCCAAGGACCACCCACCTCCTTCCAGGTCTAGTAAGGTGAGCATCCAAACTGCCTAGGCTCCCACAAAGCCAGTACGTGCAGTAGGATCAAAAACCCATTGCCATTGTTCTTGAGTTCTCAGTAGTCCTCGCTGATGAGGAAGGGGGACTTGATCGGGGGAGGGGGAGGGAAACGGGAGGCGGTGGCGGGGAGGAGGCAGAAATCTTTAAGAAATAAATAAATAAATTTAAAAAAAATAAAAAAAAGAAAATATTACAATGATAAAAAAAAAGAGCCATGCAAGGCTGAGTCTCTCTCTCTCCATTCTTTCCCTCTCCTCTTCTCTCTCTCTCTCTCTCTCTCTCTCTCTCTCTCTCTCTCCCTGCTGCCTGTGGATCAGTATGGACCTCTCAGCACCTCCTCCATGCCTGCCTGCCTGCTGCCATGCTTCCAGACATGATGATCACTCTCACCCTCTGAAACTGTAAGCCAGCACCCAAGTGAATGCTTCCCTTAATTAGTTGTTTTGGTCATGATGTCTCTTCACAGCAACAGAACAGTAACAAAGACAAGGACTGTGTATCTTTTCATTTTCTTAAAGTATATAACTAGGTCTGAGAATGCTCAGCCATGGTGAAGATTCGTGTTTAAGTTCATAAAGAATTAGAAAATTTCTAAAAGATGCTATAATATTTTATACCCTTACTAGCATAGAAAAAGTATTAGGACATGACAGTTAACATTTGGTATCTGATAGTTTTAGCAGCTCTGAAGAGAGAACTCCTACTTCAATTTACAGCTCCCTGTTGACTGATAACATTATTACATTTTCAAATGCTTATTGAACTCTCTTACATCATCTTTGATGAAGGATGTGGTTAAGCAATTCGCACAATGACGAAAAGGTTTTCTTTGTATTCTTAAAAGTCATTTTTTGCTGTTAGCAGTTGAACCCGAGGCCTCTCTCACTAACATACACCCTAGTCATTTTCTTTTTTTTAAATTTTGAGACAAGGTCTCATGAAGTTAGCCAGGCAGAACATAAATTTTCTCTGCAACTCAGGTAGATCTTGAACTCATGATGCTCCTGCCTCAGGAATTTACAAGCAGCTAGTAAGTATTACAGGCTTGTTCCACCAAATCTACCTTCGCTGTTTCCTTTTTGTTGAGATGTGAAGATTGTTTATACAGTGTGTTTGATTTCTTCTTCTCATTCATGTGCAGCAGATACAGTTTCCACTCTGTGTCTGGACCATGAACAATGCTTTCACTGAGGAACTTTGCATCTTTGTTAAATTTAGGTTATTGGCTTTTTTCTCATACATTGTATTCTAATGAATAATTACTGTCATTCTAAGATATTCTGTTTATTTTTTAAGGTTTAGAGTTTCTACTTTGATGTAAAGGTTTATTAAAAATTTGGAACTATTTTTTTGTATGGAGTGGGGTGGGTATTATTTCCTTTGTTTCAATATAATCAATGAAGAACAGTAACTAACTGTTTCTTGTGAGTCTGACTTAAGCCAGGAAGCGACATTTGTTGTCTTTGTTACAAATCAGTTGACGGCACACATTTGTCTATGTCCTGATAATCTATTCCTTCTACCGACTCATTCGAAACCCCTTCTTCAGAGTGCGAGCACCCCTGGTATTATGAGATATATATATGTTTTTAAAGTGGCTTAAAATTTCCAAGTCTTTGTATTTCCATATAAATTTCAGGACCAAATTTATTAATTTTTACATAAAATACTAAGGATTGTATTCAATACTTAAATCATTTTTTGAAAAATCTACTTGTTAAAAGTCTTCACTGTACAATATGATTAATTATGATTAATTATTTATTTGCCTTCTTAAATCTTTCATACATTTACAAAATGATTTTCAGTGTTTTGCACTTTTAAAGCCTATTACCAAGTGTATAGTTTTGATACAAAAATAAACGCTATTATTTGTAGTTTTACTTAATAATTTTTTGAGTTTGCAGAGAAAGAATTGATGTTTTATGCTGTTTTTGACTCCTGAGACCTTTCTAAGTTCAATAAAATTTTCTTACCTCAAGCAGAACTTTTTGGACTTCTTGAGATGTCATATGTGAATTTATGAACATTTTCGACCTGATACATGCGGGCAGTCTTAAAGCTCCTGCTTCTTATTGCATGCTTCCTCTTCCTTTTACTTGCCTTATTGCGTAGGGTCAGACCTCTACTAAGCATCACTTAAAAACAGTCAGAGGAGGGCTTTTGATTGATTTTGGAAGAAAGTATGCCATTGTCATTGCTTGTTTTTCCCGGGCTTCCTCTGGTCAAACTAAGGAAGGTCTCTTGTACTTCGTGTTTCAGCTTCTACATAATTATGTATTAAAATTTAAGAGTGCTGTCTTTGAGTCTACTTATGATAGTCAGATAATTTGTATACTTCATCACACTGATAAAATTAATATTTAGCACTTGATATTTAATATCCAAATTTTAAAGTATATATGCTGATATACTTGAAATAATCACGCTGTATCAACCTCTCTATGTCCCTGTTGTGACTGGAGCTACATCTTGGGGTGAAACAGCTCTGTGTCTATAATCACGAGGAACATCAATGTGAGATTTTGTTAGAGCACAAACAGGACTGTGTTATGGTGATCTAAAAGGATATTACATTCAATTAGCATTTGTCTATGTTACTTCTTCACATCCTAGAAGTTTTCTTATGTTCTATACTCTGAATACATATTTTATTCTTAAAAAATGTTCTAAAAGTACTATCTCTGCTTATATCTGAATTAGCTTGAAATTAGTATAATTTATTTCATAAACACTAGAATAATTTCCCCAGCTTCTGCACAGTGCATCTGTCCTGGAATCCTCTCTGTAGGAATAATTACCCTTACTAATTCAACTTATTTTAAAAAGACAGAATTATTCTCATTTTCTACTTCTTTTATCAATTTTAGTCAATTTTATCTTACTAAAAGAGAAATTTGACTATTGCGTTGAAGATGGTTTTCATTCTGATACAGCCTCCTACATGCAATAGTCTCCCCCCTGCCTTCTCACGGCCGATTCATTCGACCAGACCCCTACGTTCCTGGGCCCCTTTCTTCAGGCGCTAAGTCACACCTTGCCTTTCCTTCACCGAGAACTCCAGCCTCTATGATTTACTCTTTTTCTACCATGTATGTTTTATTATCTTCCCTTAGTTTATTTTATCTTTGAGAAAGGCCTAACAGGATCTTTGATGGCAGAAATTATATCCTAAACTTCAATGTTCTCCATTGCATCGAACATAGTCTTTTAACACTCAATAAATATTTATGGGATTATTGATTTGCCTACTCTGTGGGTTAGTTGAACATTAATTATGGATTGGTGACATTAATTATGGATAGGCTTGAGGGAACCTACAGTGAATAGAGGCATGGGAGTGTTAAAAATATAAACAATAAAATCTGGGGTTGAGTTATCAAAAGTCACAGGAGCCCGGCTCAAAGGTCTTCCAGGGGCCACACTGCAGCAATTGGAGATTAAATATAGCAATATTGTGAAAGCATAGAAATAAACAATAAATCTATAATAAATAAGAAGAACCAACACCTAAATTATAATGAATAAACTTAAACAGTTAGATGGGGGGCTTTAAAAACAATTAAATCAAGCAGAAAAAAAATACATTTGTGGACACACCAGTTTAAGTTGTTCAGATGCGAGGCATTACCGGGAAAACCGGCATGCATTACAGAAAACTCAAAATAGAGAAAATAATATGGAAGGCTTCAAAATGGCTGAAAACCACTCAAATTTGGACATAAAACACAGTATTAAAGTAATTAAACTGTCAAAAGCCAAGCAAAGAATTTTAAAAGCAGTGGAAGAAAATCAAGTCGTCACATCAGAGTGCACTTCCTCAAGGCTGTCAGCAAGGCTGGTGCCTAGAAACCAATATGCAGATGGAGTCAATGTGATTAAAGAAAAGGAAAAAAGAAAAAGCTGTCACCAAGGAAGACCATCCTGGAAAAAAAAAACAAAAACCATTAGAACCAAATGAGAGAGAAAAACATTTCAAGGCAAATAGAGAGAAAGGGATTTTTCAACACCAGACCTTCCTGACAAGGAGCTGTAAAGGGAGATCTTGAAGGACAGCAGATTGCAATGGGAAAGAATATGAAAACGGGCATTTTCCTGGCAAATGCAAGCACAGACGAACACAAAATAATCCAGACTGCAAGGGTGGCACATAAATCACAAGTAACACTAATGCTCATGTGCAAAGTCAAAGGGCTAAGAATAAACACAAAATATATGTTAGTGGACGCCCTGGGAGAGAAGGAAATTTATATATTAATAACCAAGTGTGTGTGCCTAAGAAAAGCATTTTTTATATGTGATTGGAAATGAAAATAATTATCTTAAAACGGACTCTCACAAAGTCTTATGCCAACATCAGGTTAATCGCAGAGAAAAGAAAATATGCAAGACTGATACACATATCAAAATAAAAAAACTCAACAAAGGAAGATAGCAAAAGTGGAAGAAAGGGCTATACACCAGACTGAAACAGCAAACTAGCAGTAATTCTTTAGTTAGCAATACATAATAGCAATAGTTAGTTTAAATATAGATGGATTTGATTCATCAATAAAATATTCAGAAGCTGAAGACATACAGGCACAATCCAACTATATCCCCAACAGAGACACTTAAGTTCACAGACACATAGGCTGGAAGTATAAATAGGGCAGGAAAATGTAGTTGGAACGAGCAAAGTTGGACAGCCTCTTTATCAGTAAAGGCTATTAAGGGTTAAAAATAATTGGCAAGAGATAAAGATTGTTGCACAATAATAAAAGGGTTAATGTGATGAGACAACAAAGTAGTAATTTATTCATAATTTAATCTTTAGAATATACCTATAGATAGAACATTAAAGTCTCAGTATAAAGATAAAAATACAGTGTGAATTAAGTCACCCTTCATAATGTAAAAAGAAAGCAGAAGACACTGAAAGAAGAACAAGCTACAGAAAGAGTAAATGATACAGCTAGAGTGTGCCCACTCGAATCCACATGTTGAAAAACAAGCCTGCCCTGATGAGAAGCTTTAAAAGCTGGAGCCTTTCAGGGAGGATGTCAGAAGAACTTCTCCATTACACAGCACAACAGCGATTTCTCACAGATGTGGAGGGAGCTAGTGCAGGCCCAGTTTGTGTTCCAGGAATGGATCAATCACAAAGGTTTTCTCTGTTTCCTTTGCCATATATACAAGAGTTCTGCTGTCTGACTCCATCCATGGAACGGTGTCTGGGCCTCACCAAACACTGAATCAGCTGCTGTCCTGATCATTTTCACTCTCCAGAATGATCTATTAAACACGTGTGGGTTTTTTGTTTGTTTGCTTTGGTTTGCTTTTTCAGAGACAGGGTTTCTCTGTAGCTTTCAAGCTTATCCTGGAACTAGCTCTTGTAGACCAGGCTGGCCTCGAACTCACAGAGATCCGCCTGCCTCTGCCTCCCAAGTGCTGGAATTAAAGGCATGCGCCACCACAGCCCAGCCCCTAAATGTCTGTGTTTTACAAATAACTTGGCATCAGGCATTTTGTTACAGTGCACAAGGAAACCAAGTTGGGAATATTCTTACATTATAACAAAACCACTCTTCACTAGTTAAAGAAAGGAGATAACATGTTAGTTAGGTCTCTACTAAAAAATATCTAAAATAGCCAGTTTATAGTGGGAAAAACAGTTGTTTGGGCTCAAGGACATGAGATTTCTAATCCTTAGTCACTTGGCCCCACTGGTGTTTTGGCAGGAAGGACATGTTTTGTCTGAGGGGACAAAAGGTGTGTGGTAGATTGAGGTATTCATCTCATGTTGGCTGGGCAGAGATGCATACAGTAGCAAGGGTCTGAGGTCCCCTTATTGTCTTCCAGTGACGACAGCCTCAATAACCTAACCTCCTACCACTAGGAGCTACCTCCCAAAGACTCTATGGCCTACCAGTGATGCCATGCTGAAGACAGTGTCGGCACGTGGGCCTCGGAAAAACACTCCAGATTGAAACTGCAGCAAAGTCTTAACGTAAAGGACGGAGATAACCAGAAAGAACTAAATGTCACACTATATTTCAAAGTTAGATCCTAATCCATCCACATATGAAATCAACAGAAAACAATGAACCCAGATCAAGCAAGAAATTATGATCACACAGGCATATGTGTATATGTGTATGCACACATATGTGAAGAACTATAAGTGGTTAAGAAAAATACGAATCTAGAAATAATTAAAACAATTATAGGTTTTTCTCTGGGTAAATAAATCTGGAGGTGGGAGCTAGTAGAGTTTTTATTGTAAGCCCTCTTTTTTAATTTCTGAAAGCATTTACATATGTGCTGCCGATATAAATAGACACAAAATATTTATTCACACGAACATAAGTCCGCCAGGAAATCTTCCAGCTAGGTTTATGCTTCATAATGTAACCCTCACCATTTACATAAGGTCCTGCTGGCAATTCATAAGTGAAAACATACCATTTTCAACCTCACACAGAGGTATCTATGGATCCTCCCCTGCTGCGGGAGTGTTACAGCAACACTTTAGAAGGAGGACAGCCTGCTTCAAGGGTTATTAGTTCTTAAGGATAAAGAAATGGTAAGATATTTGTACAAATTCTAGGAAGTGAGTAATGCTGTCCTAAAGTGTGATAGCACCCAACATGCATCTCTTTGCTTATTAAAACAGCATCGGGAGACTGCTGACATTGGGGCCGGCCTGAAATAGCCCGAGCCTGCACTTCACTTCCTGCGTGATTCCAATGAACCAGATGACAAACCATCAGGAGCTGCCTGTGAGTCACATCCCAGTGTCCCACGCGTGTGCCCAGCACCTCACTATTGACATGATATGACATTAGGGAGAGCAGGCTTCCACGGAATTACGCCATTTCAAGCTGGGTTGCCACGGTTGCAATGCATGAATTGGACTTGCAGGAGTTGGTGGCTGCTGATCCACACTCCAGACTCAGGGGAAGGACAAGTGAGGTGGAAAACTTTAAAGAAGAGGCAAATGTCAAACGACGGAGGATTGTCGAGTCTCCGCGTGCCAATATCAATCGTTTTCTGTCTTCCTCTGCTGTGTGTTGAAACAGTTTAAATGACAAGTCTCCCTAGTGTCATTTGATACGGGAAAATAAATGAAATTCAATACTCTACATCCCGCAGTGGCTTCGAAGGCAGATGTGCCCTTACTTGTGCTGAAGAAAGGGAAAAAACATCTGGGCTTCTTCCATATGCCCTGTTTTCCTTCATTAGAACTCAGTAGCACCTTAGAAGGCTGCAGAGTACGTCCTCAAGGTCGGGCAGGCCTACAACTACATAGCTACTACTTTGTTTGTGGGGTGTTTTTGTTTGGTTCTACAAAAACTCGGCCTCAGAAAGTTCCACTGGTGGTAATGACTTCAGCCCTGTGTCAGAAGTCATGATTGAATAGATGTATCTGTGCCTGCACAGACCAAACTTGGAGAAGGACGTGGCTGAACCAGTTTCACAAGAGATAACACATGGGAGGATGAGACAATGACTTCTTGTTGCAGGGTTGTCCTGTCAGGTTGAAATCCGAGCTAACAGCACCCCCAGGTCATTCTGCGTGATCTTTTATAGGCTTTCTAGGGTTGGCAGAGACCGAGGCTTTGCTTCCCTCTCCATCCTCTACTCAGATGTAGTGACAGTTGCTACTGGCACTATAGTTACCATGCAATGCTTTTTTTAGAGGCTCCAGGAGAGTTGTATGCGGAGTCCTTTACTACTGAATCCAAAAGTCTAGAAGGCTGACATTCATCAAGACCTTGTCATTTTTCAGAAATAAAATAAACAACAACTTCCTAATTCTGTTGTGACAAGTCCGGATGAAAGTGCTTTGCACATCTAAAACCTGTGACCTCGGAATGCTCTTTTGCCTTCTGGATCCCTGTTGGGCCAGCACCTAAGAACTTCGACAGAGTCATTTGAATCAAACGCTGGATCTTAAGTCACACTCCCTTCCAGGTGAGATGTGAAACACTGGAATTGTTCAGAGTTCAAACTCAAGAGCCTGGTTCAGATCCCAGCCCTACAGCTGACTTGCCAGGGAAATGATTGTAACATTGTTTACTCTCTTCATGCTTTGCTATCTGACAAGGAAGAGGTGGCAACAGGGGCTAACTCACTGCATTACTGTGGGGATTAAATGGCTGGTTCTATGTAAATCACTGGAAACAGGCCTGGCACAATGTCAGCACTGACTAGGCCCATAGGGTGGCTGCCACTGAGCCTACTGTCACAGGCGTGGAAGAGAAAAACAAAGACATCCAGTCATGTCCACCCGAAATTTTTACAACTGGTACCATGTAAGTGTAAGCCCTTATCCTATATTCCCGAATTCCTCTGGTGTTTTCACCTTGATGTACTTATTCTCATCCACATTTAGCCCCTGAAAGAGGCCAGTGGAGCAGCCGCACAATAAAAGATGTGTTTGGATAAAATAGGGATATGAGCTGAGGCATTTAATCACAGCAGCAGCCTCGGGGTTCCCATTCATTCTCTGCCTGTTTTTCACAGCACACTGGTAAATGTGTTTTCTCTTTTAGGAAGCCCTTTCAGAGTTCCTTGGATATGGGAAGCTTCATGAACTGGAAAACTATTTTTTTTTCTTTTAATTGAGAGCAGCTTTAGGCCCGCTCTTAGAGTTGGTGTGTTTTCAGACCGTAATTTCATTCAGAGGAGGATGGTTTATGGATTGCCATGGCAGAGTTTGTGCCTTTGTGTTTGCACTGTGTCTTTCATCCATGAGCACTGAATTCTAAATAAACAGTTGAGTTCAGCATAGGCGAATTCCATTGACCTGAACTGCTCTGGAACTTTAAAAGGAACAAGCTGAAGAAAAACAGCCGGCCCCGTCTGAACCCATCCCCCAGGCTGTGAGCAAGACGCTTCATTTAGAACTTGCTAAATTAGGTCAGGGAGTTCTCCTTGGGAATGGTAGTTTGCCAAGAAATTCTAAAATTCCCAAACTAAGACATGGAGCAATATGCCAGTTCACTGAGTCTGATTCAGTCTTTAGAGTGCCCTGGGAAATGCTGGACCACTGGGCTGCAGCATCTTACCTCCTTGTAGAGAGAGCACCATCAACAGCAGCTACTGCTTCAAACTGTTATCATCTTCCAGGTTCATTTCAGGAGACCCAAGAGGACAGCACCGACAGCTCCTTTCCACAGGTCGTCAGTCCAATGCCCCAGTGAGGCACTGACGAGTTACTGAACTAACTTGCAGGAGCTCATGCATGTGTAATATATACACATAACTAAATGCATAACATGATATGTATATTTATTTCTTTGTGCACAATTTACATCTATACCATGAGTTTGCCTATATACTATGTATTTACACCCATATTATTACTTGTATTAATGGTCTCATAAGATCAGACTGAGCTCTCCTATCCCTAAGCAGCTCCTCAGAGGCTACTCACAGGGCAGTACCCAAAGGTCCTCCCAGAGTGTGTAGCGTTAATTCTTCCCCACCTTCCTTTCTATGGACTAGGTACTTCTATCACATAACACACTTGTTCAAAACAATCTGTATAGGTTTTTTTTTTCTTTTCAAAAAATTGAAGTGACCTCTTCTATGTATTGGGGAGCAGACACATGAAACACTTGTGGAAGTTACAGACAGGGTAACTTATAGGCATGGTTTGACTCCTTCTGCCATTTATGTTGAGGGCATTGAGCTCAGGTCCTTGGCTATAGACCTCTGACACCTTTACCTCTGGGCCTTCTTGCTGGCACGCATTTTGCATATTCACATCCAGAATTCAAACCTACTCCATCCTGAGAACAAAAGTTGATAAGAAGCACTCAAGTGATGATGAGTGAAAAAAATGCAATTAAAAAAAAACTCTATCAATATGGAAATGCCATACAGACTTCTGAAGAGCACACAGCTTCAAAGTTTACTATAATATTTTGGAAACACTTTGCCAGTGAGAGAATACAGTTGCTAGAAAGTCTTGCCAGCACTATGCTAGAGATATCTAAAGGATGACACGGTAACAAAGCCATTTTCTAAGAAGCTCCATGTTAGCAATGCATTTGCAGAAGCTTACAGAGAACCCATGTTGGTATAGTCAGTTCAGAAGAACCTGTGTGGATGTCGAGGGTTATTCCTGATGCTATTGTTTTGACGTTATTTTTTGTTTCTGCCCAAGAGTGCAACTTTGGTCTCATCAGCTTTGATGTTTTAACTTTCCTATTTACTTGTTATCTATCTCTTGCACGTTTGCATGATCATTAATAAACCAGTCAATCAACTTTTATTTTTCTGAAAATACGGCAAGTATAATTGGCTAAATTATAATCCTGGCTAAACTGCTTCATGAGTCAGTATCTGTCCTCTTTGTGGACATTACATTTTCCCACTTATGCAGCTTTCAAAAAGCATTATTCAGGTACCCTAGAAGCGTCAAACACTGGTCCGAGCATTCAGAGAGAAAGACAGAGAATCAGAGACCACACACACACACACACACACACACAGAGAGAGAGAGAGAGAGAGAGAGAGAGAGAGAGAGAGAGAGAGAGAGAGAAAGAGAGAGAGAGCGCGCAATATGGAGTTTTTTTCCTAGCTGGGACGACTCTAGGTTAAAGGAATGAAGACCGTGACTTGGAGCCAAGGCTGTGATAACGGGAGAACAGCGTGCTAACACTAGGGGAGTTGAGAGAAGGGTCACAAAGGGTTCCAAGAGAACATTTGTCCTGAGATGGTAAGAATAAATATGAGGAGGTCGGGAAAAAAAGAAAAAAGTTGAGAACCACAAAGAATGAGCAATTGACAAACCAGGACAGTAAGAATGTGACCCCCTAAAACAGTTTCAGAGACAGATGTCTGGTGTAGAGAGAAAATGCAGAGAGGAGGTAAAAACTTACACTGGAGACAGATGCACATGAGGACAATCTCTATTCCTCTGCTATGACAATTTAAAGTGTTGATATTCTGGAGAGAGTGACTGACCGCACACTCTGAACTAGTAATAAACAATGTAAGTACTATTCTGTTATTCTTAATCCCGACCTCTCCTGCATCAAGTGAGTCATCCACAGCAGAGTGATGGCCTTCTGCTCTGCCCGGAGATCTTTGGAGAGCTTGTGAATCAGGGGCTGATACTGTAAACACATCTGCACTGGGGTTTATGTTTCCTTTATGAAATTTATTAGAGTAGGGAAAATAACACAGAAGAAAAAAGAAATGGGGCAAATGAGGCAAAAGTAATGAATGCATTCAAAAACCAATAAATCAAAACCACAAAGTTCACTAATTTGTACGAAACCCGTAACTCTTGGCTATGAATAACAGCTTGAACAGGGATTCAAATTTTAAAAATCTCGAAACTCAGTTTTTATTAACTGTGTAAATGAATTGTCAAAGACAGTATCATGAAATGCACATACTAATCACAAGCTTACGAACACTCACATAGGATTATTTACCTACATGTTGGCACCTGTTTCTTTTAGCAGTCAGTTATAGAAGCAGCCAAACTAGCATTTATCTTTGGAGCCATAGTATCTGCTTCCTGTTCACCTCTAGAGACAGAGGCAATTTTAGACTTTGGTTCTTTGTCCTTTGGGGTTCTATTAAAACCAGGGGAGAATATGATACAATTCAAACCAGTGTGATATATCCTAAATTTCCAATTGAGAGCTATTTTCATTTTTAGCCCTAATATTGGCTCCTTCATAGTAAATCCCTCAAGGCAGTGACTAAATTCTTAAATCAAGAACAACTATAGTTCAAGAAAGAATGATTCAAGTTTAGAACCAGCAATAAATATATTCTTATCTAAATAAAGTTTAAAGGGTGTCCTCTTCTTCCTTCCCTCTTGAAAATCTATGCTCCCCTCCCTCTTCACTTTGGCACTCGGGGCCAGCCACACATCTGTAGAGATAAGAATGAAGCAGGTGCTTCACCATCAGCCGAGCAGCTCCCCTCTGGGCCTTCCACAGCCACATCAGGCAGCCAGCTGTCCTTCTGGCAATCCACAAGCATGTTCCTGATTCTGGTCCTAAGCCGATCCAACCTCTTCTAATTATCTCTCACATGCTTAGTTGTTTAAGCTGATATAGAAAAACCTACTGACAATTCCATTTTGGGCTACATTTGTAAAAAAAAAAAAAATTCCAAGCAAATGTCTAATAATCGTATTGCTTGACTTAAAAGGAGGAATTCATACCAGCCATGGGCACGAGGCACAGCACAATTAGCTGGAGCCACTTGGATACATGAGACAGGCAGTTTCCGGGACAGCTGGAGGACCCACCTGAAAGCCAACTGTCCTTCATGAAGTGACCGTGTCACTAGGATTAATCTGACTTCTCTGAGCGAGACTGTAGCTTGAAGCACATCAGTTTCAACAACAAGACCACCCGCAGCGATCACCCCATTGGTACCCTTCCTATACAAACTTTGTTTCACATGGACAAGTTTCTTCTTGGGATGCTCGAGGTCCCACAGCCGCTACGTGGCAGTGCAAGGTTGGAAAAGCCAGAACTTGTGAGTCCAGGAGCTCTGCATGTCCCAAAGGGTAAAGGCTCAAGGAGGTCTCACAGACTCTGAGACGGCCCACATGGTAACCGAGCATCACGGGCGGTTTCTGAATAATGCACATTCCCGAATCCTGGCCAGGACCCAGGAATTGTGTCTGAGGGTGGGGCCGAGAATCTGCAGTCTCCTTCAGAGAAGACCTAGAGAACGGCTGGTTCTTCTGCTGCTAGGTCGGATCTTTCGCCAGCTTTGCCCCGAACAACATTTCTGTGATTTCTTTGCTCGTTATTTGAATATCTTATGAAAAAGATAAAGGATTACACAGTTTCCGTCACATGCTATGTCCTGTCTGTCACTTGATTGAAGTCTCACAACTTTACCCACACAGTATTATAATCTCCACACACATAACTGCAGAGGAGCTAGAGACGGTTACAAATGTGCTCTCAGTTCTGTGCTGGCAGAGTCTGCGTGCCAGCACGACATAGGCTCAGCCTGCAGCTTCAAGCAATCTCCAGGGCCACCTCAAAAGTCCTGGAGCACGTAGTTTATACACATTATGTAAGTTTTGCCCAGCTGGACTTTTCTTTTTCCACGTGACAAATTCTTCCTCCTAGGCAATGACCTCAACACCTCCCTCCCCTCAAGGTGCAAGATGAGGCAGAAGCCCCTCCTCTGGCCAGATATTGAGCCTTCCTTATTTTCTACTCTACATGTCTAGCAACGGACAAAAGTTTGTGGGAAGCCACATGAATATGACATAAAGAACAGTGATTCTTTCCATAGCAGAATTTACCAAGGGGCTCTAAACCTCTATGATCATAAGGTATATGACTGATTTTCTGATCACAAGCCTGGAGGGCAGAAAGTCAAAGCCATTGTTAACTGCTGGATATCCATCTAATTTCAGATACAATGCCTGTGAGAATATAATGCATGCTAGGAGGACTTCTTCTTTGGGGGTCTATGAACATGCGGCTCAATGTAAGGCTTCAAGTGTGCATCTGCTGCCTTTGAGTGTGTGTGTACCTGAGCTCATGGGCCTTGATTGGAGAACTGAAGGGTGGCCTGCCAATCCAGTCTCCTTTTCTCTCGGTTACAGAAGCAAAGGTTTTTAGTTCTCGTGTGCCAGCTATGCAAAGGCGATGCTATCATGACTATAATGACCACCAGTGTTGTCTGGAGAGACTCAGTTCCTTTGAACATAAGAGTAGGAGAAAAGAAAATAAAGTAGGAGGAAAGAACAGAGGTGCTGGATTTTGGTTCCGTGTCTGCTGTTTTTAAAAACTCTAGTTAGTGCTTTACCTAAAACTCTAGTTAGTGTTCATCTAGCTTGTGGCCTAGTAGATTGCATAGCCTAACTGTAAAATATTCTCCAGGCTCAGTGAAAAATTTCTCACAAGCCAAAAAAAAAAAAAAAATCCACTGAGTTTTAATTAAATTCCTTTATCGATGCTGCCAGCCCCAAACACAGACCCTTAGCTCCTCTTTTTGTGCAACCTCCTACATTCTTGAGATTGTAAGCATGTTACACAGTCTCGGGGCATTTTTCTTCTTTTAAAACAGATGTAGAGTTCGCCCTCACATCAAAGAATCTGTATCAAAGAAATACAAAACAGAATTTGGGGTTAGCCGGAACGCACTGCTAATCTTTGCTTTTCCACCGCACCCTCAGATGAACACAAGCTGCAGCTCATTATGCTAATCCAGAGATGGAGAGATCAGATTGCCACCAAGAAAGCCGTATGCGCTTTAGACAACACAAATTACACTTTATCTCATAAGTGCATTGCATGGCTGCAGATGTGTTTAAAGGCGTTTGGTTTGGTTGCCGGAGGTGTGCAGTTTATAGTTTCCAGGTGGATAAACTATGTGCCAGATAAAGTTCGGCGAAGCCTGCACCTCACACAGGTAAGGCCCCAACTAAGGTCTTTCGGCAGAAGCACAGGAGCAACTGTCTTTTGTCCGGGCCATCAAGGTCCCAGGTCTAACTGACCATGGTCTGAGTCATTTGTCTTTGCTGCTATGCTCTAAGAGAGCCACCTACCCTCACTAAGTTCTTATTCTAAAGTCTTGACCTTCAGGACAATATAATTAGGTGACCCTTGGGGGTGGGGGGCACTGTATCATGAGAATGAGACAAGTGTCCGAGAAAAGTGAACCAAAACAATCTCTCATCCTTCATATCTTGTAAAGGCAGAGCTAGGAATATTGATAAGGGGTTCTCAAGACATGCGGACTCTGATGGTGGCATGTCTGATGGTGGCGTGATAGCGGACTGCATGGCTTCTGGAACTATCAGAAATGCATGTCTGTTGTGTCCAAGCCACTATGCTAAAGCACAGCAGACACGATGCCTACTTTGTCCAACGTAGACAAGATGCTTACTTTGTCCTTCAGAGAGGAACTTAAATTACCCTAAATTAGGGAGCATATAAGTACAATCAGAGATGAAGAAGCATCTCCCAAACAGAATTCATGGAATTTGTGAATGCATGAACTCATGCAATCATGCCCACCAGTTCAGGAATGCACTGCTCAGTATAAAGAGCACAGCATACACACTAACATGCTTTCCTCTCTTGGGCACTCTTCCCCTCCTTCATTCAGTCATTCCCAGGAGGTATGCTGTGAGCATTGACCAATTTGACATTCATTGATACTCAGTTCCTTCTGGTCCTTGAGACATCCTCTCCCACCATCCTTCTCTGAAATCCCCCTACCACATACCCCAGCATCCATCATCAGGAAGAAACAGGGACAGCAAGGTGGCCGTGGCCATGAAAAGCCATTCTAGTTTTCTATTGTTGTTTCTAGTGTCTTGAGAGGGAGTGGTTTTAATAGTAACAGAAGAGTGGAAAGTATTAGTACAAACTCAGCATTTGCTCAGTTATTATAAGGTGGTCATCTTTCAGTTATTATGGGGTAGTCATCTTTTATGCAAAATGCTCTGGAATCATAAATTCATAGTTATTCAAAAGGAAGCCAAATTTTGAAATTTGGTTTCCTGGATCCTTAAATAATTATTCATGTAACAGTGCAAAATGTACAAATATCACTGTAAGGAAAAACCTCAGTGTCCTTGTTGATTAGATATAATGATAATTGAACCATTTATAGCAAATACTTTATGAATTCATGAATTTTTCAAGTACCAGCTAAACATCTTGAATTTAAAATTAATTCATATATAATATATATGTTTTTCAGGATCTATGTTAGATAATTTAAGGAGAAATTATAGAAAACACAAGAAGTAGAAGTTCTATTAATTTACCATTGACCTTAAATATAGCACTGATTCTGGAATCCACGACAAAACTCTCCTCTATCCAAGTCAAGAATCCCTGACAAATATTCTTTTCAAAAAGTTTGAGGGTCCCAAGAGAGCAAGGGTAGAGAACAACAGCAAAATACCCACCGGGTGCTAATTCCAGGGATATAAATCACCAACTCATCCCTTTTAGTGATACATCTTTTGGGTAAGATTTTGTCCACAATATATGTCAGGGCATTTGAGATACACAGTTGCTCATACTCAGACCACTGCCACAGAATGAACTCAGTCCAGTGATGACAATGCTCGACCCGTGTCTCTTCCAACTCAGCCACCACCCTGAATTCTACCTCTCAATCATGTTCATCTAATACACTTTACCCGCTTACCAATAAAACCCTATTTGAAGCCTAAGCAGCGAGTGCTAACGTACTTTTGCAGTCTGGCTGGCCACGGAGACTGCTCTCCATCCTTGGTCTATACATGTCTTTCAAGTTGTTTCCACAAACGAAATACCACGATACCCCCAGAACCTGTGGCTAAGTAAAAAGTTAATCTGAGTCCCCATCCACACCTGGCAGAAAGCTGACCTCGGTTCCAAAGACTGAGAATCCAGGTTGCAGATCTAGCGCAGATCACGGGAACCGGTCTTAGGTAGCAGAGGTAGCGAGCAGCAAGAGGAGGGAGACCTGAAGCCAGAAAGTGCACAGAACTCTTTGTCCCCTGTGATGTCTGGAGTTTGGGATGCCATAATGTCTTGGCAGTCTCAGGCTCATATTCTCTGGCCTTGTTTTCCACATAAGCTGTCTCTGTTCTCTGGGCTCTTGTGGCAGACTAAGGAGCTGGAGCTGGACTTCTTATGTATATAGTGTCCCTCTGAGCCCTGGGGAATGCATAATGTCTCCCTCGTCCCTGAGCATCTAGATTGCTTGTTAATCATCTGCTAATGTGCCTGGCTCCCCACTGTGGTATAAGCTTGCCGCCCAAGGGCCCTGGATCTCATTCATCCAATGTTCCCAGAACCCACTAGCTGCTTAACTTACAGTAAACACTTTCCAGGGTGTTTACCAAATAGTTGGATAAACAAGCATACTACAGTTTCCCAATGTGACAGAGCTTCCTGCTTGCTGCTCTAGATTCCCATCAAAGGGCCCTGGACAATACCCATTCTTTAATTCCTTCAGAGTGGATCCGAAGCAGGCTCTAGAGGCCTTCCTTAGCAAATCTCACTAGAACCTCTTCATGGTTAGCTCATTGTATTCCCATAAGTATAATAGTCACATCCTACACACACATAATCTCTGTGTAAAAATGTTCTAAACTCCCCACAAAAGGGACAAGCTGTTTTATATAGTTTTGTGAATATGTTTTATTTGGATTTGTTAAAATGCTCTGTCACTAATAGCTGGGTGGGGTCTGGAATGTAATAAAACATTGCTTCCCTTTTCAGAGATTTTATGTGGAGGAGAGAGCATATAGACCCCCCTCCCACAGAACTATTATCACATGAGGGACATTGGTTGTGTAAGGTGGACACTGGTCAGATAAAAGAGACTATTTATGGACGTGAAGAGAGGGGGAAGTGAGATAAAAGACACCGTGAAATGCTTAAGGGTCAGAGAAAGTGTTAAGCTTTGGAATGCAGCAATGCCAGCACTGAACAGGAGAGACCGGTGGGGCGCCATGGGGAACGTTCGTGATGGGAGAGCAGGAATGGGGCAGGCTCGTGTTTCTGAAGCACGGTGACCGGACAGCACACCAGCCTGACCGCCAGGCTTCACCTGCACAGACCATCGCTTCTCGCTGGATAACCAGGACTTAAAATCTGATAAACGGTCAACCGTGCTGGAGACTTCATATTGTGACACATTCGTACTGGATGAGAAAGTGGGCGGCAAAAACAGGGCTGCTAACGGACCTCTGGCGGCAGCTCGGAGCAGCCCTAGAAATGGGTCCTGTCTGAAGGTGAGGGATACACGCGTATTACATGATAGAGTCCCATGTTTACCAGGCTGGACCGTAAAAGCCCAGAAAGGATCAAGCCAAAAAGTACTAACGTGAAGTAGGCTGTCCCACAGATGTGTTTAAAGACATCTGTGTTCTATCGTGGACCACAATCAAAAAATTAAGCTAATGTGATTCTTCTCCCTGTGCAGAAAAAGACTCCCATTTTATTATCTGTTGAAGATTTTATCATTATCTTTGAGAATTCAGAAGAGATCTTTTGTGCATTCAAAGTATGTGATACTAGCACAGATCTGAAAGAGATTATCTACAAATCAGAACAAAGAAGGAAAGTTCCAGCTGCTCATTGTCCCTTCAAACCAGGGAAGAGGAGAAGGGAAACCACCATTTATTAGATGCCTTCTGCAATTTCCGCAACAATCCTGGCAGGCAGACTTTATCATTTCAACGGGTGGTGGAAGTGGTTTGTCCAAGGCCGTGAAGATAACGATGACAGAGTGAGACTCAAGCCTGACCAAGCACTTGTGTCCTTGTTCCTGAGACACTAAGAGCCAAGCACTTGGCTTTGGGGAACAAAAAGGCTCATGAGGGAAGTAGGAGGGGTGCAGCATCTAAAGTGGCTGCGCATTCTGTGGCCCCCTCTGGCGGCACCACCAAACGGTATGGACTATGGGGTGAACACCTCCACCTCCTAGAAGAGCCTGGAAAGGCTGGATAGACTCGGGTTTTTATAGAGGAACCCAGGCTCTCCGGAACTTGGAGCTTTCCTGTACTGCTTCAAGCCTGTCAGCCCGCCCACATAAACATAGGAAAGACCAGTGTGGCAGGGTTTAATGCATCAACTGCCACAGCCAAATGGTAGGTCCTCAAACTTAGCTGAAGGGAAGAAGGTGAGTGGGAGGGAAAGCCATGGGGGAGTTTCTAGCAATGTCGTAATGATGCCTGGGCCCTGCTAGAAACACAATTTTTATGGACGCAGAGATGGATACAAGAGGTCACAACCAGTTTTCAAACACAAGCTAGAAGAGCAGCCTCGGACCCACTATCCTCCTGTGCCAAATGCAAAGGGAGTTTGACTCCTGCCTAGACCATTTGCATGAGATACAGTGATTCCCTGTGTCTACAAACAGGCCCTCTCCCATTAAGAGACCAATTAAAATTTCTTCATAGGTACATTATGAAAGACACAAATCAATAAAATAATTTTAGAACAAAGGTTTGCAGGGCAACCCCAAGTCTGAGGTTCTTACTCATCTCCTGTGCAGGGAACAAGAGGAACCAGAGAGAAGTAAGCACAACTCTCATCAGTGACGCTGGAGCTTGGAGAGCAAGGACTCTTTAGGCTGGGTCTTCCTGCTCCCATCAGGAGGGGCAGGAGGGGCTGTATGTACATTCTCTTTCTCATGTGATGGACAACTGTCCCCAGTCTACTGAACGATAGCATCATCTCCCTGCTGCCTGTAAAGTTTGCACTCAAGGGACCCTTTTCTGCTAAGAACTTGCTTGTTCCTGATCCGCACAGCTACATCTCCTCACTTAGTCTGAATGAAAAAGATAGCTTGAGTGTACAGACTTAGTGGAAGATACACATGTTCCTATATTGTTACTATATTACACTAAAATGACTTGGGTTCAAGCTAACTGCAGAGTTCCTGTGACATGAATGGTGTCTTCTACACGGGGCCACTAGGTGGGAGTGTTGGGGGATGCCCCAGGGTCGCTGATGTCATCCTGATAGCCCGTGGGGGTGGGGGTGACAACATCAGAGCCTGAATATACAAATGAAAAGGCAAACACTGTAGGTCAGGAGAGTGCCGCTCCACAAAATGTTCGGTTTTAAAGCTGATAGGGCATTTGAGTATTCAGAAGGCATCCTTGAAGTGATTTGTCCAGCATCACGAATCTACTCAGCCCTAAGAACATGGTCATGCATTTATGGGCAAGATGACAGGAGTGCCATGTGGACGGGAAGGTGGCTCTCCTTCCCAGGAGGTCAGAGTCCCACGTGAGCAAACAGGCCTCAGTCATACCCGTTCCCTGAGATATGAGGCAAAAAAATTATGTAAAAAGAGATATGGGAAAAATGAGTTTTACATTAATTATATCTGGATAATTCAATAATTTTACAACTAAACCACAGAAATCTAGATTACTAGGGAATAGCAATTGCCGTAAATAAAATACCACTTTGGGTAAGCCAGCATTGGCTTAATAAGCTTTTTGTGTACTGGGTTTAATAAAAAATTGTATTAGTCATTTCCCACAAATATGGAAAGCTGATGAATTCCCCCTAATGAGGGAAAATCACCTCTAATCCATTTTAATGATCTCTGTACTTCAAAATATAAAAATTTATCCTTAAGCACACAAAATCATAGATGATGGCGCACACTCTGGGAAATGAAGTGATTCACCGAAAGTTACATAGCACATTAATGAAGGAGATACGGTTAGCCTCCTGGTCCCGCATCTCCCTGTGTGCACACTTTCTACCCCTGCAGGGACCTGTGGACCTCCTCCAGGGACCAGGACGATGCTATGAGGGTACGGAGAGCAGGCTTTCCCTGTCTGCATCACGCTATCATCTCATGCAGTCCACCGTCCTTTATTGCAGTAGGGCCTGCCTTTAAAAACTGTGCCACTGCATACAATTGCTATTATAGCCTAGAGACAGGATAATACTCAAGCATTTAGAAGGGTGGAGCCTTAGATTAAATGGAGATTACTTATTGAACACCACTTTCCCACAGTTCCTCTATATGGCTCCTGGCCCCATAAGCCTGTTTGGGACAGAGTGCTTGGGGGTCAAGAACATAGAATTTGTGTCTTAGCTATGATATGGTAGCCATGCCTCCCTGGATGCATCATTTTATTCCCTAAGTCTTTTATCTTTCAATCTATAAATGTTCAATAACAATTGCTTTCAGACTTCCACCCCCTCCACTGAAAGGCTTGTCCCTGCACAAATGTCTGGAGTTTGATTATTCTCAGACTGTGACTTCAGGACTGCTGGTATCAGAATCATCTATGGCCAAGTCCCCTGTCACACTCCAAAGAGGTTCCCAGGAAATAGAGTGCAGTTCTAAGCTGCCTGGGTTAAATAACTATATAAGTGGGAAGCAGAGGAACAAGACAGAAGCCCAGAACTGAAAGGACTAAAGTGAACACTTAATGTAGTTTCTTATTCTCTTAGCTGCTTGCTTTGTGGCAAACAAGGGTTGTGAGAGGGACTCTGGGTCTCTCTCGAGAGCCAAACTCTGTTCTAGGAACATTAAGGATGGAAAGATTCAGAGCAAGTACCAGCATCTTCTGACAAATGTGTAGGTGTGCTGGAAGCAGCATCAGGAAGTCCAGTCCTACCAGCCTCCTCCCCCTTCCGTCCTCCACATAGCCCTGGAGGACCATCTGCTGTCTGAGGTGTTGCTCAAGTTCTGCAGAATAAAATTCTAATATACCTACCTATATTTGTAGTTGTAGGTTTTTTTTAAAAAACTCTTTAGGATCTTGCCATCCAGTGCCCAAATAAATACATGGAGACTTACTCTTATTTATGAATGCCCGAAGCATCTAGCCAGCTTTTCTAACTTAAACTATCCTGTTTCACTTCTTTTATGTTTTGCTTCTGGGCCTTTTACTTTTCTTTATTCCATATGTCTTTCTTTTTTACCTACTCTGTGGCTGGCTGAGTGGCTGGCCCCTGGCGTCCTCCTCTTCTTTTCTCATTCCTCCTTCTCTTGCTATTTTCTCAAGCCCAGATTTCTCCTCCTATTTATTCTCTTTGCCTGGCAGCCCTGGCTATCCTTTCTTCTGCCTCACTATTGTCCGTTCAGCTCTTTATCAGACCGATCAGGTGTTTTTAGACAGGCAAAGTAACACAGCTTCACAGAGTTAAACAAATACAACATAAAAGAACGCAACACATCTTTGCATCATTAAACAAATGTTCCACAGCATAAATGAATGTAAAACATCTTAAACAAATATCTCACAACAACATCCCATCAAGCAACCCCTTAAGATCAGCACTAAGGCATGAGCAGTCAGTCACCCACCAGATCCCTCCAGATCAGTAGTGATTCACAAGTAGGACATCATATAGCCCAGCTCACTGCCAGTTTGCAAAGGACAGAGACACTACTTGTAATGTTTTGTGTGAGTTCTAGCCTTAAAGTTGTGAAATGGGTGTCTTCCACCCAGAAATACATTCCCCCAAGATATCTGAAAACCCAGAGGAGCATGTGCACACACACACACACACACACACACACACACACACACACACACACACACTGAGACGTGTGTGTTTTTACACCTGCATTAACCCTTCTATTTAGATGTAACTCACTCACAGAGAGCTTCCTGATCACCTTCTTCAACAGTGTTTCTAGCACTCTGTCTTTAGCCTGCTGATGTATTGTTTTAATTCCATCACAATCTGAAGTTCATTACACACATTCTAGTTGTTTGGTTCACTGTGTGCCTCCTCAGTTCCCTGATGGCACAGCCAGCAGCTTCTTTCCAAACAGTATCCCTAGTGTCCATAATAACACATGCCACTAGGAGCTGTGTGACAAAGGTTAGAAAAACAAATCCAAAACGCTGTCTGGTTGAGGCCCTCGGGCCACAGCTAGAGTTTCAGTTAAGGTTAATACTATGTGGATACATACACATATCCCTTTAATTTTTGATTGCAGCAAAATATATGTAACATAAATATTACAAATTTAATTATTTCTAGATATACATTTAACACATCCAGTGTTGTATAACTTCACCTGCCCATTCACAGAACTCTTCATTTTCTATAATTTAAATCCTATAATTATTACATAGTAAACATAGTTCCTCTCTCCCCAGGCCCTGGCAACCACCAATCTACTTTCTTTCTACTTTAACTTACCTATACTAGGCACCTCGTATATTTTTAATTGTCAAGGCTCGCCCCTGTGGTAGAATGTGTCAGAATTTTCCTTCTCCTTTCGGGTGGACAGCAGTGTGTTACAGGTTTACAGCACACTTAGTTTGCTCATTTCTCTATTAATGAACATTACGGTTGAGTTGCAAATGCTGCTGCTATGGACGTGAATGCACCCAGCGTTCAGTTCTTGGGGGCAGGGACTCACAGTGCAATTTCTGGAATCCATGGTGGTTCTATCTGGACTTATTTTGAGGAACTATCATGCTTTCTTCCTATCAGCTATGTTGCTTTAAATCGAAACCACAGTACACGAGGATTCTGTTTCAACACATACTCCAGGATTTGCTTTTTATCTTGATGTACATTTCTCCAATGATTAATGAAACTGTAGCATCTTTTATAGATTTATTGGTCAGTTGCATATCTCCCTCAGAAACTGTCTATTTAGGTGCTTTGGTTGGTTCCTAATGAAGCAGTGTGTTTTATTATGATGTTGAAGTATTAGCCTCATCAGATATATGATTTGCAAATATTTTCTTCATTCTGTGACTTGCTAACTAATACTAATATAAGTATTTTAATTCTGAAATTGGCTGGTGTCCTTTTAATCTCTGCCTAATAGTTTTGTTCAGGACAGTACACCTGAAGAGAAAGAGGTACTGTCTTGTAATTTGATCCATACAACGCTTAATGAGTAAGGTCCTCTCCACAGACTTGGTGATGGTGTTTTTGAAAATGATTATGAAATAATGTATTATTTGCTATCACTGTTCTTTCAATAGTGGCCAAGAAACCAAAGTACAGCTGTTAATTAAAGCACACAGTGTTGCTAACCTATGAGAAAAATGCCCCCGTTCACTAGAGCATAATTCCGACAGTGTCAGTGGAGCGCTGGCTAGCTTTATTAAATATCTGGAGAACTAATCGTATTTCCATCATCCTTTAATTAAAACCTCTGCATCTCACAGTCGAAAGCCTTTGTTTCAACTCATTATTTTTATTCTTTATTCTGGCCTTGAAGAACTAGGATGAGAAACAGGGAAAACATAAAAGTTTCCGAAACAGCATTCCTTGCTACTATAACAGAAAAGCAGAGTTTCCTAAATTGCTAAAATAAAAATTAAAAATTCTTTGAACTAAGAGACCAATGGAAAAATAAGCACAGTGTTTAATAAGACATTTAAATTTAAATTTAAAGTGCCTTTTATATTCTAAAATGAATTTAAGATATAAATTATCTCTACCCTTCTACTCATACTAATTGGAAGATACCACAGTTCAAGGGGACCAACTCAAAGTCCTGTCTTGGAAAGTCACTGGATAAAGACATATTTTTTTTCTTAACCTATTATAGATACTTGTTCTGTAGGAAATGGCCTGAAAAGACAAACCCTCCCTCAGTCTCAATTCTGAGAGAAATAGTCTTCGCTAGGAAAGAGCATACCAATTGTTGATCTAATACCACACAGTCATCCTTGAAAAAAAATATAGACAGACAGACAGACAACGAACAGACAGACAGACAGATACATAGATAGATGTGTGTGTGTGTGTGCATGTGTGTGTATGTGGCGTGACATACAGACTGGGAAGGTTATATTCAGAGTTATATATGTATATACATACACATATATGCATATAATAACAACCATTGAAAAGAATCTATGAATTTGAAAGAGAGCAAGAATGGATATATGGGAGAATTTGAATGAAAGAAAAGGAAGGAAGAAATGATGTAATTTTATTATAATTTAAAAATAAAAAGAAATAGGTTAAAAAAAAAACTAGATCACCCGGGCAATGGAGGCACACACCTTTAATCCCAGCACTTGGGATGCAGAGGCAGGCGGATCTCTGTGAGTTCGAGACCAGCCTGGTCTACAGAGCTAGTTCCAGGACAGGCTCCAAAGCCACAGAGAAACCCTGTCTCGAAAAACAGAAACAAAACAAAACAAAACAAAAAAACTAGATCAATAAAAGCAAAGAGCCATCTCTCAGACATAGTAGACATTGGGAAACTCATGGTATAGAAGTCTGACAAATAAGTATGAAATATTATCTAGGCTGTATTGAGTACAACATGCAACACCTTGTGCTAGAAGCTTCCCACTCATGATGCCACAGTCACTTCGACGGCAGCTGTGGTCACTTCCTGTCACTATCTTCAGCCCTCTTCTGCATTTCTCCCTTCAACGCCCACCCACCCATCAAAGCTACATCTTCTCGCCTTTGGAAATGCTAGTGTATGCTATATAAGGAGAAATGGACTTTTTATATATATGTTGGTTCTGAGGCCTACATTTCCAAATCCTTTTATACAACCACGGTTCATAACATATCTAATTTAAGCCTGGTTGGAAAGAAATGTAAAAATATTATACTTCTAAAAACTTTCGTCTTCTGTCAGTGAGTTTAGACTGATGTATCTTTTTAAAAAGCTGCATTATGTATGTGACAAAAAGACTGAGTGATAGAAAGTAATAAAAGAGCCAGTTCCCTCCCTATGCCTGAATTATTATTTGTATGATTATAACATAAAGACACCTGAATGTATTCTTTCTGTTTATGCTCTTTGAGTCTCATTAAGACTATGTTGCTGCCTTCTTCTAAATATTGTTTTCCATATTTCAAACATCTAATTAAGTGAACACAATGTAAAGTGAGATGATATCCTCTCTGGAAAACCATAAAATTACAGGCTACACAGACTTCCATTATGAACCAATTTTCACTTTGTCATAATTCCGAAAGGGTTTCCTTTGGGGTTGAAATTTTCTAAGCTTCATTTCCGCTCAAAACCAAACGATTTGATTCACTTGAATTTGGAGATGATTCAACTCAACCTCTGTTGAGTATATGGGTGCTGCCTGTGAAACAGTCCAGGTGTGATCTCTCTCTGCTGAGGGTATGGGTGTGTCCTGTGAAACAGTGCAGGTGTGATCTCTCTCTCTGCTGAGGGTATGGGTGTGTCCTGTGAAACAGTCCAGGTGTGATCTCTCTCTCTGCTGAGGGTAGGAGTGTGTCCTGTGAAACAGTCCAGGTGTGATCTCTCTCTCTCTCTCTCTCTCTCTCTCTGCTGAGGGTAAGGGTGTGTCCTGTGAAAACAGTGCAGGTGTGATCTCTCTCTCTCTCTCCCTCCCTCCCTCCCTCCCACCGTTTCCGGGACTCACAGTATGTCTGAAGCCCTATGCTCTTAGCTCTTTCTGCATGTGGTAGGGCTTGCTTGCGATCTCAGCAATGGCGAGATGGCAGCAGGGGGATCAGGAGTCCAGTGCCAGCCTTGAACATACAGCTAGTTTCAAGTCAGTGTGAGCTACATGAGACCCTCTCTCAAAAACAAAACAAAACAAAACAAACAAAACAAAAGCTAATTATTTAAATGATGTAAGTGGCACAGACAACCTAGAGATGCTACTCCTTAGCCTAGGAACCCAAGTCATTCAATAAAGCCCCTCAGATATACATTGTGTTAGTATTGGAAATTACCACTACAACTGATGGATCCAGTGGGATTTAAACATTACCTTCCATGAAGAACTCTACAGAATTCTTATAATTTAATGTGTGCATGATATGTATCCTCGATTCACTAATACTAGATATTATTAGATGAAAAATTGTCATTTTCTTCCTAAGACAGCCATCCTTGATAGCTCTGGTTGGCCTTGAGCTCACAGTAATCCTCCTGCATCAGTGTATTCCATCCTTGTGACTTTAATATATGTAAAATTTCTATAATTCAATATTCAATAAGAATTGAGGACCTTGTCCTTTTAAAAAAAAAGTTTTACTTGAGGGATGGGAAGATGATTCACTTGGTAAAGTGCTTGTCTTACAAACTTGAAGGCCTCAGTTGGGATTCTGAGCACCTGTGAACTCACAGGCAGTGGCTAGCACACGTCTATAACCTCAGAACTATGGGTAGGAGAGAAGGGCAGGCTGCTCCCAGGGAATTACTGGTCAACTAATCTATCGGCATCAGTGAACTTCAAGTTAAAAAATGAAGGTGAAGAGCTAGTGGAAGACACTGGATGTCTACATCTGGCCTCCACATACATACACACACATGCTTATTTCCCCACAAGCTCACATGTATACACTAAAACATATATGTACATCCATCCATACAATTTCTTATCTTGCCATTATACTCCGGTTTTCTCTATTAGATCTGTAGTTTATTCTTTTATAGGACACTTTGGACCCATAAAAACGTTTTGTCTTATACTCGAGAATCTTAGGTTCAAAATCATTTTCCATGAGAACTCTATGGAAATGTCCACATGATCCATGGCATTCAGGACCCAGAACAGCCAAAAACCAAACAAACAACAAACTATGAGAATGTGCTTTCTTCCTCAGATGACAGCAACCAGTCTTCAAGCCTGATGCATACCTACAAACACTCAGGACTTTCTCTTTACCCCAGGAGTTCCAAAAGCTAACAAAAATACATTTAGGGTGGGTGGGTTTTTCTTATTGGACTGAAAAATGAGTTGAGCATTTAATCTATCTTCAGCTACAGACATTATCTCCCATTATTTCTCTGATAATTTCTTTGGTAAGTATCGACCTTTTCCATTTCTCCCCCTTCTGGAACTCCTAGTTAATAACTATCTGACCTCTTGGATTGGTTTTCCCATCTTCCCCTTCACATCAGCTTTTCCCCTTGCTTTGTAACTGGGGAGGAATGCCCAATTTCTGATTTTGACACTCAGTATTTTTTTTTCTATTATTTAGCTGCTGCATTGATTTTTTTTATGTAAAGGACCTTTCATATTCACTTCAAAGCATCTTCTTGCTCTCTGACTCTGTATTTTATTTCTTAAAACTGAGCAGTCAAATATTTTCTTGTATTTGGAGTAGAATTTTATGAGTCAAGTGTATGTAGACTGGATTCCCAGCCGACACAAACTCTTCTGGCGCATTTTAGCTGTGGTTGTTAACGTAGGCGTGTGGGCCATTGAATAATTAACGTTGTGTATTTATTGCTTTCCTAAAAAAAATTATCAGTTAACTCGCTTAATACTTACAAGTGTTATTCCCATTTCCCAGATAAAGACATTGAATGAAAAAGGCTAAGTGACTGCCCCAAATGATGGTGCTGGAAGTGGAAGATCTGGGATCTACCTCAGACCGGCTGTCTCGAGTGTGCAATCAGGTTAAAAAGCCCAAAACAAGCAAACCAAAAAAAAAAAAAAAAAATCTAATGCATGCATAGCTATCAAAACAAAAACAATACCTTCAGCTACACTAAGCTATCCAATGCAGTGCAGTCTGAGTTCAGAAGCTAAGAGTCCGGATCTCTCTGTATCAGTAACTGAAGTGAGGATGGTTCCCCTGTGGATGGGTAAGGCTCCAGTATGTGTCTATCACTTCATACGGCCTGTGAGCACAGGCAGGAAGCGACTAAACAAAGCATCCCATGTTCAGAGCCCCTCAACAATAGCTATCAGCTGTCATATATCATCCGAGTCTATGGTGGTAACATGCTTGACCCAGATACGGTGGAGAACTGAAGTATATAATCAGAGTCGACAAGACATTTAAGGGATTTCATTCGTGATGGACAGATAAAATTTTCTTTAAAAGAACCAAAACTGTAGAAAAAAAAGATGCTGTCATCTAATTACTTTCTGTTTATGACTTGAGATGGGAATCCGTCTGGGAGTGACTCCACAGAGACACACCTGTGCTAACATTGTCTCGTCTGCAGGTTGGCGTGCAGGCAATGCCAAGAAGGAAATCGTTATGAGCTGGAGACTTTTGAATGGCAAGAAGCAGGGCTCTCTGGCATGCAGACTTCATGCACTGCCCGGATCTAAGGAGTTACCTTCCACAATTAGCCCCAAGTTGTGTGTGGAATAAGGCAGGCTAAGAGTGATTAAAAGTTAAAGGAGTGTAGTTACAGCAACAATAATATTAAACCAAACTGTGCCTAAACTGAAAGTACCTCTGGCTATTTTTAAATCATCATTAAGAACAAACAGAAATTTGCTAAATCATTAAAATCAAATTAGCATAATTAAGGACCTAAAATTGTTGGAATATTAATGTGATGATTACATTTCTTTAAACTTGGTTAATGAAAAATCATCGTTGCCCCCTATAGGAAAGCATTGCAGTCACTAATATCACAGGGCCCCAGTTAGATTAGCCAGTTCATCGCAGCAGAACCCAGAATTTGTGCCAGCAATGAGAGTTTGGAATATTTTATATATAACTGAAAAAAGCTTTCATTTCATATAAAATATTCTGAAACAATTAGGAGAAAATCAAATTGTGTTCGAGAAAATTCATGAAAAACACATAGCAAAATGAAAACAAAAAGGAATAAATATAAAACCAGCCACCTAAAAATGTTTTTAGGGTAACAGGATTAGATTTTCCTTAAATTTTCAAAAAGTTTTATTTTATAGGATAAAAACTTAACAACTGACTATACCACAAATACTTTAATAAATTTTTAAAAGGAAAAAATAAGGACTTTCCTACGTAGTTTTGCCTATTTTATTTTCTAGCTTTCTCCTTTTATAGGTATTTTAATTTAAACATATAATTATAAAATTATGACAATAATCCTTCTGTCCCTTTAGAACTCACAGTACACCGTGGGTTTTCTATACCTTAAAACATTTCCCCGTTCTTCTAGCTCTCAAAAAAATCACCTGCAGACACCTAACTATTCCTAAGATCTATATGTCTTGTATCTAGGAGATAAAATTCTTTCTCAAAATTAAAATAAAGCACTGTCTTACTTTTGTGGTATGCTGATATTTGACTTGGCATGGCAAAGCAGAATGGATAAAGCTGCAACAAGCTTAAAAAGGACCAAGAAAGCGTTTGTGTTTTGTATGCAGTATCAAGAAACAATACATACAACTGCCTGGAAAGGCTGGCAGAGGTTCCCCCTTACACCACATTCAGTTGTGAGGCTGGACGCAGCTTTCTGCCAGTCCCATCCGGTTTGATGGTTAGGGAATCAGCAAAGTATAAAAGAGCCCCAAATACCCTGTTCACGTCTTTTGTTTTGAATAAAACACTTAAAGTTTCTTCTTTATGTTGGCAGGTACTGTTTGTCTCTTTCAAATTCATAAATTCAGAAGTATGTTAAATTATTTTAATTTCCGATACTGCTAATGCTGGTACATATAAATGATATGAACAAAGGGGTCTTTGGCGTTCCCAATGAATTTTCAGAGTAAAGAAATTCTGAAACTAAAAAGTTTAGGAAATATCCTTTCATAAATGTAAGAAATAGTGATCTTTCTCAGGAAGAAGACTCATGCCTATAATCCCAGCAGCGGGGAGGCTGAGACAGGAGGATTACTGCATGTTTGAGAGCAGCCTGGGCTGATGAATGGGTCCCGAGTCAACTTAGGCTAGAGAGAGAGAGAAGCAGACAGAACTAGAGAGAGGGAAGAAAGAGGAGGAGGAGAAGTGGTTGCTCATTAATATATCTTTATTTAAGACCAGAATACATATGTCTTGGAAACAAAGCCTACTGTGAACAGCCTGAAGGGTCTAACGAGAGGTTCCCAATCCCAAGAGCCTTTGCTGCAGCTCCAGCATGGAACCTTCCCTTCTGCTGTAGAGCTGCGTCCCTCCTCCTGCTTCACCTCCCTCCTTTCTCAGCAATTTGTCTCACCTTTCTATGATTTTTACAAATATGTTGAAAGACTGTTGAATAAAAAAATCTTTATCTTGTCCAATAGAAGTTTTCTTTACTATACCCTGGTCGTTGAATACTCTCTTCTTTATTTATGGCTCCTAGTCTGGTGCAGGGCTGGCTCCTTGGTGTTGTAAAATGATAGCTTCCCCTCGTTATCATCCGGCCATCTACATTGGCCTCCGTGAGCTAGAAAAACTGTTCAAAACATCCCCTTCTTTTCTTTACAAGGTAAAAATGGATTTGTGGTATTAAGAGCCTGTAGCCCCATCTGTGATTTATAAATATAGATTCCTCTTACATCTGATTATCTGACTTTTGATTAATCAGAATTTTAAAAGTCTTTAGGGGGTTCTAAAATATACAAATCCATAAACTGTTGCTTTCGTTCTTTAGCACTAACTTTTAATGCATTAATATATCCACGGTTCGCTTCATTAAGCTCCAATGGTCTCTGGGGACCCTACCTAAGTAATGTTAAACCACACTGTCTTCCTAGAATGGATTCTAAAGTACTGAGAAATTTCCTCTTTATATAGGCACTTACGATCTTTGAAACAGTCCAGAGGGGAACCACAGCAGAGTGCTCTAGAGCAGAACTACGGACAGTCTAGCCATGAACGGTTCTAAAGCCATGAGCCCCTAGAGCTTTAGTGCAGAATGACCATAGGGAACTTCATTAATGCTTTTTCAAGGGTATGAACTGAATTTATCTTTCAACCTATATTGGCCCTGCCAGTTGTAAATAAAAGCACAGCTTTTGATCTCATGACTGTTTCTGTTTGATGCACCAACTATAGGAAGTTTGGATCCTCAGCAACAGAGATTCTCAAGAAAGCCAAGAGTGAGGTATGAACAATTCACTGGACCCTCACCCGTGTTCCTTGGGCCCAGGGTTGTGTTCTCAAGAGGAGGTTGGCTCTCAGCAGCCACTGTTGGAAATAAAAAAATAAAATAAAATAAAAACCTCTTCCCACTAATGCAGCACTCAGTCCATAGCCCTAGCTCTAAGAAGTTACTGGGATTTTATCCCAAAATAGGAAAGTGATTTCCTTGGCACAGAGTCTAGTGAGTTCTGAGTGTTGCTGTTACTTCAGTAACAGAGAGCCAGACAAGAGGGGAAAACAAGCCAGCACACTCCTCCATCCCCATGCTCTTTGGGGGTGAAGACAGTGATACTGGCATGCAGGGGAAGGTCAGGCGAGATCTTTCGGGGTTTACTGAAAATGATGATTTTAATCTCTTGGCAAATCCAAGTGTTTCCAGATGGCTCTAGTAGGAACGGGTACTCCTAAACTACCGATGCCTAAGAGGGTCTTCCAGGCCAGGACTTGTCAACAGACAACACATTCCCACTCTTGGAGACATTTGGAAATTTTGGTAGACATCTGTGGCTTAGCACCGCCATCACAAACTGGTGCGGAAGTCAGAACGGGAGAGTGTGCAACACCCTCTGGTGATCAAGCAGGCTAGAATGCCAAAGGTTGAGAAAACTTGCTCTCATCTAATGCAAAACACATGTATCTGAGTTCACTGACATAAACAGAAGCCCTGGGCTCCTCGATGTTCATTCAGCTACTTGCACATCTAAAGGTCTCTTTATTAGATTCTGAGCTCAGTTTAAGGCAACAGTGTATGACCTTGATAAAGGGATTTACATCCTCTCCCTCAAGTGTAGAATCCTCTTCCTCTTGTACAAAGTCATCAGAGGAAACAGCACCTGACATGCAGAACATGCTGAGTGACCGGAGGTTAGCTGTCCCCTCTCATGCTACCACCACCATTACCATCCATATTCTATGGTATGCATGGCATTTGGATCCAAAAGTACAAGAATAACTTGTTGTACGTGTCATACCCAAATAAACATATGTCCTATCTGAAGACTGGTTCCGCTTACTAATGGGATACAGTATGCCATCTTGGTCTTGCTTGGGTTCTCTCACATTCTGCTTTCCTGCTACCTCTCCACCGTGCCCTACTTTGGTACCTGAGGCATTTGTAACACAACCCTTCTCATAACAACAGGGACAACAGATGCCAGTGGGGATGCTTTCCCCTCAGCCGCGGAAAGGGTACAGAGCTAATATGTCACCATATGCAAGATTTGGGACCAAAGTTTCAGCCACAGACTGGTCAGCATGTCCATCAGTCCACCTGTTCGCTGTGGCACTGTGACATCTGTCATCTAGAAACTCTTAGTGCAGCAGGACTAAGCATCACGAGAGGGGGAAAGATCTCTGCTCTGTTAGAAAATTCCTCGTAATTTGCTTTCATTACTGTATCAAATGACTTCTCCTTATCCTTCTTATCCCGTCTCACACAGCTCTGCTCCCTGTGCTGTTTCAGAGAGTTATAATTTGCACACACACATTATAATTTGTGGCTGGAAGAAGGACTGTGGTGTCACATCCACTAGAACTGTGACCTGCGGCTCAGATGAATAGGGGTTGTGCGGAAGGCAGACACCTTAGGAGAATGTCCTCTCAGCCCTACAGTATAGACAGGAGGTTCCAGCTCGCTCTGTTCACAAATCCAGTGCAGGAAAAGGCACCGGCGAGGTGAACGCGCCATCGAGATGCTGTCTACTTCTTGTTGATTTGGATTAAACCCAAATGATTATTTTTAAAGTGAATGTAGAAACACTGTGGAAAATGAATCATATTTTAATTGCTATAATGCTATATCATTTTCTTACACTAGAAATGATTGGTGAATGTTGTTTGATAGTACATCCTAAATAAGGCAATTACTACACACATTAACCTCTGTAATCACTCTCTAGCCAATTGCTTTCCATAATTTTTTCATAAAATTTATTTGCACTCATGTTTCTTAATGAAGCAGGTAACTAGCCTTGAATTTAAGAAATCTGGCCTTTTACATAGAAAAGTCTACACCATTTACTTCAGAGAAAGGCACTACCAATTTACTTGCATCTAATACAAAGCGCCCATATCCTGCCTACAGGCTTCAAACCATATGAGGGTATAAGATAATTAGTTTTTTTGAGTATCTAGAAAGCTGTTTCATTTTTGAAAGCCCACCCCATCTGCAAGGAAAGATTATGCCTTAACCACAATGACGAAAGAAACACAGAAGTGTCACATGGCCTCCTGCCCCCTCAAACACAACATCACCCTCAGTTTGTCTGCACTATTATTCTGGTCACTCACAACCACATGTGCCCACAAAGGAGCATTTTTAACAGAACTGTAGAAAGTGCCATGCTGTTCCCCTTTTGCGGAGGTCAGTACAGGGAACATTCTCTCCTTGTACCTAAGTGGAGGCTGTTTTTGCAGATCTGGGCATGTGTGCTATGTATAGAGGACAGGGTGAGAGGATTCTCTCTGGACCACTTTACACCAGGGACTAATGGGCCTCTTCAGATCGACACAGAGGAGAGAGAAGTGGCAAGGAAACCCGGACAAGCTTCCACAAAAAGCAGCAATCCTGAGAGCAACCATGTCTACTGAGTGCTGAGGGGGAGACGTCTGGAAGAGTGTGTGGCGGTTTGTGGGGAGGGTGCCAGAGTCCTAAGGAGAGAATCTATATTAAGCTCACAACTAAGCTGATAGAGTGATTGATTCATAGTCTGATTGAGCATCACAAACCGAACATGGAAGTCACATTTGTTCAGTGGCATCTGTCAATGTGACAGAGGTAATGCTTACTCCTGGGCTACAACCCCTGTGCCTCAGAGGTGGGTCTCCTCCAAGAATGAGGATCCTTTCAGCACAGTGACTCCATGCCCAAGGCAAAGCTAATGAAGGGGGAAGGCGTATTTCGGCTCACAGACATTTCAGTCTATGTGCAGATAGGGCCTTTGTTTGGGGCCTGAGGTGAGGCAGTGGAAACAGTGGCAGAGGCTGCTTACCTCATGGCACCCAGAAAGCAGGAAGAGGAGAGAGAGGCCCAGGACAAGATATAGCTGTGAAGGGAAGGCACCCAGTGACCTCCTTCTTGCAAACAGGCTGCATCTCTGCAAGCTACCACTTCCTCCCAAACCATCACTGTGCCAGTCAGACCGTGTCTGGAGGGGCCTTCACAGACACAAGAGGGGGCATTTCCTGATTTCCTAAGCATTCTCCATCTAGTCAATATGCCAGTCAAGACTAACGAAGTGTCAGCAGCCACAGGTCCTACCTAGTTACCCGTGACACGGGGCCCACAGGTTAAGAGACCTTCCCTGAGGTGGAAATGGACCAGCCTGCTGCTGCTGCTGAAAAGTAATCACCGAGGGGAAAGACGCCCAAAGCGTATGTGAAACACTCACTCTTGAGCTGTGAGGAAGGAATCCCAGATGCTAGCTGAAGCCAAAGACACCCTACAAGAGAACAAGATGAGGTAGCATGGAAAATGCAGGGAAGGTAGAGGAGTGAGGATAGTGACTGTGGTAATAGCTACTGTGTGTCTGCGCGCATGTGTGCATGTGTGTATGCATGTGTGTGTGTGCGTGTGTGTGTGTGTTTTCCTGTAGCTCTCAGCATTGCTGCTGAGAAGTTGGACAACTGTATCAAAATACTTCATTGAAAATTAATAAGCCCTCAAGTTAAATTATCAAAGTCTCCATGAGATGAGACACATATCTCAAAATTAAACTAGGTAGAGTAAACTGCTGAAAATCAATGTTTTCTCTGTCTTCGCATGATGGGGAGCCACAGTCACATCGTATTTCCTTGCCTGCTCATCACTGACTGGAACCGGGCAAGAGAGAATAATATTCAGACTTCCTGAACTCTGAGGGCTATGTGGGGCATCTCCCAGTAGAGTTCTCGCACGCCGCTGGAGGCAGAACCCACCTCCCAGGTATAGATTTAGCCTCTACTTTCCCATCAATGTGTTCCCTGCACTCTAGACCCAATGCCTAGACCTAAGACAACTAAGACAACAAGCAAGCGTCCTCTCAACTCTAGTTGTCTTCCTCCACTTGTCCTTGGGGACACCTGATCATGCCCACCACGTTTGTCTTTGTGCTGCTATAGGGAGTCTCAGGTAATTCCTAACTTAAAATCACAACGATGCAGCTAATCTACTGCCATCTTCATACAAGTTCTCCGTGACTTCAAAAATAAAGTTGGGCTTCTTTCAGTTTCCCTCTCATCATTTTCAGAAGCTGTAGAGGAGGTGAGTAATCAAGCATGGGCAGACTCTTGGTAGACTGTGTGCATAAACCACACGTATTATTGATATAAGAATTACTGTCACAAATGAATGTTGACTTTTAATGAATACCTACAAAATTAGTGTAAAATTTATATTAAGCCAACCTGTAACAAACCCAATGTTCTCATTTATTTTTTAGCATCATGCAACTTGTGATGAAACCAGGTCCACTGTGTAAGGAGAACTCTTGAGTGCTCGTGACGGAACCAGGTCCACCGTGTGAGGAGAACTCTTGAGTGCTCGTGACGGAACCAGGTCCACCGTGTGAGGAGAACTCTTGAGTGCTCGTGATGGAACCAGGTCCACCGTGTGAGAACTCTGAGTACTTGTGAGAAAACTCCAAGAGAACAAAAAGGGGGGGGATTATGATCCCAGTTTCTTAAAAATAAACAAACAAACAAAAAACCCACAATTTATTTTGGAAGATATTTTCACGCCCCTCCAAGGTGTGTTGGATAGGAGGACAGGGGTTTAGTTCAGTTTAGTTGATACAACTGGCTATTGCTCTTTGTTTATATGCACAGTGGAAAAACATGGTTTTGTCCTGTGTGGTTTGTCTTAGTGATTGTACACTTTACTCATGTGGTACACTTTCCTCAGAGTACAGTGGCTGATGCTCTGAATAAAGTTGGCCATTGTAGGATACTTTAGTCTGCCTCATTTAGCACCTCCCTTCTCCCAGGTCTCATCACCTTTAACAAACTTGCTATTATGTTTTTCATAAAGATCACATTTATTTGAAAATACCGTTTGTAACAGCCTAATTCCATAATCTGCAGAGAACTCCTGTGACATCCCATTGTCATCCCTAATCCCATGGATATAAGAAAATGGGCGTTTGCTTTTTTCTGAATCTGGCTCATTTGCTTAATTTGATTTCCAGTTGCATCCATTTTCCTACAAATATCTTGGTTTTATTTTTCTTTATGGCTCCATAAAGTTCCACTGTGTGTATATCATATTTTAACCAATCATCTGTTAATGGATATCTATGCTGATATCTACTCCATCTCTTGGTTACTGTGGATAGTGTAGGAATTAGCAAGAGCCTCTGTAGTATTGCCTTAAAGGTCCTTTGGGTATACTCAAGAGTAGTGCAGGTAAGTCATATGGTAGCTCTATTTTTAGTGTTTTGAGGAAATTTCAGACTGATTTCCACAGGTCCTATATAAGTTTCCATTTCTACCAGCAGTAAGCAGAATCCCTCCGTCCCCAGAACTTGCTGTCATTTATTTTATTGGGGTAACCTTTCTGTTTGGGGAGAGATGGAATTTCAAAAGAGTTTAAATTTTTTGAAAATATTAGTTCATCTGTATGAGGGTTTTGCCTGCATGTATATGTGTCCCATGTGCATGCCTGGTGCCTTTTAAAGTCAGAAAAGGATATCGAATTCCCTGAAACTGGCGGTACAGATGGTTGTGAGCCATCATGCGGGTGCTGGGAGCTGAATTAGAACAGAAGAAGAGCAGCCAGTGCTCTGGACTGTTGAGCTACCTCTCCATTCCCTCAGGACAGTCTTTTAAATAATGTTTTATGAATTCTTTATGAATTTCCTACAACAGATTTTGATCATAATCCTCCTCCTCCAATAACACTTTCCAAACACCCCCTACCATCCTATCTATGCAACTTCAACTTCATATTTTCTCTCTCTTTAAGCCCTACAAGTCCATCTTGGATGGACTGGCTTGTCGTGGACAAGGGGTTTGTCCTTGCCTGTGGCTGAGAAACCAGCTGTAATGCACTGAAGGAAACGGACTTTCCCTCTCCAGCAGCAACCACGTAATAACTCCTCAGCTAGGGGTGGGACTTGTGTCCACATCCCCTCTTTCTTGTTAGGGTTTTGGCTGGCCTGAGCTTTGGCAGGTGTTATATATGCTGTCACACCTCCTGTGGGCTCACATGGTCTGTTGTTAACAGAGATTTCTGTCCCATCCAGTCCTTCAACCATTTAGTCCCAAAGAAACACACAGAGGCCTACATTAATTATAAATGGGTTGGACAATTAGCTTGGGCTTCTTATTAACTAATGTTTACACCTTAAATTAGCTCAGAATACTTGTCTGTGTTAACCATGTGGTTTGGTACCTTTTATCAGCAAGGCATTCTCAACTTGCATTGCTGCGGGAGCACCTTCTGCTCCTTCAGCCAATAGCTGCTGAAATACCAGCCCTCTGGGCATGGTCTATTTCTCTTTAAAAAAGAGCAGCACGCTTCGGCTCTTTCTCTTGGTTCCAGCGCTTGGTTCTGGCTCTTGCTCCAGCAACTAGACTCCTTTCCTGATGGTTGGTATTTTGTAAGTTTTACCCCTAAAATAAATACCCCTTTAAATCCAAACTGGTGTGGGATTGTTTCGCGCATTATTGCGTCCTCTCCATCTGGGTGACAACTGCAGACTGATTCTTTCCTTGTCCCAGAATTCTCCTGTTCTCATCACTCTGACTATACTTCCTGTCTGGTTACTGGCGAATCAGCATTTTATTAAACGAATATAAGTGACAAATCTTTACAGGGTACAAGACCATTGTCCCACAGCACCTAGTTGGGTCTGGAAAATATATATGAGCCAAAAAAGTTTGATTTTGCATTTTCCTGATTACTATGTTTGTTGGACATATTTTTAAGTATTATTATTTCTTGACCATTTTCTTCCTTCTTTATGAAAAATATCTACTCAAGCTTATTAGCTCATTTACTGATTAAATGATTTGTGACTTTTTGGTGTTTAATTTTTATATATATTGACATTAACTTCCTGTTCAGTGTGTAGTTAAAAAATTATTTTCTCCAAATTTTATAGTCTGTTGGGTTACTTTCTTTGTTATGCAGAAACCTATTTAAAAAAAAGAAAAAGAAAGGCATTTTACTTTTAATGTGTTTGGTATGTCTGCCATATGTATGGGGGTGCCCACAGAGGCTCCAAGAAGGCATCTGATCCCCTGAAACTAGATAAAAAGTTTATTTTACATCACCTGATGTGGGTGCTGGGAAGAGAATCAAGTTCAACAGAAAAGCAGCAAGCACACTTCACTGCTGAGCCATGTTCTCCAGACCCTTTTTGTATTCTTTTATTCTTTTGTTTCTTAGAAGCTTTTAGATGGAATACAATCCCATCTCTAAATCCTTGGGATTACTTCTTGACCACTGGAGTTAGTTCTAGGAAGTTTCACCCATGCCTGTGTACTGAAGTGTTCTTACGCTCTCATGTTCAAACTTTCAGTTATAATATTAAGCTCTTTGATCAATTTTGAATTGATTTTTCTGTAAGATGGAAACCATGGCTTTAGTTTTGTTTTTCTACATATGGAAATCAAGTTTTCCCAATATTATTTGTTAAAGACACTGTCTTTTTCTCTAATGCATGCTTTTGACAACTTTGTCAAAGAGTAGATAGTTGTAGCTGTGTGTGTTTATTTGACATACATTCTACTCTATTCCATTGGTTTACATGTGTGCCTCGTAGCAACATCATGCTGTGTTTGCTGTTGACTTTGTAATGTAATCTAAGATTAGATATGGCAATAGCTCCAGCATTGTTACTGCTGTGAAGGATCTCCTTTGCTATTCAGGGTTTTTTTTTATGAATTTTAGTTTATATGTGTGTGTGTGTGTGCATGCGCGCGTGCACGCATGTGTTTGTGTGCACAAACATTTTATATATATATATATATATATATATATATATATATATATTGACTAGAATTTAAAAAATGTCCTCACCCCCAGCTCATATGTTTAAATACTTGGTTCCAAGTTGGTGGTGCTCTTTGGTGAGGTTATGGATCATTCAGAAGGTGGGGGCTTGCTGGGAGAAGTCACTGGTGGTTGGGTTTAGAGAGCTTACAATTTCATTTCTGTGTCTTCCTCTCTGCTTCCTGTGTGTGAATGAAAATGCCGTCAGTCACCTTCCTGCTCCTGCCTGCACACCATACCTTCCCGTCAGTCTGGACTCGAGCTCTCTGGAGACAGAAGCTGCTTTTCGTCACAGCATTTGATCACAGCAACAGAACAGTAATGAACATAGTCTATGAAGACTGGAATCTGGGGTTAATCTGTAGACTGATTTCAGTACCACAGTCGTTTTCAGTGTGAATTTTGTCAGTCCACGAACAGTTAAGCTCTTTCCGTCATCCAGCATCTTTTCGATTTCCCTCTTCCCTTTTCATTTTAGAACACTCCTACCTCTTTGGTAGGTTTAGTCTTAGTATATTACTTCTGTGAGACTATTGTAAATGGGATAGTTTTTTTTTCTAAGTTTTTTTTTCTTGGCAAGTTAATTATTTGGATATAGAAAAGTGATTGATTTTTATGTTTTGAATTTATATTCTGCAACTTTAATCAAAGTATTTATCAGATCTAATAAGCTTTTGATGGAGTCTGATGATTTCACCTGTAATAGCAATAACTTAACTTCTTCCTTTACAACTGTACCCTTTTTATTTCTTTCTCTTGTCATGCTTCTCTAGTTAAGACCCCAATTGCATAAAGGTGTTGAATAAGAAGAGAGAATAGATACTCTCTGCTCACTCCAGATTTTAGAGAAAATGCTCTCATTTTCCCCATTTAGTATAATGCTGCCCATAGATTTGCTTTATATAGCCCTTATTATGTTGAGATTTGTTCCTTCTATTCCTAGTTTCTTCAGAATTTTTATCATAAAGGGATAAATTTTGTTAAGTTTTTTCTATATTTACTGAGATGCTCATATGTGAAATCTCAAGTTATGTCTACTTATATAGAGTATTACATTTATTATTGATTTGTATGTCAAATCAGCTGTGATATATGATCTTTTTCATGTGTTCACAAATCATGTTTGTGAGTATTTGGTTGGTAATTTCTGCACCTATGTACGTCATAGAAATTTGTCTTCAGTGTTTTATCATTTATGGTCCCTTTCCCTGGTTTTATTAGGGTAATGCCGTGTGACAGTCCTGAAGCTCATTCTATAGACTAGACTGACATTGAACTCACCCTTTCCAGTGCTAAGATTAGGGATTATAGGCATGAGCCACCACCTGGCTTAGCTGTTCTTCTAACATTCATTTAAAGCTACAAATTTCCCTTAAAGATAGCATTAGTTGCATTTAAACATTTTATATGTCCAATGTTTAATATCATTCAGGTCAAATGATTTGTGAATTTGCATTGTGATTTCCTTTCTAATCCATTATTTAGTTCAAAACCCATTTTTAATTTTACAATGTGGAAATCTTTAATGATTGACTGTTGCTTGCAGAGACTGTGGTTGATTGATAGCTTGATGAATCACGGTCAACTTTTGACCCCTTCATCCTTAAATCCAGTTGATAAGCCTTTGCGCTACTTCCAGATTTGCTATTTTCGTTCACAAGCTAGCCGAGATTCAGAAAAGGCATTCTATGTGCACCAAAAGAGACGGGACATTTCTGTACTCAGTGTTCAGTTCTCTGCATCCTAAATGACCTTTTATCAGGCTATGCAAACTTTCAAAATGCTTACTTTACAAAATACTCATCGATAAAAGAAATTGGAATCTCTTAACATCTTTGAATTTTTCTGGTTCTCCTCTTGGTCCTATAAATCTTTGCATTAGTTGTCTTGTGTATCACTGAGTAAAGCATGTGGACAATTTTAACTTCTATGTGCAGGCAAGCTTTTAGAGTTATAAAATATAATTTTATGCTGGGCGGTGGTGGCACACGCCTTTAATCCCAACACTTGGGAGGCAGAGACAGGCAGATATCTGTGAGTTCGAGGCCAACTTGGTCTACAAGAGCTAGTTCCAGGACAGGAACCAAGCTAAAAAGAAACCTTGTCTCAAAAAAAAACCCCACACAAAAATATGTATGTATGTATGTATGTATATATATATACGTATATATAAATATATATATAATTTTATGACAGGTAATTTTTAAAGTCTTATTAGTGTTAATAGTGTCATTGTGACTCTCTATTATATGTGAGAACTTTATCCTTGCATTTTTCTTTACTTATTTACTTGCATTGTTCACTTATTTCTGGATATATCTATTGAAGTTTACTTAATTCTAGATGTAGCTATTGAGAGCAGGATTAAATTGAATATGTAGTCTGATAATGACTCTTAACTGGAGTATCATGTCAATTTACAACTTATATGATTGCTAGCATATTTGGCTTTAAGTCTATCATCTTCTCATCTCTCAAGGAGGATTAAACCAAATTTAAATGAGATTTGTAGAAGTGCTTTAGAAACTATAACGCTCTCAATCAACACTGGTTTTAGTAAAACATGTTACTAAACATACTTCCATTAAAGATCCTCCCCCAAAGCCTGTGATATAAAACACAAACTTTTTCTTTGCAACAAATGCAGCCAAGGAGATAATCTTGGCAATAATTTCCAGCCAAAGCAACCAAGACTCAGGGTAGGTGAACAATGCTCCAGGTCTGCAGAGCTGGGGAATTAGCCTCATTCGCTGTGCTCTTGTTTTCAGACGAACAATAATTTTGATGGGAATGTGGAATGGGACAATGGTCTGTATTCTGTCAGTTATATTTTAAATAAACACTGATTGGCCAGTAGCCAGGCAGGAAGTATAGGCAGGACAACCAGACAGGAAGTAGAGGCGGGACAATGAGAACAAGAGAATTCTGGGAAGAGGAAATCCCATTCCACTGCAGTCCTGGCCCAGCCACAGAAGAAGATGTGACTGCCTCGCTGAATAAGATACCAAGCCACGTGGCTAGCAAAGATAAGAATAATGGGCTAATGTAAGTTATAAGAGTTAATAAGAAGCCTGAGCTAATGGGCCAATCAATTTATAACTAATGTAGACCTCTGTGTACATTAAGTTTCTTTGCAACTTAACGATTGTGGGAACCGGGCAGGACAGAAATCTCCTGACAACAGGAATGTGTTTCCAAGTAGAGCTACCTAGGGCACTACTTGGTAAGGTCCTCTATGGAAGAGAAGAGGTGAAAGAGAGCAATGATCTTAACAGTCTTTAAAGGTGTGCCCGTGGCTAAGGGATGTGACTCTGTTCCACAGAGTCAGTGTAGGGAGGGAGAGATAACTGGGGAATTCTGGACAGTCAGAATCAACATTTACTTCTCTGCTCCACTTCTGGTAAAAGGAACGAAAAGAAAACTCTGTGCTTTGTAATGAAGATAAAAATACAAGCAAAAAGATGACCAAAAGGTCTTTAGTGTAACAACCCTTACTGCTGGAAGGAGGGGGCAGGGAGACTAGATATTACACCTTGGTGATTCTGGATCATGAAGCATGATGTATAAAGCATTTTATAGGAGAATTCAATGCCTATTCCTGTACGATATTCCTACACAGTGTGCTAATAATGTGTATATGAAAGCTAATCCCCTGGCTATCTTCTCCTTTCTCTCGTGCTCAGGAGAACCATCCTGAGAACAGACAGCAGACACTATAACCTGCCTCTCTCAGTGCTCTTCTTTCCTTCCCATTTCCATCCCCAGCATATGTGCTTTCTGCCTCTGTTGGACACTGAATCTGTCTCCCCAAACTCAGATGCTGATATTCTACCCACCAAGGCGGTGGTACCACGGAGTGCGGCTTTGAGATGTGGTTTGGTCATGAGAGAAGAGCCCTCACAAATGGGAGCAAGACCCAGGAGCACTCTCTTCCCACACTGCTAGGCGAAAAGTCATCTGTGAATCAGGAAGCAGGCCCTCATCAGGACCAAATTCACCAGCTCCTTGTTCTCGGTCTTCACAGCCTGTTGTTTATATATCCACGGCATTGTGCTATAGCAACTAGGATGCACCGAGACCCCTGGGCCTTAAATTCCAAAGACCTTTGGCATCTCCATTTCATTCTGTAGCTGAGAGGTGTATGCCATTTGTCATTGGTGGTGTGCAGTTTAGAGCTGTGGAGGGAGTTTCCACAGGTAAAGGAACTCTCTCTTTTGGGGTGATGCTTTTTGACAGCATTTTATGACTGGAGAGAGAGAAAAACTTCTATTATGACTCAGCAGCTTTATAATCCCATTAGAAAGTTTTGGCTTTATATTTCGAGCTGAAAATCTGAAAACCCAGGTGCAGTCTAGACCCGAAGAGTGCTTTGTGGGTTATCATTTTCAATTGCAAACTTGATTTTATAACAGAAATGCCTCTTTTGAAAGTAGTAGTGCTGGGTTGTTCTATTAAAAAGAACACAAAAATTATCCTTCCTCCAGGATCATCTCTTTCGATTTTCTTTTTGTGTGTGTGAAAAATGCAATATAACAAAACCATTGTGCTTTAATTTCTTGGAGGCAATGTCAACCTGGCCTGAGTTCTGACTGAATTGTGCCATGGGATTTGTGTGTGTGTGTGTGTGTGTGTGTGTGTGTGTGTGTGTGTGTGTGTCATATTAAGGGAGGATTGAAGAGGTTGAAAATACGAGCTATGAGAGATTTTTCAAAATCTTGCAATTTTTCAAGAGTATTAAATGATGGGGATAAGCCAAAACAATAAATAATAAATTTGATAAGTGTTCTAAAGGTACTGGGTTTTACTGCAGATATAAATCTACCACAGATACTTCCATTTGGGCTCTTGATTGATAAAAACCACAGCTATCTTCCTGGATGCCACCTTCTCCTTTACTCTCCCACCAGCCCCCACAGCCCTGGCCAGGGAAGCCTTTGGAGAGACTTTCCACAGAGGCCCATCTTTCCCACCTCCTTCTGTCTCTCATGGGCACTGCTGACTGGAGGAGAGGAGGTTAGCAGAGGACCGACACACTTCCCTATTATTCTCTCTACTCTAGTCTTGCTTTCTCTAATCGCTTCTCAGCAATTGCACTTCAGTGAGAGGGCGAGTGATGTCGGTTGGCGGGGAGCACCTGCCTACTCCACAAAACATGGGTTTGATCCCCAGCACTGAGAGTTAAGGACGAATGCACAGAACATAGAGCTCTAAGCAGAGGGAATGTATTTCTAACAAGTCACAACTCAGAGCACACAGGATCGAGCTTATACCAGTTTTTCTATTTCTCTCTTTTCCATTCCTTTAATTATCTTGAGAACCTCTTCTCTCCAACGCCTTTCATATACCTCTGTGTGACAAATCCCACAAGCTTTGCTTCTTTAAAAGGTCAGCTTGCCAGACTGCGTGTATATGATTTATTTTGTATAGAACCCAGCATGCTTTTTGGTGGGCAAAAGTTAGACACTTAACTGTTAAAATTTGAATAAAATGGGAGACCAGGTAACTCTTTCTTGACTTCTTGACATCTAACCAAGCATTCTGCCTTCCACTGACCTGAAGACCAGAGTTCACTTCTTTTCTTCCTCTTGGGGCCCGTGTATGTTCAGTGCTACAGATGCTACTTGGCAGAAGCTGCTGGAAGCCAACTAGGGAAGGTGCTGTTGTGTTTCCGTGAAACACAGTGGACTTATTGCCAAAATAATTGTAAGCCTAATCACGAGGCCGAGGAGCTTTAAATTTCGGTAGTAAAAAAACAAGCACAATAGGAACCATGTGACTTCCACGTGACCCAACTACCACTAAGATGACCTCAAGCTTCATCACATAAGTGGTAAGAGTCACCTTACCAGGAGGGCTGTGATGTGTATTACTTGGTTTTGGGAAGAAGCTAATAATTGGAAGTTGCAGATATTTTGTTTGTAGTGATGATTTGTTTAATCTAACAAATAAAGCTTGCTTGAAGACCAGGGTGCAGAGCTAAGCCACTAGTTAGCCATAGAAGCCAGGAAGTGGTGGCACACACCTTTAATCCCAGCACTCAGGAGACAGAGGCAGACGATTTCTGTGAGTTCAAGGTCACCCTTGGCTACATAAGATTGAATCTGTCTAAAAGAGAAACAGTTCACACAAAGGTGATGGGGTATCATTTGTAAATGGAGACTGTTCTTTTGTTTCCCAGCCACCCAGACTCAAATAACCACACAGAAACTATATTAATTACAACACTGTTTGGCTGTTGGCTCAGGCATATTTCTAGCTAGCTCTCAAATCTTAAATCAGCCAATTTCTATTAATCTATGTATTCCACAGGACTGTGGTTTACTGAAAAAGTTCCAGCGTCTTTCTCTTTTGGTAGCCACACAGTGTCTGCCTGACTCTGCCTTCTTTCTTCCTACATTCAGTTTAGTTTCCCCACCTCCTATATTCTGCCCTGCCAAAGTAGCTTTTTAAAAATTAACCAATGGTAATAAAATATATTCCTAGCATACAGAGAGGAATCCCACATCAGATTCTAGCACTAGGAATCACAAAACAAGGGAGGTGCAGACAGAAGTGATATAGTTGGGCAGAGAGAGGAATATAAGGTGGGAGGAGACAGGAGTTCAGATGCAGCTGAGAATTCAGTCTGAGCATGCAGTCTGTTTCATAGAAGCAGGATCACCCTTTTGGCCTAAGCATTGGTAAGGGTAAGAAGTCTTTAGTGGTTGGCTTCTCTGCTTCTCCGATCTTTCAGCATTAACCCCTATATCTGACTCTGGGTTTTTATTATAAAGACTAGTGAGAATTCATGCTACAGGAAGTACCTGCCGGTCAAGTGGAGTCTAGGGAAGGAATCACGTGCTTGCTTATCTTCAAAGGAAAGGACTAATAATAAGGAAGAACAGTGGTTCAGGTCTGACACAAGCTGATGGGGAGCCATCTTAAGCAGAAACAGTAATTTGCTCTATTTTAAAAACATTTCTTCTGCTCCACCACCCCACACCCCTGAAACATCACCCATTGGTCTGCCTACTAAAATATTAGCCAATCACACCCAGACAGCTGCTTCTTTTATAATCAACTTAGCTGAAAACAGAATGATGGTAGAATTCACATCAATTATATCCCATCGAAATATCAGTGATTTGAATTAGAGAAAAAAAGCAGGCTTCTGATAAATTCCACAAAGATGCCCTTAGCCCCAAGGTTCCAAGGGATCTGCATGGTGAGGGAGCAACCCTGTGAATGGCAGACTGGTGACAATTTGAAAATTTGCCAACTGACAAATGTATTTTTAGCTAGCCATTAAGTCCTGAGCATAGGCAAGAATAGCAACATACTCAGTGCTAATGTGTGGTAGGACTTGGTCCTTGTGTTTAACCCCAAAGCTAGGAAGATAACTATGATTATTATCATTAACTTCATCAGCAACTCCAAATCCCCACTTCATCAAAGGAGGAGTTTGGCCTCCACTATGATCAAAGGCATTTCATGCAAAAACAGCCTGGGGACAGTGATACACGGCTTCCTGGATGATGTTTTGTTTTTTACGTAGCTGAATTTCCAGTTACTTTATATACACTGACTGTATAAGTGGGTCTAGAGAAAGCTCTTGCACGTGTCTGTGTGTTTGAGCGTCTCAGGTATCAATACAAACAGTATCTTGCCATAATAACACAGGTATAGCACTGCAGGTTTTAGGGCTGTCATGGCAGCTTGAAACTCTAGTGACCATTTAGGCCACCCTGAAGTTCATAGTCATGTCTTCCGGTTTCAGGAGAGACTAACACTGAGGCATGAGGGTCAGGTTTTAAGGCACAATGTTGAATGTGATGCTCAAATAAGAGTCACCCAATGGCACTAAGCACCCAACTCCAGCTCTGGAGGGACTCGGACAATACAGGGCCTCGAGTAGGAGAGCCAGGTGTGCAGTTCCTTGTGGGGCATTTCAAGAGTTCTGCTTTCTTGCCTTATACCCCAGGGTACACAAATTCACCTAATTCCTAAGATTGGATGAAAGGGACAAGCCACGCCCACTCCCTCCCCCTCCCCTCCCTCCACTGAGGTAAGTAGATCTTCCTTCTGCTTCCAGCCTGAGTTCCTTCCTTTCCAGTCTCTCTCCCAAAGAGGCAGCTTCTACCTCTTCCCTCCTCCCCCCTCTCTCTGTTTCTCTCTCTCTCTCTCTCTCTCTCTCCCTCTCTCTCTCTCTGTTCTTCTCCCTTCTCCCCTTCCCCCCTTTCCCTTTCCCCTCCATAGCCCACTACATAAATATCCACTTTCTCTGCATGGCCTTCATGGCCTGCCGTGGTCTCATGCTCACTGCCCACTGCTGCCACTGGGGAACCTGTGGCATTTTATTTTTACCATAACAGCTGTCCATGCATCTCCCAGTGGCTTGGTACAGCAGTTAGCCACCACAGTATGTGAGAAGACAGACCTTCCAGGGTGTCATGTGACTTCCCCACCAGCACATGCTCAATGAGTACTGCCCTAACGCTTTTTCCTTAAAGCATTCTAACAGCGCCTTCTAGGATTCTTGTATACGGCCGAGCATTTGTGCTTTGTGTTGCCTTACGGGAGTTAATTATCTTGGTTCAATAAATCATTTGATATATAACAGCAGTAATTTAAACCATTGGTTGTGCTATCCAGGCAAGGCTTTCATATCACAAAATATGGCTCCTAATGTTTTGTGAGTTAGATCATAAGTAATCCATAGTGGTTAGAGAATAGTCTCCTGCGGTAATTCTGCCGTCCGGTAACAGCTCTGGAATCTCTGAATCACCTTAGACAAGTGTCTTAGCTGGGGTCTCTATCGTTGAGAAGAGACAGCATGACCACTGCAACTCTTACGAAGGAACACCTTTCATTGTGGTGGTAGCTTACAGCTCCAGAGGTTCAGTACAGTATTGTCATGGAGCACAGTAGCTAGGAGTAGCGGTGTGCAGGCGGACACAGTGCTGGAGAATTTTACATTTTGATAAGCAGACAATAGGAAATGGTCTGCCTCACTGGGCAGGACTTAAACATAGATCTGACCTTAAAGCCTGCTTCCACAGTGACAGGCTTCCTTCAACAAGGCCACACCTACTCCAACAAGGCCACACCTCCTAACAGTGCCACTCCCTTTGGAAGGCATTTCCTTTCAAACCACCACATTCCACACCCGGGCCCCCAAAGGCTTGTAGCCACATCATAAAGCAAAAATGCATTCACTTCCCATAGTCTATAACAGTCTCAAACTTAAGTAAAGGTCCAAATTTCAAAGTCTCTTCCAAGATTCATGCTATCTCTTAACTGTAATCTTCTAGAAAAGCAAAACCAAAAAGAAGTAGATAACATACTTCCAACATAGAATGGCACAGGACATACATTACCATTCCAAAACGTAGGGAAAGAAGCATAGCAAGGAAACACTGGACCAAAGACCTAAAACCATCTGGGCAAACTCCACTCCGCATTTCCACGCCTAATATCAAAGCATTCTTCAGATCTCCAACTCCTTTCAGTTCTGTTGGCTGCAGCACACTTCTTTCTCCTGGGCTCATTCCACTCCCTGTCAGCAGCTTTCCTTGGCAGGTGTCCCATGACTCTGGCATCGCCAACATCTTGGGGTCTACAAGGCTACGCAGGATTCAACTTCTCAGCTTCATGCAATGGCCTCTTTAGGCCTCCATTCAGGGACTCTCCTGACACCTGCCTGGCCTCAGTGGCTCTCCTTAGATCTGGAGGCAAATTGCATAGCCCCTTTTTTCTACCCTTAACTCCAGAGCCATGTGGCAGAAGCTGCCAAGCTTTGTTGCTTGCTAGGGCTGGAACATGGCCCCCAAGTCCAATTAGATTTTCACCAGTTTTCTGTCCTTCACTGCCTAAGTGTGGCCATTCTGAAACTTGCTCTGTATACCACCAGGTTGGCCTCAAACTCAGAGGTCTGCCAGCCTCTGACTTCCCAGTCCTGGGATTAAAGGTATGTATTACCACAAGCAGCTCTAAGCTTTTCGTTAATTTCTTTTCTCAAACTGGAAATTTAGCTGGGTGGCATCTTGCCCTGGGGCCACCACTCCCTTTATCCTGTTTCTTAATCTGTCTACCTCCCTGAACACAGGATTTAGCTCTGCTCCACTTCCTGGTGTCCTATTCTCAATCTGTACATTTTGTATGTTTATTTGCTCAGCGTACTCCTTTTCATCACAAATCTTCATCAGAATTAATGCTAATAACCACAGGACAGAGTCTTGTTATTTCCTCTGCCAATGGAATTAATCCAAAACTCTCTACTTTAGCCTCAGGCAGACTCTTCGGACAAGGGCAAAAAGTAGCCACATTCTTCACCAAACTATCACCAGAACAATCTCTAGGCCACGTATCCATATTCTTTCCCTCTGCAACCTCTTGAGCAAGGCCTCACAGTTCATGAAGTCACACTCAGCACCCCTGTCTTCCATGCCCCTACTAGCATGACCCATTAAGCAGGGCTTAGAGTATTCCACTGATTTCCTAACCCAAATACCCTAACTACAGATTATTCCAAACAAAAATATGGTCAGGTCTATCACAGCAATATCCCACTCCCAGTCCTGACTTCTGCCTTATTTAGGGTTTCTGTTGCTGTGATGAAACACTGTGACCACAGCAACTCTTATAAGGAAAACATTTAATTGGTATGGCTTGCTTACAGTTCAGGGGTTCAGTCCATTATCTTAATGGTAGAACATGTCAGTGTACAAGCAGACATAGTGCTGGAGAATTCTACATCTTGATAGGCAGCCAACAGGAAGTGGTGTGTCTCACTAGGTGTGACTTGAGCATCTATAGGACCTCAAAGCCTGCCTCCACCGTGACATACTTCCTCCACACGCACTCCAACAAGGCCACACCTCCTAATAGCGCCACTCTCTTTGGGGGCCATTTTCTTTCCAACCACCACAAGAGAATTTTTATTTATTTTTTTCACTTATTATTAGTATGTGTGTGCATGCATGCTACGTTTTGGGTAGGTGTGCCATGGTGAACCCATGGAAGTCAAAAAGCCAAAAATTGGGGGGGGGGTAGGGAAAAAAAAAGCCAAAAATTGGTTCTCTACTTTTGCCCTGCGGGTACCAGGAATCAAACCCAGGGTGCCAGGCTAAGTGGCAAGCATCTTTACTTACTGGGTCATGGCAGAGACTTTACTTGCAAGGTTTTAATAAAGGTAAAGTTGGAGATCTTATCTCTTCAAAAAATGCTTTCTCAATCCTTGCTGTAACACTCACTCCTAACAGAACAGACCTAGCCGTGGCCAGTGAGGAGACTGCAGGAAGTAACTATTAAGCTAGGTTTGCCGGCTTATTTGTCTTCTCACAATTACAGCAATTATGAGGCAGCAAATATGTTTCCTAATGGTCCAGATATCTCAGAGCTATGAAGCATTTTCCAACACCAAAGCCACTTTTCTGTAGAAAGTTATACTGCACTGGAGTCAAATGTGATAGTCAAGATTTAAGAGACTGCAGTCCCTGATGACTGCATTTGATGATCAAGGACCACAGAGCAGAAGGGTACTCAGCACCTTTCCAGAAATTCCAATTAGACCCAATGTCCCAAGGCATAGTCGCTGTTCCAGCCTGCTGGGGATTCCCTAAGCTGGCTTCTCCATGGCTACCTCCAGCAGAGCAGGGGAGCATGACCAGCACAGATGTCCCTGAGCCATAGAGTGAAGCCATTTCCAGTTAAAGGGCACTCAGTAAGCTGGGGCCATTTCAATTCTACACACACACACACACACACACACACACACACACTTAGAAAGCTGGGTCTTGGAAAATAAATTTACTCTCAGCCGCCTTGCATTAGAGCATCGTGCTGGACTGTCTGACCATTCTATCCCCATCTTTGTTTCTACCCCATGCCCCCATGCTGAAAAATCTCAGTCTCCAACCTCTGTAGGATGGACCAAGTCCCCTAGCCTTGTTGCTCTGAGGGCTTTCTGGCCTCTCACCAACCCTCTTGCCCGTTCTGACTTAATGAGGCAAATGCTGAAAAAGAAAAGGCGGAAGTATTTATTGACAGCCTCAGCCTCGTGGAGGGAGACTTCTCTGATGTCCTGAAGGGGGCAAGCAAGGGAGGCCACAAGCTGATGCACTTTTTGAAATTCGCAGCAGCCAGAGAAAAAGGCTCACCTCTAGTCTAGGAGATAAACAACTCATCATAACATATTCATTAGCCTGGAGGCTTTTACGGTATTCAAAGAGCCTTCTCTCTTCCTTTTGCTCTTATCCCTGCCCCTTCTCTTTCTCATTTACAGACTCCCAGGGCCAGAAGAGACTTTGGGGGCGGGAGGGAGGGGGGTTAAGGTTAAGCTTTGGCTGCCCTTTGCCTTCCTTCTGTCTTTAGGTCACCTCTGTAACTCCCCTCCCCGTCCCATTTACTAAAATTGTTATTGCCTACAGGATCGGCCCAAGTAAGATCACGGCCACATCTGGGAATAAATAGTATAAATAGTACAAGGATGATATAATACTTTCTGCCTAGGTCATGACTGGTCATGACCTTCCGTTATGTATGGAAGGACCAACCCAAGCCTAAGACCTACCTGACCTCACACATGTCAATATTTGACCTCACAAAAAGACTAGAGTTTCAGTGCTCTGCTGAGATAATGGATAAAGAAACCATACCTCAGCCAAATAAATAGCACATTTGAAGATTTTCAACATTAGAGGCACACAGTTAGTCAGGGAAGGAGAACCTTTATTATGAATTAGTTTAGGGATGTAATTTTTTGCCTTGATTTAATCATTCACCATCACCATCACCCCCATCATCATCATAATCATCAAAATCTAGGCATTTCTGGAATGCCTAGGAAGAGAAGTTAATCCTGGAGCCTATGATATTCTGTAGAGGGTAGAAAATGGCATTGGATGGGGAGAGAGAGCAGTCACAGACAGCCTAATGACACCACTGGTACTTAGAAATGGGTGCAAGGCACACTGGGCAGTAAGGAAGACATTGATGGCAATAGGACTAAATGTAAGCAGCACTGTTTGGTTTAGGACAGGATGGTTCCTGCTGTAATAAACATGCTGAACAGGGAAACAGAGCAGTCCATGCAATAACAACATGGGTACAGTGAATTCAGGGTCACCATTATTCTGACTCACACTCAGAAAGATGGGAGCAGGGAATCACAATTCTTCAGGCAGCCTGCTAGGCCCTTGGCTACCCCGAGAGAGGTCAGAAAGGAAAGTTCTTGTCTCCAAAGCTGGAATACTCACCACTTGTTAGGAACCAGCTCACTTTCTGGTGTCTGGCCCCCTTTTGATCTCCCTTTTGGGACTCAGCTCTGCTTTAGCTTCTGGTTTTGCAAGCTGTTAGTTCCTGCAAATAATGAGAAGTGGGAGGGGGGGTTAAAGACATTTGGGGCAATGAACAATCAAAGGTACAATTATGAGAAGGACTTGGTGATTGTCACTTAAGGCAGACACGTAGGTCTGCTGTTGGTTTTGTTTCTTATTCTAGACCTGGCACACTTCAAGAAAGCATGCAGAACCTGTCCAAGTGTGCAAATGTCACTTGAATGGGAGGGGCACAGAAGTAATTGCACGTGGGCCCTACTATTGAAACATTCCTGCATTTTGCAAAGAGGTCTCATGATTACCTTTGTGACTCCTGTAAGATTTTTCACCTCTCGGAAAATGTACATAGGATGCAAAGGGTCCACTTGATCAGAGGGGACACATGGACAAATGGGGGCACTGTTACTCAACAGTATTCAGGGCTCTAAGCTTCATAGAAGTGACCTTAATGCCACTAGAAATACTTTTAATTTGATTTTATTTTTTATTTGTTATGTTTTTCTTATGTGTGTCGGTATTCTGCCTGCATGTGTGTCTATGTGAGGGTGCCTGATCTCCTGGAACTGGACTCACAGACAGTTGTGAGCTGCCAAGTGGGTGTTGGGACCAGAACCTGGGTCCTCCGGAACGACATCCAGTGTTCTTAACCACTGAGGCATTTCTCCAGTCCCAGGAAATGCTTTTTAAAAGAGTGGCTTCTCTCTAATTCCATATAATTTACTAAGTAATTTTGCAGATATTATCATCTTTGATTTTCATAGTGGTTTTTGTATCTCTAGTTTTAAAACAATGAAATTGGTGCCCCCCCAAACATGTGGAATTGGTTACAAAGACAAGCTGAAAACCAGGTGTTTTATCTATCTATCTATCTATCTATCTATCTATCTATCTATCTATCTGAGTGTGTATGTATAAAGGGTAAGTATAATACATTATATAATACATATTTACCTTTAATATATATTTATATTATATAATATATATTTACCTTTAATATAACATATAATATATATTATATAGCATATAATGATATATTAATATAATTACATATTATAATTGATATGATGATTATAATATAATAATTAAATCATCATATATAATATATTATATATATTAATGGTAAATATGTATTAAATTATATATAATTGTGTCTGTATGTGTGATATGCATATGTATGATATGTATTATGTGTGCAACATGCCAGTATGCATGTGCCATGGGGGCACATGTAAAACTCAGAAAACAATTTTTTGAAGTTAATTCTCTGCTCCCACCTATTCATGAGTCCCAAGGACTGAACCCAGGCCATCAGTGCCTCCCCTGCTGAGCTACCTCCTTCACACCCTGAACCAGGCTTCCTAGCTCCTCAACCCATGTAGCACTTTGTCTGCTTCCAGAACCAAGCGCAGTGCACCTTAGGCAAGAATTACTACTACCTTTTGAGACATTTTCTAAAGACAAAGGAGCTTTACATGCAATAAATGGCTCTTCCTTGTATCTTTATAGGATCTGCCTACCAAGACTTAAATGATATTGATGATGCCATTCATATCATGAGATAATAAAGCCTACAAAACAAATCTTGGGTCTGAAAAAAACAGGTCAAAAGTTAGGAACACTTAATGTTTTTGCAGAGGATGGGTGGGGGAAGGGGGAAATTCCAAGCACCCAGATGGCTGTTTTCAAGCCTCTGTATCTCCCGTTCTAAGGGATCTGACACCCACTTCTGGATTCCACAAGCTCCAGCATCCATGCAGACAGCACACATACTTAGCTCAGGAAAATGTGTGCATACACACACACACACACACACACACACACACAATAAAATCCAAAAAAGAACAAATATGAAATAGAGTCAGAACCTGCTAATATCCAAAAGCTTTCATAAGTTAAAAAAAAGAAAAAATGAACAACAGCAGAAAATAAAAATGAAAACAGCGCTCTGAGGAACAGCGCCTTAGCCCAGCGCATCTCTGGCTGAGCCCTCAGAGTCACAGGAGAGAACCGCCTCCTGGAGAGTGTGTGCTCTCAACCATGTGTCTCTCAGCCTCGCTTTCTGTGGAGCAAACTTTGCTGGTTTCACAAGACTATGTGGGACTTCTTGCTATTATGCGAAACATTCACTTAGACATGTTGACTTCACTAATTAGTCTATAAATACTTGACTTTTACCCACTGCTTTGGTGAGTGAGATAATTACTAAGGAAAGGCCAAAGCATTTATGGTCAATCAGATGAGGAGAAAGGGAATATGGTCTTTTAGGCGAGGAAAATGTAAAACATTGTGAGGCCAGGCAGAAGCTATTAGCAGGATCAATATCTCGACTGGTACCTTAATAAATCATTGCATCAAAGCCTTGACACAGGATGGAGAAAACCCCAGCCTGTCTCCCCTACAAGCCTCTAAATTGGAAAATAAAACTCCATTTAAATTACAAAGACCTTATTGGTATACACGGAATATGACAAGTTCCCAACGCGGCCTCTGGATTCCGGGTGTGTAAAGAGCACTGAATCATCAGCCGGGAAAGAAAAGCAGAAAGACAAAGAGCACAGCCCTTCTCCAGGCTGCACTTTCTAATTTGCAACTAGTAAATATGTATGAATCCGCTCCACTGCAGCTATGGATGACATACTGCTTCCCAGAGACCGCACAGAGCAGGGGAATCAAAGCAGAGGATGGTTCTGAGTCACAGCCAGCTTCCCCTTCCAGTTAATAGTTCTCAATCTTTCTACCACCCTCCACTTACGTTTCTTAAATTACCATCCTTTGGGTACCATTTTCTAAAATGAAAAGCACTTCGGTAGCAATAGATGCTCACCGTATGGCATGCAGCATCCCGAGGTGAGTTCTCACTGTACCAAGAGAGGTGAACAACAGTAATGTCTCTAACCCCTTAATCACTCCCATGTCTTTGATGGTCCCAGGAAAACATGCAGACAACTAAAAGAAGTTTCTAGGTGCCAGGTGGTGGTGGTGCACACCTTTAATGCCAGCACTCGGGAGGCAGAGGCAGGTAGATCTTTGTTCTATAAGAGCTAGTTCCAGGACAGGCTCCAAAGCTACAGAGAAACCCTGTCTTTGAGAAAACACACACACACACACACATACACACACACACACACGCACACACACACATACACACACACACACACACACACACACACACAAACCCTACAAAACTCAAAAAAAAAATAAACCAACATGAAAGAGGTTTGTAAGCTTGCCAGTCCAGTTTGTTTTCTAGCCTCAAGACGATTTGTCTTTTCTCACATGTACAAAAGACAAAGAACAATTTGGCAGAGAGTGCTACCACAGAAACCAGACTTCCCCTTGGGGTGTTGTATTTCCTCACATATTGAGATGGCATGGGAGGGGACAGACAATAGTTTGACTCATTTTGGCTTCTCACTTGCGGTGTTTAATTAAAATAGTTTTTCTTGAGAATTCAACTTCCTGTGGACCTCTCCAACAGCCGGAAGTGAAAACGAAGAACTCAGGTCTTATGGTGTGTTTAGAGGACTCGCAGCTGGGAGATCAACAACAAAAGAAAACCAAGCTCCCTAGCAACTCACAATATTCATTTGTGATTAATTAAGACTTTTTCAGTTGAGCAAATAACCTCAAGAACTTAAATGTTAGACAGAATCGATGATAATTATATGTTTTTGAAAGGGTCCAGAAGTTTCTAATCTCAAAAGGCTGGACACCCTTGAGGAAGGCATACACACGTAAAAAGGTCAGGGAACCCTGATTGCTCTTCGAGCAGATGAGGGAGGGGGACTTGATCGGGGGAGGGGGAGGGAAATGGGAAGTGATTGTGGGGACGAGGCAGAAATCCTTAATAAATAGATAAATTAAAAAATAAAAAAAAATAAAAAAAAAGTTACCTATCTGGAGATGTGGCTTGTGGTATAAAAAGGTGACTGTGTGTCAACAGCGGGACACGGCAGATTTACAAAAGACATCTCTATTACAAGGCTGTCAGGGAGGGCTCTGAGGAGGTGGCAAAAGAACGAGGCGGTTGTGACTTGAAGAAATAAGAGAAGAAAAGGACTCATACTCCAATCAGTACAAGAAGCTTGACGGAAGCCATGTGGAGGCACATGGCCCCAGTAAGAGAGAAAATGAGGAGCGGGTCCACAAGAGCCAAGGCAATGGCTGGACTGCCTGAGTCTCAAGCCTCAGACCTCTTCCTTAGGACGGAGGAAACTTGGAAAGTCAGATGGAAGTTTCTTCCAGTGCCAAGTTCTGGACCATGCAGTGTAATCAAATGAGCATTTCACTTGGGACCAAGAGAGGACTAGGTGTGGGGGATGTGTTTCAATGAACGAGTCTTTGGCAGGCAGAAAGTCTGCTCATCATAGAGGACTAGGTGGGGGGGGGATGTGTTTCAATGAACGAGTCTTTGGCAGGCAGAAAGTCTGCTCATCATAGAAAATGGCTTTCAGAAGAGCAAGAAGGAAGCCACAGCTTCGGGGAAGGGACACCAGGAGGAAGGTTGTTTGGGAAAACATTTCCTACCCAGAGCAAGAATGACTGACTACATGAGACAGGATCTCTTGCTCGAAGAGCAAACAGGTAGGGATGGGTACTCGGTACGAGACACAGTGTCCAGCCCTCCTCATCCATCACTGCAAAGGCTGCATCCTAAGTCACTTTATAGCCAAGCTCCTGCCAAGTTCAGCAGCCTGGGCTGAAAGCAGAAGACTTATATTGTGGCTGGAGGTGGAAAACCAAGATTGGTGAGAAGACATCAGGCAAGAGGCCGAGACCGCTGGACCTAAACCAGCTGTCAATGATAGTCATCCACATTCACTCTCTCTCCTACGTGATAAATTTCAGGGACATTGAGGCCTGATGCTCCACTACTGTGCATCACGAGATAATAAGCTGGAGGTGGTAGGAAGTCCCTTACATGAAAGGGCACATGAGCCATGCTGCTCAGAGGGTTATGTCTGTGGTCCATCCGGAGTGCTAGGAAACCAGCCTGGGCCGAACTGCCCAGAAAGTCATTCACAGGACCATTCAACATCTTTGTCAGGTGACCAGCTCAGAATGCAGTTAGCCCTGACACTATCCTCCGCAAGCACCTTTGACAACTGTCGGGCTTTCGGCGCAAAGGCCACCATCCAACGCACCGATGACAGCATTTGGTGGGTCAGGAGAATTCGGAGGTTGCCGGGCCCAACTATTCCTCTGGGTGTCCTTGTTCAGGCAGCAGCTAATTGGAAAGCGATTAGCAGGCTGCTCACTTCCTTGAGGCACAGCAAGGCTGGACCAGCGACTGGGCCCCAAGCTTGGAAGGAGCCAGGCTGTTTCTGGAATGGCTCTGGTGTCAGGGGCTGCTGAGTACTTTGCAGCCAGGCCAGCATGAGTCAGCCACTCACTCTCTGCTCCTGCAGACTCTCCTGTGACAGGGAGACACTTTAACTTTTAACTGACATGAATGGGACCATTCATTACTTTGTTCCCCACACTCGCATTTACAAGAGAGTCAAATTAATGACTATAGCACAATTTAGACAGGAGATCAACAAGGGTACAGGGATTAAAGAGAGGTATATTTTTAAAAGAAAGCTCTTAGTTTTGATTTTAAATGGGCAGACTTCTTTTGAGTACCCAGCCAACACGGTCTTTGGGACTGTCATTTCTTTGTGATAAAGAGTTTTGTTTTCTCTTTTACCACTTAAATTCTGTCTCGCACTCCCTCTTACAGAAGATGAAGTACAAATAACTTTAGCAAAAGCTTCTTTCTGACCTTTGCCCCTCTTCTCTGGAAACCCACTTGACTTCTACAAGGTGCCACACATAGGGTAAAAATCTAATGCAAGGAATGTTCCCAGCTTAATGCACTTCCCTCTCAGCTAAATTGGGCAAACTCACTCCCATCTGGTCTTCAGAGTGCAGCTGGACCAGAACAAGGGGACAGTCAGGAGCATGCAGTGAGACGTGCCCTCTGGCCTGTTGGCCCCTCAAATGTGCAAAGGACGTGGGGCACAAAAAAGCCCCTCCAAACGCTAGCATTCTTATTTAAACGTGCCCCCCTGACCACCCATCCCTCCCACTGTGGGCTTTTATTTTATTTTATTTTACTTTCGGTGCTCAGTCTCTCCTGGGAGAGAATTCATACTCTGGCTCCTTCCTCACAGCACTGGGAGCCAGTGTCCCCCACACAGCTCTATTTCATGCAGGGCACGGATGACATATGCGACCCACAGGAAAGTCAAACTCGGGGAGGGGCCACAAGTTTGTCTCTCAGGCAGGACCGCCAACCAATGGAAATGAGTGCTTATTAACTCTGCGGCTTCTGCTGTTTTTGAGGTACATGTCAATTACCCCACTCCTAGGTAACTAACCATGAACAAGACAGCGGGGATCCTCGTTGCCAAGAACTTGTGGGTTTGCACACACTTCCCCCCCCCCCCCCCCCCCCCGCTGCATCCCCACCCGGGTGAGCTGCCAGGAGTAAAGATAGAAAAATAAGCCACACCAGCCTGGTGGAGCCACACGGGAGAGAGATTTCCGTGTGCAGGAGCCCAGCAAAAATACAGACCCTTATAGATTTTAACCAAGAAATTTGATTTCTAATAGGAATTAAAGCATTCTATGAGTAGGGACCACATGGAAACTTAGAATTATTGCTAACTAACATTTGAGAAATACTAGCATAAAAATCTCCTTTGTAAGTGTTTCGTACATACCCTAGGGCTTTTCTTGGAAGTATTATATGACAGAAGCAAAAACTTCAATTAATTAAAAAGAAAAAGCCAAGAAATGCCAGTTCCATTCCCACCAGTTCCACTGTCTAAATAATCAGCATAAACAACATTCTGCTCAGCCATGTACAAACCAGCATATATAAATGCACACTTCCGAGTGTGTGGACCTGTTGGTACCTGTTTAAGGTATTTGGAAGCATTTATCATTCCATTTAAATATGCTTATACTACATAAAATATTTCTTGAGTGTTACTCTTTATGATTGGCATAAACGAACTTGTTCTACTTATGGCTGTTGAGTTTCATATGAATTGTCTCTACCAGGCACTACTCTTGAAGACTTGTCTGGCAGACGATGGGCTTTGGGCAAACGTCTACACACTGAGTGCAGTGATTTACCCGGTGGATTAACCCCTGCATGGACTAAGATGGTGGCATTATCAGGAGACAGTAGAGCCGAAGGAAATAGTTCCCTGCCGGGCATACTCTGCAAAGTTATACCTTGACCCCTGACCCTTCTCTTCTCTCTGCTTCCCAAATTCCATGAGGTGACCATCTCTGCTTCACCACCGAATGCTCCTTGCTCCACCATGAAGACCTCCCTCATCACAAGCCCACAGCGATGGGTCCAAGCAACCATTGACTGAAACCTCTAAAACCTTGAGTCATAAGAAATCATTCTTCCTTTTAAAATGTTTCTTAGATCTGTATCATAGCAGGGAAAGACTCACTAATGCAATGCTATACCACACCGTACTGAACCGCTAGTATCCTCTGGATTCTGCTGTTATACCTTCAGTTTTCTTCCAACTCTTGACTATTAAAAAAAAAGCCTGCAAAATGTTTTAGTGCGGTTGTAACTATAAAGCTGGGATAAAGGCAACTAAAGGGCTTTCGAAAGCATTTTCCCAATCTGCACTCCTTCCCACAGCGTGGCAGATTAGCATTCCCTGGTGGCACCCACAGTTTCAGATGTATTTGTTTGTAGTTTATGTGTAGTAGTGTTTTGCCTCAATGCATGTGTAACCACCACATGACTTCAGTGCCTGTGGAGGCGAGAAGAGGGTGTCACATCCATTGCAAGTGAAGCTACAGGGGGTTGGGAGTCATCTGGGTGCTGGCCATGGAACCCAGAAACTGCACAGGAGCAGCAGCGGGCTGAGCTATCTTCCAACCCTTCACTAACAGTTTAACTGTCACCGGGTGACAACTGAAAATACCGCCTTTTAAATTTCGATTTTATTTCCATCATTAATAAGGCAATTTGTCAGATACTAGCTTTTCCTTTGAACTGTATATTCCTATTCTTATTTTCTTCTGTAGAGCTGATGGATCTTATCAGTTGATACTTTTAAGTTCCCCTTTAAAGAAATCAGCCCGTCATATGTCACAGGTACGACAAAGTGTTTTTCTTAATTTCCATGTGACTACAGCTTCAGTTTGGGTAGGAGCAGGATAGCCTTCTAGACTTAAAGGCATTTTATTTGTGATAATATGCGTTTGTGTTCATTGCATGGGTGTTCAGTGATTGTGTGTGGCTACACATGCATAAGGGTGCACACCCAGGGACATAAGCTGAGACCAAAGGAAGGTATCTGATATTCTACTCTGTAATGGGCCACCTTATTTTGGTGAGACAGGGCTTCTTAGAGTAACTGGAGCAAGCTGGTGGTGACCAGCAGGCTGCAGAGAATCTCCTGTCTCTGCCCTCTACAATGCTGGGGCTACAAGTGTGTGTTTACACCCAGCTTTTTATATGGATGCAAGCCCATGTCCTCATGCTTGTACAACAGGTACTCTTACCTACTGAGATGATGTGGGATTCCCCTCTGTGTGCTGTGAATACCACTGGTTAATACGGAAACTGGCTTGGCCTGATAGGGTAGAACAGAGCTAGGTAAGGAAAACTAAACTGAATGCTGGGAGAAAGAAGGACAGAGTCAGGGAGATGCCTCTGGAGACAGACACACTGGAACCTTGCTGGTAGGCCACAGCCTCATGGCAAAATATAAAATATTGGAAATGGGTTAAATTAAGATGTAAAAGCTAGACAATAAGAAATTGGAGCTAATAGGCTAAGCAGTAATTTAATAAATATAGTTTCTCTGTGGTTATTTCAGGGCTGAGCAGCCGGGAAGTAACAAGGGGCCTCTTACAACACTGAGATGCTCCTTGAGCCTCTGAAAGGCATTTTAAACAATGCATTACTTACTATAAAAAATATTAGCCTGATCCCAACCATGATATGCTCTGACTAGGTATTATGTTTGTCTTAGGCACCAAGGTCATCAGAACTCAGTAGTGAAATTCCAAGTTGTATACAGTCACTGCACACTCTGTACAGCAGCCCCTCGCTCCCTGACAGCCACTTACTGCAGTCCGGAAGCAAAGTCCTTGCTCCTTGTATCTGCAAGTCACTTAAGAGTCACTCAGCCATATCTTCCTTTATTTATTTTGTTGCTTCCCTACCAAGCATGTAACCAGAGGACAGATCTAGAAATTACTGTTTTATTATAAGACAGTCCAGGAAGGGCCTAGGATTACCTTTGCATCTCCACAAGTGATGAGCCAGGTTTTCTACTTCAGGATTCAGCGTGCTAGCCCTATCACCTACTGGGCTGTGGTCTGTGTGGGGCACTCCTCACACTTACCATTAGCGGGCAAAGAATGCCAGGGAACCAGGCAGGCAGCCAGGAACTCTCCCGCTCTGTGTGTGAGAGCCCGTGAGAAGTGTAGCAGGTCCTACAGACAGGCTGCGAGTTCCAGACTCTGACTCCCTAATTGGGTAAGTGCTACCGCTGTGGCCTCACAGTCGTCATCCACAGGATGCGGACAGGTACTGGTGACAGGGCAATGAAAGCAGCAACACGGCAGGTGCGCTGTAGGTGACAGGAGTGATGCGGAGGGGTCCCTGAGAAGCACGTGAGAGCATCTACTAAATGTAGTCTGGTAGTACACTAATCACAAACACAAACGCCACGACTAAGAGTGTGATGGCGTCTAACAGGCTTTAAGACAGACATGGATGTACTACAAGCCATGGAAACGGGCTCTAAAGGGGCAGTCAAGAAATACAGGAAGATGGGTTGACAGGACTTGAATTAAGAGGCTTTAAATAAGCAAAAAGTGGTGTGCCTTTAAAGACAGAAGAACCCGGTGGTAGCACGTGCCTTTAATCTCAGCATGTGGGAGGCAGAGGCAGGAAGATCTCTGTGAGTTCGAAGCCAGCCTGGCCTACAAGAAGAGCTAATTGCAGGGCAGGCTCCAAAGCTACAGAGAAACGCTGTCACAAATAAACAAACAAACAAATAAATAAAATATATAGACTGAAGAACCTCAACAGAAACACTGCCTGACCTCTAAGCTTCCCTGAGTGCCTCTGGACAGAAGGAACCTTCCTGCGAAGTGCAGATGACCAAGAAGTTAACCTCTCAGAGGCGTTCTGTTTGTTTAAATAAGATGATGTTTACTTATTCTTGCCTCTCCACTAGGAAAAGGATTCAGCTGCTATCAGAACAGCTAATCCTGAATTTATAAAGGAATGCTGTTCCCTGAAGTTTATCAGAGGAATATCTGAAAAACCTGCCCCACAGAAACACTGCTGCACAGGCTGGAGAGCCCTGTAGCCCATCACCACACCAGCAAGGCGATCCTGATGCTGCTACAGATTGTGGAGTTTCTCAGTTACAGCCCAGGAATGCTACCACCAGCTCTGCTACAAGGCAAAGGCAGAGCAGCAAGGTTTGCTCTCTAGGATCCTCCATCTTAGCATGGCTAAGAGTGTGGAGAAATCGATGGGGCAGGCCACAGAGCACTGAACAGAGAATAAATTGCTTCAGTGGCAGCTGGTAAGGAAACAGGGGTGGTCATTGTGCCAGGTGGATGACTTCTCTGAGAAGACCCCCAACAGAGAGCAACACAAGAGCAGGAGGCTGAGGCTGGAGAGGGGACAAAGGGGAGGTCAGCCAGGCTGGAGCAGAGTGAGGAGAAGGCAAAGGCAGCCCTGGTGAAAAGCATCCCAGCATGCTATGTGCAGAGTGACATTCCCCAGCTCTTGGGACAAAGGAAGTAAGGCTTGGCCTTCAGAGGCTCTATGGCCTGGGGCATTCTCTCTGCAGGACCCACAGGGCCTGAGGATGCCAGCACTCACTGGGAAGAAAGTGAAAGGGTTCCATACAGAAAGAGTCACTAGTGGCTCCTACCATTAGCACTAGCAATCAGAGCTCTCTGGGAACTGGGACTGAGAAATTTCCACCCTTGTGACCAGGGTTTTATTGTCAAGGGGTGTGTAGGGAGGTGTAGGTAACCTGCTTTTGGTTTACTTACCTTGCTTGAATTTTCAAGTTGGTACAATGGACAAAATCAGTTGGGACAAAAATAAATTCAAGAGTGAGATTTTGGCAAACCAAGACCACAGGAACCAAGGCAGTGGCTAGAACTTCACCTGCCTTCCTAGATTGCTATTTAATATGTGGACAACAACCTCAATAAAGGACCCCTGGGTCTGTCCAAAAATTAAACCCCTGGAGGACAGAAAATGACTCTCAACTTTTACAGTATTTTTTTTCTGTCTCATTGGTTGAGCTTGTTTTTAAATGTTTGTAACTACCAAGCATATTATAGTAGCAAGTATCACATGACTGCTGGCCACTGTGATTAGGAACTGCCTGTTTTCATAAGCCAAGTTGCATCGGCACATTTTGCTCCTAAAATTACTTTTTAATACAAATGATGAATGTAAATAAGTTGCTCCGGGGAGGTCAACATCTACATGTTTTCCCCATTTGTTGTTTATTACCATGAATTAATATGCCAGCTGGCATTTGACAACAGATTATTTTAAAAACTTTTTTAAAATAATAAGATCAACTTTACTAGGAAGTCCTATTGCTTTCTCTTTTTAAAAAGATTTGATTTTCATTTTTATTATGTGTGTGTACATGTTGAGTACAGTTGTCCACAGAGGCGAGCATCGATGCACCTGAGACTGGAGTTACAGGCCATTGTCAAATGTCCCGTGTGGGTGCTGGGAACTGGACCTGGGTCCTCTGTAAGAGCAGTACATGCCCGTAAACACTGAGTGATCTCTCCAGCTGCTTGCTACGCTCTTTCTCAAAAAGACTGACAGTTTCACGGTTACAAAGAACACAATTCTACTTCTTACAAATTCTAGGTGTCCTTAAGATTTCAAATATAGCATTTTTTTTAAAAAAAAAAAGAACACCCTGGTGATGAGGTGAATGAATTCTGTAGTTTCTTAAACACATGAATTTTATTCTACTTGATCTTCAAGAAAAATGAACACCGTGGATAAATAAACATATTATTTATGGTTTTAGAATATACAAATTGGTATTCTCAATGTCAAATGTCATGTCTATCTTCTGTTAGGATGTAATTGAAAAAAGATAGTCCTTGTAGCTGAAGCAATACAAAGATAACACTGGATATTTGGGGAACAAATTAGTATTTCTGAAGGAAAACAAGCAAGGCTAGAACTTCAGAACTGAGCCATGTGGACTGGTATCGGCGGAGAGGAGAACACTTAGACGCTCTTGTCTCCATTCTCAGAAGACAGGTACAGGCTGCTGTGTGGACGCTGAACGCTGCCCAAAGACCCACATGGGAAAGCCTGTAGTCCCAGGCTGGTTGAGAGCAGGGAGAAGCCACAGGAAGTGGAACCTTGTGGAGGGGCTAGTTCCCTGGGGACATGTTCTTATGTTTTCCTTGTTTGTTTCCCTGGCTCCAGATGTGAGTCTGTGGTACCTTCTACTTCTGCCGCACCACAGGGGCCAACAACAGATCCAAAAAGGTGAGAATAAAATCTCCAAAACTGTGGTCCAAAAGAAGCATCATCTGTCCCCTCAACAGGTTAATTTGTCTCACGCATGTCATTATCAGGATGGAATGCTAACAAGTTCAACAATTTGCTGAAATGTGCCTATAGTTTACATGAGGTGAGTTTAAATGTTCTTGTTTATACAGAGGGATTTGCAAAGTATAAACTCCCGTGAAATGAAAGGATGGGCCATTATTATTTTTGGAGTTGAGTTATTTGAAATTCCTGTGGCCTAACCTCCACCTATTATGTTTCCAGTGACCTTATCCAGACTATCTAAAATACGGAATGAGCAGAACAACAACATCTTCTTCCAGAAGCAGACACCGCCAAGCAAAAGTGTTGCTCTGTCCAAGACATCAATTTGTCTATTCATAATTTGAACAAAGCACCTCCATGCCAATTGCAGATTGGGTTCTCCAAGAAAATTTAAAACTCATATAGACTAAGGGGAGAAAGTACAAGTGAGGACTCCTAACACTTCAGTGCCTGGAGGCTGGGAGGGGAAACATGAAAGCAAATCTTACCCATAGGGTATCAGAGAGTCCTCACTGGCACTTAGAATAGCCACCAGCGTACACTTTTTAATAGGATGACAGCATTAAGAGCTTCTCCTCAACACCAGCATTCATCTCTCTGTTTCTCCAGTTCCAGGGACACTTGCTTTCCAAGTGCTGTACCAGTGGGGAAACTCCCCCATGTGTGTGTGTGTGAGTGTGTGTGTGTGTGTGTGTGTGTGTGTCTGTAAGTGTGGCTGTGCCCGGTGCTTGTGTGGAGGTCAGAGTGCAATCCATCTTGGTTCCCCTCACCTTTCATCTTATTTACAACAGGTCTCTTTGTTGGTCCCCACTGCATACCCTGGGCCAGCTGGCCTGGGAGAATCTGAGGATTCTCCTGTCTCCAGCCCCCTCCCAGCTGTGGTGTCATGGATGTGACCATCTCACCCAGCTTTATGTGTGCTGTTGGGATTCTCAGCCATTTCTCAAGCACGCAAGGCAAGCGCTTTCCCAGTGAGCCATCTCCCTAGCCTGTGACCATCTCACCCAGCTTTTAGTGTGCTGTGGGGATTCTCAGCCATTTCTCAAGTTTGCACGGCAGGCATTTTCCCAGTGAGCCATCTCCCCGGCCCAGTGTTCCTTTTTAAAACCTCATTTTCCCTCTAATATTGTTTTTAAAATAATGTGATATTCAGCCCAATGAGTTCTATCATTCTCCCTTTTATCTAGCCATTTTAGCATGCTTTTAAATATTTAATGTTTTAAAATGAACAAAATTGTATCCAATAAACTCCTTGCCTAAAGCGCTTTGTTGAAAATTTTTAATTACTTGAAATGATTAATGTAACACTCAGAGATCATTTTACCTCTGCTTAGCTGTGCCCTAGAAATTAATTAATTAATCTTACAGAAAGGAGGAGCATGAGAGTCATGAATGATCAAAATTTTAAAACATGAACTGAAGAGCAAAGGAGACCATTCCTGAGGAAGGAGTCAGTGCTCAACCTGCCCTTCCTCTGGCCCTCCCCACAGTCCACAAGGAGGAGAAACAGCATTTCAAAAGTAGATTTGTAAATCATGATAACAAGAGTCGGGGGTTGATTATGTAACTTCCCACATTTTAGCATGTAAGACCCAAAGTTCGATATTTTTGGAATCGCACAATGCCTTTTCCAGGTTTCTTGTTTACAATAAACTTTATGGCAGAATATTTCAATTTATGAATTCCACCCAGGCTTCTTTCTAATGAGAATACAGCCTGTTTGGGTTTTAAAGCATCCTGACATTTAAAGTTGTTTACTTTGGGCCTCTAAAAACCACAGAAATGTTCCCCTGCTATAAAAATTTTGATCTATGATACTTGAAAAACATAATATGAAAAATCCCTAGGCAATGAATCTTCCTTTGTGGTAGAACAACACTCCTTTCTCACTTCTCTGACAAGTGGCGGTGTTATTTACAAAGCTGACTTAGATAGGATGACACATAACTATAGCCACATATTTTGGTCAAAGCTGTCAAATAAACGTTTTACCTTGAAAGGCTAATTCAAAAGCCATTTTCCCTTACCGTGGTGTATATGGTACCTTCTAGAACAAACACAGGCCCAGGACACATACACTACCGATGGAGAATGATCTTGGCTTAAAATTCTAGCTGTGCTAAAGATGTTGATCAGCAACCATGCCAGGGTGTTCCCACAAGAAAGCCAGAACCCCCCCCCCCCCCCTTGATCATTCCAGTCGCCAAATGGGAGAAAAATCAGACTTCAGCCAAACCAGTGTGCCAGTCTGTCAACCTCTGTTCAGAAACATTTTCCTAGATGGGCTAACTCCACTTGACCTTCAAAGGGTCAAAGCAGATTACAAGTGGATGAAGAAGAATTGCAGAACAAATGCCAAGCTCCTGAAATGCTGTGTCCCTGACAGAGACACCAACTCCACACTTGGCCATCCTTCTATCCCAAAGGGGTCCTAATCTCCAGTGTCATAGCTTTCTCTGTCTGCTGTGAGTCAAGTTCCCGCACGGGGTGGCCAGTTTCTGATCATTATATCATCATTATCTTCATTCCTACAGCCATCAAGTTTTAAAAACTCATCCTAATGATAAGACTAAACCCATTGCATTCAAAAGTCAATTTGTGTCTCCTAGTGCTTGCTATCACAGGTCTGACTGAAGAATGACAAGGCTAGACATGGCAAACAACCCAAGGTTGATTTTTATAATGTCTATAACCTACGAGAATAAGCTTGTCAAATCCTCTGTGCTTATAGCATGGGTAGGTAGTAAACACTTATATTTCAGAAAACCATTGAATAAATTGTGCTATGCCATAAAATGAAGCTTTAAGAGACAGTTAATGGACACAGAAGAGTTCGGTGTCCTTAAACATGAGTGTGTTCCTTCCATAATCCACCTGCCACTCACATCTAAAACAGTTCGATGGCCTGTTAAACGGTTCCCCTCCAAGTCCACCTTCCCTCTTTCTAGCTCTCACTGCTGTTCAAAAAGCCTTTCTGTAAAACACTGTTAGCTCATATGGGTCCTTTCCAGATCCTTACTTCCTTAATCTAATTAGGATCTCCTTGAACATATAAAAACAACCACAGCACGTAGAAGAAGGAGCTAAGATAAAGTTTAAAGGAATTTTGTTGAATGAAATGATAGAAGAAAATTTCCCAAATGTAGGGCCAGAAATGGACATCCAAATACACATGACTAGAAAAGAACCTCTCCATGACCTATCATAGGCAAAACATTAAAAATAAATGCAACAAAAAGAAAAAAAAAGAAACAATACTCAAAATCACAAGGGAAAAAAAATACAAATTCACCTATAAGAGAAATTCATTCCAATACCATAAGATCTCTCATCCTAACTGTAAGAGTCAGGAAATTATGGAATAATATATTTCAAGCTCTGTCAATAGAGATTATTATACCCAGAAGAGTAATCTCTTAAAATTATTAAGAATAAAATTATTAAAAAACAAGCACAAATAAGGACTATTTATAAAAACCAAGGCAGCACTGAAAAGGTATTTAAAGAGATATTATACACAGAGAAGGAAATATGGTTCCATATACGAGACAATAAGAAAGTCTACATTGTTTAAAAGAATAGGTGGGTAGAGGAGCCTTGTGAAGAAGTCCATAATTTCTAATCCAGTAAATCCCTAATACTAAAAGGGAAAGAAGAAAAACAGCTGTCAAAAATCCAGATAATAGGCCAACTAGTTAATAATTATGTAGACCTTTGTGTGCTTATTTGGGACTGAATGGCTGTGGGACTAGGCAGGACAGAAACTACTGTCAACAAATGGCACCAGCATGGACAACTAAATCCACTTAAAACATCAGAGAGTTTGGGAAGGAATTCTAGACACAAAAGAACAGAGTCAAGCATGGCTTCTTGGTAGCAGCATTTTCTCGGTGGGCTCTGTTCACTAGAGGCAAGCGTGTCTCATGTAAGAGAGGTTTCCTGACTGGGCATTAGCTGTAAAAACCTTGCAGCTGTTTTCAGACCACCCACCAGCAAACACTTAAATGGTGTTTATGAATAGCTGACATCCTGCTTCTTGGTGGTGGCAGGGACCTTGAAACTCCATAGAGTTGTGGCAATAAACATTGTTCTTGCCAGTACCTCTGCCATGAAGCTAGACTCTCAGAAAGCTAAGGAATGGGGTGGATCCAGATGTCCAAGTCCCGATTTTAATCCTAGCCATATCACTTGGCAAATTAGAGACTCATGTGGTCAGAAAAAGGGAGAGATATAGTAAAGATAGATCCAAATGAAAAAAAAAAACTCTAAATCGTTTAGAGTGTGTTTAAAAATATATGTAGGCTTGGGAGAGAAAAGAAAAAGGATAAAGTCCTTAAGGGAGATGACACACACCTTTAATCCCAGCACTTAGGAGGCAGAGGCTGACAGATCTTTGTGAGTTCAAGGACAGCCTAGTTCACAGAGTAAATTCCAGGACAGTCAAAGATACACAGAGAACCCCTGTCTCAAAAAAAAAAAAGAATTAAAAATAAAAATGAAAGAAATAGAGTTTAAAATAAAGCCATGTAAAGATGGAAAATAAACAGAGAATCTGGTTACTGTATGTTATTGTGTTGTCTTTAAATTGTTTGATGGCTAAGGAAGAAACAAGAGCTGCTAAAAGACATTTGATTATTAATGCTACTGGGTTAATCCAACATACACATTTTGAAAATACCTTGAATTCAAAATTTAAGTCAAAAGATATGTTACTTTGAAGAAGAGGTTTTACTTTTGCTTCTACAGGAAATGAGAGGCTGTGGATTCATTCTGGGCTAAGAAAAGTCAGGTTTGATTAAGGAAGACCCCCTGAGGAATCTCCGATAGGAGCAAATAGCTCAGATGTCTGAGTTCTACATCCAGAACAGCCTTAAATCTTCTGGGTGAGATGATTAAGCCTCACAGAATATTCCAGTCAGGGCTTGACCATAAGATCTAATTTATATGGGAAGTAGAAAAAGAAGATCTCCTGAGTAAATTGGGAGCATGGGGATTTTGGGGGAAGGCTGAAGGGGGTAGGGTAGAGCCAGGGAGGAGAGTAAAGAAAAATATAGAGCTCAATAAAAATCAATAAAAAAAAAAAAAGGAAAAAAAAAAAACCTTTAGGTCCCTGTAAGATTAACAGCACTCCCAATCAGCAGGAAATAGCCTGAAAAACTATGCCCACATTTCCAAAAAAATGGGTTATGGATATTTACCCTTGTTTAGAGTATTTGTTGCAAGTTGTTAAGAATAAGGGTCTGGAAAAAAAGCTAAACAAAGAAGATTAGAATCAGAGTTCTTGTTTTGAACAAAGGGGTAGAAATTGCTGTGAGACAATGGTCTTGCATTATTTGAATAAAATGCTGATTGGCCAGTAGCCAGCAAGGAAATATAGGTGGAGTAACCAGCCAGGAAGTAGAGCTAGGTGATGACAACAGGAGAATTCTGGGAAGAGGAAAGGCTCAGTTTGCAGTTGCTACCCAGACACAGAGGAAGCAAGATGAGACTGCCTTGCTGATAAAAGGTACCAAGCCATGTGGCTAACACAGACATCACAGAATCATGGGTTAATGTAGGATGTAAGAGTTAATAAGGAGCCTGAGCTAATGGGCCAACCAGTAATTAAATGTAAGCCTCTGTGTGTTTCTTTGGAACTGAATGGTTGTGGGATGAGGCAAGACACAAACTACTGCCACCACCCTAACAACTAGAAAACAACCAAAATAGACAAACAAACAAACAGAACCCACAGGAAACAGCAATCCCATCGAATAGTAGTCTTAAATGCAAATGCTTCTGTTCCCCAAGGGAGTCTTACAAAGTGGCTAGGATGAAAACCAAGGACTAGGGAATCCCTTGTCCTTGAGAACTGTCCTGGGTACACTGGCAAAGAGATTCAAACACTCGGAGTCAAACACTAAAAACCAACTCTCAAGCAAACCGGAAACATAAAGAAGCTGCTGTTCACTCACGTCCAAAGAGTACACGTCAGGCCAAAACTACTTAAGAGAAAAGGCCTCTGCATGTCAATACATTTGTCATAAAGACACAACAGCTGTAAAAACACACTAAGGAGTAGGCTCTCGATTTCATAAAACTAGCAATAAAAAGCATGAAAGCTCAGATAGATCCTGGCATAATAGTAACTTTTTCTTTTTAAATGTTTTTAATTGTAATAAAATTACACTACTTTCCCCCACTCCTTTACTTCCCTCCAGCTCTGCCCAGGTGCCTGTGCTCAAACTGCTCCTGTGACATCCCACTCTCAAGGCAACAACCTCTTTTTCTTCATTTATTGTTACATATATGTATGTCTGTCTATGCAAAAATAGATATAAACACAATCTGCTGGGTCTTATTTTGTTGGTGGTGTATAAATGGTTTCAAGACTGATTACTCTGTATCAGACACTAATATGGGAGCTCAACCCTGGGAAGGTCTAATTCTCCCAGCAATCAGTAGTTCTTTGGAGATAGAACCCCAAGAAATTTCTCCCCTTCCCTGTTAACATATCCATTGATAATGTTCTGGTTCTATTTGTGCAGCCATTTTTAGGAGAGACGGTTACACAGCAGACTTCCTGGTATTTTAACTCTACTGTTCTTCCCCCCCCCCCTCCCCTCCTGCTTTTCCATGATGCTCCCGGAGCCACAAAAACTAGGGCACAAGAAAATCATTAGCAAATACGAGAATGAGAAAATCAATTCCTTTCCTATTAGCAAGAGGAACACCAAAAAATCACACAAACACTGGTATACCAATACACTTTTTTTTTTCTTTTTGAGACAGGGCCTTAATATGTAGTCCTAGCTATCCTGGAATTATGTAGACCAGGCTGACCGCAAACTCACAAGAGATCCATCTGCCTCTGCCTCCCAGGTGCTAGGAATAAAGGCTTATGTCACCACCCCAGCCACAATGTACATGGCCATTAACAAAAGTGAGAGAGAAAACTTTTTAAACTCCTAAAACCAAATGAAAATGAGAGCAACCTCTCAGAGATAAGGCAGTTCTAAGAGGAAAGTTCATAGCTATGAGTGATTTCGGGGGAGGGGGGGAGATTAGATAAATAATACAATGATGCAATCTAAGGATCAAGAAAAACAAGAAGCCCAGCCCAAGTGCAGCAGGTGGCAATCAGTAATAGACTCGGGCAGAAATTAATGAGATAGAAATTAAAAGATCAATACAGAGATTCAGACAAATAAAGATTTAGTCATTTGAGACAATAAACAAAGTTCCCAAATCTCTAGTTAAACTAACCAAAACAAGAGAAAAGACCCAGAGCAGTAAATTTAGACATGGCAAGGCAGTTGCTCCAACAGATTTCTAATGACATCTAAAGATTCATTAGAGGATTTTTTGAAATCTCCCCAAAACTGGAAAATCTAGAAGAGTTGGATGAGCTCCTTAATAAATATGTCCTATGAAATCAGATCAAGAAATTATGAACAACTTCAACAGACCACTAAGTGAGCAATGGAGACGCAGCAGTATTTGAGAGCTTCCCCACACAAAAAAGTCCATGACAAGCTTGGCTGGTGGATTACACTAACCTTTGAAGGAAGAGCTATTGCCAACACTTCTTTAGCTCTTCTGCAAAATGCAACAGCAAAGAACCTTACCGATGGATTCTTCAAAGTTAATACTAAACTAAGGCCCAACCCAGATAAGCATATTAACAGAAAAAGAAAAGCAGACCAATATCTCTGATGACCACAGATGTAAAAATGCTCAATGAAATACTTGCAATCTGATGTTAAGAACACATTAAGAAGATTCTACATCATGAACAAGTTGGTTTCATCTCAGGGATGTGAGATTGGTTATTTGTGTTTGAGTCAATAAATGTAATAAATGGTATTTATTATCTGACTTCAGGACAGAATCCCAGAGGCCTCTCAATAGAAACAGAAAAGACATTTAACGAAAGTCCAGGTAAAGTTCTGGAAAAACCCCACCTAGATATAGAAGAAACATATCTGAACACAGTAAGAGCCATACTGTTAAAACAGAACACAGCAATCAGCCGGGCGGTGGTGACACACACTTTTAATCTCAGCACTCGGGGAGGCAGAGGCAAGGGGATCTCTGTGAGTTCGAGGCCAGCCTGGTCTACAGAGTGAATTCCAGGACATCCAGGGCTACACAGAGAAACCTTGTATCAAAGAAAAAAAAAACATGAAACAACAACAATAAATACAGTGATCATTACAGCAAATGGAGAGAAACTGAACATTTCTTTTGGAATTTGGAATGAGAAACTTCCCACTTTAATTCAATATTGAGATTGAAGTCTTACCTGGAAGAGCAAAAGAAAGAAATCAAATGGATACAAACAGAAAAGGAAGACGTCAAACAGCAGAAGACATGATCCTATACTTAAAGGACTCTACATGTCCCACTAGGAAACTTTAAATCTAAGGCTTTCAGTGAGGGAAAAGATGGAAGATCCACAAACACATTAGTGTTTTCTACATACCATTAATGAGCTTGCTGAGAATGAGGGGAAAACAACCCATTCACTATACTTTCAAGAAATAAAGACCAAGCCCAACAGGTAGGTCTCCTCAATGTAAACTTAAAGACGCTGGAGAAAGCAACTGGAGAAGATGGAAAGGCCTTGCACACTCATGGACTGGCAGGGTCAGTGTTGTGGAAATGGATGCATTAACAAAATTGCACTACAGCTTCAATGCACAAATATTCCAACAACATGCTTTACAGTACTAGAAAAATAAATCTTAAAATCCATATAGAAACAAAAAATAGAATGCTAAAGCAATCACAAACAGACAAAACACCCTGGGAGGCATCACAACAATCATCTCAAGGGCTGGAATGATAGCTCAGTGGTTAAGAGCATTGCCTGCTCTTCCAAAGGTTCTGAGTTTAATTCCCAGCAACCACATGGTGGCTTGCAATCATTTGTAATGAGGTCTGGCACCCTCTTCTGGCCTGCAGGCATACAAGCAGACAGAATACTGTATACATAATAAACAAACAAATAAATAAATATTTTAAAAATATATTATTAAAAAAATAAATAATCACCTCAAATTATAGCCCAGTCTATTAGCAAAGACGTCACGACACTGACCGAGAAAGAGATGCACAGGCCAATAAAATGTGTAAGCAGAGGATGCAGAAGCATACTGCACAGCTACAACCACCGCATTGGACTGTGGGCTCAAACACACGGGACAAGGAGCAACCCCTTCAACAGATTTGGGGGGGTACTAGATGCACACTTAAAGAAGAATGAGCCCGATCTGTATCTCTCACCCTGTAAGAAGCTCAATTCAAAGTGGATCAAAGGCCTCAGTACAAAATGTGAAAGACTGAAACCCTAGAGTAGGAAACGTCAACGGGAGCATAGGAATGACCTTCCTGAAAAGAGCGCCAGTAACTCAGGAAATGACCAAGAAAGGACAATAGGATTGTGTAAAAGCTTCTGGGTAACAATGGAAATGGTCAGCACGATGACAGGCACCCTGTGGAATGGAAGCCATCTTTCCAGTTACACCCCAGACCTGGACCAATGTGGAAGATACATACAGAACTGTGGACACCAAACCGACGGTAGGAAAGCCCCAGTCTTCCCATCAATGAATGGGTTGGTGAAATGAACGTGCATTTCTCAAAAGAAGCAAAAGGGGCCAATACATAATTCAAAGTATTCAGCACCTTTAGATTTCAGGGAAAAGCCTATTAAACGTATTTTGAAGGACTAGCAAGAGGGCATGTAGGGCAAAGATGCTGGCTCCCAAGTTTGACTACCTGAGTTTGATTCCTGATACCCATATGGTGGAACTGAATATCACAAGTTGCATTCTGATCTTCACGCATGCACTGTGGCACCTCTATACACACACACACACACAGAGAGAGAGAGAGAGAGAGAGAGAGAGAGAGAGAGAGAGAGGAGGGGGAAGGAAGGGAGGGAAGGAGGGAGGGAGGAAGGAAGGGAGGGAGGGAAGGAGGGAGGGAGAGACAGAGAGAGACAAACACACAAGGAAAACCTACTGATGGCTAACACTGACAGGGATCTGAAGAAAGGCTTCTGCTGCAGCAGCAAAGGAGACTTCACAGCAGAATGTGGGGGAGGATTAGAAGGAAAACGGGGACAACAACTTGAGGGACATGAAAGCAGAAGGGAGGCTACCTGGGGGAAGATAGAGGCCAATGGGGTGGCAGGGGAAGTGAGTGAGGGAAGGGGACCAACAAAAACATGTATGAAAGTGTCATATGTAAATCCCTCCCTTCAGAGCTCAGGGATCCCTGTGGAAGAGGAGATGGGAAGGGTAGGATGTAAGAGCAAGAGGGGAGGGGGCACCAGGACAACAGGGCCCTCTGAAGCACCTCAGCAAAGTCACGGACTCATAAGGCTGAAGCAGCGAGCACAGGGCAGACATGGGCCTGTGTCAGGTCCTCTGTGTTTTTTATTATAGCTTTCGGTTTAGTGTCTTTATTGGACTCCTGAGTGTGTGAACAAGTGAATCTCTGATTTCCTGGTTTTCCTTGTGCAACTCTGATGTGATGGTTTTGCTTAATCTAGATTAATAAATAAATATTAGATTTTATTTTGTCATGTTTGGCTATTATCTCTTAGAAGCGTGTTTTTCTCTAATGAGAGACACCAAGGCAGTAGTTCTGGATGAAAAGGAGGTGTGGGGGAACAAACTTTTTAAAATTACTGATGGAAAAATTAAGCATAGTATAAAATTTATATCAATAAATCACTAAAAGAATGTTATATCTTTCCAAGAAAGAGGGGGAAAAAAGAACGTGTCCAAAAAAAAACAAACAAACAAACTAGAAGCACCATAGCAACATCAGCGGAAGAACAGATAAGAGCAGCTGATGAGTGGGTAAGCCGATAGACAAATCTCCAATACACATCGAATTGTCTTCACTACTCAATTTAACAGCTAATATTTATTTATTTGTGTGTGTGTGCATGCACGCACATGAGCACTCGCATGTTCACCAGCCACAGCACTGGTGTGTGGAGGTTAGAAGACAATTTACAGGAACCAGTTATCTCCTGCCATGTGGATCCTGCAGGTTGAACTTGGGTTGTCGGGTTTGGCAGAATGCACTTTACCTGCTGAGCTGTCTTGCTGGCCCTAGTGGTTTTCACCTTGAAACTCTTGATTTTACACAAGAAGATGTCATGGAAGATACTCCTGGCAGGAGGCTATGGAAAGAACGGGATCCCTGAAATCACTATGTGCAGAAATAGATGAAGGCAATGTCTCATCATTCAAACTTCTCCTACTTAGAGAATGAACAGAAAACTCTTCAGCCTAATAGGAACACTCTTTCTGCCCTGGCGCAGCTGCCTGGCTCAGCTTCAGACCACAGCTCTCCACCCAAAGCCACCTGGGCGTGCCATGAGGCTCCGAGTGCTCCAAGGGTTTCCTGTCTGTTCACACACGTTCATTTGTTAACTACTTGAGAAAACTCAGTTTTAAAGACCGAGTTCGTAAGTGACCCTGCACCACACCCGGGAAAAAACTAACCATTACCTTCCCTGGTAGCCTACGCCTCCTTCCACAAACATCTCTAAAGTCACAGATGTCTGTGATTTTTAACCACTTCAAATCAGTACCTATGAGCCTCTCATGAGCGAGATCTTTACCACTGCCTCTGTTTTCTTTCCTCTTTCTTTCTTTCTTTCTTTCTTTCTCTCTTTCTTTCTTTCCTGAATTGGGGGGGGGGGGGCGGTATCTCATGTAGCCCAGGTTGGTACTGAACCTGCCACATAGTTGAGGACAACCTTGAAGTTCTGATCCTCGTGGCTCCCTCTGCTAGGTGTCTGTTTTTTTAATACCCAACGTTGTCCAAGACACTAAAAACAACCAAGGATGTCTTCAAGACTTTCTATTTGGGAAGCAAATGAAATATTGATGACTTTAACCAAGAAAGGAAATGAAAAATAGGAAATGATTATAGTATAAAACATAATTTGTTTCACTTGAAAACATTCACATTTAAAACTCACAGTTAGAAAAGAAAACATAAAATTTGAAGCCTCAGACAAGAAGAACTAGACAAAGGGCTCAAAAGGAACAAAAACTAAACAGACATGGTAGACCATTAGTACTATCAGGGTGGGGTGTTGAGGGGAAAGTGGGAACTCACTGACATCAGTATCTGTGGAGATAAAAGACAGGCGAAACAGGTTGTCAATGGGGCAAATGAGTCTATTCCTGTCAGACTCCATAGAGAGACTTGCACTGGGCAGGAAGCCTTTTGTGGCTGCCCAGACAGGCAGTGGAGGGGAAGACGGATGAGCAGTAGGGTGAAGACGTGATCACAAACAAGCAAAGGCAGAAAGAGTCTGTGCTTCCTGAAACTAGGAAAGCTTCCACCCATCCTTAGTGGTGGTGATGCTCGTCCGTCCCTCCACCCTTCCTGTTCCCATGGAAGGAAGACAAAGTAAACTCTCTAAAGGGCAATCTCTGCTTTTATTTTCCCTCGAGAATTAATGACTTACCCAGTTAGCTAACCGGGAGAAGGAACAGTGTCCATTTCTTCCCTACATTCCTCAGGTGCACAGGCTAAACCCACTATTCTCTTATGCCGCGCACAGGCTGTCTAGACACAGGACGGGGGCTAAGCTGTTCCATGGGTGGCCGAGGGGTCCCTGCTTCAGAGGGGATTTGGTACACATGTGCCACATTCTCCAGTTCTGTCACATTAGTGAGAAATCTCAACATGTGCACAAAATTCATCTGACTCTTGTATTTACCTCACTAGATGTGAACTCATGGGAGAAGCGGTGCTGAATGATTATTGCTTAAAATCAGTTTTGATGGAGATTAACATATTTAGAAAGAGACAATGAGCCCAGGACCTCCAGATCTTGCTTGAGAGATGAAGGGGCCACTGTGGCTAGTCTCTTCATCTGTACTTGCTTGGTGCACATGCGCATACCGAGAAGGGGAAGGGCCAGGGCTCGCACTCATCTCAGAGGCAAAAGGAGCAGAGGATCCAGAAAGCACTCCATATACTGAGAGACCACAGGCTAAACAAGAGCATTCTCTGATGACAAATGAAGATTGTCATATGGAAACGATAGCGCATGACCTTACATACACACAGTACACACAGATCAACAAAAGGCAGCACAGAAACCAAGTTCAAATGTAGTTCTTCCCAGGTCCACCAGACCTTTGCCACTTAGAGAAGTCCCAACTCCCACTGGGATGTGTGGTTTTGTCCCTTGGCCCTTAATATTCCCAGAGAACAAAACAATTGCCATGAAATGCTTAAAAACACACGCTTAAAAAACTGGACTGGTTCAAAGAACAAAGCATAGATTTTTAACAAAGCTGATGGTGGCCTATAATTCAGACATCTCTTCTCTTGGAAGCACTAATGCCTTTCCAAATCCAGCAACCCACACGCCCAGGGGTTTGGGTGCAGAGTCTCTGGCACAGAGCAAGCAGCAGAGGAGAGTCATGATACCTATGGCTCAAGGACGAAGGGCTTCATTGATGTCATCACTGAGTGCCCTGGGGACCAAAGAGAAGCAAACGGATGTGAGAGGCTGTTGTGGGAGAAGCAAACGGAGATCTCATCCATTCCTGCCCTGAATCTTCCACAGGAAATCTAGACTCACTGCCTTTTGAGACACACAGGCCTCCCTGAGCTCTAAAGGGGTTAAAGGGAGATGCGCGCTGTGCAGGGCATCCGTTGCTATGTGCTCCGTTGTGGCAACCATGATTCACCATGATTCACAAGGGCATAGCTGATCCACGACTGCCTTCAGCAATAATCCCACTGGAACCTCTCTCTGCCGCTGGAGGGATAATTACCAAAAGATCCCCGAGACCAGTTCTTACAGTTTTCACATGAAAATCACCTCTTGCATAAGACATGAAATTTAAAATCATTCCTTCATGGATACCATTGAGTCACTGTGTTACCTCTGGGACAGATATAAATTATGCAATCTTTGATTCTCTTTAAATTTTTAGAGGCACGCTGGGACAAGAGAAGGTTCTCACTGGCACTAAAAATATGAAGCATTCCAGAAAGAAATAATAACTTGTTGTGATATTAACTGCTTCTCTTGTTCCAGAAGCTCCTGCTTGGTCAAGACCATAACATAAAACATAGCAAACAGCAGACTTGCATGCTAATGACCGCTGGTGACAAGGACTCCTTGAATGTCACTGCTCAGTGTCCTCCTGCTGTCCATTTTTCTCACAAGAGTGGCTTCCTTCAGAGGGCTGATATTCCCCTAAGAACAATCACCCTTTTTGGTATCGGTAACCAGAAAGTTTCAACAATGTCTACGCTACACTCCTTACCCTTCCCTTTGCTCTATTCCACACCTCCAATCCATGAGAATTTTGCGAACAAGGAAGTGGCATTTTATAAATCCTCTGAAGTGAATTTGATTTTTTACCCCTCGATTCCAAACCCCACTGTAGCGAATGTATTTGGTTTTCAGAGCAGGATGTCACTGTCCGAATTAGCATGAAGAAAATGTAACGGCTCTGCCTGCAAGACTGAAAAAAACTGAGTGTGTGCTCTGCTGCTGCGATGACCCAATCCACACCAACATCTGTTCCCTGGAGATGAACTCCCTCCAGATGTGAGCTGGCAGCCCAGCCCTGCAGAGCTGCTACCCGGGCTTGCGCAGGGGGATATGGATGCTTCCCTCTGTGTCCATATTCAATAAGAATTTGGCTGTCCTCCCAGCTATTATTCCAGTACGGAAGGAACCCTTTAATATTCACACCCGTGGCATAGGCATATTGTTTGTCTCAGATGCCGGGGAGCTTCAGAACAAATCAAAGTAACGATGATAGAAGGAGAACATCCAATGACTCTGGTCCTGACAAGGACGGTAACGCCTCTGCCTGACCTGCACAGCTGGTGCTTCAAGGCTGAGGAGTTCCCAGACTTGGGGTTAACATGAGATGGACTTCAGAATCCAGCTCCGAAGGGTTCCTGAGGCAGAACTCATTGTGCAATGCTAATTTTTCAAGTTGAAAGTTATGGCCATTTGAAAATGACTATCCTTCTAAACAGGAAGGAAAACCAGTGTTCAGATACTAAAAATGTGTGCCTCAGTCATGGGAACACATACCAGTTCTGTACAAAAATGCCTCGAAGCCCTTGACCTAATGAGGTTACTGACAAGGATATGAATGGCCAGAACAGAAAATGAAACTTGCCGAGAATTTTCTTCATGAACGACCATATTTCTCTTGTCATTTAACCAATTTTCATCCTCAAAATTACAAGGTGGACTGCAAATCTTCAAGGCTAATGCTCCACGTGACAGACTAAGTGCTATTTAGGAAGTAATAATATATGTGCCAAACTGCTGGGGGGGGGGGGGTAACAAGAGACCACGTGATGGACGCTTCAGGTAGGCAGAGGTCATGGGAGGTTATAAAAATGGCAGTCAGGAAAGCGAACTGCCAAACAGTGTTCCACATCCAGTTAGTGGAACTGCCTCACTGTCGGCGGGCTCCACAGATGGAAGAATCCTTCCGGCCCGAGGCTTCCCAGCACACACTCGGTGTACTGACTCCATCCCACCGAAATCAGTGCTGTTGGTTGAAATCCAGGCTTAGAGGGTGGTCGTGGGAGGACTGCGTGTGCGCATTACCCGTACCACAAACCACTAGACACTGAAATTATGAGATGGAGGAATGTTCAGGATTCTGAAACTGCCAATGTGATTAAAGCTTCCGTGTTGATCCCCGTCTGAGCATCGTGTTCCTTAAACACCTGTCCAGCCTGAGGGACGGGTAAAGTGAACCCCCTGGTACCTCACCAATATACTTATCATAGCTTGTCCTGGTGGACACTCACGCAGGTTGCATTCAGGAACACTAAGTGAAGAGGATTGAGACATTTAGCCTGGTATCTGCAGTGACACCAAAGGACACTGCCTGCACCTCCGACCATCCCAGAAACTACGTGTGGGAGGGAACGGTGACAGCGAGGTACATGGACCTGTGAGAGAGCTGTGTTTGGTTTCCTTCCCTTCTGGAAAGTTCTCCACAGTGGGGCACAATCAAGCCCAGACATTATAAGAGGATAACAGGTAGACGGACTGAGCCAGCTTGGTGAGAGGTAGGAGGTGGGGCGAGGAGAACAGCCAGGGACAGGACAATGAATCCCGGAGAGTTGAAAGCAGGAAGAGACCCAGTGTATTATAGGAACTATCGTTCAAAACTCCTTACTGGACTAACGTTCACATAGACTAAACGCTAAAGCAGCTGTCATTTGAAAGCACACTGGGCTCTAAGAGAAAACACACACGTATTAAGAGTACAGTGAATCACCTTTTCTTTTAACATTTAATGTCACTGCCACAGAGGCTCCCTGAAGACGCCCTGGCGGAGGGGATTACGGCTTGTACAGGATCTCTGAGGACTGAGCAGGGAGACTGGTCCCATCTCATGTCTTTTATGTCTGAGCTGCTTTCTCCAGTAGAGTTGAGAGAGAAGTTGGCCAAAAGAGCACGATTTTCAGCAAACCAGACATGGACATGTGAGGACGCTACCTGGTCACCGTCTGTGGCCCTCCTGCTAGGCTGTGGGGACAGGAGAGCTATGTACCCACGGGAGCGTTGTAAGGTAATCTAAAGATGTCGTTAGCATATTCCCCGCACCCCCTCCCTCTACTTAAAATCTGTTTTTTTTAATGGACCCTATATGTGGCCCTGCCTCCTGTGGCCTCTGTTTGAGAGGAGCGCTCTTCTGGACAACATCATGTTACAAGACACGCTTATGTGGTGGTTATTAAGAATAGCCTGCGTGTCTCAGTGGCTCGGAGCAGCAGGATGAGGACGGTCACCAGATGAACACCACACAGATGCCTCGCTAATTGAGAAAATATCCAGATGCGGTCCTCCTCACGCAACAGAATCCCTGCTTTGGTCAGATGAAACTTTGCTATGATTTCCCTTTGTAAAGTCATCCCACAAGGGCAGCCAAGACCCTGACAGGGGAGGGAGGTATCCCCACTGTGCTGAGGGGGCAAGTGCCTTGGCAGAAGGGCCCTGAAAACGGCTGACAGGGAGGAATTATACTTTTAAGTAATAGTTTTAAATCAACAGAAATAAACAACAACAAAACCCTAAGGAATAATTAGAGTTCACATTCTTTTCAAACTAACTGAGTTGGTCTAAGGGACACATTGTGACCAAAAAAATGTCATGAAAATGTTTTCCCCAACAAAACACAATACTTAGGAAGGTTAAGAATGGAGAAAATGGGATTTATAAAGAGCAGGAGTAATTGTCTAAGAAACTCAACTCCAGCCTCATTTCTGTCCTGCTGAGATGGGTACAGCATTAGCTGGGACTTCAGGCACAGGGCAGTGAACACTGCTGAAGGCAGAAGGGCAGAATGGTTGCTGGAATGAGAAAGACTTGGGGTGCGATGACCTTTCCCAGATGACCTAAGACCATTGGAAAACACGGATATTTATATTATGATTCAGAACAGTAGTGAACTTACAGTAAGGAAGTAGCAACGAAAATAATTTTATGTTGGGGGTCACCACAACACGAGGAACTGTGTTAAAGGTCGCAGCACTCCGGAGGATGAGAACCACTAGCATAGGCTCACGTGTGAATCCTTGGTGGAAATGTTTGGGAAGGGTTAGGACATGTGACTTTGTTGAAGGGTTTCTGTCATTGGGGACAGACTTTGAGGTTTCAAATGACCAGTGCCCTTCTCAGTGTGCCTCTGCCTCACACTTACAGATGAAGATGTTGGCTCTTCTCTCTTCCTGCTGCCATACCTTGCTGTTCCACCCGGGTCTATAACTCTCTGAATCCACAGCCCTATCAAACACATCCCTTCTCAAGCTCCCTTAGTCACAGTTTTTATGGCAGTAATGAAAGAGAAAGACAGGCGGGGAGTGTGTAACCCCACCCTCTGCTCTTGAGATCCAATTTGCTTGTCACTTGGCTTTCTGCTTTCTCTAGGACACCTCCCACACCTCACAACGATCAGCTTTTTTAGAGTATTGCCTTGTAGAATTCTGTACTTTTGTTTGACACACGCCACACTTGAAATTGCCTTTCCAGTGCCCCGTGAGCTCCCAAGAACTATATGGAATATAGCAATAAGGAAAATAGGAACTGCACGTGGCAACTGAAGCCACAGTGTGTGGTTCCAGCTGGTTGTCTCCCTGGCAGGATCTGGAACTGCCTCTGTGGGAATTTCCAGACTGGGTAAACTGAGGTGGGGAACCTCATCATAAACACGGGCAGTACCAACCCAGGGTGGGGGCTGCAGACAAAGGGGGTTATATCATGTGAGCTGAGCATCAGCAGCCATCAAAATCGGCTTCCTGACCAGGGGTGTCATGGGACTTGCTGCCTCAGTCTCTGGCTGATACAATTTTCCCACACAGCTGTATTGTACCCTCAAACTGTATGCTTGAACAAATCCTTCCTTTGGTCATTTTGTTGGGTATCTAGTCACAGCCTTGGGAAAGGTCACCCATACATGTGTCTAGTTCACATGTGCTCTTGTGTAAAAGTCACTTGGAACTTGGCAGAATTCCTATGCATTGCTCTACCATGAATACAGTCTGCTGACACACTGAGTTAGCACTGGAACCAACATGAGCCTTCTGCTTCCATTGTCATAAAAAATAAAAAAATATTTTAGGTTGATTTAAGTCACTTGTTTGCAGAAGCTTTAACAGCAACATTAAATGAATATGCTTGGCTACTAGAAAATTTAAGTATCACACGTGAAGCACATAGTGTTTCTACTGTACTGAGTTAGACTATAGTCTTCTTGACAGAAAGGATGTAGCTATACTGTTCACTTCCTGTGCCCTGCCCCCTCACCCCCACCCAGCCCCTGGCCTGGCTTGTGGTCAGTCCAAAACCATCTGGATGAATAAAGCAATTGAAATCAAGATGGCTCTCTTTGGAATTTTTAGTCCATTTATTATTCCAGTAAAAAGTTGTTAAGCACTTACTCTGGTGAGGTATGTTGAGAACTGCCAAAGATATAAATGTAACAAGCGATGTTTGCCAGAGGCTGGGGAGGAAGGGAGTGCAGAGAACAGCTGCTAAGCAAGGATACAGTTTCCTTCTGGGAATTTGAGAATATTTGGGAAGAAGACATGAGCGGTGATTGTACAACGAACGCTGTCACACACTGGATGTCACAGGACCACTCGCTTTCAATCGGTCATCACTTCGATGTGACATGACTTTCAACCTGATAATGAACAGTAATAAAACAAAGAAGGGGATGACGTGGTCCCTCGTCCCAAGCCTTGAAGAGCTCAGTACAGAAAGAGATGGATTCAAGTATGAAGATGTCATGACCTACGAGGAACCTTATACCAAAGAACCACAGCTGCTCAGAAGCAGGCCAAGAGCCAGAGAATGTGCATAGGTAACAACATGAGTGTCTGGAACAACCTCAAAGGATGAAAGGGCAGCAAATTGGCTTCGAAAAGTGCTGCCAATCTGTCCAAAGTAAGTAGGGCTTTGGGATTTTGTTTTGTTTTGGTTTTGTTTTTTATTTATTTATTTGCTTTAACCACACAACTCATGCAAAGAATATTCTAGACCCAAACTCATTTATATTAGCACTGGTTGACTTCATTCTTTGTTAGTTGACAGCTGCCTGTCCCTTGTCCATACCCTAATTAAACAGTTCTTAGAAAGCCAAGCCTGAATCTGTGAAGTCACCCCACTGCAGTTCTCCAAGCACAATCACAGAACTCATGAGGAAAAAAGATGCTTAAGGCCTGAAAATCTCAACCAAATTTACCTCAACTAAGAGAAGACTACAACTTAACACATATCCAACAGGCAACCACAAAAACACAGTCCAGATGACACTGCACTAGGGCTTGATTTCAGAGCCTTGCACACACGAAGCGTGTGCTCTGCCCCTGAGCAGCTGCACCACCAGCAATGCAATTCCTCAGCATCATGACTGGCATACCAAATAGTGACCACACAGTCCCACGATCACAGTGGCCAAATGTCACCTTCTTAGAAAGGTGCCCTGTTGTAAGTGACACCTAAGAGGTATAACCCAGTTCGTTATCTTCTTCACCTGCTTTCTGGCTTCTGCCCACTCATGCCTTCTTCCTGATCTGTGTATTTTTTGTGGTTACCTCTCTCTCTCTGCAGGAGTGCACCTAGCACGTCCTGGCCACGGCTTTATCTATAATAGCGACAGGTACCAAGCTTTAGTAGGCACCTTTGTTAAGTTAGGGATGCGCAAGAAATTCAAGTATCATATCTGGCTTCATGTGGGTTCTCATTTCCTCTGTCTTGCATTGGGTCCAAAGTTTTCCAGATTCCACAGGATTAAGTAAACACACTAGACAGAGACTACGATAGGAAATAGGAATTCAAGTTCCACTGTTTTATTCCTAGTCTAGCTGAAGTTATAAAGGAGGAGTGGCGGCTTAACAGAGTATAAGAATTTCTATCTCTAAGAGGAACGATGGGCATTAAGAACAAATCATCTGCACCCAGAGGTGCCCAGTTTTGTACTTTGCAGGAGACACTGCAAAGATTCATGCATCAGAGAGCCATTCTATTTTCTGACTTTTAATATTCCCTTTCCAACGTTTCCAGACCTTCACTCCTATGGCCATGCTAATGGGATACACTGACACTAGCAAGCACACACAGTCTTCTCAGATGCAAACCAAGATGCAGTCTCCAGCACCCAGTAGATGCATTTCCACCGCTTTCACAACAGAACAAAGTCTTCCTGCTGGACTTCACCACAGGGGCCTAAATTTCTGTCTCCTGAAGAGAACAGGAGGAATTAGTGGTAGACGAAAAGGGGGCTGGGCAGACGCTGTGGTACATTGAGCTCCACAGAGAGAGTGCTGGGGCGAACATGAGCTGAAAGGGCCCTAGGTGACTCTGTGCCTCACAGAAAGAAAAGCAACTAATGTGGTCAAAGGAGACTGGATCCTGAGCAGCTGGGAGGCAAAAATGGCATCACGTGAGCTTTTCATGCAAACGTGCCAGGGAGATCACAAGAAGCACTGGATGCTTCTTTCAGAAGACCACATCTGCAGAAGGAAGGGGGGCATCTGAAGACATGGGAATGGCTGACGAGGCTTGTTGCGAAAGAGAAACAAAAAGCTACATCCCTCCAAAGGGGAGACCACAAAAATGCAAGAACCCCAACATACCCAAGAGGCCTCCTCATGTCACATCCTGACTCTTGACCCCAAATCACAGAACCCGCCGGCTCACAGAATGGCCGCTGCGCGGAGGCTGGGAAAGACACAGGCCAGCACCGCTGCTGCTAGCAGCCCTGTGAGAAGAAGGCTGCCGAGCTGAAGGAAAAGTAAAGGGTATCACTGCCTAGAGAGCCAAAGGGAACCTGATGCAAAGAAATGGCCTGGTCAGGGCTGAAAAGAGTAGGAAAAATTAGGAAGAGGAGGATGAAGAGGATGAGGAGGATGAAGAGGATGAGGAGGATGAAGAGGAGGAGGATGAAGAGGAGGAGGAGGATGAAGAGGAGGAGGATGAAAAGGAGGAGGAGGATGAAAAGGAGGAGGAGGATGAAGAGGAGGAGAAGGATGAAGAGGAGGAGGATGAAGAGGAGGAAGAGGAAGAGGAGGATGAATAAGTTGGTTCTAGAGCAGTTCTTCCTTCCTGTCTAGGAAGCCCCCCGGCCCCAGCTCAACCCTCTTAGGAGAAAAAAATGAAATGTAAGACTCTGTAAGATTTGTCTTTAAATTGTAGAATGTGTGTGTGTGAGTGTGTGTGCATGTGTACACGTGTGCATACGTGTCCGTGTGTGTGTGTGTGTGTGTGTGTGTGTGTGTGTGTGTAGCTACCCCTATCCTGGTGGTGTTTTCAAGAGTGACTACCATATCCTGGTGCAGTCCATGGGTTGTAAACAGGCATGGAAATGGAAAGTAGGTTCTTGTCGGCGCACAACATACAATTTAGCTGTGTGTGGGAACGGCAGTGTGTTTTTTCCATATTCAATTGTTTCTGATGAAGCATATGTGAAAATAATTGTTCTGTTAATGGAATACCACTCTGGAATTGTAGCGGGGGGATATGCAGCTGTTAGGTTGGCATTCTGAATGATTCCAAGTAGACGTCTGTTTACAAAAATTATGAAAAGAAAGAAAGTAGGAACTGGAGCAAGGATGTTCCCTGAAACAGAGAGATCAGACTTAAGCTTTGAAGGTTCATGATAGAGACAACCCAGAGCAAGGTTAAAGGAGGGAAATTCAAAGGCGTTGAGGGCTTTAAATGAGATGAAAATAATACAGAGCGAAACTGAACCAACAATGCTGTGGTTCTTAATTGGAAAGGAAGGATTTAAATTCATAAAACTCCAAGAAGCCTTTATCCCAATGCAGGTTGCAGTTTCAGACAGTGAACTTCTGACCTCTCCCAAAGAAGTTTTAAAGCAGAAGTCCAAGGCACTTCTCAAGATGATCAGCAATGCCACAAGCAAGGGCACCAGGGTGGGGCAGAAAAGGCTATGTGTGCCGGTGTTCCCCAACCATGACTATCTGTCTTATAAAGGAAAGGCAACCTGGAAAAACCTAGTGCTGGTGTAGAATGAGTTAGCGGGTTCTAGATCTACAGTCAGGACAGAACCTAGGATACTATGCGCTTTGAGATAAACAACAGACCTGAATCACCTGTCACATCAGAAAAGATTAATAACCGGAGGTCTTCATTAACTTTCATGCTCTCTGGATTTTATCATATTCTACTCCTTAGTGATCTGTGTGCGGGGTCAGTCACCCTTCAGCTCTTGCTTTTGACTGTAAATGGCTATAAGCTCTTTTATTGCCAACAAATAATGCTACAAGGCATTAACAGAGCTGTACAACTTAATTCTCAACATAGCAGATTTGGAGCGGCTGTTACATGGGATATTTTCAGGTGCTGACCAGAACAGAATAGCTGCTCCAAGAACAGTTCTGAATTCTCAGGTGAATACCTAAAAATACACATGTCTTCTCCTTCCTATAGCAGTGAAAGTCATTTCCAGCCACCCTACAAAGGACGGGAAGTTAGACTCAGCTAAGCTGTTTAAAATCCTAGCCACACATTTGGGGGGGGGGGGGGATTCATCCAATACTGATGAGCTAGCCAAGAGTTCCTCAACACTGTCATACCCCTGGGCAGCCTGCACACAGTCTAAGGAAGTGCATTCAGAACTGGAAAAACAGTGGGGCTTATTTTCAGAGGAGATTTTCACATATCTGCCCCCCTACAGGTAAACTATTTATATAAAGTTGTGTCTGTTTATTCTGGAACCTAGCAAAGTATTAAATTTTCACATATACATGTTATCTAGCAAGCTTTATTGGCATTCAAAAGCTTGTCAATTTAATATAGCTTGCCCTTTGGGAGAGGAACGGAATCAAGTGGCAGGAAAAGTTGGGACTCGGGGCTGAAGGATGAGGTATGAGCTTATTTTAAGGTTGCTGGAAGAGTGGGTTTATTTGGTATATTTCATAGTATCTCACACCTACGCATAAGGGCAGAATGGGGGAAAGGGATCAGACTTAAGCAATGTCAGCACCCCATGGGTCATCATGATTCCTTCTAGGATCACCATTTCATTGACTTTATTTTATTTCAGGGGTGAAAAACTAAAGTTTCCTATCTAATTTCAAGAAATGTTTGCTTTATTTCATTCTACCTGCACAAGTGTTTTCCATGCATGGATGTCTGCACCACACGCCTGAGAGCTGAAGAAGTGGGCACCAGATGCCCTCGGACTGGAATCACAGATGCTGTGAGTAGCCCTGTGGGTGCTAAGACTCCAACCCGGGTCTTCTGCAAGAACAACAAGCAATCTTGAGCCAACCCTCTAGATCTATATTAATACTTAGTTTAAAATTTTATCACTGACATACAGAATTACTAAAAGAATGAAGAAAAGATTTTTTTGTTTTTTGTTTTTTTTAATTAATTAATTAAAGATTTCTGCCTCCTCCCCGCCACTGCCTTCCATTTCCCTCCCCCTCCCCCAAACAAGTCCCCCTCCCTCATCAGACCAAAGAGCAATCAGGGTTCCCTGCCCTGTGGGAAGTCCAAGGACCACCCACCTCCATCCAGGTCTAGATAGGTGAGCATCCAAACGGCCTAGGCTCCCAAAAAGCCAGTACGTGCAGTGGGATCAAAAACCCATTGCCATTGTTCTTGAGTTCTCAGTAGTCCTAACTGTCTGCGAGTTCAGCGAGTCCAGTTTTATCCCATGCTTTTTCAGACCCAGTCCAGCTGGCCTTGGTGAGTTCCCGATAGAACATCCCCATTGTCTCAGTGTGTGGGTGTTCCCCTCGCGGTCCTGAGTTCCTTGCTCGTGCTCTCTCTCCTTCTGTTCCTGATTTGGACCTTGAGATTTCAGTCCGGTGCCCCAAAGTGAGTCTCTATCTCTGTCTCCTTTCATCGCCTGGTGAAGGTTAATTTCCAGAAGGATGGACATATGTTTTTCTTTGGGTTCACCTTTTTATTTGGTTTCTCTAGGATCACGAACTATAGGCTCAATGTCCTTTATTTATGGCTAGAAACCAATTATGAGTGAGTACATCCCATGTTGAGGAAAAGATTTTTTTCCTAACATTCGTGGTTCTCAATTACAAATGATATTTCCCTACTATTCTGGTGGAAGATTTTTCTTATTTTTGTTTTAACGGTGAAAAACATAAAAGAGATTTATTCAGTACATTGGGAGGAGGGACAAAGAGATCCTGTGTCCCCACCTTCCAAGTCCATTTTCACAGTCCCGATGTAAGAGTAAGGTATAAACAGATAGTAAGAGAGATGCATAATCAAGCAGTCCAACCAAGGTGTGGTCATTGCCCACCACTGCCTTACCTTCAGATTATCAAAATAAGCAGGAAGACTCATCTGGTCTTTACTCAAAGTCATGGACGCCAATCTGTGTGCAGTGCAAGAGGCAGCCAAGCAGGATGGAGAATGCTCCCACCTACAGAGTCCTCGGGGATTCTGGGGAGAATGCAGAAGATGACAGGGGGCAGGAGACTGCTCTTCTCTTCTGCTCGCAGTCAGTGGTGGCACTAATACAGCAGGAGACCCTATCCTGTGTGATTTTGATGGGGATCTCCTTCTGTACATGTGTTGCTTTATTGGTTAATGAATAAAGCTGTTTGGACCAATGGCTTAGCACAGTAAAGCCAGGCAGGAAATCCAAACAGATATATAAAGAGAGAGTAGGTGGAGTCAGAGAGACACCATGTAGCTGCCGAAGGAGGCAGATGCCATGTACCTTCTCAAGAAGCAAGACAGTAACAAACCACAAGCCTTGTGGTAAAATATAAAATAGTAGAAATGGGTTAATTTAAGATGTAAGAGCTAATTCAAAAAAAAAAAAAGATGTAAGAGCTAATTCATAAGAATCTTGAGCTAATAAGCCAAACAATGTTGTAATTAATATAGTATTTAGGTCTGGGCGGCCAGGAAATGAATGAGCAATCTTCATTTACCTGACCTACAGCTACATATTCTTGTATAAATGCACATATAATATAAGCATATACAGGTAATTTATATCATACTTCCCCTTGGAAACAAAAAATACCTTCCTTTCTAGTAGCTATCAAATGAGTATAAAATGTAATCTATACTATGTCACATATAAAAATAGATTCCCCCAAACAACACCATACAGTAAATGTTCTCGTATCTCCATGAAATGAAACTATCAGCTACTAACAAAAGTTTGTGAAAAATCATTATCTTCTGAAAATTTTTTCTCATAATGGAGTGATCACGCTATCAGTTTCTCAATTCTAGAACCTCCACCTCCATACCCTCACCTCCACAGCCCTGCCTCCATATTCCCCACCTCCAGATCCCCAACTCCAGACTCCCCACCTCCAGAGCCCCCTCGTTTCTCTAGCCCCCAATGCCAGACTCACCACCTACAGATCTCCCACCCTCAGATGTCCCTCCACCTCCACACCCCTACCTCCAACATCTGCTAACTTTGTATTCAGAATCCTACCCATACAAACTTCTTTCCAGCATCCTCTGTACCCATCAAGTCCTTTTATAATCTTTGGGAGTTTGATACTGTATTCAATGAAATACGGTCATATCGATTCCCATTTTCTCCTCTAACATCTTCCCAGATACCTCCTAACATTGCTCTCTCAACCTCATATCTGCATAATTTTTCTTTCTCCCCCCATTTCCATACTCCACTAAGTCCAATTAGGGATGCTCAAGGGAATGTGTGTGGAACCATCTGATGAAGCATACAAAACTTAATAGTGGCCACACCCTCAAAGAAGAATGATTGCCCCTTTGTTGACAGTGACCAACTGCTAACAACACCTCAGTATGGGATATGGTGTGGAGAGCCCTTCCCTATCTATGTCAGAATTTCTTCTGGCTTCATCTTGAACAGGTCTGGTGCAGGTACCCACAGCTCTTGTGAGCTCATGAGTGTGGTAGCTAGGACATGTGTCGTGTCCAGAAGATGGCACCCCAGAGCCCTCCTCCACATCTTACCTTCTACCTGCCTCCTCTTCCTCCGTGCTCCCTGAGGCTCAAGAGTGGTAGTGATGGGGCTGTGTGTGTGTGTGTGTGTGTGTGTGTGTGTGTGTGTGAGAGAGAGAGAGAGAGAGAGAGAGAGAGAGAGAGAGACAGACAGTCAGATAGACAGAGACATCTCACTTAGGGATGAAAATTCATAGTCTTTTATTCTCTTCTTGGATCAGTTACATTTCTCTCAATGGCTTTTTCTGTTCAAGGCAAAGAACAAACCAGGTCGATGGGTATAAACATAAATACTAAGCAGGCGATTTGAAACATGACTAACTGTTTAGCAAACTAACAATAACAGGTTCTACCCTGGGGCTGATGACCTATCCAGCCATGGACTTTTGACCAAGACATGAAATTCTCTCCTAAGACGTAAGCCTCAAATCCAATCACAAAGTTATTAGTTACCAGGACAGTCAAGCCACTACTGTGCCAATGCACACGTCTTGCCTCCAGGTCAGGAGGACCCTCTGATAGGTAAGACCATTCCTTGATACATCTTATACCTCAGCAGCCTGCACAGCAACCTTCCAGCACTATCAAAGTTATCTAGCTGGAAGGAAACCTCCCAGCTGAATAAAACCCCAACTTAAATATTAACTCTCAAGAAGAAAAGCTCTGATGATGGATTTTCCCCACAGGAGGAGCCTCCCTCTTGCTGGCCCCTGACACTTGCCTCACTTCTTCTACAAGAGAGGTAAAGACAAGATGTTCTTTCAGAGAGAAAGAGCCATGCCTTGTGTGTTCTTGTATTTCAAACACTCCAAGTCTAAATTCTTTTGTACATGAACATTTTGTTAATGAACACATAAGAATTCAGAGTCTGAAACGCAAAGTATCCTGAAGACTCGTGAGCAGTGGCTTTTCCTCAAATGTCCCTGCAGGTGCACAGAATGAAAGGCTGGAATCTGAACATCAGCAGGGCATAGGCATTGCCCGTTCCCCTCTCCTCCTGCAGCCAGAGCTGTGGCAGCGAGGGGCCTGCTCAAACCCTGGGCTGAGGAACCCTAATTGCCTCCAGCCAGGGAGGAGCTGGCAGCAGCAGCCACTGCAGAAGCCCAGAACCAGCTCCTGCCATCAGTTCTGCTCACAGAGGTGAAGTTGAGTGAAGGAACTGGGCTGGAACCTTCGGCTTCTGCACTGAGCTGCACTGCCGGTTTGGGAGGTGGCACATCTTCACACACGCTTCCCTCTCCACATACTCCTTCTCTTCACATATTCCTCAAGGCCAGGGACCGACCTGTGTTCTGACACTGCTGTGCAAATGACTAAGCTTGTGAGACAGCGGCAATGTCACCTTTCCAAGTCCAAGGATAATTTATTACGTGCAGCAGGGCCAAGGGCCCTCTAAGATGGACACCTAAAGTTTTGCTAGAAGCAGAATATTCAACAGTAGGAAGTATAGGACTTTAAAATGAGACATTGGCACTGGGTCAGAATCTCCCCCAGAGGCTGTATTCCCAGCACAGCTCTCGGAGACTGGACTTTCATCACGATTCCATTCCTCTGGGTACTGCTTTAAAAGCAAAGAAGACTAATGAAATGACAAATTTCGCTTCACTTGGAAGACGAGTTAAGCTTGAAGCATTGTGGAACCAAAGAAGTTGGCGAATCTAAGTTGGCCAGTAAGGACCTCTCATGACTAAGTTTTCTCTCGGTCTCCTCTTTCTGAAACATTTGAACATGGCTACATCTCCAGCCTTACTACAGTCCAAGTTCCCAACCCCGAGATCAATACCTCCAGAAAGGAATCAGCTGTTCAGCTGGCACAACAGACTGACTAGATCACGTGCGGGAACTTAACTTCCTGTCTCCATCTCCACCACAGTGAGCTGAAGATCAAACTAACTCCCCGAACCTTAGGTTTAAGGTCTTGGTACAGGAGCTTGGATTCCCTGGGTGGGTTCAATGTTATCATATTACCCTGACCAAGTTAGAAGGGGCAGTGGGAGAGGGATTCGGTGTGACAAACAAGTGTTCTTGTCGCTGCTAGTTTTGAAGACTTAAAGCAACCATGCAAAAATAAAGAGCAGTCCAGAGCCAGGAAGAGGCTACGAAGGACTCGGGTCTGTGATGTCCACCGTGAAGTCAGCCCTACTGACACCCTGATTTCTGGTGTTCACAGAAATCTCCTTCAGACTTCTGACTTCCAGAATTACATCTATTCTACTTTAAAGCCATTATGTTTGAAGTCAATTCTAAGAGCAGTGATGGGAAAGAGACAGACCAACCAGGGCTCTCCCTATCTACGGTGCCACCTCAAAAAAACCTTGGCTCATCTATCGCTGTTACTACTACCCTGTCACATGACTTGCTGACACCCAGTCTGCATCTGACATTCATCACACTCCCCTCAGGGTGCCCCAGAGGTGGGACTGTATCTTGTGGTTCATTCCTAGTTCCTCCTCCCCTCAGGCCTCTCTTCTCTTCAAACTCAGCCTGAGCAACACCGCACCTTCCAAATTACTCTCCAGTTTTCTGGGACATAAATAAAACAATGCCTGGAAATGAGGGCTCATTGTGAGCACCGAAATCATAATTATGTTTCTTTCAAGAAAAGGTCTTTCATAGTCGTGCCCCGTTGACTCTTCTACTTCCGGTAAGCAGAACTAGATTTGAGAAACAGAAGAACAGCACTTGGGATTGTGACCCCATTCTCTAATGCTAACATTTCCCATAAAAGGCAGACTCAAGGCTGCAGGCAAAAGTCACTCCTTTACTCCAAAGATGGAGACCCACTCAACCCTACCACGCCACCCTAGAGGCTTCATCCTTGTGGCTATATAGAAAGCTCATTTCAGTTTTCAGCGTGAACAAGTTTTCATAATTTCAACTCGTTTTCATTTCTTTTCTCTAGTCCATCTCCAATTTTCTAATACAGTATTTAAAATATGCAGTTGAAAAATTAGCCTCCAATATGTGTCTTATCAATGTGGAGCACAGTGCGTGACTTATTTCACGGCTCTTGTGTCCCACATTTTTGTTACTGCAATTCCAGATCATGTCTGCCTCTTGGATAATAGCCCAATATTGCTGATTTATATCCCTGAATGGCAAGTGAGAATGGCTTTATACCTGCAAAATGCCTGCATGTCAGTTCCACCCTTTCTGATGGCTTGGATAGTCTACCAGCTCTTCCTAAATGAATACAACTTCAGGCTTTTACAAAGAGCTGTCTCGTTCACTGACAGTATAGTTCAATTTGACTTGACGTTCCTAATCTATAATTAGAAGCATTAGACTAAGATCAAAGCTCCACAATGCTTCCCCAGCAGTTATCTTTATTTTTAAATTTGTTATATAGTTATATGGGCACAAAATAATTTAATTCTTTATAAGAATAAACAATCCTCTCCTATCTATTGATAAATCTTCAGGGTATGAGTCATAAGCACCAGAAATAATGATTTAGACAATGTGGCTATAGTTGTGGGGTTTTACCTTGATTCCCTTAACCTCTCAATATCGGTTAAGACTATAATGTGAAAGACCTCTGAAGATAGAGAGGGCCTTGTAAGTTGTCTGTCTTTCTGACAGAACAAGGGAAATGCAGGACAAAATCATAATTCTGAAGTGAAATGGCACAGACTGAACAAAAATCTCATCTCTAAATGGCTCAATTCAGATTTTGTTATCAATAAATTTATGTAAATTTGTTAATTTTACTTTCTCACGCTGACCTGATAAAATTAAGTCATATAAATGTACTTACAAATTTTATATACTCAAGAGTTAGACTTACGGGCAACTAGTGAAACAAAACACAAAAATGAGTGGATTTGGAGTAAAAAAAAACTCTGGATCACAATATTAGTTTATGTCCTCATTATCGGGTCAATGACATTACTTCTCTAGGTCTTCATTTCTTTGATATGATAAGAACACTCAGTGTTTATTATCTTCTGCCTTTATTCTTGTATTGTGAGCATGGCTAAAAAAAAAATCCCTCTTTAAAGAGGGGCTGGAGAGATGGCTCAGTGGTAAAAGAGCATGCTTCTCTTACAGTGGACCTGAATTGGGTTCTCAGTACCCATACTGGGCAGCTCACAACAGCCCATAACTCCAGTTCTAGAGAATCTGGTACCCTCTTCTGGCCTCCACAGGCAATTGCACTCATGTACAGAAAAACACACATTAGTATACATAATTAAAAATAAAATACTACTTAAAAGAATAAAATAATAAGGCCAAAATACAAGCTTATAATATGGTTTCCAATAAGTTTTATAAGCCATGGCTGGAACACCAAAATGAGCTGGGCTCTCCTGTTTCTAATCTGCTATTTCACAGGCTCAGCCCTAAATCCACAAAATCAGATTCTGAAACCGGCAGATGAAATTTACATACAGTCCTTCCCAGGCAGAGCATCACCAAGCCTACCCCAGATGCAGCGTGAGGGAGAAGCTGGATTTTAATTGAAAAGAGTATTCGGCCAGACTTAGACACCTGACATTAAATATTACTAGACAAATCAATATGGATAAATCTCAGAAAAGATAATGCTAAGTTTAATAAATAAGCAAAATACAGTACAATACGTCTACATAAAACTTCAAAAGTGAAGTTTACTTATAATGATGATAGCACATTTTCATCACAGGAATGGTCCACTCGGGAAGAAGAAGGGAGAGGCAGTCACAGTGAGCCCTCAAAAGGAGAATTCTAAGCCTGACTTGACTTTGGCTCCCTCTAGCTGGGTCTTTTCTTGGCCTAAAAGCATCATGGATGCTTCCAAAGACTTAGGGGACACACAGGGTTTACTGAAAAAGTTGAAGATAATTCTTCCCATGGACTTTTCAAAGTGCAAAGACCAGATTTGGTTTTGAGGCTGCCCATGTGTCCACCCAGCCACCAGGAATCAATCATCTTCCCAGCCAACGGTGCAACTATATAGTGTGACAATGGAAGAGCCCAGGTGACGACGCTAGATCACTTTACACGGCTCTTTAGAGCCTTTGCTAGCAGGCCAATGACATCCTTCTTTTCAGGGAAGCTGGTCTTATGATGAGATTCTCCATCCGTTTTGTTCGGGGTGACAGATACGGATTTATTGTCACATGTAGTAATAGGAGCAGCGGGGCTGCGTCCCCAGCACCCTGCTGCCCGCAAGGCTAGCTTTACCCGAAATAATTACACGGAAACTGTATTCTTTTAAGCACTTCTTGGCCCATTAGCTCTAGCCCTTACTGGCTAATTCTGATATCCCGATCAACCCATTTCTAATAAACTGTAACACCGGTCTTACCGGGAAGATTCTAGCCTAAGTCCATCCTGGGTCGGAGCTTCATCGCCTGTGTCTGCCTGGGAGCGGGGCAGGGCTTCTCTCTGAGGCGTCTGCTCCCGAGAGGAGAGCTCACTCTCTCTCAGCTCACTTCCTCTTCCTCCCAGCATTCTGTTCTGTTTACTCCACCCACCTATGTTCTAAGCTATGAGGCCAAGCAGTTTGTTTATTAACCAATGAAATCAACAGATTGATATATGACACTCCCACATCACTCTTCTCCGTGCAGTCATACAGTTTGACCATCACTTGTTGAAGATGCTGTCTTTCCTTCAGTGTTTATTTTAATTTTTAATTTGTCAAAATTCAGGCATCCATCGGTGTGTGGACTTTTATCTGGGTCTTCAACTCCACTGACTACTTTGTCTATTTTTCTGCTGCAACCAAGCTGTTTTATTACTATAGGTCTGTAGTGCAGCATGAACTCTGGAATAGTGATGGCTCTGGCAGTTCTTTTATTAGTCAGGAATCATCCTGGAACTTTTGTGTATCCATATGAATTTGAAGATTTTTTTTCTTCAATTTTTTGTGAATAATTCTGTTGGATTTTTATGAGGATTGCATTGAATCTGTAGACTGCTTTTGGTAGGAGAGACACTTTCACTATCTTAATCCTAACAACCCATGAGCATGGGAGATTTTTTTTTCATTTTCTGTTGTCTTCATCCGTTTTTCTTCGCTATTTTAAAGTTTTTATTATACAAGTCTTTCGCTTGTTTGGTTCAAGTTCTCCCAAGATATTTTATTTATTTTTAAGATTACTAAGAAAGGTACTGGTTCTTTGGTTTCTTTCTTACTATGAGTGTCACTGTATATAGTGAGGCAACTGGTGTTTATGTGTCAAATCTGTATCTTTCTGTAGTATTGAAAGACTACATCAGTGCCAGAAGTTTACTGGTAGAGCTTTTAGAGACCTTTCTATGTAAAAAATTATAATTTGTAAATAAAGATACTTTGACTCCTCCCTTTTGCATTTATATCCCTTTGATTCCCTTCTGTTCCTTATTTCCCCTCATAAGACATCCATTACCATATTGAGGAGATATGAAGAGAGTGAGCAATCTTATCTTCTTCATGATTTTAGTGGAAATGCTTTGATTTTATTCCATTTATGTTCACATTGGCTATGAGATTACTATAAACTTCCTTTATTACGATGAGACACAATGTCTCTTGTACCCCTAGTTTCCCTCCTAGACTTTAAACATAAAGAGATGTTGGCATTTGTCAAAGGCCTTATCTGTAACTAATGAAATGAACATATGCTTTTTATGTGGTAGATAAAGGTTATTGATGTATGTGTGTTGAACCATCCTTGCATCTCTGATAATGAAGTCTTCTTAATCATAATAGGTAATCTTTTTGATATGTCTTTGGATTTGGTTTATAAGTATTTTATTGAGAATTTTTGCATCTATCTTCATAATGGATAGTGTCTATAATTTTCATTGTTGGGTATTTATATGGTTTTGGTTTTGGGATAATAATGGTTTCATAAAAATAATTAGGAAATACTCATTCAGTTTCTATTTTGCTGACTAGTTGAGGAATATTGGAATTAAATTTCCTTTGATGGTCTAGTAGAATTCTGAGCTGACTCTATGTGGCCCTGGGCTTTTAATAGTTGAGATATTTTCAGCTACTACTTCTATTTCACTAGGAGTTATGAGTCTATTTAAGTTGCTTTTTTGATAGTGACATAACTTTGGTAAGTATATACATATTTAAAAATTCATACTTTTGGGGAAGGAATCCAGTTTGTCAGAATACACATTTTTAAGTTACGTCTTTATGATTCTTTGATTTTCCTTGGTATCTGTTGTAATTCCCCCTTTTCATCCCTAATATTATTACTTTTGATCTTCTCTCTTCTCTTAGTTATTGTCCTAAGGCTCTTTCAAACTTCTTGGACTTCTCTAAGAATCAACTCTTCTTTTCATTAAATCTTTCTATTGGTTTGTTGTTTGAGTGTCTTTATATTATTTCAGTCTGTTTCTTCCCCTTTACTCCTACTCTTTTGGGCTGTTATTTCTTTTTGTTGTTCTAATATTTTAGATGTGCTGTTAAAGTATTAATATGAAATCTCTCCAGTTTCCTGTCGTCAGTGCTAGAACTTACCTGCTCTAATCGCCTTCTTTGCGTCCCACAGGCTTGGGTATGTTGTCTTTTCATTTTAATTCAATTAAGGTTTTGGGGTTTTTTTTTCTTGATTTTAGTTTTGACTCATCTTCATCCAACAGCAAGATTTCCAGTTTCCGTAAGTTTGTATACATTGTGTTGTTTGTTGTTGATGACATCCAGCTTCAATCAATGATGACCAGAGAGAATGCAGTTATTTCAATCTTCTTCTAGATGTCGAGACTTTCTTTGTGTCTGTGTCTGTGGTCAATTTTGGAGAAAGTTGCGCGAGGTGTTAAGAAGGTGTATTCTTTTGTGTTTGGGAGAAATGTTCTATAGATAGCTCTTAGGAACAATTAATTAATGATTTTTCACTCCAGCATTTTTCTGTTTAGTTTTTTTTCTGGATTACCTAACTACTGGAAAAAACTGCAGCAAGGGCTACTCACTAGTAGTGGGTTTTTTTGTTTGTTTGTTTTGTTTTTTATGAATTTTGGTACCTGTGTTTGAAACATAAATGTTTAGAATTATGATATCCTTTGCTGGATTTTTCCCTCTCATGAGTATCTCTTCTGATTAGCTTTAGTTTGAAGACTATTTTGTCTGATATTAATATATTTACATCTGTGCCAGGCAATGGTGGCACTCAGAAAGCAGAGGCTGGTCGATCTCTGTGAGTTCAAGGCCAGCTGGGTCTACAGAGTGAGTATTATAGAGAAACCCTGTCTTGAAAAACAAACAAACAAAATGTACATGTTTATATACGTGCATAAATAGTTATGTGTGTGTGTATAGTTTGTTTGCGTGCGTGCGTGTGTGTGTGTGTGTGTGTGTATGTGTTTACACATCTACTTGCTTCTTGGGTTCATTTGTGTGGAATACCTTTCTCCATCCTTTTACCCTGAAGTGATATCTATCCTTAATGGTGAGGTATATTACTTGGATACAGCAGAAAGATGGATCCTTTTCTAATCCATTCTGTTAGTCTGCATCTTTTTGTTGGGGGATTGAAACCATTAATCTTGAGAGTTATTAATAAGCTACTTTTATTGATTACTGGTATTTTGTTTTTATCCCCACCCTTTAATTTACTGTTGTGAAATTATTTATTCCTTGTGTCATCTAGAGTTTAGTTAATCTCTTAAGACTCAAGTTTTTCTTCTAGTGCCTTCTATAGAGCTAGATTGGCAATTAGAAATTGCCTAAACTTCTTCTGAGTCAATTGTGATTCATGGTTTTCTAAATATAGTATCTGAGCTGGCACATACGGTCTCTCAGAGTACGTAGAACATCCTTCTCATGCCCTTCTGGCTTTCAGAGCCTTCACTGAGAACTCAGGTGCCATTGGAATAGGTCTGCCTATTGTACTTGGTCTTTTTCCTTTGCAGCTGTTAATACCCTTTCTTTGTTCTATGTGTTTAGTGTTTTGATTATTCTGTTCATGGGGAATTTATTTTTTACTATCTATTTGATGTTCTGTTTGCTCCTTCTACCTTGATATTTTTCTTCTTTAGACTGGGAAAATTTTCTATGATTTTGTTAAAAATGCTTGCCTTTAGCCTGGGTTTCTTCTTCTCCCTCATTATTATTATTAATAGGTTTGATCTTTTCATAGTGTCTCAGATATGGATATTTTGTGCCTGGATTTTTTTAATTTAATATATTTTTGAAGCTGGGCAGTGGTGGCGCACACCTTTAATCCAGCACTTGGGAGGCAGAGGCAGGCAGATCTCTGTGAGTTTGAGGCCATCCTGGTCTACAAGAGCTAGTTCCAGAACAGGCTCCAAAGCTACAGAGAAACACTGTCAAAAAAAAAAAAAACCATCTTTTTGACTGACCTATCCACTTCTTCTACCTTGAAGACGGGAAATTCTCTTTTCCATGTCATGTAATATGTTGGTGAAGTTTTCTTCGGGGTTTTAATTTGACTTCCTAAATTGAGAATTTCTAGTTTTATTTCAATTTTTGCTCTCTTTGATGACCCCATCTCTACTTTCATGTCCTGAAAGGTTTGTATTATTCCATTCAACTGCTTGTGTTTTTATGGTCTTCATTAACACATTTGTCCATGTGCTCTTTAAGGTCCTTGAACATATTTGTAATTGCTAGTTTGAAGTCTCTGTCTTATTGTTCAGCTAATCTGCATTTTCTCTGAGACTACTACAAAGTGTTACTGGCTTCTGGAGGAGGCAAAATGACCAACCTGTTCACATTTGTGTTTTTGTCAGGGATCTCGACATCTTGAGTTATAATGTTTGAAGTGTGTCTTGGTGTCCTTATCTGATCTTCTCTCTGTTGTGCAGGTGTCTGTTATCTGGTTGCTGTTACCTACTCTGGATCGTAGGCAAGAGTGATGGCTGTAGGGTCCCTGGCAGAGGGTGCTTCTGTGGGCAGTGGAGACAGAAAGGAATGGAGATGTGCTGAGGGAAAAGGCTGAGAGGCAGAGGGATATAGTTAGGAGGACTGTGGTTTTTCCAAAGAGATGAGGTCCTCAAGGACCTCAACATGCTAAAAAGAGGGGTTCCTGCAGCAAGGCTGCTACAGGACTAAGAATAATTCTGGAAGAAGCAGAATGGAGGACAGGAATGACATTAAGATCTACCTACCCGCATGCCCGTCCAGTGTCGCAGTGTTTCTGCTGACTAGCGGCTTGCAGAAAGGAACAAAGATGGGCTGGAAGGGAAGGATGAGAGGGTCTGCAGGGAAGAGCAGAGGGGACAGCATCCCAACACCAAGAAAGAGGCAGAGTCACCAGGGAATAAAGGTAGGGAGGGAGGAGGAGCTACAGCAAGCGGGCTGCAGTAGGAGAAAGAGGAAGTCTGGAGAGACAGGGATGAAAGAGCCTCCGCATCTATGCTCATGGCGTGTGAGCAGCAAGTTCCTCATTACTCCTCTCTGCTGAGAAACGACCCATTCCACCAAATCACCACGCATGAGACGGGAAAGGAATCCAAAATGTATACGAGGTATAGAAACAGCTTAACTCTGACTTCTGCACTCAGGAACCGTATTAATGCGAGCCTGCTAATCGATATGTTTACCAAGGACACCAGTTCTTGCTAGTCTATATCAGAGCCATTTAAAATCTTGGGCATCTGCGACAAGTGAAATTATGTGATTGAATGACTCATGGGGACATTCCAGTGGTTTGATTCATAGATGATTTAAAATGCCATTATCATATGTTCAGTATAAAACAGAGAAGAAACAAAACTGCAGGAAAATAATAATAACAGCCTGCTCTGCTCGTCAATTAGAAAATGCTAATATCTATTCTTATGTGATTAAGGTTCATTTGTTAGATCTACTTTGATTGGATTTTTCAGTATGTATTATATCAGTATGCAAGACATACTGACAAAGATTCTTTTATACTGAGAATGTAACCATAATGAAATACATTAGGGGTGGAGGGAGGGGACAGATGAGTAAGTGGCTTAAGATTTCCTGAAACAGCCTCCAGGATCCAGCGAGGTCAGTTCCAGGCACTGTGCTGACCATGAGGCTCAGCTCCTTCCTGCAGAGGCAGAGCCCTCGGAAATGCAGCGTTTGTCACAGTCTCCTCCGGTCCAGTCTCCATGTGATGAAGTCAATGGTCCCAGCACTCTACAGATCTCGCTCCGACAGAGGCTGCGTTATAATTATTCTTTTGTCAGAGCTCTACAAAAATGCTTTCAGAAATTGTTTTGCTAAGTGTTTTTACATACTTAATATCATCAAGAAACATCAGGAACTATCGCAGAACTTAGCAAGCTGCAACGGTTTGCTAATATATCGACAGGAGAAAGGGGAATGAGTTCCAAAAACTGTTCGTAGATTGGATTACCACTTTCACTAATAGTTACTGCCATAGAGATGAGCGGCCTGGGTCTGCAGGAAGCAGCTGCCAGGGACGAGTTTCTTGTCTGTTTTCCTGCCTGTGCATCTTTGGGCTTTTTTTAAAAAAAAAAATCACTGGCAACAAAGTGATTCTGCTCCTTTATCTAAAACATATCCCCAGGCTGACAGAGTTCTAGGGAGAAGGACCAAAGTGAGGAAACCATCACATCCCTTTGCCTGCTGATGGGATCAGAAATAAAATATTCAGACAATGAGAGTGAGCCAAGAGAGTGTCTGAGAGGTGGCATGGGCCCTTCCAGGTTGTGAGGCAGCTGCAGTGTTCCCTGAAGTCTGGTGACCTCGTCAGCAGAGAAAACAACAGCATTCACACCCGCAAAAAACAACACAGCATTCACACCCACAGATCTAGGTGAGATTTGCCATCTACCACCCTCCACTCCTGTTCATATATGTATGGCACTTGAAACAATCCTCCAGGCTTCCCTCTGGAAGGTCTTGGACCACTTAAAAGCCATCTTGCACTGAGGACGCTACTACTCCTGCTGTCACCTGTCAGAGACGGAAGTTTCCATGTTACAGGCTGAAACATGCTTTAAGGCCAGCCAATGGAGAGGCAGCGGAGGGTGGGCAGGTGGATGTGGACCTGTCCCTCTGCCCCTAGTAACACAAGCCACAGCTGCACAGCCGGGGGACGGATGTGCAATGCAAGAAAAGAAGGCAGAAGAAATTCCTCTAAGAATGCACAGATACGCCCATTCAAATATCTCTGGGAGTCAAGGTTTGTGGGAGTGGAGCAATTCTTTACAAAGAGGGTTTACATTGTCAATGAGTGTAAAAGCCAGACATGAAAACAACGATTGGAATGGATCATCAAAACACGAACAAGCGCATCTTCTCATGCCCTCTGCTAACTGGACTGTGGTTGCCCAGTAGGACATATGAAAGGTTAGTCTGTAAACACAAGGAATGTCGAAAACAGCCTCTTCATATAGGGAGAGGTTACGTTCAGAAAAGCCAAAGCCAAAAGCCCACAGAAAATGATAAGTAGTACAGCAGCAATTTCTGACTTCTTCTTTTATGGCACTTCAGTCCAGAAGGTTAATTAGTATATTAGGTTGTGTGCGGAGAACATGGGAGCTGACATGGACATGCAGCCTCTAACTGTCAGCTTACACATCAGGTGGTTAGGACGTGCAGGCCCTAGGTTGCCCTCGAGCAATTAACTCAATAATGTCCACAAGAAGCCCAAGAAAAAAACATTATCTCCAGTTTACAAGTGATGACATCGGCTCGAGCAATTGCCAAATATGTACCTGATTCTATACACACTCAACCACACCAACACTCTGACTCTACAGCACACTCAGTTACACTAACACTGACTCTACAGCACACTCAGCCACACTAACACTGACTCTACAGCACACTCAGCCACACTAACACTGACTCTACAGCACACTCAGCCACACTAACACTGACTCTACAGCACACTCAGCCACACTAACACTGACTCTACAGCACACTCAGCCACACTAACACTGACTCTACAGCACACTCAGCCACACTAACACTGACTCTACAGCACACTCAGCCACACTAACACTGACTCTACAGCACACTCAGCCACACTAACACTGACTCTACAGCACACTCAGCCACACTAACACTGACTCTACAGCACACTCAGCCACACTAACACTGACTCTACAGCACACTCAGCCACACTAACACTGACTCTATAGCACACTCAGCCACACTAACACTGACTCTAGCACACTCAGCCACACTAACACTGACTCTACAGCACACTCAGCCACACTAACACTGACTCTAGCACACTCAGCCACACTAACACTGACTCTACAGCACTCAGCCACACTAACACTGACTCTACAGCACACTAGCCACACTAACACTGACTCTATAGCACACTCAGCCACACTAACACTGACTCTATAGCACACTCAGCCACACTAACACTGACTCTATAGCACACTCAGCCACACTAACACTGACTCTACAGCACTCAGCCACACTAACACTGACTCTACAGCACACTCAGTCACACTAACACTGACTCTAGCACACTCAGCCACACCAACACTGACTCTACAGCACACTCAGCCACACTAACACTGACTCCATAGCACACTCAGCCACACTAACACTGACTCCATAGCACACTCAGTCACACCAACACTGATTCTATAGCACACTCAGCCACACCAACACTAACTGGAAGTAAACATACAGTGGCCCGGTCTCCTCTCCCAGAGTCACAGACAAGGAACACTGCAGATCTCTGCTCCTGGAACAACAGTGTGTTTGTTTCAAGATCAGCTTCCCTAGGGACTTGCCCTGGACAAAATTTCCAGTACTTATATGGAAAAAATACATGTGTAAATCATAATTACTATAATAAGGAACAAAACATTTTCTTAAGAGTTATCTTTGGAAACCACTGACAAATCAGCCCATGTTTTTTTTATACACCAGTCACTGGCCCCATGGGGACCCATGTGGTGACAGAAGATGAAGACCCTCTGTAGACACACTGAAATCCCATAGCCCCATCTCATGACAGATTCAACAACTGCCCCGTGGACTCCTCTGCAGTGTGTGGGATTTCTACATTCACCTGGAAAGGCGCTGATTCTCACACTCAGCTCCTAACCACAGGTACAATGCTGTCGGCTTTCTCCACCAAATTCCCGTTTGTCCCCAGCTACGCTCAGTCTCTGATCTTCCATACAGACTTGGAGGTTGTTAATGATGAAAGAATAGATGCTACAACACACACACACACACACACCTCTGGCCTGGCCACCATTCAGGTCGTGTTAATACAGACATAGAGATTTGGGGCAGAGGAGCAAAGGATCCACTCAGGGGCCTGGGGTCCTCATTACATGGCCGTGTTCCACAAACTCAGTCTATGCTCACTTGCTTTTTCTGTCACAAAAGTTGGCTTCTTGTTTCAAAAGTTTCAAGCAGTAATCATCAAAGTGAATAGCACTAGCAGAAAGGAAGTCCCATGGGAAGAAAGTCTTTTCACTTGCAGCGTCGGAGGTGAACCCACTTGGATTTACGGTTTGGATTTACGGTCTTTTAGACATGGAAGTCCTTCCTCTACTTTAGAGGTACTCAAGAGTTGACTCTCAAGGACAAAGTCTTAATGAAGTTGGCAAAAACAATCCATTGTGTTTGCTGCAAGGCAGCACCCTTTCTGGGAGTTCGAAACATTAGCAGCCACCATGTTTAATCCCAGTACTGGAAAGACAGAGAGAGGAAGGTGGATCTCTGTGAGTTTGAGACCAGCCTGGTATTACGGAGCTAGTTCCAGGACAGACAGGGCTACACGAAGAAACCCCATCTTGAAAAATCAAAACAAACGAACAAGAAACAAACAAAAAAGAAAAAGAAAACCTTTAGCAACATTCTAAAGAACAAACGATATAGACAGCTGTGATTTGAGGTTCTGTGTAGTGATATCCTCTGAATGTTGGCTATCACAAACTTCAGACACCCTGTATGTCACTTTAATACATAGCAAGATGTAAAGTTGGGACATCCATTTAGACCTCATGGCTTTATGGAGAGCATGAATGATGAAGAGGGGAACAACAGACACCCCATAAACATGGCCAAGAAACAGCTTGTAGCGGGCACCGTGCCAGACACCAGCAACAGGGTAAGGATAAGGGCATGAGCCTGCCATCATGGAGCTCACTTACCATTCCCATGAACAAGAAAGGGAAAATCACCATCAGCAAAAGACAGAAGTGGGTGAGGCCCAGACACAGAGCCAAGCCTTGGGTCTGTGTCTACACCTGCGACAGTGCCTCCTTGACTCTGCTTCCTGTGACCTTTACATCACCTTGGCTCTCACACAACAGAAACCCAGGAGCTGAATACCTCTCCCTGCCCTAGTCCAAGTCATAGACTTGGGTTTACTAAATACAGATTTACTACCTGTATTACTCCGTCAGTTCTAACTTACCGCCTAGTTTATGGCCCTGTCACCATTTACTCCCTGTTCCTAAGAGTTAGGATTTTGTTAGACCATCTGTTCAGACCATGTCACTCTTCCGCTCAGTCTCTCCCATCTCATCCAACAAACAAGCCCTGCAATCCCTCCCCAGGACGTGTCCTTGACATATCACACTTGCTGCTCCCAAAGCACTGAACTTGCTTCTCTGGACACATGCATTCTGGCTCCTTCGTTCCTTCTAGCATTACCAGAGGTCACCAGTCCTGGTTACTCTATCCCTGACTCTACCCCACTCCCTGCACTCCCTCTTCCTCTTTCCTTGCTTCTTCATCCTCCACCTCCTGTTAGCATCACCAGTTAACAGTATGGGTTTCTTTTTATTTTATCCTATTTAGTGACTGATCTTCCCATCTTGTTCCAGCTCCACAAGATGATTGAACCCATTTTTTTCTCAGTTCTCATTTGCCAATGTCACAATCATTTTCTGAAGTTGGCTATGATTAATAAACATTACAAATTAGGTTTCTGTTTGATCGAGGGCCAAATTACTAATATAATGAATTTTCTCTAAGAATGCCTTGTTAGACCAAGATCCTCCTGGCTCCTCTCCGACAAGAGAAAATGCTTTATGAAGGCCCAGGTGCAATGCTTTCACCAATGAACCTATGATGTTTGGCACATAGTAGTAATAAGAGAGGCACTGGCTAAATTAGTTAATTTTTTTCTATCTCCTATATTCAACAAAGTTGAAAGAATATTAGAATACCAAACCCTTGCTTTTAAGGATGAGTCAAGTATGTTCTCTTATTAAGCATAGGCATATTCTTGGGCCTACTCCACCCATATGGTTCATGTATGTTCCTTTGTTGAGCACAGCCATGTCCTTGGGCCTACTCCACCTGGATGATTCATATATGTTCTCTTGTTGAACATAGCCATGTCCCTGGGCCTGCTCCACGTGGATGGTTCACGTATGTTCCTTTGTTGAGCATAGCCATGTCCTTGGGCCTGCTCCACCTGGATGGTTCACGTATGTTCCTTTGTTGAGCATAGCCATGTCCTTTATCACCAGTATGGCTCATGCACAGATCTAAGAATTTTCAGGATGCCTCAGCTTCTGTGTGTTCCTCAAACCAAGAAACAGCAAATGAGTAGTTGGGAAAAAAATCACAACAAACCTGGCCTGTCACTCTTATCGTAACTTTCCAGGGCAAATATTAGATTGAAGAGACTATGACAAGGCCATATATAAAGTTACAGGAAATACTTGTCAAAGTTCAGTGAAATATCTAACAAGATTCCTTTAAAATAATTTTTCTTTCTAAAGAGCTCAAGGGCTCTTAAGGAGACTGTGAAGGTGACAGCCAGCTGGCAAGGACTTGCAGAGGACTTGGACTCACCTTTCAGGTATGGTGCAGCCAGCTCTACTGAGCAAGATCCCTCTATCAGAGAGGACATAACTGGCCCACTTAGGAGTCTTGATGGGACTTTAATCAGGCTTAGGTGGAAATATGGGGGTGTTGCTGAGCTTGGGGAACACTGTGGAGGAGGAAAGGATTCCATCGGGGAAGGTGGGAGGAATTCTGAGGAAGATGATGATGTTACAGCATTGGACTAAGTGGGCCATGAGGACAGAATGCACTCCCAGCACAGAGACTCCTTCACCACTGTGCTTCCCCTCCACCCTTGGGTAATCAGTGGGCCAGAACAGTTTTCCTGGCAAAATTTCCTTATAGCTTTCAATAGTCACCAGCGCTATCAAGTTAACCTGTGCCCCAGAGCAAAGCTGCCACAGACGGGTGTGGGCACAGAGCTCCCTGGTCCCTTGTGACTACGACGCTTAGAAAATTCCCAGGACATCAGACAGTGTTCCTATGTCTTGGCTGACAATTCTGCATAGCACATATTGTCATACTCTTGCTACCAATATGGAAACCGAAGCTCACACAGTTGCCACTCACCAGGAAGGGGCCGTGATCTCTAACACTGCAGTCCTCATGCTCAAGACCCTACTGCACCTCCAGCAGATGATGCTGATTGTCCTGGAGACATGTTTGCTCCCATCCAGGGTAGGTGTTGGACCACAGTAGATGTGACTAGCAAAGCTTCAGGTAAGCAAGGCTCATGAAGGGTCTATCTTGGGGGTCTATTTGTCAGATCTCACTGTTAGTGCAGGGTATTGCAGAAGGATTAGGGCTAACATACTCAGGCAGGTACTGAGACCATCTAGGAAAGCTAGGAGCAGGGACCCTTTTCCTAAATTTGTCCTCTTCATTACTAAAGACATCACAGTAACTGAAGTGTGTGCTCTTTTGTGTTTATGTGTGTCTGTTTGTATCTCTGTCTCTGTGTCTGTGTATGTCCATGTGTCTGTGTAGGGGGTGGGGGTAGATGTATATGTCTGTGGTTACTGGAGATAGAACCCAGGGCCCTGTGCACTAAGTGAGCTTCTCTATCCCTGAGCTACAACTTCAGCCCAGCATCTGATTTCCTAATTCAATGTATGAAAATTCCATCTCATTTTGAGGATGGAGGATGGTTAAGTGCCTGGGTATGGTCATGTGACATTTCTGGTAGCATTTTCTGATAAGGAAGATTCTGGATATTACACCATATGACTACCCCCAAACTTAATTAAATCATTGCTGTTATAATCTATACCACATATATCTCACTATATGTGTGTGTGTTTATAAAACATTGCCCTAAGTGTCAAAAGAGACAATGATGATTTATTTTCCCAACACACCACCAATTTAATGGCTAAATGAAAACCTTTCGAGAGTATATTTTGCTAGTATATACCTTTGCTAAGGGATCTCATGGCTACTATAGGGTTTGGGTGATGTGGAGGCATCATTATGGGGGCACATACTATATGGGGGGCACAGCACTGAACACAGCTGTAGTTAGAAGTGAGAGCATCACAGAAGCTAGGGCTGCTGATCACAGCAAGCGCTAGCTGAGGACCACTTCCTGCTTTTTGAATTAGACAGGTGGGAGGATGTGTGGATGGACAGATTGATGAATAAACAGAAAACACTCCTAATGTCCACCATCCTCCTTCTTGTCCTCCCTCACCCCACACATGAACTAAACACCTGCTTCAGGACTAATGGGCTGTGCACAAGCACAAAACAGGCCCAAGCCACCACTGCGTAACAGACCGCAGCAACAGAAGCCGTCCTCTCTTGATACCCCAGGAACAGCCCATCCTGTTGGTAGCCTCTTTGCTAACACGGACGTGAGCCACCCACTTCTCATTCATCACACATATTTCAGCATCCCTTGGATTCTCCTAATCTCCTCTCTGCCCATCATCCTGCTATCTACCTCTCTTTGTTCCTCTCGTGTCACAATGTCTATAAAATGCCCCACAGACGGCCTGCCACGGGGCAGGTACTCAATCAACGCAGGAGACCCAGTCCCTGTAAGCTTCAGGCCATTCTCCCACCTGACACTTTCCCCCATCTCTGCATCTTTTTAGGATCAGGTTGGTACATAGAGATACTGTTCATCTTCATGGCCAGCAAACCCACAAATCACAACTGGTTACTTCCTCTTTGTGACTCTCGATGGTTAAAAGGTTTTTCTTTCCTTTCGCTTGTCCATGAGATATGCATTAGACTTGCCTCTCCCTAAGCCACTCATTTGTAACTGTGTAGGATGAGATCTTCAAGGTCCTTTATTTGCCAAGGAGATCACTCGGTGCTTAAAGTGCTTACTGTACCAGCATGAGGTATACAGTCTGGATTCTCAGAACTCACGTGAATGCAGGGTAGATGTGGAAGTAATTCTACCCTCGAAAGACAGAGTCTGGAGAACCCCAGAGCAAGATGGCTACATGGACTCACTGTATCAGTGAGCACTGGGTTTGATTGAAAGAATCCACCTCAGTAAACACAAGATAAGAATGAAGGATTTCCCTAACACCAATCTCTGGGTTCCACATGTATACACACACACACACACACACACACACACACGCAAGAAAACCACGTATACAAACATTCACACCACAGGCACGCACACACATGAGAATAGGGGGAAAATACCTTTAGTGTACTTTGCATTGTTTTCATAAATTCTGCCCACTGGTTCAGATTTAATAAAAGAGTTACTTTGTCTGTATTTATATTTTTATAGATGGTTTACATCTGGGCATAATGAACCATGCTGAGTCTGAGCTTCACTGCCACAGACGTGCAGCTCTGGCTGGCCAGTGATGGCCTCAGCTCCATATTGATGCTGCCCCCTGACCGATATCAACACTTCATAGACTGAGGCTCAAATAGGAAAGGCAAAGCAGTTATGGAGCACAGCACGTGCACCGCACGTCTGATTACTTTCTCTATACAATCTCACACCTGCGATTAAAAAAATAATCACTCATTTCTAAAATAGGCTTCACCATATGATTTTAATCGTTAACACTTGAACACAATTATAATTGCATCGAACGGCGATAGCTATTAGTCTGCTATGGCATAAGAATTAATGTGAGGGGCAGCAACACAAACACTGAACTTGCCCTTACCATAGTGGGAAAGCACAAGTTTCCTGTTCTCTTAGATGCCTCCATATGCACACTGCCTATACATTCAGGAAGGACTTAAATCAATTCGTCTGAATTGCAAATATTATTTGTAGAGCTGTTTTATCAGAAAATAAATTCCAATCCCCCACAATTTTAAATTGTTTTAGCCTCGCATAAGTTTGTGGGGGAAAGTATCCTGTTAACGTTTTCATCCATTTCAAATTAACATGGCAGATTTCCAAATGCTGGGCATTGCAAAGTGCCTGTCCCCAGTACATGGTCTCAACCATCTGCTCTGACCATCCGGAGAAGGTCCGGACGTCACCTCCAATGTGTCATTATAAGTCAAAGTGCTTCTGGCATTTATGTGACTTTTTTTCCTCCGGCATTTTTCATGTGATGAGCGGGCTATGGCTTTTCCAAACAAGGAACCTGCTGATTGCATGTGTGCGTGTATCTTTCTTCTGCTTTATAGTCAACTGTGTGTGTTTACGTTTGCCCGTTCGCCATCCTCCCTGCTCCCAGTCCATCAAGCACGTGCATCCCTCCAGTACACACATCCCACGGACAGATGTAAACATGCCTCAGGGAGCCTGAATCACAGTATGGCCAGGAAGATGAATGCTTTGGTACTCTTTCAAACTGACACTGCAATGCATCCTACACTAAGTGAGGTAAGGGAAATTTTGTTTTCCCTTAAGAACACAGAGTTAATTCACACCCTGATTAATTACTCTGCCCTTACTTGCTTTAACCATCTCCGTCACACATTTTGTTAAGCCTTGCATTGTGGGATAGCATCAGCTACTCACAGGAGGGCACAGGCAGCTCGCATGGACGAAGTCACAAAGCCACAGAACAGATGTCAAATTTCTCTTCCTTTCTGCCTTTCAAATTGAAATGTTCCCTGCAATCCATAGTCATATCCTTCAATTCACCGTTCATTTAGTATTTACCAGAACAGGCAAATTCTCAGAAAACAAAGTGACAATTTTCCAATGTAGATACTAAAAAAATAAGTCATTCACAGCCAGGCAGCAAACATCCACAAAACACTAGTTAGCAGAAGGATTTCGGTAAGGGTGAGCTGTCAGGTTGAGGTAACTGTAAAGAGGGACAGTGGTAAAGCTTGCTACGGCACTGGGCAAAATACTCAACAGAGAGTTCAATACTGCCAGTGATCGTGATAGCCGTGGAAAAATACTCAATTGAGATGGTTCAGCAAGGGGAACAAAGCAGCTATCTCTTCCTAGCCCTGTAGAGAACTTTACTGAATGCTGTTTTGTAATTGATATATATACATATATATATATATATATATATATATATATATATATATGAAACTGAGTTAGAGGTAGCTTGTTTCCCCCCTGTGACCAGAAACACTCCAGCACAGGATGCCCCTCTCTGGCTCTGCACACACACACATACACACACACACACACACACACACACACACACACATCCATCTGTCAGGCATCAAGAATTGTAACAGTTAGAATAATCCTCCAGTGTAAATGTTTAAATGTTAAATGTCAGGTATACACGGAAGGATTTGAAGAAAGAGTCTTGCAAATATGACTCTGTCACACATCTGGCTTGGCCTCCTCTGGATGTCTGAGTGCAACTGTCATTTCAGATTTACTTTCCAATGAGAGAAATCAAGTCGCAAACCATGTTCTCTCCAAGGGCTACTTAGATGATGATGCAGTCCCCATGCTACTCCCTGAAGCACAGCTGACTCCCCATCCTTATTAGAGATACCCATTTCTTACATTTTAAATATCTTAAGTCAGTGATTTTCGGCCACTTGGGAAAAACCATGTTACACCATGTAATTCAACTTATTTCGACAGAGCAAGTAAAATCTTCAATCGTTGTCCTAATATGTTCTAGCAATGCTTCTTGGGCAAAGCCATATTGAACAGCGATGCTGGCAACCACAGGCTGTGGCTTAACAATCAATGGCATGCACAGTTCAGAAAACATAGAAGCCTTCCCACAGCTGGAAGCCTTGCCTGGAGGCCCAGGCTTGCCCCTGGCACAGTGTCTCATACTTTTTCATGAGTTCCAGCAACGGTGCATTGCCGTCCAAGCTGCTAATGCCCTGACCTCATAAACAGAGATTCTCTTGCTGGTTTCCAACAGCCTGGAGCCACATTCAGAATGCTTTTTTTGTTTGGTGTCCTTTTTGCTAATTCTGTCTTTCGTATCTAGGCAATCACGGTCATCTTTACATACGACTGGTAGGGCTACAATCATAAATGAGTTCTTAGAGATACGCTTATGGGCCAAGTTGATGAGGGGTGAACACTGGGAAGGAAGTCCAATGAAAGCCATTTCAACTGCTCTAGAAGCTGGCCTCCAGACCTCATCAGGTAGGACAGACAGAGGTACTTTGAATAAGATGTGCTTAGCTAACAGGTGAAGGAGATGTGGGGGACTAGACCACCTGAACAGTAGGGATTTTAGCAAAGAAACCAGAATTGCCTCATGGGGACTGCACTGGATTCAGGGGTTGACTAGGTGCAGGGAGCCTTAGCGGAGCTTTCCCTGATGACTGAGAAGGGGGACAGCTGCGGATGACCTCAGCGGACAGGGTTCTGCTCTTCTACCACACAGGAGGTCCTGGGTTCAATTTCTGAGACCATACATAAGAAAATAGAGAAATTAAGAATGGAATTGGAAGGCAGGTAGACAGACAGACAGATACACAGATCTAAGTGAACAGAAAGAACATAACGGGCAGCTGAACAGCTGCTCTTAGATATAAAGACAAGGCTGTGCTATCTACTTTTCCCAATAAGTTTAGAAATAGAATTTGGGAAGTTTACTTTTTTTTAAAAAAAAAGGGGGGGGGTAAGCTTTTATGACTCCTGAAAAGTTGTTAGTCAAGAATTGTTCGTAATGTAGACTTTTAAGTTAATGCATTTCCTTGGAGCAAATTATATAAAAAATTTGGTCTGCTAACCAATTAATTCCCAGAAATTCTTCTCCGTGTTCTTCTCACTGAGATCTTAATGCCACAATTCAAAAAAATAAATCAGTGACATTGACTAACAGGGCTGTCTATCAGAATATAAAACTAGATTTCATAAACGTGATACAAAGATCACTCATGTTATTTCAGTTAGAGTGACCTTATGCTTAATTTTACAATACCATCACTAAAGTTAACTTACAATGGATCCATGCAATTAAAAGTTGATCTTGGTTCTGAATCGATGGCTCAGTGTTTAACATGGTTTGCCGCTCTTACAGAGGAACATGGTTGAGTTCCTACAAGCTATGACTAGGAGCTGGCGACCACCTGTAAATACTTGATTCCAGGAGATCTGATGCCCTCATTTGACCTCTTTGAGTATCCACATACATTTGCATGCACACACCATTTTTTAAAGCATCAATTCTTTGAGAACTTTATATGTTGTGCTTTGATCAAATTCACTGCCTCCGTACTCCTCCCAGATCCACTGCCCCTTCCCTAGCAACTGCATTTTGTCTTTGTTTTGTTTGTTTTCATCTATCAAGTCCAATCTGTGCTGCCCAAGTATTCTTGGATGTGTGACCTTCTCTAGTGTAAGGTTGAATTACTAGGGCAACACTCTTAAAGAAAACTGACTCTCTCTCTCTCTCTCTCTCTCTCTCTCTCTCTCTCTGCAGCTGTCAATTGCTAACACTTCCTCAGCGAGGACTGAGGCTTCGTGCCCACTTCCTTTCTCCATACTAGGTTTGTTCTGGCTTGAGCTTACAGAGGGCTTGTGCATGCTGTGACAATCACTAGAAGTTTCTATTTGCATCTGTCCTGAGGTGTCCAGAGAATATTGAATTAATCCATTGCTTCGGGCTCTTAATGGTCTTTTGTCCCCCTTCCACAATGATCCCTGAGTCTTAGGAGGAAGGGTGTAATAAGTTTTTAAAGACAGAGAAAGTTCTAAACATAAAAAAATTAGTAAGATTGAATCAATCGTCCAAATGCTCTCAACAAAGGAAAGCCCAGGAATTTTTCAAGTCACTTAATGAATACTGAGTGAAACCGCCAAATAATGGGGAGACGGAGTCCTAACTGGACATCTCTTATCACTAAATGAAGCTTCCAGGACCAGGAATGGGCTACTTCTGAGTTCTAAACAACCTAGGCTGTTGTCAAGACTATAGGTTACTTTCCAAAAACTGACTATAAGGCCCTATTGCAGAAGATGACACCCATACAACTCATTGAATGTGGAGAAGCTGAGATGGTGCCCACCGAGAGCCTTCACCCTATGTACTACCACCTTTGGTACAGGAAGGCACTTCTTGTGCTACCAAAGGAGATACATAAACATGAACCCAGCCACAGACCCCTTAATCTACAATAGAGTCCAACCTGGAAGATATATGTGAAATAGTACATTTCTTTAAATAAATTTTCTCATTTTTATGTGTATGACAGTTTTCCTGCATATATGGTATGTTCACCACATGCATACCTCATTTCCTGGAAGCCAACAGAAGGCTTCAGGCTACCCGGAACTGGAGTTGCAGACAGTTGCAAGCTGCCATACGGGTGCTGGGAACTGAAGCCAAGTCCTCTACAAGAGCAGCCAGTGCTCTAATTGCCGAGTCATGTCTATAGCCCCTGGAATGCATTTCCTGTAATACACACACTTTCAGGTTTTAAAATCTCGCTGCCACTCTATGGCTTGAGTTTACTTACGATTGTGTTTAGTTATAAGTTTACCATTTATTCTTTTTTCAATTCTGTTTTCTCTTGTGCATATGTTTTTCAAGTGGCTTAGAAAGGTAGCATTCCCTGTTAATTTTTCTCTTTACACAATTTCTAGTGCTCGCTCTGGGTACTAAGTATATGTCTACATAACTTTTATAGTCTTATTAGTGGCATTTTATTAACTCTAGTGAAGTACAGAAAACTTATTCATCTTTGTATTTTTGCATTCCCATTTAAAATAAACTCAAGTTTCCACGTTCTCTTAGACTGATGTGATTTAGCACTGCCATCATCATTTCAACCTCCAAACTTAACTGTAGGCTCAGAAGAAGAGGGGACAGCGATAGTATTTAGCCTTGTTTTTGGTGACTGTTCTTCCTTCCTTCCTAGCTTCCCAGTGGCCATCTTGTTTGGAGAGAACTTTCTCCAGCTGTGCCCTTAGGCCAGGTCGGCTCTTACTTCCTCTTCGCTCCTGAGTGTTATTTTACTAGCTGAACATTAAGAAATGCTGGTTCTTTTTTATACTGTTTTCCAGCATTTGACACATACTTCCCTTTGTTTTCTACCATTTCCGGTGAACAGTACACTGCCCTCTGTTTATCTGATGGTAAAGGGTTGCTTTTCACTTATTGTATTAAAAAAACTCTTCTTGCATGTTTCTTTTTTTTTTTTTCCTGCTTAATTATAATTTCTTGGCATAGGTTTCTCTGGGTTATTCAGTTCAGGCTAACTCGCTTTCTCCAATGAAGAGCTTGTGAGTCTGGATGAACAGCTTTCTTCAGCACCGATGCGAGAGGCAGGATATCATTGGGAACTTGCCATCTGGTAATCCCTCCAGTGCCGGTAAGCATCCCTTCTCCTCGTCCCCAGCACCCAAATGCTCATTTGTTTGTTCTATAATGCCAAGGGCTTTTAATTGCACTAAATGAGAAAAACTGGAAGGGCCCATCCACAATCAGCTGGAAATATGTGTTTTTAAATTCAATAGATAAGAACGAATCAATTTTCATAGATGTACTAATCTGCCATTACATTTTCATAGAACCAACTACATTTCTGTAGAGTTGGCATCACTTCGTGATAGAAGTTTTCATTCCAAAAAGCTGCCCCCTGCCATTTATTTTTTTTTCCCTTTATGCCAGATTTGCCCAGGTTCCACATCAGCTACTTCATAGCCAATTCAAGGAATTCTTACAGGAGACTGAGCAGGTAGAGAGTAAATGAGAACATAAGCTGGTGTCTAGATGTTTCCATGTCTGATTGTTGCCCATTTATTTCATTTGAAAGCTGTCGGTGAGCTTTGGAAAGCCATCTTCACTCACAGAAATCCGTACCTACCAACGGTTTACTCTAAAGAGGGTCCTTTGATTCTGACTCCTGGTACCCACTCTTAATTAACCCTACGTCATGCTGTATTCCATTCAAAAAAATTCCTTCTACTTGTGACATTTTATTGGGATTACTCGCCAGTCTTTCCATTTTCCTTTAAGCATACAATTCTTCTTGTCTGTTCTGTATGTAGGAGACTATTGGGACTGAAGGGTGGAAGGCTAATATTAGCTCAAGAAGCTGTAAGTGGACGCCTCCCATGGCCATCATCTGCCACAGCACCAGGAAGCCAGTCTGAGACAGCGGACGGTCAACAGCAAGCAGTTCACCCAACCTGGCTTTGGCCTCGCCCTTCACCATATCACATCCTAAGTTCTCATCCTTCAACCAAACTTTCCGCACTGCTAGAAATGGGACATTCGGAGAACAAGACAGAACAACACCAGGAGAAGCAGGACGTCCTACTGGGTTAAGCAGAAATACAACGGAAGCACGCTTTCCCAGCTACAGCAGCCCACCATTCACCCAGCCTCCCCAGAACCTTTCATTTTTATCAAGGATCTGAAGGTGCGGCCTCGCAGGAAAACACATGCACGCGGGGCGAAGGATTACTTCCTTGTGAGCTTTCACTGGAGCGTTAGGGAGTCGTGTGCATACACACATGAAATCTAATATTTGCCCACTGGGCAACGTTTGTAGGCAAGGAAACAAACACACAGACATGTTACCTCACAGTTCACCCAAGTATCAACTCCGGGGGAGTGGTAGGGGTATCTTACTTCACAGGTCACCCAACCATCAACACTGGGGGAGTGGTAAGGGTATCTTACTTCACAGGTCACCCAACCATCAACACTGGGGGAGTGGTAAGGGTATCTTACTTCACAGGTCACCCAACCATCAACACTGGGGGAGTGGTAAGGGTATCTTACTTCACAGGTCACCCAACCATCAACACTGGGGGAGTGGTAAGGGTATCTTACTTCACAGGTCACCCAACCATCAACACTGGGGGAGTGGTAAGGGTATCTTACTTCACAGGTCACCCAACCATCAACACTGGGGGAGTGGTAAGGGTATCTTACTTCACAGGTCACCCAACCATCAACACTGGGGGAGTGGTAAGGGTTATCTTGCTCCAGTCTCGTCCTGGGCACTATTTTTTCTTTTTAAAAAGTGGGCTCATATCATAAATATCATTGTGAAATCCACGTTAATCACTCAAGATAATGTGTTTTCCCATTTGGTTAAGTGGTCTTAAAAAGCATGTCTTTAATGGCTATAATAATACTGTACCTCAGAAAGGGGCTGTCATTTATTTAAACATTCCTTTATGTGAGGACATTGAAGTTTCTACATTCTTGCCAGTTTCATTAACACGTTAATGCATATCCTCTAACATACGTTTTAGGTGTGCTGTCGGAATCCAGATCACTACATTGCAGCTCCTGGAAACACAAAGCTACCTTTCAGACTGAGAAACACACTGTGGTTAAACCTGCCCACAGGGGCAGACTTGCAGACCCGTGGCAGCCAACTGGTGAGCTTCCTTCCTGGGATTGAGGACGCCCTTCACAGCTTGAACAAAGCAGTATTTGCCTCCCTGGCATCTTAGGATGGTTACTAGGTCGCATATCTGTGCCACCTGTAGTTTATAAACTACTGGGTACTGGGACCAATAGAGAGTCTGACTGCAGAAAGATGGCAAAGCATTTTATACGAAATCCGAAGTACAGATTATTCAGGGAAAGAGCCACAGCCATACTGTAACGGTATTGCCTTCGAAATAAAACCAGCACATTGTCTGTATGTTGTGTTTCTTATTATCTACTAGGAATCTATATTTTATGTTAAGAGTTTTAAACTAACACTCTTAATGCTACCTTCTCCCAGGTTACCATTGGGAAGTCTGTTTCCTTCTTTACCGGGCAGAGAACTGTACATGCGTGGAAGCCTGGGAAGCAACACACGTGTGTCTGCTCACTTGCCTGGAGTCTACATACTTTATGGTTAGCTTTCACTCATCTTAGACCAGTGGCTCTTAAGCTGGGGGTCACAACACCTTTGACAAACTCTACCTCCAAAAATATTTACATTATGATTTATATATTAGTAGGAAGATCACAGTCATGAAGTAGCAACAAGAATAATTTTATGGTTGGGGTCACCACAACATGAGGAGCTGTATTAAATGGCTACAGCATTAGGAAGAACCACTGACTTAGACTAAACTAAGTTACTGAAGTGAGGAATTCCTGCCCACCCAGTCGCTGCCTATTTGTCCATCCCAACCCTTCACCAAAACAAAACACAAGAAAAGCCAGAATCCACAGCTAGAAGACTCTTCCAGGGTCCAGTTAGACCCTGATGGTGTCCTGAAAGAAGAGGGACTTAACCACATGGCGATTGTTTTACCTGCTGCCACCAGCCACTAGAGAAGGTCATCAATTTCTGAAACTCATAGTCTATGAAAATAGTAAAAAAGAAAGTTACTGGACAGAAGACAGACTACAAATTCCAAACATTCAAGAAGTACAGGCCACAGGAGCTACCTATCCCGGCACTACTGACTGCACAGAAACTCAGTGTTAGCTGGTGACAGTCATTGTCAATTCAACTCTATCAGCCTTGTAATCAAGCAAATTCCTCTAGAAATACCGCAAAAGCCTTTCAGTCATGTTCTTCATGTGCAATGCTTTGTCCTTTCCTGTATCGGCACTAGCATTTAAGTGGAAAGTTGGGGAAGACTGAGCCAGGACCCGACAGCCAGAAGACACTACAAGCATGTTCCTTTGTCTTTTAAGTCCAAGATGCTATAACAATGATAATGGGTCATAAACTCAAAAGGAGTGTGTGTGTGTGTGTGTGTGTGTGTGTGTGTGTGTAGCTCTAGGGCACCTTTCTGCACCATAGGGGGCACACCTGTTGCTCAGCAATCAAGCGTGGTGACTCTCAAGGGTAGTGATTCTCCCATATGCAGGGCATGTGTGCAGAGGACAGGGACAGACATTTCTTTGGCAGCTGTTTGGAAGGTCAGAAGCAAAGGGAGAAAGAGCAACGGAGGAAAGCATTAAGGATGTGGAGTAGAATCTGTGTAGAAAAACACACAAATAGTAAGGAGTAAATGGGGAATTAATACCTGGGACGTGGTACAAAAGAATGGGTTCCAAGTAAAGGGACAAGAGGGGAGTCTACAAATAGTCAGTGGGGAGAGGAGGCCCCACTGCAGAGGACACGCAGTTCCATTTTGTTCAGACTGATTTAGCACCACCAGAAAACAGCAAGGAAACATGAAAGCCAGGCAATTTATCACAGTTATCATTTCCCCTGATAAGCATTTCTTTGTTTAAACAAGTGCCCATTATAGGAAACAAGGCCGCAATTGTATCAACAAACTCAGCTTCTACTGAGATGCCCTGCAAAGAAATGGGGGGAAATCGAAAGAACAGATAAAGACATGTTTGGTCTTTCGAAAAAGATACAGTGACAGAGCGGCAGTTTCCACTCTTTATTTTAAATATCAAAATAGACTTTCAGTTCATCTGTTTTCCGCAGTGTCCACACATGAGAAGCGAGCAATGATGCTTAGAATTTTCAACATCAGTAAAATATGTTGTATAGCAGGATTTTGGTGAATTTTGGCAGCTGCTTGAAGCAAGATACAAGCAATGTGGGGAGGAGGGCAGACTGCCTTTACCTTGCTGCTGGACTGTGCATAAGTGCACACACACTTGTGTGCATCTAGACAGCAGTCAACAAAACTCTCTTTCTACCCCAATCCAAGGGACAGAAAGCAAGAATTCCAGGAGCCAGGGCAACCTGAAGGCAGCTAGTAAGGTCTTGGAATTTTTTTGGCCATGGAGGGGCAGTGGGGCCCTGTCACAAGGTTGGACCTCTGGGGTAGCACAGCCCCAGAACAGCGAATTGGTTTTGAGCATCATCACTTAAGCAGACAGGGCCTCAGATTTCCCAATGCGATGCTCTGTGGCTCCTCTGCGAATCTGTGAAGACTGAGTTCTGGCTATGGTATTTTAAATTGTAAACACCTGTTGACTATCCCTTGTACCATGTGCTAGGGACCAGGCTTGCTTCAGATGTTTTTTCAGATTTGGAGAAATTTGTGTGTGTGTGTGTGTGTGTGTGTGTGTGTGTGTGTGCGCGCGAGCGCACGCTTGTGTTTATGCGTGTATAAACATACAAAGAAACATCCATACCTAAACATACATACATGTGTGTGCACACACATGCAAACACACATACATACACAGATGAAAAGAGAGATGAAGCCTCAACATGAAATTCACTTATATCACACACACACATGCCTTGTATACAAAGCCTAAGCGTAATTTTTTATAATATTTTTAATGCATCTGCCCTTGACTAGAACCCATCACATGAGATTAAGTCTGGAATTCTCTACTGTGGTATAATGTCAACATGAATTAGTCTGAATTTTTCCACTGGAGATGCTCAACCTATATTCTCTCTCTTTTCTGACATCAAAATGTAATTGTATCATTTCCATCTTTTGCTTCCTCCCCCTAATAATTACCATGCACACCTCCACCTTGATCTCTCAAATTCATGACCTCTATTTCATAATTATTATTACATACATGCAAATATTTATTTCTAATAAGTATTAGAAATAATATCTAATTGTTATAGAACTGCTCAGTCCATAACTTTGTGTGTGTGTGTGTGTGTGTGTGTGTGTGTGTATACAGGGTAATTTTTATTGAAATAGTCTTTCTCAGGAATGAGTCTCCAGATAGCCAATACCAAGAGGTCAGCCCTGAAATCATATATAAAAATTATCCTGAATTTTGGTACTGTAGATTATTTGGCAAGTATCTAAACATCCACAAGAAAAGCTTGCTTTTCACAAACCCTTTGTGAAACCGATAGGACAAAGGCAAACAAAGCCTTGGGTGCAGGCTGCCAAGCTGACAAGACAGGTCAGGAAGCAGCTCAGGGGAGGGACCATCACCTGAGAAATGCAGAGACACAGCTGTCAATCACTAGGGAAGAAGTTGCTGCTTGGAAAACACAGGGAAAGGGCGGGACAGCCTGGCAGGCAAGCTTGTCAGGAGGTGCCCAGCAGAGGATGGGACAATGAGTGGTGGCTTGGGGCAGGAATTCTGCTACCTTCCGATCTCAAAACTGGACCGAGTTAAAACTTTTCAGATCTGGGGTTCTTACGTGTAAGATGGAAATTGTGGCTGCAGAGATGGTAGCAGAGACTAAATGGCATCTCATATCCTGAAACAGGCGGAAGAGAGCCAGCTGTCCCAAGGACATAATTGTATGCAGTTAAAGGTCACCCTTGCTAATGGTGCTGCTTAGGAAAGCCTGCTGAATGTGGCCCAGGGCTCCTCACCCTTCACAGAATTTGAGCCATCATGAAGTACAGGCCTTACAAAGTTTCTCCACAGTCAGCTATCCAAGAGATGACCATAGTCCGCCAAAGCCCGTTTACATTCATCCATTAATTCCATGGACTCTGAATGGAGTCTTTTCACCTGCGGTTAGAATGAACAAATCAGACTCAAACTAATCTGTTTTGTGAAACTTGTGAATCAAAGATTAAAGGCAAGAGGTGATCTCCACAGACAAGAAAGAGCATTGGACAGCCAGAAAGAATGGACCTCAGGGAAGAGGAAAATAATGTCACATCCGGGACCCAGAGGAGTGGCCCCATAAGAACCCACGTGCCCAGATACTGACAGAGCAGTGGGTGAGATCAGAGCATGGACAGGCTGGGTGTCTCTGATCTTGGTGGGAAGCGAGCTGCCACGAGTGTTAGTTCTTTAGTAAATGTGTATTGACTGTCTCCACATTCCTGAGAGATTTTCAGGTCACTCCCTAGAGCCAGACCTTCACCCTTGCCAATTGCTCTCAATCCAACCTTCCACCAGTGCCTACAAGTGAAGTGCTGGGTCACGAAACAGCCCTAGCCTTCAAGCTGCTCTCTCATTTCCCATTGTCCCTACTCCTGGTCACAGTTGATCTCCAAATCTTTGAAAGAATAATCTCCAACGTTTCCTTCAAATATCATCTTAAAATGACCCGTCTCATTCACCTTTGTTCTCACAGATTGTGCGAGGTTGAGAAGATAAGTTTAGTTTGAAACCTAAACTTAGAAAAACCATCTTGGAGACTTGACAAGGGGGATAACTACATAGACACACACAGACACACACACACATACACCTCTCTCTCTCTCTCTCTCTCTCTCTCTCTCTCTCTCTCTCTCTCTGCTGAGTCATCAGAAAAGGTCAAGGCAGCAGCAGGAGAGGGTCGACAGAAAGTGACACTTGGAACCACCATGCCTTGGGTTGCCTCATGATGCCAGAACCTGCTTTGTTCCGCTTGCCCTCGGAGGAAGACATGTGGACCAGAATTTTACTGCTGCAGACTCATTTTACAAAGCAGAGCTGCTTTTCATACTCCTTCTCGATGGCCAGGAAATAATAATACATTGTGTACATGTGGGTTGACTACTTCAGAAAGGGGGTAAGAATTAATTTCAAATCCATCACATAGTTTCAAGCTATTTCCCATGAGACTTCCTGCCAGGCCACTGCACTGGAAGCCATAATTTCCATATTTATAGAAAACAGCAGTTCAGCCAAAGTGGTACATTGTGTCCACACAGTGAGACCGCACTCCGGGAAATGGGATTAACTCACACTATCATCGCTAGTGTCTAGGGTCTTTTTAAGAAAACTATAATATTTGACCCCTTAATTCAGAGAGTTTCTTTAAATGTATCAAGCCTTAGCAAAGACTATAATTTAAGGAACTGGTTTCTAACTTAATAAACTTCCTTGCCAGCTAAACTAAAATGTTGATATCTGTGCAGGGCATAGTAAGCGAAAATAGAAACAAAAGGTTGCAGTTGGTGCTTTCGCTTCAATCCATATATCTCGCAGCAACACCAGGTCTTTACTTATTTATGGTTCTGTACTGATTCTCCAAGGCTGCTGCACAATCTGTTTGTACGCTATAGATAACTTGTTCGGGGGTGGATAGACGTACAGGTGAATCTGTATTTAGACGGGGGCGACTTGAGTCTAATAAAGGATGACGTGCTGGAGAAAGGCATCTAAAAAGCAAGTTAAACAAATCACGGGTGGTGCTGACGTTGTGTGACTAAATCATGAAAGGTCCAGGCACAAATTCTAAACTTTCCAAAAATCTGCTATTTTATTTATGCTTATTGCACAAAACATATGAAACCAAAGTTTCATAATAAAATTTCGCGTTGGCTGTAGACAATGACACCTGCGAGAGCCACGGATGTGAGCCTGTTCCACCCTGACTGGAGGTCAGAGAGTTTGAGCTTATGTTTGCTCTTTCAAAGTTGTTCACAACAGGTGTGGCTACAAACAAGCGATTCTGACTTGGGGTGCGGTTAATTAGTATTTTGTGTATGGAGCTGAATCTGCTCCACCTGGACCAAAGGTCAGAAAATTCAAGTCTACTCCTTATATCATGTTAACGAAGTCTGTTGCCTCCCCTCTCCCCTTTTGGAGTGAAGTGTATAAGTGTGTGGAAAATAAAGGTGGCCAGATTTGGTATTCACTCAATGTCCCTCCCGCTGCTGTTCTGTGCTTTTGTCTCTTATTTCTCTCATATCTCTGTTCCTTTTCCTTAATAACTCTAATCCTCACGTTCCTAGCCTGTTACATACGAATTCCACCAAGGCTGGTCCTCGACAGACACTAGCCTGAGATACCCAGCATTCAGTTAGATTTATATTTGTTAACGAAAATCAAAGTCAAACACACTGACTGGACGATTGGAGTTGGGAGCAGCACTACATCTTCAGCAGTGATGATCTTCTCTCCCCAGCAGCCTTCACTGTAACCGTGACAACCTGAGCATCGCCCAGCACAGCTTCATGTTGAAAAGTCCCCTCCTAGCCTGGGTGAGGAAGCACATGACTATAGTGCCAGCTCCAGGACTGCAGTGACTGCAGCAGAAATTGGAGATTAAGACTGTCTCAAAACCACAACAGTGAAGTAAGACAAGCACACGGTATAGCTTCAAGAGATTTATTTAGTTTTTTTCAATAAAGTTTTAAGTAAAAGTGTTATCTATAGTTAAATTTAACACGACTAACCAAAACTATATTCTGACAAAATACCAAAAGTTATCTTAAAATATTTGTCTAAATGTGTTACACTAAAGGTAGACTATAGGCCCTCTAAATGAGTTTTAAAGCATGTACTGAAATTTACACCCTATGGGAAGCTTATAGTTTACTAAACCTGTTATGGAAGGAAAACGCAAACATCAGTCGTTACTCCCCTGCAAATCTGGGATGGTGGGTATATTTCTTTCATATTTTAACATTTTAGAAAGGATGAACTTCTAGAAACAGTATCTGCAAGGAGTTGGCTATGTTCTTTTCTTCTTCCTAACACAGTTACTGTATGCAGAGCCGTGGTGAATTAGACATGAGAAAACATACCTACTACCTAACAGATTCTTCTAGATCCTTGCACAAAAGTCCTTAACCAACAGTCTCAGAGCACTGGACCGATTCCTAGAGAACCAGGTTTTAGAATGTAAAATACCGAATACAAATCAATTCAACTTTAATCATGTGATACTTTATATAACTCACCAAATGCAAATACAGCACTCTCCAATGAAACAAAGCCAGCGTCCACCCGCCTGTTCAATGACAGCCTGAGGGTGCCATGTACCCTCTGGCTGGAGTGCCCAGCACTGCCGCTAAAAGCCTGAGACCAGATGAGTTCAGTCGAAGGGAACGAGTGAGGTATATTGTCATCAAAGATGTATAGCCTTCAATAAGCCCCATGACCACTGATTTAGAAAACATACATTGACACACACAATCCACAGGAAAATCAACAGTGTCATTGATCCTGCCTTGGCCAGAGGCAACAAGTGAATTATTAAGTCCATTAGTATATATTTTCATTAACCAGAAATCATTTCCATCGTTATGTCTCCATTAAATACTGGCTGATCAAATATTTAAGGGACATAAATTTAGAGAAATCAAAAACAAATCTGTCTCATCCTTAGCAGATGAGACCCTGGTCGTCTCTGTCTACAAATGTGGCTTTAAGGGCCTCAAAACTACTGAGTCCAAGGAGGTGACCTTAGAAATCCTTCAGCAAATAAGAAACAATGAATAAACCCAGGGGTCACAACTCCCTGCCGCACGGTTCTGTCCCAGTGGTTTGGATACCTCCTTTGGCTAGAACACTATCACAACATGATCCTGGAGGAGACATGGTTCTGCCCTCGAAGCCTGTGAGTCTTGGTACTGTCTTTGGGACTTCAATCATGGCAGCTGCAGTGCAGACATGCAGGGAACACAGAGCAACAGAAAACATTAAACAAAGAAGTCCGAAGCACCTCCCAAGAGACTTCAAATTGAAAGAAGCACTCGGTTTGACAAAGCCCTAAAACACAATCAGAACTTGCAAAGGCCACGCTGATCAGTGACAGCGGCTACATAAACTGGATGTTTACTGGGAGCCGGTGTTATGTGAGGTCGCTAGGCATCATCCTAATTTTACACAAGAAGACTCGGTTGGGGCTAGGGTGGTGTCCTGACTATAAAGAGCACCGACATGGCACACGACCATGAGTCACTCCAGTTCCCAGGACTCTATGCTCTCTTCTGAATTCTGTGTGCACCAGGCATGCGCATGGTGCACATATAGGCAAATGCTCATACCCATAAAATAAAGTAAAAATATCTAAATAAAAATTTTAGAAACTTGCTTAACAACTTCTCGAGAAATCTATATATATACACATAAACACATATATTAATAACAATTATTATATAATTGAGCTTCTAGTTTCAAAAGATCATATATTGGTTCTTTAAAAAATACTCCTGATCTCCTGCATGAGCACACGCGCGCACGCACACACACACACACACACACACACACACACATCCCTACAAGCACTAGAGTCCAGCATTGTCTCCCTTCTAGTCTGCCTGTCCTGAATATCCCAGAATGAATCAGTTGATGAAGCTGAAATACTTGCCTTATTGAGTCAGTCATTTGTTGATAAATAAGTATATCAATAAAGTGAGAAACCGGGAGAATTTAAACAAAAACATTTCCAACACATTAGGCTTTAATTACTTGTAAACTGCAGTAATTATTGGAGGGAGGATATTTTTAGAAAGGCAATTAAATTTAGCCAATGGACATCACCGACACTAAGGTCCCTGAGACACAAAAGATTTTCAAAGAGAAAGAGAAATCAGCAGAAGGGCCCAAGAGATGGCCACAAAAGATCAGAGACCAATTTGCCTCCCTATTCTAGGAGAAGAAAGCACAGACCTCATTTTCCCAAGATTCTGAGAGGATTGCATTCCTTGACTTAATTAAGTACTATCTCAAAATGCTGACCCCACAGCTGGGAATGACTCGCTGTGGTCTCCAGAAGTCCTACTGGAATATCCACTTTCTGGTCTCTAACAGAGACCAGAGTTAGAACTTACCAATATTCTCATTTATACGATAACTGTGTTTTTCTAAAAGTTGTGTATATGTGATCATAAAGAATCTAAGAAGAAGAAAAATACAATAAGAAGAGGAGGAAGAGTTCATTTCACAGTCTTTCATAGTAAAACAATTAGAAATATGTGCTGTTCAAAAACATCTTCCCGCAACACTGCAGGAGCTTCCCTACTGCAGGACCAGGTTCTCGTGGGCGAGGGTTCGACTATGAGTCTCCTCTCTCAGGGGTCAGCATGGACTGGGATGGGCAGGGAGTCCCTGGGTCTCTACTGTCTACTCTCTGGTGCGAATGAACGGAGGAGCCTTCTAGTGACCATCATCAGCTTAGATACTGCAGATCCAGCATGGCTTCCTCCCCATGGGAGGTGGATGTCTCATTCATTGTGAGCTGAACTAAACACAAACAAAGCCAAGCATGATCCAGTGGCCATCATGAACAAGAAACTTAAAATAACTTTAACACAGCTTCCAAAGTGTTCTCTTCCTTTGGAATAGCTAATATTTTTTTTAATGTTTTGGCACTCAAGTAGGAAATATTTAGCCCAAATCTACCAAGTAAAATTTTTAAACATTTTATATAGTCTGAAGACATACTAAATATATATACACACCATCTAAACAAACACAAATCAATTGTGCTGCTGTATGCATGGACAAATAAACATATCAATAGGTGACACATATCACCTATAATAGGAGTTGGCGTCCTGATATGAAGCAGCGAGGATGATCACTGTGGGCATCTTATATTTGCCCTCCATCATGCCATCTGTTGAAACACATTAACTTTAGTTCCCTTTCCCTCACCCTTCCAGACATGCCTGCCTTTGTAGTAAAAGTGCAATAGCCGCTTGTTTCGAAGATTACATAATTTCTTTCTCTTACAGGAGCCTGACTGGCCTTCCTCTTATGATGCTTGCTCAGCCCATTCCCACTGCAAAGCCTTAAAGTCACATGTCTGATCTAAAAGCCTCTCTTCTCCTTTTCATTGGAGAGATTGATTAAATTGATAAAAATAGAATCCCAACCTGTCACAGCTCTTTTAGTCATCTTAATTAATTGTAATTAGTTTTTAAATATTCAGATCCTGATTTCCCATAAAACCAAGGGCACGCACATGCGTGCGTGTGCGAGCGTGCACACACAGACACACACACACATGAGCTGTCATTATTTCTCAGAAAGGTAACCAGCCATTCTTCCCCGTGGTCTTTCACACTTTCAACTCTGATTAGTATGTGTGTAGTTGGTAAATAATTGAATTAATTTTATAGTGAGTGACATATTTTAAATTCTGCGGAGCATTTTATTCTGGGAATTCAAAGCAGCCCTTGCTTTTCCCAAGGTAGCTCTGTGCATGCCTACAATAATAAGTTGGAGCAGATTCTTGACTTTCCCATTAGCATCTAACAATTTATGAGCTTTTGATATCCATGGGATGATTTTTAAATGATGATTTTAATTCCCCAGTGCACCTAGATAACTAGAAAAATAATAGACAATAAATGAGTCCTTTAGAAAAGGAATTTAACTAAGAATTTAAAGCTTCACCCAAGCTGAAAGTAATCAAAAAAATCTTATAATGGTCCTGAACTGAATTCAATATTCTTTTTACATTATTAAAGGAATACATCAGCCTCAAGTAACTTATTTCATGCAGGATGCACAACTACTCCATGATGTAGTAATCATTATCTACAATTTATAGATGAGAGAGCGGAGACTCGGATATTTAGGCCGAATGGCTGTTGTAACAGCTGTGTGCAAAGCCATGGTCACAGTCCCATGCCAACCCCTGATGGAATATGGGTCCTTGAACTTTCCTATGAGCCTACAAAGTATACTCTGCGCTTAACTGTCTATGGATTATCCGACTCACTTGGGGCCAATTTTTCACTGACTACTCACTGAGTAGGCAGTAATAGTCTTTTATCTTTAATAGTGACTATTTAAAATGGCAATTCATTTTAGGACCTAATTGAAGAATCAAATATAAAGGAATTTGCACGCTAAATAATAATTTTCCTATTAAGGATTTGCTTAGAATCGAAGGAAAGGTTATATTTTCCTAAACAGAAATCTTTCCGTAAGCACCAATCAGTACCATCCATTGTCGGAGCACAGAACTCATGCTTTCGTTTGCTCTCATTTGATGAAAGACAACTGCATGCCCCTCACACATTCCATGGAAATAACTTTTCATTAAAATGACATTTAATTACCAATTCTTTGGAAGTTCTGAATGCTATGGAAACTGTTTTTTTTTTAACATCAAGTTTGATTGAACCCTAATCCCAAATTATTGAGCTGAATTTTAGATGAAGCGAAGGATTCTTTCCTTCTCCTTGCTCAGAACTTATCAACTCACTGGTACAACACTACAGTTAAGAAAAATAGTTTGAGGATGATGATTAGAAATACAGCTAATCATTCTATTGGAAAGCAATTCTCATCTGTAACATTACAGGTCCCAAAGGATCTTTTCACTAACATTTATAAGGCCAGGAGCCTACAAGGGTGGAGCTTCTATCTCCCTCCGGGCGAGGAAATAGTTGTTTCTCGGACATCTTCCCTGGGGAGAATGCTGGCATGTTTGCAGCACCCTTTTATCTGACTGGTGATTTCCTAAAGACTCTATACTGTCTTCAGCGGTGATGCAGATCCACCAGGCTAGGAGCGCTGTGCCCTGCTCCAGCCGAGCTAGGAAACAAGGGAGCCAGTGAACACACAGAAGCTCATGATACCCATTATTCCAGGAACAGTACCGCCCTTTGTGTCTGCTCTAGTTCTGTGACTTATTGCCAGCACCACGAGATGCTGGGGACTTGTTGACTTACACGCAGTATCTTAGTTAGGGCTCCATTGCTGGGAAGAGACATCAGGACCATGGCTACTCTTACACAAGAAAACATTTCACTAGGGCTGGCTTACAGGAGCAAAGGGTTAGCCCTTTATCACCGTGGCAGGACACAGGAAGACATGCTGGAGAAAGAGCTGAGAGTTCTACATCTGGACTGGCAGGCAGCAGGGTGAGCGAGCAAGCCACGGGGTTCTGCTTGAGCTGAAACCTCAAAGTCCACATCCAGTGACACGCTTTCCCCCCACAAAGACACACCTACTCCAACAAGGCCACATCTCCTAATAGTGCCACTCCCTATGGGCCTTTGGGGACCCCTTTCCATTCAGACCATCACAGGCAGGGTAAAGTCTCAAATGTCCCTGACAGACAAACTTATCAGTTTCTACTCCAGTAAGTACCTGTAGGTGCTCACTAAGTTCAAAAGATTTTTAACTTAATATCTGCTATTTATGCCTAAGCAATTAGATACAAACCCATTAAAGGACAGCATCATAATTCAGTAAATGTTTTGCCACTAGAAGTTGATGATAAGACTATTCCTGAAAACAATGTCCTGGAGAAATCAGGCTGTAGCTGAGCTGGAAGCATTCTCCATAGTGGCTAGTCTTTATGATCCCAGGCAGTGCTATACATGCTATTGGGAAAATAAGGAAGTCATCAACTGTTTTACTCATCTCTGAACCCTGTGAGTCACAATAAATGACCTATCAGAACTCATGCTTGGTTCTGTAAACCAGGTCAACGTCCCTTGGCTGAGGAAGTCACAGGCTCTAGGAACAAACCTACTACTATTGTTTCGCTGGACATCATTCTGTCATCTAAATATTACACTTACACCAACGGATTAGCATTGCCTTCTCAAGAGAAACACAATACCGTAGCAGCTGGTAGCTAAACAGAGACCCATAACTGACCAGAGTGGCAAGAATAAGATGGTGGAATTCTAGGCCCCAATGAGCATAGTGCCTGCTCCAGGGTTCATGGAGCATCGCGGTTGAGGTGGAAAGAGTGCGGGATGGCAGAGGATGTGGGATGTGAAACAGATGGATGTCGTCTGAACATGACAGCCATCGTACTCATAAATTCACGCGAGCTGTGGTTATTGCACACGACTGGGGCCATCACTATTTCATCACGGATGAGGGAGGGGGCCTATGAGGCCCCACCTGACCTGGAGGGACCACTGGCCATGCTTTTGCGGGGAAGGGTGTCACTTTCATCAGTGGTGTAGACACAGATTGCCCTTGCTGTGCTGAATAGCTTCTCATTCACGCTAATTAAACCCAGTCAACCACACACGGAAAAAAAAAAAAAAAGACACCAAACTAGGAGGGGGACCTCTGGGCAGAGTACCAGTGGAAGAAGGAGGAGATGGTGGCATGAGTAAAATTCATTATATGAATGCATGGAAATGTCAGACAACTTCTAAGATGGGGGGGCGGGTCAAAAAAGAAAAATAGAAATGAGATTGTCTAGCCACCTCTGCTACCAAAATAATCACCGTTGGATTATTAAAGTCCTGGTATATACACCAAAGACAAGCTATCCTTCCCACATCCTGACGGATTGCACCCTTTCATGGGCTGACCTGCAAAATTCCTGCAATCAGTCAGTCTCCCTTGGAAGCCGTGCAGAGATGATTTCCTATCTCAATCATGCTGTTCAGTTCAGCTCAGGGTGACCAAAGCCAGACAGCATAAGGGCTCTGAGGTTATGATATTTGCTCCCCGCTTCACTCCACTTACTCCATGGGTACTTATCACCAACAGTTCAGTTCTCGGTGTTCACTTGGTCCCTTCTCACATTGGAGATCTAGACAAGCACTGTTTAGATCCTCTCTTCACAGAGGCTGACCCAGGTTGAGACCTAACAAGCAAGTAGACTTCTCTCTACTTCACGGGACACACGAGTTCAATAAAACCTTAGCATAGTACACAGTATAGAGTATCACCAATGCTAGCACTTCAGAGGAAAGGGCGTTTCCCAGGTCAAGACATCTTCTATATCTCCAGGCTCTTGGGATAGATAGTTCTGTCTGACCGTAGTGGGGTCTGTTCTGAGTTTGTAGGGTCCCCAAAGTAGAAACCGTGAAACCCTAACAAAACACACATGTTCATAAAAACCGAGACTCTGTCATTCAACAACAACGTTGACCCTCTTGTAAGCTCCTTCAGCTACTCACTAATTTCCCCGTGAGAGGTAGAGGAACACCATGGTTAGGTAGCAGGACCAAGGGCCTGGAGTTTTTAGTTTTGGCTCAGTCACTACCTAGGTAATCAATCATCTGTGTCTTCGTTTTATCATCTATAAAACAAGGATAAAATCGTACTTCTAAATACATGGTGATTGTAAATACACAAGCAAACTTCTCCAAGCAGCTATAAACACAACACATATATAATCTCCCATAACCATTTTATCACTACAGCTGCCACTGAGTCTTCTCTGGACACACTGGCCACTGGTCCCATTTTGTTTAGCAATCTGATCTCCAAGCGAGGCCAATTCTGCCATTAGGAACAAAGCTGGTCAAGAGGAAGGCAATAAGTTTCACACTTAGTTCTCAGACTCTCTCTCAGTAAATACCCTGGAAGAGAAATGGCGCTTTGGCCTGGTACCCTTGCATCGTTCCATTGTTGTTTTCATACATCCATGTGGGAGAAGAATGATGCCACACATTCCCACATAAAATGTCCAGAAGCTTCCCCCTGGAATCTACACATGATACCTAACATGCCAATAAAAAAAAAAGTTTGTAGACCTTTGAGATTGTTCAATTTATCTAAGTAAACTCAATCTAATCACCCTAGTCCTTAAAAGCAGAGAGCTTTTGTGGTGACCTGAGACACATGGGAAAGATGTGACCATCCATCTTCTGGCTTTGAAGATGACTGGGTACCACAAGCTAAAGCACATGGGTGGCCTTTACCGTCTGGAGACTAGATTCTTCTCCTCGGATTCTCTAAGAAACATAGCACTGCGGACACTTGTGTTAGACCCAGGTTCTGTTGCTCAAGCCTGTGAGGCTATCCTGATTGCTGCTACAATAAGGGAAGACAAGTATGGCTCTCTTATGGTCTGAATATGAAATAGCCCCCTAAAGACACCTTTGACTTTGGGGTCCTCAGCTGGTGGCATGGCTGGGGAAAGTTATAGAAACTTTAGAAGAAGGGTCACTGGTGGAGTGGGCCTCCTAGTTCAGCCTTGGTTTCCTGATCCCTCAAGATATAAAGCAGCTGTCTTACATGCCCACTGCCCCAGCCTGGGATGCTGACCCTGCCACATCTTCCATGCTATGATGGGATGAACCTCTTAAACCATGAGCCAGAATAGATCCTTTTACCCTTGAGTTGCTTCTCTTGAGGTATTTTATCATATTGATGAGAATAAATGAGTCTCATTTTATTCTCCTTCTATAAAGAGACCCAAAGCTAGGTACTGCACTAAGGGACTAAGTAACAGGAAAACACAAATTGCTCATTCATTCATTCATTCATTCAAACATTCATTTACTCACTTGGTGTGTTAAAGTCCAGACACTGCTTGTATGCTCCATAACTGCAAAGGAAATTGGAGTTTGGCTTTCACTCCCATGGAGCTCACAGTCCAGAGGAAAGAGACAGACACTGAACAAGCCATCGATAAATTAATTACCAACGGTGACCAGTGTAATGAAGAAAACGAGTTGGGATTATGAAGTGGAAGCGCCAAGGCCAGAGCTCAGAAGTCAGTCTTCCCAGACTGGGTGGGTGTAAGACTCTCCTGGCAGTGGCAGCTGAGCTAATATCTGAAAGGAATAAGGAGCCAGAGAGGCAAAGATCCAGGACAGCTTGTAAGACATTAGCCCACGGGTGGCCTGGCCCCCCTCAGAATCTGCAGGAGACAAGATATACCATGCTTAAAAATTGATACCACTTCTGGCGGCAAGGATAAGTACACTGTGAATTGCTACTCTCATTTTCCTGTCCTCACTCTTCACAAACATGACTTTAAAGGCTTTATTTTTTAACATATTTTATGAAGAGTGTAAAGGCTGCACTGTCCCAGGGTCCCTGGCCATCATTCTCAGCAGGACTGCTGTTCTCCCTAGCTGAATATGGATGGAGCTAGAGACCCTGCAAAGGCTGCCTGCCTTTCCCTGGAGGAATCTCCCAGTGCCACCGTGCTCATAAGTGACATGGGCCATAGAATCCTCGGCTCGGGCTCAGACTTGGAGCACCAGTATCTCTGTGGACCTCAGCTGGCTCCACTGGGCACCTCATCCTGACAAACTGACCCAGGTTTGGAGGAGGTGGGTAAGGGGATACAAGCCTATCTCCTGTCACATCGCATCGGATATAGTCTTTGGTAAGTGGATCACAAATGCAGAAAGCAGGCCACTCAGAGCGTTTATTGAGCAGTTCTCGGGTCCAACATGTATGGTAAAATAGTGAAAACAGCTTCAGTTCAGTGTAAGATTCAGTATCAGCTGGTACAGCTTCTCACACTTTCCTCTTCCAGAGATCCTTTATGCAAGAGAGAGAAGTCTCGGGTTTACTCCCCGACTATCCTAGACCTGCAAGGACAACCTGGCACCCTGCAACTGCCTCTTATATCTGGTGACAGCTCCTTCCATATCCACCTTCCTGCATGAGTTGTGTGAGCTGAGATAAACCAGATCTCAGCCCTGAAGAGCCCTGCTCATTCCTGCTGTTTCCTGTGTTAACACAATGAACTCCATGGCACGTTGAATCAATACTGGGCAGGAATACTTCCATGTGGAGCATGTGGAGTTGACACTTGGAGCAGTGAGAATTCATTGCTTCTGAGGTCTCAGAGTCATGATATCTGGATCTGCTTTCCAGCTCTCCTATATAATAACTATATGACCTTGAAGAAGACACTTGCCCGACCAGAGATCAATCCTTTTTTCTCTTTAAATTGAGGTCAACAGTAACACTCATTCTTCCTGCCTCAAAAGGTTCTCACAATTATAAAATGAGAAACACTTTGTAAACTATAAAACACAGTGTAAACTGAAAACCACCACCCTTCCCCCTTACGGCACTCATATGTGCTGTGACTTCAGGAGACAGGAATTCTCTGAGCAGCATCCACAAATTGGCAGCAGACCTTGGCCCTCCTCCCAGGTTTTCCCACGAATTCCTCTACTTCACACACCTACACCAACCTTCCACATACAGGTCACATCAGTATAACTACAACATTCTCTGGAAAATAATGTCCTCCAGGACACCAAGATCAAGACCCAGCTAGCATGGAACCCACTTCCAACCTTGGCCCTTGCTTTTTCAAACCAGGGCTACCAAAACAGCTTTTCGGTATTTCTGATCAGTTCCTTGTGGGATCAGCCTTTATTATTTGTCAAGGGACAGTTAATAATGTTTTTAGCTTTCAGACCACACATATCTCTGTGGCAGAATCCTTTTAAGATCAACTACCTTAAAATATATTGTTAAAATCCCCTAGCCCTAGAACTTGGTACAATGGCACACAACTTTAATCCCAGCAATCAGGAGAAAAAAGTAGATCGCCAACCTAGTCTACAAAGTGAGTTCCAGGACAGACAGGGATACACAGTGAATACCTACCTCAAAAGCAAACAAACAAAAAAACCAAAAACAAAAACAAAAGAACACTACTAAAGCTTAAATCCCACATTAAATCCCATACACTAATAGGGGGAAACTTCAACACTGCACTCTCACCATTGGACAGGTCTGTCAGACAGAAAGTTTAACAGAGAAATAAGGGAAATAACAGATGTTATGACTCAAATGGACTTAGCAGACATCTGTAGAACATTCCATCCAAATAGAATATACCTTCTTCTCAGCACCTCATGGAACCTTCTCAAAAAATTGACCACATACTAGGTAGCAAAGCAAACCTCCACAGATGATACAAAACAATTGGAATAACCCCATGTATCTTATCAGATCACCATGGCTTAAAATTAGAATTCAAGGGGTGCACCCACCCACTGAGACAGTGGGGCTGATCTATTGAGAGCTCACCAAGGCCAGCGGGACTGGGACTGAAAAAGCATGGGATATAACCAAACTCTCTGAACATGGTGGACAATGAGGGCTGATGAGAAGCCAAAAACAAGGGCACTGGGTTTTGATCCTACTTCATGTTCTGGCTTTGTGGGAGCCTAGCCAGTTTGGATTCTCACCTTCCTAGACCTAGATGGAGGGGGGAGGACCTTGGACTTTCCACAGGGCAGGGAACCCTGACTGCTCTTAGGACTGGAGAAGGAGGGGGTGAGGAGTGGGGGGAGAGGGAGAGGAGTGGGAGGAGGGGGAGGGAAATGGGAGGCTGGGAGGAGGCAGAAATTTTTTTTTCAATAAAAAATAAAAAAAAATTAGAATTCAACAGCAACAATAATTTCAGAAAACCCACAAACACATGGAAATTAAATAATGCCCATTTGAATCATCAATGGATCCAGAAAGAAATAAAGGCAGATACTAAAGACTTCCTAAAATTCAATGAAAATGGCCACACAACATACCCAAATTTATGGGACACAACGAAAGCAGAGGAAAATTCATAGCACTAAAGGCATACATAAAGAAGCTGGAAAAATTTAACACTAGTGAGTTAACAGAACGTTTGAAAACTCTAGAACAAAAAGAAGCAAACTCACCCAGAAGGGCTAGAAGTCAGGAAATAATCAAATTGAAGCTGAAATCAACAAAATAGAAACAAAGAAAACAATACAAAGAATCGAAGAGACAAAGAGTTGGTTCTTTGAGAAAATCAACAAAATAGACAAACTTTTATCCAAACTAACCAAAAGGCAGAGAGAGAATATCCAAATTAACTAAATCAAAAATAAAAAGGGGGGCATAACAACAGATACAGAGGAAATCCAGAGAATAATTAGGTCATATTTTGAAAACTTGTACTCCACAAAATTGGAAAACTTAAAGGAAATGGACATTTTTCTGGATAAATATCACTTACCAAAATTAAATCAAGACCAGATAAACAAGTTAAATAGACCTATAACTGCTAGAGAAATAGAAACAGTCATCAAAAGTCTCCCAACCAAAAAACAAAAACAAAACCCAGGGCCACATCATTTCAGCGCAGAATTATACAAGATTTTCAAAGAAGAATTAATACCAATGCTTCTCAAATTGTTCCACACAATAGAAACAGAACAAACATTGCTAAATTCTTTTTATGAAGCTACAATTACCTTGATACCCAACCACACAAAGATTTTACTAAGAAAGAGAATCACAGACCAATCTCCCTCTTGAACATTGATGCAAAAATATCCAATAAAATACTAAAAACTGAATCCAAGAACACATCATAAAAATCATCCACGATGATTATTTAAGTCAGCTTCATCCCAGAGATGCAGAGATGACTCAATGAAAATCTGTCATTGTAATCCACCATATAAACAAACTGAAAAATAAAAACCACATGATCATCTCATTAGATGCTGAAAAAGCCTTTGACAAAATACAACATCCCTTTATCATCTTGGAAAGAGCAGGGATACAAGGAACACACCTAAAACATAATAAAGGCAAGCCAACAGCCAACATCAAGCTAAATGGAGAGAAACTCAAAGTGATTCCTCTGAAATCAGGAACAAGACAAGGAACAACCTAAATGCCTCTCAACCGAAGAATGGATAAGGGAAATGTGATACATTTACACAATGGAGTACTACACAGAAGAAAAAAAATGACATCTTGAAATTTGCAGGCAAATAGATGGATATAGAAAACAGCATATTGAGTGAAGTGACCCAGACCCGGAAAGACAAATATCATATGTACTCACGTACTCACTCATAAGTGGCTTCTAGACATAAAGAAAAAAAAAGCAGCCCCCAAATCACAATCCCAGAACCTAGGCAACAAAGAGGACCCGAGGAGAGACATACATGAGTCTAAACTACTTGGGATGCAGTAAATGGCAAGATCTCCCGAGTAAATTGGGAGCATGGGGACCATGGGTGAGGATTGAAGGGGAGGGGAGAGGAAGGAAGGAGAACAGAAAAAAAAATACATACATATATGTGTGTGTGTGTGTGTGTGTGTGTGTGCGTGTCAATAAAAATAAAACAGAAAAAATCTCCTAACCCCTAACCCTCAGGCCTTAAGGAAGCAGACTGGATATTTCCTAGGACCACAGTGTGCCCATCCCTATTTCTTCTGATGTGGAGGGGTGTCTATTGTTGTTTGGGGGGTGGGGGGGGTTAATGGTGCTAAATAGGGAAACGGAAGTTTTAGGAATCAATGACCCTTTGGCATCCAAACCCCATGACTCAGATAAGCCTCCAGAAAACTGCCTCACTCCTGGCATTCTCTCAGGGACCTCAACATGGCCCCCTCCATCACATATTACATCTTTGATAATACTGAGCCATGGGAGCAATCAGAACATGCCCCAAAGTACAGCAGGCTCAAATTTCTTGGGCTCAGGGTGTGACTTCCATGTCCATAACTTGTCTATGACATGTAGGAGGGCACTCGGAGGTTGGAGTTGCCTACCATACCGTAAGGCAGGAAAAAATGCATCTCTGAGCCAGTCACAATATCCTGACATTTATTAGCTACTCTTATGGCTCAGTTCTCAAAGGAGAAGGGGTGAGGTGACAGGGGAGAGGGAAACAGAGAAGTGGGGAGGCAGGAAGAAGAAACGGAAACGCCAAGGGAAGAGGCAGGAAGTGAAACCATTGTACAATATTTTGTTGCAATGCCAATTATCACAAAATTGGGTTCCTGTCACTAAGTATTTAACCGCAAACTCATCACATACTGCCCTATGTATCAAAAGCAGGATTCTGTATCACTCACAATTTCTAAACAAACACAGTGGTTCTTCCTCTTGATATTTCCCCTCATCAGCAGGATACTTGACTTTGATGTGACAATTGTCATACATTCTCTGGGTCAAGGCCTACAGACCACCTAGCCGTAGAGTCATTGACAAGGACCCTGGCCCACAAATGAATGAGAAAAATCAAGACATCTTGTTCCCCTGGATCATTATCTCGCCTCTGCACTCACTCACGTGATGAAGAGAGACACCGATTTAGGACGACCCCTGCCCTTTGCCAGGCTGCACAATTCCAGGGAGCCTCGCCTACATTTAGAGTGAGCGTCCATAGGGCAGCTCAACTTGGTTCATTCCGTGTAGTCACTGGTAGGAAACTCACACAGAGTTGAGGGTCACACAGTGCTGGTGACACTGCCACCAACTGAGCTTGTTGGCTGGGAGCGTTTGGTCATTGCCCCTTAAAGAGCAGAGATTTTGAGAGAATGGTGAGGTACCTCAGAGACACAGGAAGCAGGGGAGTCCTTGAGGCAGAAGAGATGGAGGGTGACTAAGTAGAGAAAGATGTGGTGGCAGAGAGACCATGGACAGCTTGATCCTTCCTAGGATGCCAGAGCAGACTGCCGCAGGGGAGGTGGAGTGTCTGCGCCTTGCAAACAATGTGTCCCCAGGGTCCGAGTAGAAAAGTCTTGATTTGTATCCTGGACAGAAGGGTTTGGGAAACCTTACTGGAAACTGATGGAGGAGGCAAGTGGCTAAGCAGCCAGGATCCAGTGATGAGGTTCTAATGGTCCAAAAGGGAAAGAAAAGAACCCGGCGACTGGTTGAGGATGCTCAGAGAAGAGAAAATCTGAAGGTGCCTTGAAGATGCATGGCAGATCCTCAGAACAGATTGGAAGGGGGAGGAGAAAAGGTCACTGCAGAATCCAGGATGACTGGAGCTCCCTGCCTGGGGAAAGGATGGATGGCTGTGTTTTAGTTGCCAAGACAACAAGGCTAAAAGGCAGCCTGAGAGGCCCCAGAGCCCTCTCTGGGATGCTCTTGCTCTCCATAATGTTGTGAATGGATCTTCTCCCACCTACAAGTATAATATGTCCTCTCTTACTCAAGATGTGTTCGGCACTCAAGTGACTCACCCCCCATTGTAGCAGGATGCTGTACCCTGCATTCAGGCTTCTGAACCACATATTTCCCAGCATTGTTAGTGGAGGCAAACCTCTGTAACATCTAATCCAAACCCATTTACAGGAAAGATAAATAAAAGTATTTCAACATTTCTTTTTGTGCATAACTTTTTTAGACACAGGGACATTACGGGAGAGGGCTGCCTTGCTTATGGAGAACATACAATATCTCTTTTTTTCTTTAGGAAACTAAAGATACTACAAATAAATTTGCAAACATATATTTCTTCAAAGCATTAATTTTTAAAGCGGCCAAAATTGCTAACAACCAGGGAAAGTACCGATTTATAAATTATGTTCTCAGCATACAGTATACATTGTGAATTTGCATGCATATTAAATGCAAATAACCAGAAGAGCATAACATTAAGGCTTCAAATTTATATGTGCAAAAGACAGTAAATTCTAACACTAAAATTCTTCCCAGAAAATATTAACTCCCCATATCCCAAGTGACTGTCACAAAGTCAGCTGAACAGTCTCACTGTGGAACTCCAGAAGTCAATTACCTAGTCCTGTCAAAATCTGCATCACCCAGGCTGGGAATGCAGTATGGCCCAGTCGGCAAAGTGCCTGCCTACCACACACAAATGCCGGGGTTCAATCCCTAGCATGGTGGACACTGTATCCCAGAAGGATCAAAGTTCAAGGCCATTCTTGGCTGCATACTGAATTCAAAGGCAGCCTGGGCAACATAAGACCCTGCCACAAAACAAATAGCAACCCAATTTTCACATAATTCATGTTCATAAGACGAGGCAGATTAGGTCACTGGCATTATGGGACAGAGAAAAAAGATGCTAACGTTGTCCAGATTTTCAAAAAATATTATTTTAGTTATAACTTAATAGAAAAATTAAAACATCAATAAAACTACATCAAGGAAAGAATCAGAATTCCACTATCAAGGTGACAACGCTGAGGAACCAGGCAAAATGCAACGAGCTCTGCTCTTTAAGTGCAGCGAAGTAGGAGCTGTGCAGTGACAGATGTAGCCCATTTGCTCGGTTAGATGAGTTTGGGGCACTAAAAACAGGCTGGAGGTTGCTGTGTATTTTTTAAAATGTTTATGGGTATTTTCCCTGCATGTATTTCTGGGCATATAGTGGAGACAGAAGCCAGAAGAGTGACGGATACCTGGAGCTGACATTATAGAGGGTCGTTAGCCTCCATGTGGGTGCTGGGAATAGAATTCTGGTCCTTTCCCAAAGCAGCCAGTGCTCTTAACCACTGAGCCATCTCTCTGGCCCCTAAGTGTTTTGTTGATGTTATTAACATCTGTAATCAGCTAAAATCAGGTAAAGGAACCAACTCTGGCTATGTGAATGAGCCTTGTCAAAGCAACTGAAAGTATTAAAAGCAATACCTGGGTTTCTAGGAGATGAAGAAATTGTGCCCCGGGACTAGAAGATGGAAACCCAGGACTGGCTCCCAACCTGCCTGCGTCCTCTATAGAGTTCAGACTCCATCAACACCAACTTCTGCCAGAGTTTCCTGACTATGGGCTAGGTTTGGACTTACTAGCTCCCACAGCTTCAATCTTATTTGTATAGGTATATACCTATAATACACACAATTTATATATTTATATACACACACTAGACAGCTGATAGATTACATAGATGGCTGAGAGGACAAGTAATAGATTAATAGATTTATTCTCAGCAAGGAATAGTGACTAATATAAAACGCAAAGCACCTCCCAGTTTTTGTTGTTGCTGTTTGGTGGATGTAGGAGCTATGGGTGAACTGACCTTGAGAGCCATTCACCTCGGTTGTTGAATAAGGACCTCCTTCTGGAACCTGGGGGTTGTCAATGAGGCTAGATGACCAGATCTAGCAAACCTCCAGGATCTGTCCTGTCTGTCTCTCCCTCTCCAGAGCTGGGATCACAAGCACATACTCCTACCTCTGACTTGTATTTTGTTTTGCAATATATACATATTCATATACATTCGTGTGTGTGTGTGTGTGTGTGTGTGTGTGTGTGTTCTGGCAATTGAGCTTAAGTCTGAAAATTACTTATAGTTGGAGCCCTCTCCAGGGTATTCTATTTGGAATATTTTCTAACATGGGAATTATAATCGACTCTGATATGGGATCAGGGTTATGTAATTTTAATTGCAACGTAAAGATAAATGCTTTCTTGGTGTACATAATTCTTTCACTTTGGATTGGAAGTTTACTGCCTGGTATTCATTCAAAGAATTTCAGTCAATTCTGGAACCAGTGGTGGAGAATGTTTGTTGCTCCTCCAGAGGACTCTGAGTACAGTTCCCAGCGCCCACATTGGGAGAAGAACAAAGACCTGTGACTCCAGATCCAGGGGCTCTGACACCCTCTTCTGGCCTTTGCGGGCACATGTGCACACAGAGAGAATAAACATATTTAAAAATATTTTAAATTATTTTTTTAAAAGATCTTTAAAAAAAATAATGTCATGGTCTAGAGAAATGACTCAGTAGTCAAGTGCACTTTCTGCTTTCCAGAGGAGTGGAGTTTGGTTTCCACGGACTCACACTGGGCATCTCTCAACTTTATGCAACTCCAACTGTAGCTTCCATGTACACGTATTCATAGTCAGATTCAGATACACACACACACACACACACACACACACACACACACACCACAATGCACGCAAACACATGCACACACAAACCTACAAATAGTTTTTAAAAATAATTTTCAAAAGGAACCAGCTATTCTAGAATGAGAATGTCATTTGTAAAAGACAGGCTATAGAAATATTTCTGGTGGTTAAACACATGCTCGTACATGCCAATCCGGGGCTTTATTCCTTTGTGTTTATGCTGTGGATTTTCTATGGATTAAGAAATGACACTGCCCCCTCCATTCGTTTGTAAAATTGAATACCTACTCTAATGAAGCAAGTGTCCATTTATAACTAAGCAAGCAAGTTCATGGTTTAATGCTATGCCAACCACTCCTTCTGTCTTTTTGGACTCTCCGTGAAGCAGCTCACAATATTTGCTTAAGCAGCTCTGCCTCTCTCCTTCGGCAGGCCATCAGGGGATGCCTAGCTACACACCTGCCTCTGATTACCTGTGTACACAGGTGCTTCCCAGACCCTCCTTCCCTGACCTCTGACCTTACCACACTCCTGTATTTGTTGAGGTCAGGGGGCTCTTTTGGGAGCTGCAAAAATGGAGGATTGCGAATGCATCCCAGAGCAAAGTGATTTAATCAGTTTTGGTCTTTTGCAAACTGTTTTGCTGCCACAGCTGGAAAGAGATGTGGTCTGTTCCAGAAGGTGTTTGGATATACTGGAGAGTCCTTTGAATATCTTAGTTTTCTTTATACTTTGAAACGTAACTAATTAGTGGATTTCAGACCTGTAGATAGAGGTTTCTCCTGGACAGCAAGGCTTAACTGTAGTTTCTCTTCACCAGCTGTCACATCGCTCCTGTCACCGAGTCAGACCTGTCTCCCTCTCCTGCTTGAGACCATCTCCTCCTGAATCAGCTGTCTCCTCCTCTATGTTCTGTCACAGTCCACAGTGTTACCCTAAAATGCCATTTTGATCATGCCATTTACCCTTGAATGCTCCAAACGTTTCTTTTTAAATCAAATTTCCACCTGAGATACGCAAGTCTAGATACGCAAGTCTACCCTCCCCGGTCCAGCTACGTCTGCTCCCAACCCACTCCCCGTGACTGCTGTACCCATTCTGCTTGCCACAGAAAGGAGAAACCCCACCTCCCGTTCTGTAGCTATATGTTCATGCTCTCCTTTGAGTCTCCACCCAGGACAGTTCTCCTGCGAGCTTAAAAATGACACCCTTCATTTGTCATCGGGAGAGTTCAAGGGCTGGTGGCTGTCCTGGATCCCACCTTCAAATAATTAGCTTAGCGTGGTTTTCCACCCTTCCTGGTTCAGACCATTTTGGGCTCGCATCCAGCAAATCCCGATGCAAAATAATAGTAACTAGCTGAAAAATCATTCTGCTGACCTCTTCTGAAAGCGCCTCTATTTTTACCTTATTCCATAATGATGTCTCAAATAAGAAACCTCTCAAAATTTTAAACTTCTTGGGCGAATTCTCTCAGAATAGGACCCCAAGTAAGCCAGTGTGAGGCACGCATATCAGAATATACTTTGCATTATGATGTATGACATGTTACATATAGTTATGGAGATATTTTTGGTAAAATGTTTTTAATATTTAATAGTCATTAAATAGGTAAAAATAAGGCCCTACTGCATATGGAGCAGCAAGCCATTCTAGAACTTTCTGCAAGCATTTGCAATTCTAATCAGTAATACAGGCAGGAAGAATATCAATGCTGTTCAATCATCACTGGTAAAAATGTAAATTTTTTTTAAAATTAAGACTTTAAAGTTCACCTGACTTAATCTTCTGCTAATGCAAGCTGGGGCTATTTCCTGGGATTTTGAGTGGTTTAACATCATCAAGACATGTCAGAGATTCCTCCAAATTATCCAGTGTGTACCATTCGTCTCTTGGGAGATGAAACGGGGTGAGGCGAAGCATGCGCTTAAAGAACAAAGGGAAAAATGAAGCACAGAGACCTCAGGCTAAAAGCACAACACCCCTGTGAGGATGCTAAGGACGTATTCGAAGCCTGAAAAATGAGAGCCAATCAGCAGCCATTAGCTGAGCACCAAATTAAAGCAGCATTGTTTCCCATGTCTGCATTGAATGTGAAGGGCACTGCATGGGCAGTGCTCACAGGCCTTCCACACGGTTCCCCATGTGCAGGCTCAAGCCTTCTCCTTTCACAGCTAACGAACTTCCAGAGTGACTGCCTGTGCTCCACCACCTTCCCCCAGAGGACATCACAGAGACAGCAGGGAAACACTGAGTGAGTCAGAAACGCGAGCTCCGGGTCTCTTTCATTTCAACTTCTCATTTGACTTTTATTAAAAGATGGAGTTTGCTATCATTAGATTTACTGTTATCTTATTTGTCATAATCCTGGGTCTCAAAAACTTTTTTCCACCGAGTATAATTTACTCTTTTAACTCATAATTGCTTCATAGGGACATTCAACCGGCTTTGGAATTATTATTGGAATTATTAGAGTATCGCATTTTGTTAGCAAAGAAAAAGGCAAACCTATCAAATTTTTAATTATAACTTTAACTGTTGAAGAATTTGAAACAGCAGTGGGATAAGTTGATTTTTTTTTTCTAAATCACTGCTTGTAGAATGTATCACTAAGGCTGTGTCAGTAGGGTTTATAATACTGTAACAAAGTAGCTATCACAGCTGACTTAAAAAGAATTTACTTTATTATTCTAGAGGTTTCAGTCAATGAACTGCTGGCCCTCCTGCCTTGGGCCTGTTGTGCCATGGGACACCGTGGTAAGATCAGATGGCCACCTCATCGTGGCCAGGAGGCAGAAAGAGAAGATTAAAGTCCAGGGTCTCAAAATCCTTTAGTTAAGTCCCCCAAATGCTGCCTACCAAATATTGCCCATGTCTTAAAGGCTCTGTCACCCCACCACATCACAGGCTTAGGATGTAACCTTCAACACATGTCCCCTCAGGGGACATCTACAAGCCAAGACCCAACAATGACAAGTATCTGAGAGAACCAGTACAGTCTTGATCAAGAAACTGTTTTGCCATTTGAGGCAAAACAATCTTTGAAAATGTATATTCATCAATGAGCTTAAGTCAAGATTCTGAAAAGTGGGCTGGTGATACAAGCCATGGTATAAAGGCAATCGCTGCCAAGTCTGACAACGTAAGTTTGATCCCTAGGACCCACACTGTGAGAAGGTGGGTTGCTGTGACTGGTGTACTAAGAAGCTGAACGGCCAACAGCTAGGCAGGAGGTATAGGCAGGATTTCCCGGTAGAGAAAGGAAGAGTAGGAGGAGGGATCTAGGTACACAGGACATGTCAGGAGATCAGGAAGTCCAAGATGAAGAGAGGTAACACCACGTGATACAAAGTGGACTAATATAAATGGGTTATAAGACCTGGATAAGAACAAGCCTAAGCTATCAGTCGGGCTTTCATAATAAGAAGTTTCTGTGTCACTATTTAGGAGCTAGGGGATAGAAAAGGGCATGCTGCAGACTCCTCCAAGTTGTCTTCTTTTTTTTTTAATTTTTTAATTTATTTATTTATTAAAGATTTATGTCTCTTCCCCACCACCACTTCCCATTTCCCTCCCCCTCCCCCAATCAATTCCCCCTCCCTTGTCAGCCCAAAGAGCAATCAGGGTTCCCTGCCCTGTGGGAAGTCCAAGGACCACCCACCTCCTTCCAGGTCTAGTAAGGTGAGCATCCAAACTGCCTAGGCTCCCACAAAGCCAGTACGTGCAGTAGGATCAAAAACCCATTGCCATTGATCTTGGGTTCTCAGTAGTCCTCATTGTCTGCTATGTTCAGCGAGTCTGGCTGACTTCCCTTCCACATGCACGCATGGAAAGTGCATGCCAAGCATACATGTGCATATATGTACTCAAACACCAAATTAAGGTTAATGCAACAGAAACATTCTAAAATAGGAATGGATTATTTTTGGAAGTCTATGGATTGCACCATACGTACACACTTAAGTCACGGGGTTCTAGGGAGACCACTGGTGTCAAGTCACACAGCATCCCACGATTACATTCTTCCTGACTTACATCGGGTCTTCCCCAGAACGAATCATTGTGCTGAGCCGTTTCCCATGAATTTGCTGTGTCTCTTCCACACCCTCACGAGTTCTCCAGACCTCCTTTCTCGGGGCCTGCACACAAAGGGCTTTACCAGTTTCATCATCATCAGTGTCTCCCCTGAACCCCTCTATGCACCACGATTTAGGTCAGTTGACCCCGACACCTATTGTTTGGCTGTGACTTCAGATGTCTTCTCTCTTTACGCCAGGTCTTATCTATTAATAGATTCTGCCATTTATTGGAACACAATCTAGATTGATAAAGTTGCATCATTTTTTTTTTATTTTTCTCCTTGATCCCCAAATTACTAAATTTAGGGCTCATGTAGGAATGTTGAATTTCCCTTAGGTACTTTCCAGTGCTTTGCCCCACATTCTCTCCCTCTGACATTGCTATTTTTGGATACTGGACCTCATGAACAGATCCTATCGGCTACTTATTTATATTTATTTATTTATTGTATTATCTTCCTACAGTGTTCTGTTCTCTCCAAGTTCTGAGTGCATGCTTGAGTTTCTGCCTCTCAGGACAGAAGCTTTCCTTAAAGTCCAATGATCCCTGGTCATCTACTGATATGCAAGGGTGGAGAACCCAAAAGCTAATAGGAAGTTTGTGGCCCAGGAGGATACTTGATTCTCAGGTCTGAGCTCCAAAACTGGGATACTTTGCTCTCCTCTGCCAGATTATAAACCCACTTTCTTAGCCCTTAGGCCACAACCCCATCATTGTCATTCCAACTTCCAAAATGTTGTAGCTGTTTCATAGGTGTGTTCCTTTAAGAAAGGTGCCTCTAAATTCACTTCAATTCTATTTTAGAAAGGTCAGAAATAACATATTTATTCATCTTTGAGGGGGTAAATTTTTTTTCCTTTTATTGAAAATAGATTTTTTCCCCCACATAGTATATCTTGATTATGGTTTCACCTTCCTGTTACTACCTACCTCCCCTCCCATCTAGATCCATCCCCCTTCTATCACTAGAAAACAAACAGGCTTCTAAGGAATAAATAATAAAATAAAATTAGAAAAAAAAATCACACATCAGAAAAGGACAAAACAAACCAACAGAAGGAAAAGAGCCCAACAGAAGGCACAAGAGACAGACTCACTGGCTCACACCCTCTGTTCCTGCCGACTTCCCTCAGAGGACAGAACAGTGAGAGCAGGAAGCGCTAGTGAAGCCATAAAGTGCAGGCTGCTGTTCTCTTTAATTTCAGCTTCTCAGTTGACTTTTATTAAAAGATGAAGTACTAATCAGCTTGGTACTTAATTTACCCTCCTTTACAATTAAGCACCAACACACACACACACGCACACACACACACACACACACACGCACACACGCACACACACACACACACACACATATAGTATTAGTAAACAACATTGCGCTATAATGCCTATATATACTCTGTAGCCCTTCAGGCAATCCTTATGTATTCTTTGGTCTCTGGTTTCTTTTTGTCATCAGTTTTTCACTGTCATCCATGTTACAAGCTCTTATAGTTTGTAAGCAGGATTCCTTTAGCTGTAATAAAATACAAAAACTAAAACCAACTTGGGAAAAAAAGATGAAGTTCGCTATCTATAGATTTACTGTTGTTTTATTTGTCATAATCTTGGGTCTTATCCATATTTATCTTTAACCTTAAACCTCTGAGTCAGTGTTTAGCCTTCGGCATTGAGATTCCCTTTAACATTGAGATTACCCAATTTGTTTACAGCAGAAGAGACAAGATCCAATGTTTAGGAGTAACAGATTGAGGCATTTAGGTGAAACTCAATTTGGTAACTGCATGTTCTTATGTAATGGTCCATCCCATTGCCCTAACAATGCACTGTGCATTGTGGGAAATACGAACATATCCTCAAAGGGAAAAGAGGGCTCTGCATTTCTGCATTGATGATTGGCCTAAAGGAGAACATGCAGAGCAAACTCCATCTGACAAGACGGTGGGATTCAAGAGCCAATGCAAAGGAGGTAAGAAGGGTTTCAATTCAGTTTTGAAAACTTGGGCTTCCGGACATTTCTCTGCAGAGGCTGCACCTTGTACAACAGAGAATGATTAATTGATTGAGGGATATATACACCAGGGCTCTTCACATAAGAAAAGAAAACCCTTCTGCACAAAACACATCTGCTTTGAGTGTTTGAAGATTTCCATCCCTCACCACGGTGGATCATCAAGATGTTGAAATGTTTTGTAAATACTTTAGTACAATACGATCTTATGAAAGGAGACAGAAAACTTCAGACTTGAGTGATGTTCAGATTTTAAAGTTATACACTTATGGAGATTAAAAATACCATGGTTATTAAAATTATTACAGGTAAAAAAAGAAAAACTTCTATATCATGCACCTGCAGCTCTCCCAACCCCAGCAGCATTCATCCCACTAAAATGGCCTTCTTTCTAACAGTGTTGATAAAACAAATAAACAAAACACTGTTGCCTAAATGAGAATGGGTCTTAATTACATTTATGTAAGTATGGATGCGTGCACGTATGTCTATAGACAACAGACATATCCACACTGCAGAGATAGAATGTAAGAATAAATTTGTTACTCCCATCAGGGTAGGAACTGGTGGAGGTTAAATGTAAGGAGAGGCAGGAAGGAATTTTAATGAGCACAAATCCAGAGCGCTGCCCGCAAGGAAACAGCACTGATGTTCCTAAAGATGGAGTTCTGTCATTAAAGTGGTATTTCCAAATGTAAAATCTTTCAGTGCAACATAATTATGACAGCCAGGATTTCCAAAACATCACTTAGGACACTGAATGACCCAGAGATACAAGGTCCCCAAAGCTGGCCTGGCCTGTTGACAGGAGAAATGGGGGAGAATTGATCTCGGAGCAAGAATCAATGGAATTGAATAATCTGCCTTTACAGGGCTGCAGATATGGGCTGTCAAGTCAAGGGAACATGGAGGGATGCGTGCTAACAAAGGGACTTGCACCCATTCACTTTAAAACTAAACCCGTTAGCCTTTTGTCAATTCAAGAAATGTCTACTGAGATCTACTATGTTTAAGGCATAAAGTTTTGACTTATCATTTGTTTCATTATTTTATAAACTAATGCAGAAAAACCCAGTTAATTGATTTCACAGACTGACTGATGCTCTTCCTTAAGAACAACAGATTGATTTTTTTATAGACAGCAACGTTCATTCTCCCATCGTGTCTCTTCTCGATGCACACAGTCCAATCGACTTCAGAGCCAACTCGATGCAAAAGCAGAAGAAAGGCACTATGGGAACAAGGTCCATTAGGCCCGATATTGCCTCAATTACTTTAATTCCATTATTCCTGTTCATATTACTTCTGTAATCAATATCTCTTTGCAGTTACTCATGTTTACCCTTTTCGAAATCTCAAGTAATAGGATTATGGTCTTTTGAGCTCAGTGGCGACACAGTTTCATAAATACATTTTGGAATTTGTGATTGTCTCCAGACCTGTAACCGAGAAGACTTAAATTGAATCAAGTTTTCCAGAGGTCATTTCATATAATAATTTTAATGTAATATGGGTGCTTTTTACCTGTTGGGTCATTTGTTACTCAGGGACAGAAACAATCTCATGCGGCTTAATGGCTGAGGGTCCCCTTCCCATGTCAAAACCTTAGTGCCGCTCATCTGATTTCCACTTAAACCTGAAATCCTTTCTGCACCAGGTCTGCCTTTTGTTCAGTGCAGTCCTCCCCCTCCGCTGACAGTTATTCTTCCATGCGAGAGCTGCATATGGAGAGCACATTAACCACTGCATCTTCTCGTGACAACTAATCGATTACAGTAAGAGCCTCCCAAATTATAGAAACTCTGTTTTGCTCCGTTCTCTGGACAGGCGTCAGCGCAGTGTCTGCTACATGCAAGAGGCTGCTCTTTTGACATGGACAGGCTACATGAGCGACATCAGCCCTTTGCTTCAATGCGTGGGTATCTTACTGCGCATTTGTAAAAACAGCCTGTGACTCGAGGAAGCATATGAAGATTTTGATCTAGAAGTCAGTGATATTTACCCTGGAGCTTAGAAGGGGTAAAAAAAAGATCAGTCAGGAGTGAAGTTTCCATAAGAAATACAAACAACAGGTAGCCTTGAAGGACAGGCGGGTCATGAAAATGGAAGCAGAGAGACGAAAGTAGGAAACGGTGTACAAGAAACAAAATGGACAAGCCTCACTGAGTGCATGACTTCATGGAGTGAGGGGCGGTGAGAGGAGTCTGGCTGTCCTTTGGAAGCAGTGACTTGAGAGTCATAAAGAAAGAAGATACATGCCCTTATGAACTGTCAGTCTCCTGGCGGTGTGCAGGATGCATAGATGGCAATGGATGAGAGCATCACGAGACAGAAAGGCAGACTCCGCTGTGTGTAAAGGAACCAGCAATATCTGATTTCCACCTTCCCATCAAGAGCCTCATCCATTCTCACTCCCTCTTTCCACGGTAAGCTCTGGGGCACCCTATCAGCATGCAGCCCACAGCACACCCAGCTTCCTACAGATCCATCCCCTCTCCTATGGAATGCTTCTTATTCCATGACGCTCATCCGCATGGCGGCATCTTTTCTATTCTCCCAATCTCCACTCCTTTACGATCTTCATAAAAACAGTCCCTACCTCCCTCCAGGCAATTTTACTGCCCTGCTTCCTGTTTGGAAGACATGTGAAGTATATGGCTGAATTACACCAGTAGCTTTTGCATGGCTGTTCATCTTCGTCTGAGTGATAATATGTTCAACATTTTCTCCCAGAGCAATTTTTGGTACAAGACAGAAAGGCAATACATAAATGAGCAAGTGAAAGGGGAAGTGAGAAAAACCTAGAAAAGGAAGAGACAAGGAGAGGAGGAGGAGTGGAGGAAAGGAGGAGAAGGAGGAGGTATAAGAGAAGAAGAGGAGCAAGTACAGGAGAAGAGGAGGAGGGGGTGGAGGAGAAGCAACGGTGGGAGTTAAAAAGCACAAACTACAGGAATTGGACAAAACCTATGCTACCCATATACAAGAACCAGCAACAGAGGGAGAAGCCACACTTGTTGAACTCCCTGCCAGAAGCCCTCTGCTCGTCTTCATTACCTTTACCTTCCAGCTCAGGACCACTGAACTCATAGATTTTAAATGAAACAGCGAGATTGCCATGGGAGAAAGATGAACCCAACTTGTGTGAAGAAAAATAAAAAAAAGCAATGTCCTAAGAAGGTTTGATAAAAGCTTGACTCAAAATATGATTGCGCCAGACCTAGTGGCACATGCTTTTAATCCCAGAAGTGGGGAGCCAAAGCACACAGATCTGAGTTGGAGGCCAGTGTGTCCTACACAGCAAGTGAAAGCAGGGCCACATAGTGAGACCCTATCCCCAATATCCCCAAGCAGAAGACCTGTTAAAATGAAAAATACTTTAGTATACTTTCGAAACAGTATAAATAACTTCTTTTTTTTTTGTTTTTGTTTTCAAGACAGGGTTTCTCTGTGTATCTCTGGCTTCCCTGGAACTCGCTTTGTAGACTAGGCTGGCCTCAAACTCACAGAGACCCACCTGTCTCTGTCCCCCGAGTGCTGGAATTAAAGGTGTGCTCACACCAATAACCTTTAACAGGTGTTTAAAAACACACACACAAAACTCTACCATGTTAATCACTGACTAAGTGAACATAGAAATGACTTGCAGGGTTTTAAATCAGAGCTAACAACAAATATTAGCATCCCATGGAAACCCTATGTCCAAGTTCTCAAATATTAGATTAGTGAAACTGATGAATGCAGAATGATAGCAAAGAAAAGACAAGGCAACAAAGATAACTAAGGTTTAAATGCTAGAGGGGCTTGTGGCTTCGTTTCTGGGTTATTTCTGTAACAGAGGAGTATACGGTCCACACAAATGACTTAGTTATTAAAAAAAGAATGATGAGAGCATTTCCGCTACAGCAGTGCACAGGGCAGTCGTGGCCACTCAGTTTGGCAGACTTTAATAACAAGCGTGTAAGTGCTTGCTCGCTGGGTTCTACCGCAGCCACAGAGGGCAACCCCACCATCGCCCTGATGTGATGATCTTTGCGTGCCAAAAGCAACTGAATTGCCATCCTTAGCAAACCAAAGGAGGGACGTGAACGTGGGAAGCTACAGAAGCACTTAAATCAACGGCAGTGGAGGCCGGAGTGAAACAGAGAACGCAGCTGTGCAGGCATCAAGACAAAGCTGGGCATGCCTCCACGTCATTAGGTGGGACCGTGCCTACACGTTTCATAAGCAACTGCTATATGATTCTGCCAATTTTCAAAGGACAAACATCGGTGGGAAAAAGGCTAACATGAAGTTTTATTTCTATTTTGCATTGCACTATCTGCCTCCAGCTTATAAATCTAGTACTGTTGGAACCAATGTCACCCATTTGGACATGGGGCAGACGCACCTTCATCCCAAGGAACACAGACACTCCTGTGGGCTGGGAATATCTGTATGTGAGTGATTCCAATGGGCCTGCAGGGTAGACTTTGAGGAAGCCCGAGGCTGGCTCTGACCCTCCACATCTAGACCCTGTCCTACCACCTTAAAACAGCTCCCCATCTAGACCCTGTCCTACCACCTTAAAACAGCTCCCCATCTAGACCCTGTCCTACCACCTTAAAACAGCTCCCCATCTAGACCCTGTCCTACCACCTTAAAACAGCTCCCCATCTAGACACTGCCCTACCACCTTAAAACAGTTCCATACACTGCTCATCCTGGGCACAGGAGAACTCTCAGTCTCCTAATCAGTCCACTCATTCCAGGCAGAAAACTCTGCCTCCAGCCCCTCACGCTTCTCGGCAGGAGGCTTCCTCTTAGTTCTTTTAGCTAATATTTTTTTTTTATGCAACAGCAGACTTGGACCGAAAGCACTGAGTTAAGAGGAAGTAAAAATTTCACAAATAAACATCTCCAGGAATAAACAGAGCCATTAACTTCTACCTGAGGATCAGTGTCCTAATGCCTTACCAACACCCAAATCCGAATGCTAAAGTAACTTCTAATAATCTGAGCCAGAGAAGCACAGAAATGGGAGAAGATGCTGTGAGGGCAGATCCATTGCAGGATAGCATTTATGAATTAAAGCTAGGAAACAGAACATTAAACTTAATAAGTGCAAAGCGATGCAGCTGGGGAGGAAGAGCAGCCCGGCTATGATTTAAAGGGCGCTGAACTGGCTGCAAAGATATCTTGAGGTTCTGATGGAGGCAGTATGCAAACTGATGGTTCGGCCTGGATGCCAGCAGAGAAGCAAGGACAGTTCGTTCACACCAGGCGCTAGGTATGTCTTTTTAAATTCGCTTTCTATATAACTTTCGAAAGAGGCATCTTGTCTGTTTACAGCACTGTTTAACCTAGACTATACCGCATGGAGGTGTTCACTGTAGGTAAGGGTGGTATGAAGCCTGCACACCTCTGGGAAGTGCACTTTGCTTCTCCTAACTCAATCTGGCCACCATCAAGGTGGTCTTTCACTCATTCCGTAGACAGTAAGCAGCAGCAAAGTGGTGGTAGACTCATTGGGGGATACCAAGATTCGTTTGGACAGTACTGCAGTTGAATTATGTCCCTCTAATAGATGCAGAGGTACCAGCTTCCTGTGCATGTAAACATAACATGCTTTAGAAATGGGGTTCATGTTCAACAGGATAAAGTGATCTCCCCCCTCCACCTCCTGCCTTTTCCTCTGGGGAGATCACTTTATCCTATTGAACATGGATTCACAATCACCTGAATATAAAGAAGGGTATGCATTAGATTCTTTATTTAGACTGAGGAAGCATATTGAGTCATTCATTTTATTCTTCTTATTTTATTTTAGCTTTTTTTTTTTTTAAAGTAGGGCCATATGTATCCCAGGCTGTCCTTAAACCTACTAGGTACCTCCAAACAACCTTGAATTCCAGTCTCCTGCTCCATCATCCGAGTGCTGGGATTACAGGCCTGTGACTCTATGCCAAGCTTGTTTGCCTTATTTTTTACTTAATGACTGCTAATAAATAATAGTTAAAGGCAAAAAAAAAGAAATGGGGTTCATAAGGATGGTGAAGGTAAGACTACAGGATTAGAATCCCCCCAGTGTCCTATGACACTGAGGTAGGCAGGCATGGAAGGAATATGATAGGAAAACTGGGTGAAAGATGTCACCTATAAGCCAAGGAATGCCTGAGACACCATAATCTCGAGCTGGAACCTACTCTTCCTCGCAACATCAAAAAGGAACCCTGACCACGCCTTGATTATGAACACATAGCTTCTAGGACTATGGGGCAATGATACAGACCAAGTCACCAAAGAAATAAACCCAGTAACAAAATTACCATGGCAAAGAGAACTCCTGCTGGGGCCATTTCTACTGGTATCTCCGTTCAGTTAACCAGATGGCTACATCCATGCCAGATTTATAGAGGCCATATGAGAAAGAGATGGTTTCTCTCTAGTGGGGATCTTTAGTCCTCTGGATAGATGGCCAGACAGAAAAGTAAGCAGCAAAGCTTAATGGAAAACTAATCTGAGTAACTTGTTTGGGCAAATCAAAGTGGTGAGACATGAATTTTAATAAGAAAAGGAGGGAGGAGACTCAGGACAACTTAAGAAGAAAAAGAGAAGACTTAATTTGAAGTCTGCAGTATTTACATATTTACATTAACGTGAAAAAGAGAGGTTTCTGATAAAAAGGAGGAACAGCCATAAAAATTCCACTTGACTTTAGAAATTGGTACACAACCTCCTCTGGCAGTGTTTCATGGCTGATGGTTTCCCAGGCAGCCCTGTGCGACATATGCGTAAGAGAATGACGTCAAGCCACATGATGATGGGAAGTCAGTTCCCACACAGTGACACTCTGACATTAGTCCTGCTTGCCATTTGTGCCCCACACACCACTCCCTTACCTTAGGACAGTGAGTTCTCTCTCCTCCGCGTATTATCAATACATGGCTACGCAGGCCGCCAAGGACCTGTAAAACAAAGGCCATCTTGTTAGAAGAAACTCCAAACATCAATTGCTGAGCCACCTGAACATGTGTAAGCAGATGCAAGGTTTCACTTGGCGGAGCTTGAGCTGAATATCGCCCTTTCTGTGCCCAGCCCATTCCAACTGAATGCCCTTGCAGAAGGGCTCCGCACCATGCTAACTTGGGAACAATCAATAACTGCTCACCATGAAGAGCCTTTAAGCCGTCAATCTTTCACAGAATATTTCTGCTTTAAAAAAGCCCTTGTCATTAAAGTTTGCTACACGGCGGCTGGTGTTAGAGCCAGAGCCTCACTAGTGCCTAACGCTGTGGAAGCAGATGAGCTAATTTTTCTTGTAAATTTCCAACTGGAAATGAATTAGTGGTTTGTGCATTTTTTTCCTAAGAAAATCTATTGTCCTGCAAACTGCAAAATATACCTAGATATTTTCATAGACTGACTGAGTTTTCTAGGAAGGATGTCAGAGTCCTCTTTTTCCAAGCATGGTCTGTACTCAGTAACATCAGGCTGGACTGAGGGTCCACGGGGAGGTGTACAGCACCAGAATCTGCATTTTCACGGGGCCTTCAGTTGGTTCCTATGCCCACGGAAGCCTGAGAAGTCTGCTTTTAAAGTACCCCCAACACTGTGTTTGTGGTTCCTAGGACCACAATATGGAGTGACCCAGATCTGAAGCCCACAATTTCATTACAGGTGTATGAATCTGAGAACAAACTGCCTCCTGACCCCTCCAAAATCCTTCACTGCTGACTAAATCCCCTTCCTGTTCCAGGACACATAAACTAACTGTGAAGCAATAGCAAAAAGCTCTTCAGTTATAACCAATGTCATCCAAAAAGTCCGAAGAGGGAAAACAGAAGTTATAAAATGGTAGATTTGCTCTAACAGGAAGGTGGGCACTCAGGTGTGCATGCCCACTTGGAAAGAGCCTTGCTCAGTGCCAGCTGTCTGGAAGGCATGCTACAGTAAATCCTGTAACAAAAACTAGATCTTCCAGAAGGTACGGTGCATGGCAGTGTCAGGGCATGTAACCAAACCAGAAATGAAAGAGTCAACTACCTTACTTGGAGAAAATACTAGACTGTGACTTTCTATTTTTCTTTCGGCTTCTTTGAATATCTGTATGCATGAGCCATAACCGTGGTAGCCCAGAGGTGTGCTTCCCCCCTTTTAACTCTACTACCTGTAGACAAGGAGGAATGGCAAACATCAAATGCAGAAAGCGCCGACTCAGAAGTCTGCGGCACCCAGCGAGGGATAACAGAACTGTGCCTCTATGCTTGCCATTTGATCACACAGAGTGTCAATGAAACCTCAACCAGTTATACAGCAACCACAAAGGGAATCGCATTAAAGTTAATACAAAAGTCAGGAAAATGTCCTCCGCAAGGGACATGGCTGTTTCGTAGAAGCACCACTGGGAGCAATTGAGGGCTCTCGGTATGACCAAAGCGTGCACTACCCCCCTCTCTGTGCCCACCTCTTTCCTACATTTAAATGATTCTCATCTCTCTTTCTTCCCTCACTTATTCTGTGGCTTCGCTGGTTCCCTCACCACCTCCAGCTGCTCTCCTATCCCTACCTGGGTCTCCTTTCCCCTTCCAATTGACCTGCTGTGTTACCCGGTCTTTTCTGTGAGCAGGGAAGGGAGAGAAAGAAGGAACATGAAATATCCCGTGCCTCCTATCCACTGTCTCTTTTTCCCCTTCTATGCCCGCGTTTTGATTCTCTTCTTCTATGCCCTCTTTCCTTTCACAGACCTGAGTGGCTGTTGTTAGCAAGCAGCCAGCCCAGCCAAACACAGCTTAGCAACCACTGGGAAGTTCTGGTCTCCTCCATTACCCCGACATAATTCTTGGACGTCACACATCCTCCTAACCTGTGCCAGGTCAACAGCCAGGGCAGGAAGGCTTTAAAAATGCAATAACCTAGCGTTCTCTTAGCATTTGAAAATATAGGACAAACCTGGAATATTCAGCTATTGCGCTTAAAAGCACAATATACTAAAGAGACATGTACTATGTGAAGGGTTTCACATGCTCCCTAGTTTTACTTAAGTGCACCATGAAAGCAATCCTGGCTTTAGTCTCATCCCTCTTTGTACAGACTCCCACATCCCCCTGGGATGAGGGAAGCACATCCCGCCCCCCCCCCCCCCCCCCGCATACAAGGCAGTGGAATGGCTCCAGCAAGAGCTTACCAAGCGGTTCTGGACAAAGACACAATACGGCACACAAGAAACCTCCTTCACTCTCCCATCAGGAAGCCTCAAAAGGTACAGTTTAATAAATAAATGAAGATTGTATATAATATAGAAATGCCTGGTACCACTTCTCATATCAAATGCACTTAGGAAGAATGCTATAGCTTCTTAGGCTGCAATATGGCAATCTCGCTTGTAGTCTTTAAACTGCAGAAAAGCAATTTTGGTTTTCTTTAAGTAGCACAATCTTTTATAGTCAAGCTGTGAAGTATCAATAAAACTCATACAAAATCCAGTTTGCTGACCTTCTGTGTCCCAGTGCCGGGGCACACAGTTCCTGGCACAGTGCATGTATGTAAGTATGTATGTGAATTATGTACATAAGTATATACAAATATTACATAATATACATATTGTATATAATGAATACACATATATATATCCTAAATATATGATGGAAAAATGATTGAGTGACCAACCAACTAACACACTGGTCAGTATAAATTTTAGAGAGCCTAGCTGAAAAAAATACTAATTCACACTAATGACCAGTGCAGACAGGCATTTTCCAGCCAACTAAAAAATTCCCCACAATGCACTTGCTCCACAGACCACACCAACTACCGGATTCCTACTTTGGCTACAGTGAGAAGGAGATAGAGACTGTTGAGTCACGTCGGATAAACTGTGGGAAGTCACTCTGAAAGCAGGGGCCAGGTGAGCAGTTTCCCAGTGACTGCAAGACACTACTGTCAATCAATCAAGAGTGAAAGAAAGAACGAGCCTGGAAGTTTGTTACATGTGACTCTAAATTGCTTTGTAATTAAAAGCATGTATTTCATTATGTGGCACCAGTGTTCCACAGAAATTACAAGAGGTTCTTTTTACCGCTAACAACCCTATCATCACTGGGCTGAAGGCGTCACGCCCCCATCAAAGCCATTCAGAAACCTACAGAGTCAGCCATCTTTCCGGAGCATCTGGGGTAACTCTCAACATCTCTGGCTCTCCATGGAAACAGTTTACAAATGTCAAGTACTCACTTGGACAAGGAGTTCATTCTTTAAAAGGAAATGCTTTGGCAGCTCCTAGGACATACATATTTCAACATGAATCTGGTCTGGGTAGGAGAAAGTATTCAAACCCATCAGTTTTACTTATGACTAACAGTGTTGAGGGCTATCCCCCTGCAGATGGTGGCACTGTGCTTGAGAAACAGCAGAATCAGGAAGGTCTCTGTCACCTCTGCGGCCCTTCTTGCCTTAATCTGGTCAGTAGGACTTGGTTAAAAAAATTCAGACCTCTAGAAGCAGATCACAAGACCCTCACATGAGAAGTAAAGCCTCTACACATAACTCAAAGAGCCAAGAATATGGGGGTACCAAGAAGACCCGAAGTCCTTAGTAGACCTCCTTCCATTCACTACTAGTAGATCATATTCTTTTGCCCAAACCTATTTGTCCACAACTACCCACTTCTTAGGCAACAACAAAACCTACCAGCTTAACAACTGTTTGAGGTCATTATTGTATGAGGTCTCCACTGTCCCATAAAAACTTTAAAAAAAGCTTGTATGTCTTTCTTTTTATGAGTGTCTTTTGTTTGGTGGATATGGCCATGAACGCAGGCTAGACTTCTCTCCTCCTATGGGTATTTTACACCGCTCCCTCACTATCGCAAGTGCAAACCATGAGACTGCATTTGCTACCATGCAACAAGCAAGGTTTTCTAATAACATGGATTTAGAGTCAAGGTAGAATGTTTTAGTTGATTCTCCTTAAATTTAATTTTGAGTCTTCCAGTGATATGGTTTCCTGCTTCTATGAAGACCACCATTCCACACTTTCAGTCTTACCCAAATATCATTATAAAACAGTTCCCAAGAGCATCCACCAAGATGGCCGAAGTGGAGCAGAAAAAGAAGCGGAACTTTTCACAAATTCACCTACCCCAGCATGGACCTGGATCTGGATGCTAGATTCGACCTGTGAGCCCCTGATGCAGTTGTACAGAGGCAGCGCCTGAACCTTGGCCTGTGGTAGAAGCAGCAGTTGCTACTCAAGCACCTGAGAAAGGCCAAGAAGGAGGCGCCACCCATGGAGAAGTCAAAAATGGTGAAGACCCACCTGGGGGACATGATCACCAAGCATGGTAGGTGTGTACCTGACCATTGGCCAGGTGGAAAACCAGAGATGATCAGCCACTACCTGGGTGAGTTCTCCATCACCTACAAGCCTGAGAAACACTATAGCCTTGGTGCCAATACTACTCCTCTTTCATTCCTCTCAAGTAGCTCTAGCCAATGAAGACTCATGTTTAGTCGTGGGGTGTGGGGGGAGATCCAGAAATAAAATCAGCATTGCGCTTGGCATCCACCATCTACAATGTCCTAAGACTGTTTACAAACGGGATGCTGAGGGAGGACCAAGAGGGGAGGAGGGACGAAGGGGACTGTGTCATCCAGGAAATCATCAGAGCAACTGTTTGGCTTCACTGGCATTTCAGCATCTTCAGATGTCTTTGAGACGCATCCCAATCGAGTAGGTTCTGGAGAAAGAAAGCAAACTGATGGAGGAGTAATCCATGACCAGCTCTTCCTGGAAGACACACTGCAGGGGATCAAGGACTCCATGCCCAGAAGTGGCCAAGCCCTGTTTAAGCAAAGCTTTTGGTGACAGAGGGCCCAGGGAAACCCTCTGTAAAGAGATCACCACATATTTTCATAGTTTACGAAGAAGAAGTAAGTCCAGCCTCAGTTGTTCATGAATAAGGCCTCTTTAACATTTTAATAAGAACATTAACTCAGCTTCACTTGGTTTGGCCTTCCCAGAAAGTCTGTTAGCCTTAAAGAAAGTTACTTACAAAACCAATAATGAAATTGCAGGCCTCTCTGTGCCCCCGAGGGCACCACTGAGCCACAAACAGTGACTGTATTATTGCTCCCTGGAACTAGCCTATATTTTGATCACACTACAGTTTGGTAAATGAGTCAAATGTCTAAAGAAAGACCTTCATCCCTGTAGTGCTGTGTGCTGTGTGTGCTCACTCATTTTATACCAGATTTGCCCCCTAATTCACGTTTTATGTTATACACCGCTTGGAATACAATGTGTGACTCAATAAATGTTAGAACATACTTTTCTGCTATTCTCCCTTAATCATTTTCTACCGCCTGCCTCCTCTCTTGCCTTGTGACGAGTTCCCACCGAAGCTTCAAACTGCCTTTCACCTGGGGCCTATTAAATTCAGAAGACAACCCACGGAGCTTCAGCAGCCAAAGGTGAACAAGAAATAATTCCCAGCCTTGGAGACTTAACACGATTTTCTGCTTCATCCTCTCAGCAAAATCTGGAAATCTGGAGCCAGGTGAATGAAAGCGTTTGTTACCTTTAAAACCAAGGAGGGGAGAAGGCTAGAGCTGAAGGGAATTAACATTGAGGTCACCCTGCGTGCGACCCTTACAACATTTGCTGCGCACCCACTAGGCAGAGGCACTGGTCCAGCTACTGTAAGAAGGCCTGGATCCCAGACAGGCCGCAACTCCATTCCCACTATGACGTTCTAGTGAGAAGGACAGATAAAGAGAAGATGAAGACATCAGAGGGAGACAAGTGACATGAAGGAAATACAACAGAGATATTATCAGAGCTGTTTGTCAAACACAGTGTAACTTTAAAATCAAGCTGGCGGGGGCGGGGGGGGGGGGACCACAGAAGCATTCTTAAGCTCATTTAAAGACATGGAGGAACTTTGAATTTATATTCATAAGAAAAAGAAGCCAAGGACAAAAGACCACATAACCTATGTGACAGTAATGGTTGCCAGGAAGTGTGGGAAAGGGCGGATGAATAGGCAGAATACAGAGGACGCTGGCACAGGAACCACTGTGTATGACAGCATAGTAGTAGATGAATGTCATTGTTGTATCCAAACTTCCTGAATGTGTAGCCTCAAGAAGAGACACTCACATAGGCCACTGACGGGTGGCATGGTGTGTCAACAGGCCCTGTGAGTGCGGATGTCAACGCGGAGAGGAAATGGATCCGAGAACTCCTTTGTTTGCTTGTTCTCCTCTCGTTCTACTCTTTATGTTGCTGTGCTAAATTCTGGACCGAAACAACTCGGAGAAGAAAGGGTCTGTTTGGCTTACAGTTCATCATCACAGTCTAGCATGGGAAGGAGCGTGCTCGGGAGATCCAGCAGGAGCCTGGAGGCAGGGACTGAAGCAGAGAACATGAAGGACGTTGCTTACTGCCTTGCTCTCTCCATCTTTTGCCGGGCTGCTTTCTTAGATACCACAGGACCAACCGCCTGCTCAGGGGTGGCACTGCCCCATGGTGGGATGGCCACTCCCATGCTGATCATTAATCAAAAGGATATTCCACAGGCTTGCCTACAGACCAGTGTGATGAAGGAATTTTCTGATTAAAGTTCCATCTTCCCAGACGGCCCTAGCTTGTGTCAAGATGACAGAAAACTAACCAGCACACATCCTTGGTGGTTGGACATAACACACAGATATGTATGTGACTATATATGCATACGTGTGTGTGTGAGATCACATGTAAATGCACGTAAATCTGATATGGTGATTTTGTAATTCAAAGTAAACTTTGAATAATTTCACCACTTTTCCAAGAAATATAAAGAACGGCTGTGCTCTCCATGCACTTCAACGAGGCTGAGGGTAAATGACAAGTCTGACTAAGCTCTCGCAGCCAGTCATCCAGGCTTCCTCACCCCAAACCACGCACCTCTGGATTTCTCTCAGAGTACCCCACAGGTGCTGCCCTTGCTGGGAGAACATTCCAGCATGAGACAATGCTGCCGCCCTCCTCTGTCCCTTCCCTTTGTCTCATCCTGCCATCCGTGCTAGTTAAATAATCCATAAAATGTGGCTGAGAAAATGAAAAAATCATTAACACCAAAGCCAGCCTCACAGCGAGAAAATTAAATATTAAGGTGCCATGTGACACAGATTTTCAAATAGACATTTAAATTATCAACAGCAGGCCTCCACTGCAATGCCCATGCAGTGCCCTCCTGGGGGATGCACGGAGAGAACATGCACATGGGAAGGTCACACACCAGGACTCAGTGGCCTAGTAGGATCGTGTCCACATGGCACCTGGAACTCTTGCAATCATCTTCTCAGAGAACACTAAAGGAACGGAATAAGCCCGCACTCCAAGCCTACTCCTCTTGTATATGTGCTGTGGAAACAGAGGAAGGGGGATCGGTCCAAGTTCCAGGCAAGCTTGGTCACATGGAAAGACCTAGCCCAGTGGGGGCTACGTCGCAAGACCCTGTCTCAGAAAGAGAAATAAAAATAGGGTTGAGGAGATGGTGGAGTCAGTGAAACACTCAGTGTTCTGAGTGAAATCCCCAGAGCCTGAGCGAAAAGGCCTGGCATGGCGGCGGGGGACACTTGTAATCCGGGAATTTGGCAGAGGATAATGGGACGCTGGGCGGTTCAGTGGCCAGCTGGTCTAGTCTGCTTGGTGAGTTCCTGGCCAATGACATTCTGTCTCAAAAGAAAAGGTGAATGCTTGAAAGACAACTGAGATTGCCCTCAGCATCCACACATGTACAAGTACAAACACACACACACACACATGCACGCGTGCACACACACACGCGTGCACACACACACACAACAAAAACACCGTACACAAGCTGGGCATGGCAGCACACACCTGTACTCCCCAGCACTTGGGAGATAGAGGCAAGAGGATCTATGAGAGTTCTAGGACAGCCTGTTCTATGTAGAGTTCTAGGAAGGTGAGGCTATGTATAGAGACTTTGTCTCAACAAACAAACAAAAATAAACACCGAACAAACTTTAGGAAAAAAACAATACTAGAGCCAACAAGTTCACAGGTCTGGTCTGTAACGTTTAAAGGAGTAATTAGAGGAAACAGATTAACCTGAAAGAACTCCGATCCAGTTTAAAGAGAGCAAACATTGGGGGTAGAGCTGGGGAGCCTGCAGGGAAGGGTTCTGTCTTAACTGCACACCATGTAGGCAAGTTTTAAAGAAAGCCTTCCATCGCTCACTGACGGGTGTTCTGAGGTCGCCCACCTTATGACACTGAAAAGCAAACAGTGAGGAGGTGCCAACCTCCACCCTGTGAGTCACGCATTTTGTCCCTCTGTGTGGGGGCTGTTTGTTGTCCTGCTGATCTGCACACTTCCTCTCTACAGCTCTACACCAGAATTTCCCAAAGGACCCTCATTATAACCACAGCCCCACAGAGGGACCACAGTTGTGGGTCCCACAAGAACTGACCTGAGAATAGTCCAGGAAGAGAGCCCAGGGCAGAGGCCTTTGAGAAGTTGCACTCTGACTTAGATTAGAAAAGTCCTTCAGGGCTAAACACAGGGCGCTGCGGTATCTTAAGAGAGCCATTCAATCTCCTCCTCCACTGATTGTCTTAACCAAACGCTTTCATGAGAACTGGAATTTGCCCTGACAGAAACAGTCAGGTGGTCACTCTAAAACTGCCTAGGATTTCAAGCCAAGAGCCTCTCTTCAGGTCATATTTCCCTGCATATTCTGCCCCGTAGAGACTGTTTTCCACTGCCAGGGCACGTACTGTTTCCAACTCTACCTTCCCCCAACGTGAAAATGCCCTTTCCTCTTTTGGCAGAGCAGGGCGATGGATTTGCGAAGACAGCGGAATAATGGCAGCTGATGAGAGAGAACTGGAACTAACTCAGCCATGCTGGACCTGTCTGTCCTAAAGATCCTGAGCCTTGGGAGGTATTAAGGCAGTGCCAGGGATGGGCTAGGGCTGGGAGGCCTGGAGATCAAACAAGCACACAAGCAGGAATGGTGGGAAGAAAGCAGAGCAGATACAACAAGGAGGATCCAAAATGGAAGCCAACGCTAAAAGGAAAAGTCCAAGTTCTCAGCACAAAGGAGATTTATTTGCCCCGAGAATAAGAGAAAAGACGGGATATACAGGACAAGGGATGAGGGGAAGGGACCAAGGGAGAGAGGAAAGAGGCATTTGTCCCGGAGGGGGACAGAGGACTGCTTCTGGATGGAGAGGAGACAGACATGGCACAGAAGAAAAATGGTAGCACAAGGGGAAACTCCGTGTTAGATGAGGTATTTTATTTTAACTGGGCATGTTAATTAGGTGAACCAATTAGGGCTTTTCATTGTTGGACTTCATTATTTGGATAGCTGGACCTTGGTAGTAAACCTCAGGAAAAGGAAGTGGCCAAATAAGAGAATAGACTTTCAAGGCTAGCTTTAGGAATGTAATCTAATGGTTTTTAGCAAAGCCACAGGAATGGAGAAAAGGGGAGGGCCTGCCAGACCCATGCTCGCCATTCATGAGCCATGCTGGCCAGAGTCCCTTCAAACACACCACCATGTGGCAACTCAAAGTGACTTCAGAGGTCAGGAACAAAAGCATTCAAAATGCAATGGCACCTACCACTGGCAATGGAAAGAGCTGTGTGGCCACAAATAAGGGAAATGCTGGCTCCTCTTCACTCCTGACAGTGCTATCCACCTCCCTCAGCACCTCACTTTTCCCTCACTTCACAGTTCCAGCCCACATTCAATGCCCCATTACGTTTGTGTGACACTTGATGCTATGAAAACACCAGCGACCACTTTGAGGCACCTGTAGAACAGCACACTCTCTCACCAAAGCACTGTTTGCCTTTTTTGTCTTTTCCTTCTCACAAGTACTGTTAAATAAATATAGAGCCAAAGGGATGGACAATGTACAAACTGTACAGTGCGCCATTGTGAAAAAAACTGCATCTACATCTGTGATCTTTTGAGGAGGATCTGGGCTTTGCAGAGTGCCCTGTTCGTCTGGTTTGTTTGGGCTTTAGAAATAGATGATCCTTGACTTGCGGTGGTTCAGCTTACGATGGTGCCAAACTATACACACTGTGGCATCTGGATGTTCAGTTCTGATGTCCTCTAGAGCTAGCAATGTGTGGACCAATGTTTTCTTGCAACGCCAGGCATCAGTAGAGCATCATGGCTCCCAGCCATTGAGAAGACCACCAGGGGCCATTCACTAAGGAATACCATCCCTAAGCTGTGATGTTCAGCGGGTAGGTATATGAAATGCCTTAAACTGCAGATAGTTTTCTCAGTACACTATAGGTATTACACGGCGTAGCCCCATCATCATTTGAGAAGAATTTGTCCGATGGCTTTCACTCCTCTGGACTTCTCCAGTTCAGAACTGGCAAGGCAACAGAACAGGATCTCCACCAAGATGAGTAGTGTACCCTCAAACTACGAGCCCAGAACGAACTCTTCCTCATTCAGCTGCCTTTGCTGGCATTTTGTCACTCCAGAGAGAAAGGTAATGAATACATACACTCTATGTCAGCCAGAGGATTAAAGGCCACTGGCATCAGGGACATACAATAGATCAATCCTAAACTGAAAAATCTCATATACAGACGTAGGCCTAGCTGCTTGACAGCTATGCCATCAAGGTTAAATGACCTCACCTCCTGATTCCAAGTCTCCCCATAAGCAATGTGGACAATATTAAATACTAGGCCAGATAAAAATGAAGCTGCAGATGGCACACTGTCTACAAGACCGAAGGCTATTTATCTTCCCCCATTTTCTCATATTTCCCATGACCCCTTCCTTAAACAACAACTGCCTTACTAATGGTATTTCCAGGTACAAAAGGCTGTCTGAAAATTAATAGCGGAACATCAAGTTTCTTTGCACTGACAGCCTCCTGCCTTCATATCAAACTTGTCTGTGTATGGTCTACAGATCAGCTGTCACTCACAGCAGGTGTCCAGGGAATGACAATGGCTGTGAAGGAAACACCCCAGAGAACTGAAGCTCACTCTTTCAGAAACCAATGCTCCTTATATCTGAAAGCATTCAAAAACATTCTTTTTTTTTTTTTCCCGACCACTATGCTAAAACAGGAGGTGGGAAGAAGAGTCTTCTCTGACTTCTGGCTACCCCAGTGAACTCAGATCTGATGCTGGAATAAAAGTAGGCGTTCCTTGAATTCTTTTTAAAAGTCCCTAGATTTGCCACACCGAATGCTCCCAGATGTCCATGCAATTCTCTTCCATTTTGTTTCTTTCCATGGTTGGCAGCTTCTTCCCTGGCAGGCAGAAGACCCAGGAAGGAACAAGTTCACACCCTTGCCATAGTCAAAGACTTAGCTGAGAACAATCCCAGGTGCCTTGCAGCTGAGGTCTCAGGGCACACATGCATTTCAGAAGAGTGCCAAGGAACACCCCTCAGTGAAGACTGCTCTCTCCCTAAAGTCTCACATAAAAAAGGGGGTCTCAAAAATATCCACAAAGTGAACGAACTGAGTAAACAGTCTACAAATTGTGTAATTGCTGTTTCCTGTTTGTAAAGTTTTACCTAATCCTTAGTTAGGCCCCTTATTTGCTCAAGGCTATATTTCTTCACTGGTTAAGCAAGGCAACTGGGCTCAATTATCCCTAAAAAAAACTTTCCAACAGTAAAGGCACAGATGAGCAGTGTGTGTGTGTGTGTGTGTGTGTGTGTGTGTGTGTGTGTGTGGTGTTCCAGAGGGTGGCACTGCTGGAAATATGACTATCAGAAAGGTGTGGTATAGGAGAGTATAATGAATATACAGTATATTTTATGCACTTAATGGGATTGCTACCCTATAAGAAGATATTGTACCATGGCAACAAAGATAAAAGAAATTAGCTCTCTCATTTCTTTCTCTCACCACCAATAAGGTAGAAAATATTGAGCAAAGGGTATAAACATATTGATCTTTCTTTCCTGTGTCATATGTTCTTAATAATTGAAAAGCCTTCTGTATCCCAAAATAAGTCAGCAGTGCTCAAGCAAACAGAACCTTACAGGCTTCTTTTTTCTAATAACTAAATACAGCTCTCACTGACCTTCGGTGCCTCGCTATTCCTCCCATCTTTACTTGGTTCATATATTAGCTTATCAGTAAGTACTTCTGTTTAAATAATGCAGTAGTTTCAGTCTTTGCACCAAAATTCAATGTTCAAAATTCAAAATCCATAAATTCCAACCTTATTTTATTAAAATGGAAACCTCTAGATTAAATTAATTCATAAAGTTCACACATAAAGTGAACACACTCAGGCAATAAGTGCATCATTGCTCAACATGCACACTTGAGGGTGTTGTGAGGACTGTTTCTCCCAAGAAACCTTAGCCCAGCGAAACCTGGTCTGGAAGCCATGCTCAGCTATGGTGTCCAGATAGGCTGGTATTTCTTTAATTCAATTCTACACAAAGTATGCTTTCCTTGAGCACTCTACCAATTCTACAGGGTGTATGAAAATGAATAAAATACATCACAACTGCCTTCGAGGAAAAGCAGTAAGACCAAGTGTCTAAGAGCAGCTAACACTAGGGAATGGTTACCCCGGACTGAATCTTAGCTTTCCTATATGTGTAAGACCTGGGCAAGCTCTTTACCCCCCATAATCTGTGTCCCTAGAGAAATAGTGACTGTGACTACAGCAAATTTCTTACAGTTCTGAGTTATCACTCATAGTATTAAAAACCAGTTGAGCATAGTAAGAAGAAGTACTTGGGGTATCACCAACATGATTACATCATTACAAACCTACAACCCAGAAGCTAAAATAAATCGTTTTCATAGTTAGTAAAACTGAAACCACAACAAATACAAATCCTGAGGAAATGGGATAAAAATAAGCCAGAAAATCATAGTCCAGGTTTCATCAATAATTCTTTCATTGGCCTGAAAAATCCCAACTACGCCTATTCCTCAGAGACAGGGAAGGGTGGTGGGGGTGGAAGTAGGAGAGAACTGTAAAGAGACATCCCAGAGAAGAGAATGTAAGTTTCTCAGCCAGCATCCACCTCCCAGAAAATGCCCTTCCTCAAGCCTCATGTGCTTCCCCCACATCCTTTGTGCTATCATAGAATGTTAGATGGAGAACGGCCTTAGAACTCACCTGATCTAAACCTCTTACTTTACCCACGAGAAGAATTAAGAGCCAGTGAGACAAAGACTTGCCCTGGCCGCAGCTGTGTAAAGACACAAACAAAACTGAGGCTGGACTCATCCACCCTGTACTGTCTCCCTCAGGACAACAGGGGGATGCATCAGTCTGCCTGGCCCTCAGCCCATTTGGCAGAAACAGAGATTTTTCTCTTGGGAAGAAAATGTTGGGAAATGTTTTTAAATGAATTAGCAAGAATCTTACTGTTTTAAATTCAATAAATAAAATGTTTTATTATTAACTTCATTGCTGGCTAAGCCTGAAATTGAGTTTTTCTATGCTTGGACAAGTCCTGCCCAACCAATAACAGGACACCAATTGCAATTAAACAAGTATTCTACTTAGACTAAAATGTATGTGCCCATGTGCACACACACGCGCGTACACACACACACACACACACACACACACACACGAGACCCTTACTCAAAAAAGAAGTTTCAGAACTCACTGTCATTCTCACAGCCTATGCTTAGGACAGAAAGTATTTAATATTTGAAGATAGAGCTCTTAACCCAAACTTCAAAACACTGATTCTTTTTTTTTCCATAGGAGGAATGAACTTCCCAGTGCTGCCAATGCTGTTTCTACCCAGAGTCAACAGCAGCCCACCGTGGTGATCAGCCGGCCATTGTATCTGGTTCCTGAAGGTCCCTCCGCAGCATGGTTTCTGTACCAGTGCCTGGGTAGCCTTGCTTCCTCATGCTAAGCCCTGGGTGCCACAGGGGAAGAGCAAAGCTCCTAAGCCAGAGCCTCTTAGTCATGTATGAAACAACCCTGTAAGTCTCCTTGTCTGTTGTTAGATTGCAGGGCCTGGAAGATAAGACTCTAAAACAAACATTTAGAAGCGAAAAGTAAGCAGAAAAGCTCTGCTTGCCCCCACCTCCTCCTTCCTATTTCCTGGGACCAAGATGGTATATTTGCTTCTCTATGAGGGGCTTAAAATGTATAAACTCACGATAATGATCGGAGAGGTTCTGATCAGGTTCCCACAGTGGCTTACACGGCAGGAACATTTGAATCTAGGCCACTAGAAGTACCTTAGTTCCATGGTCGAAATAGGTGTTTTGCTTTTCACAGTCTAGACATACATGAAGCCAGATTATTGGAGCAACACTTGGTGTGAGTTATTTAGACAGGTTCTACCCTTTACTGTTATGAGTCTGCCTGTCTTTATGTTTCTTTCATAGATAACACAGGCCAGCTACCTAGAATAGTTGTAACTATAAATTGTTTTAGTTTCATGGGCCTAATACCATGACTGAAAGCTATTTAGGGAAGGAAAGGATAGGCTTCCATTTCCAGGCTATAGTTCATTGCTTGAAAGCCAAGGCAAAAATTCAAGCATAATCAGGAAGTAGAAACCAGGAGGACCACAAATTGCTAGAGTCCCTAGGTTCTTGCTTAGAGCCTTTCTTACATAGCCCAGGACCACCTACCCAGGGAAAGATGCTGCTCACACTGCTCTATGCCCTCCTATATCAATTAATAATCAAGATAAAACCCCACAGATGGACTGGAGAGATGGCTCAGATGTTAAGAACACTGGCTGCTCATCCAGAGGTACTGAGTTTAATTCCCAGCAACCACATGATGGCTCACAGCCATCTCCAGTGGGATCTGATGCCCTCTTCTGCCATAAAGGCGTACAGGAAGATAGAGCACTCGCACACAAAATAAATAAATAAATAAATAAATAAATAAATAAATAAATAAATCTTTACCCTCTAAAAAAAACTAGAAAGAAAGGAAGAAAGAAAGAAAGAAAGAAAGCCACAGGCAAGTCTACAGGACAGACCAATACCTGAGCAGGGCAATCCCTCAGTTTAAACTACCTTCTCAGAAGTTCAAAGCTGTGACAAACTGACAGTTAAAGCTAGCTAGGATATAGGTGTTGTTCTTATGTGAAATTCAACATTAGGAAAACTTTCTTTTTTTTTATTTTTATTTTTTTTTTGTTTTTTTTTTAAATTTATTTATTTATTAAGGATTTCTGCCTCGTCCCCACAACCGCTTCCCATTTCCCTCCCCCTCCCCCGATCAAGTCCCCCTCCCTCATCTGCTCGAAGAGCAATCAGGGTTCCCTGACCTGTGAGAAGCCCAAGGACTGCCCACCTCTATCCAGGTCTCGTAAGGTGAGCATTCAAACTGCCTAGGCTCCCACAAAGCCAGTACGTGCAGTAGGATCAAAAACCCACTGCAATTGTTCTTGAATTCTCAGTATTCCTCATTGTCCGCTAAAAGAAGAGAAAAAAAGCAAACATTCCAAGTTTCAAAAGAGTTGAGCAAACACTCGAAAGTTCCAAAAAAAGGATTAATAATGATAATAATTAATTAGTTAATAAGGACAAAAGTTGCTTCATGCATCACTCTATCCTGCACGCCAGCCAGAAGCAGCAACTCATTATCTCCAGATGCCTCTAGGAGAAAAAAAAAAAAAAAAAAAAAGATGTTCCACAAATGTAACAGGAGTTGAGATCCTGGGGGAACCAATTAGATTTAAGCCACTTCCAAAATGCTGTGAAGGAAAACAAGAAGGCATGAGGAAGAACTTGGCACCTGAGATGGCATTTTACATGTTCTGCTCTGCGCCCGCGGAGAACTTCTCATGTAATGGTGAGTTGCCACGCTTATAAAATCAATCCTGAGTTTTTTAATGGAATCGAATTATTGGCTAGTAAAACAAACTTAATTTCAGAGGGAGAACGTGGGACATCCAATCTAATAGGTACCTTAGCCTTCATGTTTGGAATTAGTAGAAAGAAAGAAAAGAAAACAAACAGACAAGGCCAATGCCAGGGGCAGACACTGGTGCAGAGCTTCCTCGGGTAACTGGCTGCTATGCAGACTTGGAAGTTCCCGCAGTTTTCTAGCAAGGCTTTGGGGATGCATGTGTGCTAGAAGGCAAGAAGACCTTTGGGAGCCACAAAGGCTTCACAATGGCCTTGGGATAATCCATAGCTGGGGAATCTGGGACGGGAAGAAAGGGGAGAATCCAGAGGGTTCTCTGCCCTACTGTGTTTCTCTGATGACAGAAGCAAGCCTGGGTGTTAGCTGGTGGTAGGAGGGGAGACCTTGATATCTATCCCCTGACTCCTAGATCTCACCAGAGCTCACTACTCTAATAGTGGTGGCTATTTTTGAGTTCAGCTTAGTCTTTCATAATGGGATGCAAAACAGACAATGTCTAAGACAAGAGAGCCAGGCGAAAGCCACTGAGGTTTTGAAATAGATGACTTCAGTTGGCTTCCTGAGACCTCTTCATCCCAGGATGAAACAGCAAATGGTTCTTGCTCCAGAGATGCCCGGAGGCTCCACCAGACTCCTGCTGTAAACCTCTCTCACTTTCATTTCCTCTTTTGAATGGTACCCAAGAAGTTTGGGTCTAAAAAGCCAAAAAAGATAAAAGGGAAAAATGCCCTATTAAAGAGTTTTAAGGGGGCTACTAGACTTAAGACAACCTTCTGTTTTCGATAGAGTTGAATATTTTGACTGTACCATCTCACTTTCTACTTCCCATTAGAAAGAACGGCTGAATGAATGAATATATGTTAGGTTCCCACTCTGTGTCAATCACCGAACCAAGTCACAAAACACCGAGGACAAAGGACTCTCTTCTGCCTCTCCAAAGATAACCCTCAAGCCAATGATGAAGAGGCGTATCTAGGCAGGAAACAACCTCACCTGCAAAAACTTGGATTATGGTGGGAAGGGTGGGCACCTTACATGTCACCCACTCCATAAAGTTCTCCCCGGAAACAGTACTCTCTCACTGAGCATGTCTGTCTTGTAAAAAGTATCTTACATTTTAGTTATAGATGCAGCCGTCTCTTTTCCCTTGGGTTCTTTGAGAAACGATGCTTTAATGACTGACAAGAGCAGTCAGGAAATGCAAAGTTCTGGACTTCCGTGTGGCCCGTGACTGTATCTCTCTTATGAAGTGAATGAAAAATGAGGACAGGACTGCTCCCAGGTATATGGCTGAGAAGGTTTCTTGTAGATATGAGGGAGAGAAGAGGCATCTGGAAGGGTACAGACTGAAGAGAGGCTAATAGAGTGAACCAGACCATGAGGGCGGGGGAGGGAGGAGCTGCTGACCATGGCTTATTAGGGTATAGAGGAATCAGAGAAGTTGGGGGAAGGGCAGTGAAGCTCAGGGGCTCCAGAGGTCCAGGGTAGGGGACAGGGTGAGAAGAGCTGAGAGGAGTCAGGACTAGGTAACAGGCATTGGTGACACTGAGAGAGACTGGCCAGCATCTGCTTTGATATGCTCAATAGGCACCTCAGCCATTTGTCTGCAAGTTCTTTGAGACCTAACACCAAGAAACCAAAGTGCCCATATAGGACTTTGCCAGTTTTACCTGATCGGACAGTAAACTAAAGGATCTAAGGGAAAGAAGAATGTGCGCACATTTAGACTAGTTAAAACTGACTCCCAGGGGTCCTTGGACCTCTCACAGGGCAGGGAACCCTGACTGCTCTTTGGGCTGATGAGGGAGCGGGAGCTGATTGGGAGAGGGAGAGGGAAATAGGAGGCGGTGGCGGGGAGGAGGCAGAAATCTTAAATAAATAAATAAATAAATAAATAAATAAATAAATAAAAACCTGACTCCCAGGAAGGCTCAAACACGTATATTTGATATGTAGCAATCCTGATAACCTTCTGAGTATCAGGAATGGCAAACAAAATGGCCTTTGAACCAGCATCCTCGATCCCCATGGCACTGCTAATCCACTATCGTGGTAGCAATCACTGGGAGATAATAATTATATCTGTGCTTGAGGCCGGGACCTCCTCTGAGGACTGCCACCCCAAGAGAACAGGTAACTTTCAGAAGCCACTGAATTCCCACATTTGCATCTAGCACACCAAATGATGTGACCTCCTCAGAGAGGCAGGATTAAGAGCTAAGAAAGTCAATGCTCCTCCATGCATGGAATCTCCACTCAATCACAGACACTGACTAGGTCTTTCTATGGGTTGGGGAAACAGTACTTTTTGCCTAATTAAAATGCATAGTTCGTAATCCAGACAACAAAAAAAATTCATGATTATAGTTAAACAACAAATATATAAGTATTTGAGCTTTGAAATCATTAAAAAAAATCAGCATTTTAGAAATACGGTTCCTTAGTATTTCCCTTCCTTTCGGCCTCACTGTGTAAATCATGTTGTTCTTCTTCAATTTCCCAAGATCCCCGAGGTCATTTTGTCCGGTGTTTGCTTTAAACAGAACTTGATGCCAAGGAGTCTGCCTCAAATTTCAGGTCCCCTCAGATGACATTTCCCTACATTCAGATCTAGCCAATCTGCAGTCTTTGCAAGAATTTTGACTTCCTGGTAATTACAAATCACCTCCTCTTCCATAAGCCCCCTTTTCCCTTGGGCAGGTGACTGCCAGGAAGGCAGAGAGGGGTGGCTTTGTGATGTTAATGAGAACTCAGAGCTGAGAGCTAAGAGTGGGTTCTCTGGGGAACCCAGGTGAGCCAGTGTCAGGGCACAGCTGAGAGCCATTTGAGGCACCTTGCTGTTACCCCTAGAGCAAGGTATTCTGGGTCCCAAGCAGTAATCTGCTAATGGCTTACATAATGGAGAAATGAGTCACTCTACTTGGCAGCTGGGACTCTGAACCATGTAAGGCCTTAATTCAAAAGGAAATTCTGGGAAAAAAAGGGCATTAGGCGATGGCAGATATATATTTACTAAAGTGCTGTGGATGGGGACATATTAACACATTATGGACAGCTGCAGTCCTGTTTCCATCTGACTCTGAGATTGCAAGCTCCACTCTGAGCTCAGCTGTGGTTGCCTCCAGGCTACACTGAAAAGAGGGAGGTCTTGGCTTTACCCATCACTTGTGAGACAGTCCCTGTTCAAGAGCCAAGACAGTTGTTCCAATTTTTAGAAAATCCAAAAACACACACAGGCACACGCACACAAACATGCACACAGACACACACATGCACAATGTTAGGCTCCTTGGCAGCAGGAGCCTGCCTCTGCCACTAGGGCAGTAACATCATCACCTGTGACCAGGTACCTTTGCACCAACAGTTAGGCAACATATGCACCCATTAAAGGTGCCCGCCAGACACGGCTTGCTCTCTTTGCCTCTTGTGCCCCCTCTTGCCTCTTGTCTCTCTTGCCTCTTACTCCTCGTTTGCCTCTTCTTCCCTCTCTTGCCTCTTGCTCCTCTCGGGCATCTCTTCTTCCTCTTGTCTCTCTGTCTGACTGCCTCTCTCAAGTCCCCACTCCAACATGGCCTTTTGCTCTCCCCCTCTGCTGCCCCAATAAACCTCTTGCACTAACTGTTGCATATAGCATACCTAACAGGGCCTGCCAAAAGGTACCCACTTCTCCTTCCCTTTTTATCATTACACACATATACAATTAATATATATATATATATATATATATATATATATATATATATATGATGTGGGAGTGTCATATATCAATCTGTTGATTTCATTGGTTAAGCAATAAAGAAACTGCTTGGCCCTCATAGGTTAAAACATAGGTGGGAGGAGTGGACGGAGCAGAATGCTGGGAGAAAGAAGCTGAGTCAGAGAGTCACCATGATTCTCCCACTCCAGGCAGATGCAGGTTAAGATCATTCCTGGTAAGCCAGCTCGTGAGCTACACGGATATTAGAAATGGGCTAGTCCAGGTGTGAGAGTTAGCCGAGAAAAGGCTAGATGTAATGGGCCAAGCGGTGTTTAAAAGAATATAGTTTCCTTGTAATTATTTCGGGGCATAAGCTAGAGCTAGCCATGTGGGCAGCCGGGTGCTGGGGACGCAGGCCCGCTGCTCCTATTACAACATATATATGTATTACATATATATAATTGAAAATGATAAAATGAGCATGGGTGGCTCACCCCTGTAATCCCAGGATTATAGGAGTTCAAGCTTAATCTGAGCTACAAAATGAATTTCAAGGCAGGCTGGCCATAGGGCAAACCCTGTCTTAAACACTCACAAACAACAACAGAACCCTTCAGTTATAAATGAAGTCTCAGCAAACATAAACGAAGAAAAGAAACAACGAAGCATGTAAGAAAGGTAAAGTCATCTGCAGTGCTCCTGTATACTTTCAGTGGAGTTCTAGTCTTATGGAGTTGGAATGACAGGGAAAAAAAATACTATTCGGGGAAGAAATCAACACAAGGCTTGGCTGTTGAGACTCTGTAACAAAAGATAACCCAGGAGCTCTTGAGACACTTGGGAACCTTATTTGAGCCACTTCATTTAATGCTCAAGACAGCCTTGGGAGAGAAATGGTTTGAATGAGACATGTCCCCTACCGCCTGGCATTTTGAGAGCCTGAACCCCAGCTTTCCGGAGAGGCTGTTGGACCTCTGAGATATGGTGCCTAGCCGGCACGGTTAGGATTTTAGAGATGCATGCCAGGGTCACACACAGGGACAGAAACACGCCAGTCACCACGCCAGTCACCACGCCCTTCCCACCACAACCATCTCTATGGAAACATGAGCGGAGCAAACAGCTCCACTGAGCTACTTGCATCACATGGACCAGAAAAGTAACTAATGCAACAGTTGATTAGGAGTCTTGTTTTAGATGAGGAAATCAGGGCTTAGTGAATTTAAGTAGCTCATTCCAGCTTCTCCAGGTAAACGGCAGATGGGATCTAAATGCGCGCTACCAATTATTTCTGCTTATCAGTGTCCTAAGAAATTTTCAAGCAGAATTAGACTATTTCCAAGAAATTCAAAGGGAGGAGGGAAGAAAGGAAAGACCACAGAAGAAAAGAGCTGGGGAATGGGGAAGACAGAGCGCCTGTAGAGGAGGTGCGAGGCCCTGAGTTCAGAGTCACCGGATCCACTTAAAAGCCAGAGGAGTGTAGCGGCTCATTGATAATTCCAGCGTTCAAGAAGCAGAAACCAGAGATCTCTGGTGCAAGCTGGCTCCCTAGGCTAGAGAAATCTGCAAGTTCAAGGTTTAGTGAGAGAGACTCTGGCATCCACACGCACATCTTCAAGTGCACAACCACCTACCTGTGGACACACATGCACAAAGGTACACACACACATACACACTCTCTCTCACACACACGCAGCTAAACAGATTTTAAAAAAAAACTGGAAGTAAAAAAAAAGTGACATATCTCTCTAAACTCACGGTCAGTTATTTCTGCTGTTTTGCTCAATGAGGCAAATGGACGTTCTAACGTTGAACCATATAGAAGTTCGCCCGCAATGAATGGGGTTGCTTCTCACCAGTGGCTCTTCTGATTAACGAAGTCCCTTACAGACTTGTGCCATGCTCTTGTGGGTGCATGCTTACTCAAGTGTGACTCATCCCCAGCTAGCTATTTCAGAGTCCATGGCCAGGAACTGAGTTCTCCTGTGTGTCTCCTGGGGAGTTTGGGGGGGAGGAGTGGCATCATGGGAACAATGTCTGTCTTCTCTCTTATGACTCATCTAAGAATGTCTAAGAAATTCTGCTGCTTCTGGTCCAAACGCAATGAGTTATTCCATCTGTCAAGCATATTCATATGGAAAAACAGCATACCGTCTATGAGAAGTTATTTAGCCAAAATTGAAGCAGAACAGAGGTAAATTCTACCCGTAACTTTTGCTCTCCACAGAAACATGCGCATACATTTCCATTTTCATCTTGCCAGAAGCAGGCAAAAGCAGAACTTGCTTCCTCCTGTGTGCGCCCAGACGACTTTGTGCAAATCGCTAATTGCAGTGCTTACTATCTGGTCCTATAATTAGATTTTAGGTGTCTGCCTTCTAACTAATATAATAGCTCTTTCCCCCTTCCCATTTCAGTTCCAAGCATCTGGATCACACTTAACAAATATTTGTTAAACAAGCCGATGAAAGACTGAGCAAAGAGTAAGCAAACGACAGTTCACCCCGTGGTTCTCTCTATGACAAAATGGTCTTTTCCTGGTTTTTTTTTTTTTTTTTTTTTTTTTTTTTAGGACTAGGACTGACACTGCTAGACTGGCGTGGGTGACAGATTGGTTGGAAGATGAGGTATCCAGGCGTTTGGGCCCTTAATGAATGAGTTTCACAGATGATTATACATATACATTTGCATATATTCAACAATAGATATGCATGTATACAACCATAATCTTAGTTTCCTTTGCTTCTTATTTTATACATTTCTTGTATCTATCAAGCCAGTCTGACTTATAGCTTTTCTTCCTTAGATTTAAGTAATTTAGATCATGGAAATCATCACTTTAACAAGATTTGGCGAATGGGGGCAGGAAATGTGACCGACTATGCCCTCCACAGTGCTGTCCATGACCGACTAACCATGTTTCGAGTATGATGGATGGATGCTGGAGACCCACCAACACCCTACGCAGACATGGTCCTGGTTCTTGTGAATTTACTTACGGTCAACGGGAAGGGGGAGACAAAAATACGCGGAATAAAGAATGGTAGCTGTAGCGAGCTGGGAAGCTGACGATGCTGAAGGGCACGGAGGAAGGAAACAATCTAAGCAGAGGGAAGGAAAGGCCTCCTAGACAAAGTGTCTTTTATGTTTTGACCTGGAATGGCGTGTGAGGCCTACCCAGCTAAGAATATGAGAGAGGGAAGGAGAAGACACGTAGAACACAGTACATTATAAACACAACGGTAAACAGTGACAAAGAAGGAGTGAGCTGGCTCAGCCTTCTAAGATTTCTAAGAGCAAAGGAAAGCACTGCAGGGTTTTAATCAAGAGGGTGATATTTTTCAGTTTTCAGAGAGATACTTCATTTGCATATAAAGACATGTGGACTTGGGGATTGTATCATTATTGTAACAAGAAGACTCTCGACATTTTCCTTTGAACAGGATTGTTTTGTCCATCAAATTGAGGACAGACTGCAAGACTCTGGGGCCAGAGACACTGGGGGCCATGTAGAGTGCTGTTTCTACACTCTAAATGGGGTGTTAAAGATAACACCAGAAAGGCAAAGAAGTCATAGAGCTCAAGAGAATAGTGAGAAGACAGCATTAAAACTCTGGCAACTGACTAGATAAGGGTTTGGAAAACACTTTCTAAGTAGGACCAGGTCAGAAACCTTTAAGATTTGTCAGTATATGACTTCTGGAACTATTACCCAGATATTCTGTTGTTGATGACAAAGAAGATGTAAAAAAACAAACAACAATGACAAAATGTACAAATGAACGATTCCTGGAACAAAAATAAAATAGAATAAAAATAAAAAATAAGTTTAAAAAACTATTAAGAAGAAGAAAATACATGGGCCAAGGCTGAATTAGGCCCAAGGCTGATACATGCCAACTTCTGGGTCTATGAAGGACGAGGCAGCCAGAAAAAGCAAAGCACAACCTTCCCATCTGGGGCCTGGGCATCTGCATTGCCATGGCCTGACTTACAGGAAATGGACAGTGGAGGAAGGAGGCTCTATCAGTTCAGAAACACTCTAGTTTAAGACACTTGAAACTATCACTCAAGACACATATTTATGGACAGACATTTCTGTAGCGGCCTGGAAAAATGAGCCCCACATTGACCAAAGGACAGAGAGTTGAAACTTACAAGGTTATTGTGCTTCTACCTCAAACAAGGCATTACCTAGCTGTTGATCAGAGAGTTCTGCTCACTCAAGGTTATGGTCAACAGGTGTGGTCAATTGCCATACCTTGTGTTCCAGGAATAGAGAAATAGATCTATTCCTACCTCAATCAAAAGATCCAACTACCAGACCTAAAAAGAGGAACATGGATGTACTCACTCATATTTGGTTTCTAGCCATAAATAAAGGACATTGAGCCTATAATTAGTGATCCTAGAGAAGCTAAATAAGAAGGTGAACCCAAAGAAAAATATATAGTCATCCTCCTGGATATTAACCTTCATTAGGCGATGAAAAGAGATAGAGAGAGAGACCCACATTGGAGCACAGGACAGAAATCTCAATGTCCAAATCAGGAGCAGAAGGAGAGAGAGCACGAGCAAGGAACTCAGGACCGTGAGGGGTGCACCCACACACTGAGACAATGGGGATGTTCTATCGGGAACTCACCAAGGCCAGCTGGCCTGGGCCTGAAAAGGCCTGGGATAAAACCGGACTCACTGAACATAGCGGACAATGAGGACTACTGAGAACTCAAGAACAATGGCAATGGGTTTTTGATCCTACTGCACGTACTGGCTTTGTGGGAGCCTAGGCAGTTTGGATGCTCACCTTACTAGACTTGGATGGAGGTGGGTGGTCCTTGGACTTCCCACAGGGCAGGGAACCCTGATTGCTCTTTGGGCTGATGAGGCTTGATTGGGGGAGGGGGAGGGAAATGGGAGGCGGTGGCGGGGAAGAGACAGAAATGTTTAATAAATAAATTAATTAATTAAAAAAAAGAATACAAAAAAAAAAAAGATCCAACTAAGTTCCAATTCCCTTTATGGAGGTAACTTGGGATTCCACACAGGAATGGTTTGCCTACAGAGTGTTTTGGTCTAGGGCTTCAGCATGACTTGATGACTTGTTTTGTTCTAGCAACGGAATGTTTAACTATAAATGTGGCCTATGACTTTCAAGTGGTATATTCATTTACTTATATCACGTTAATGCATTCCTTTGTCTTACTCCTACCTTTTGGGTTCAGGAGTATTTTAAGCAGTTGGAAATTAAATGCGGGCGAATTTTCAGTACCCACTGAAAAATTCCCCCCAATACTATCCTATATTTTCTCCATTTTATTATTTTCATTTGTGTCTTCATATTCTTTACTATATTTCTAATTCCCACACTTTTACCCTGACAAGAGGTATTTTTGTCATGGTTGATCCCTGACACATTTCACATAGCCTATCATGAAGGAAAGTCAGAGCAGGAACTGAAGGCAGGAATGTGGAGGCAGGAACAGAAGCTAAGTCCATGGAGGAGTGATGCTTACTGTCTTGCTCTATATGGCTTGCTCAGCTTGCTTTCTTATATAGAATAGGACCACCTGTCTAGGGATAGTACCACTTACAGTGGTCTGAGCCCTTGTGGTAGTTTGAATGTAACGAGCTCCCATAATCTCCTGGAGATTGGCACTATCAGGAGGCTTGGCTTTGTTGGAGTGGGTATAATCTTATTGGAGGAAGTGTGCCCCTGTGGGGCAGGCTTTGAGGGTTCCTATACGCAGGATAGAAACCACCCAGTATTTCAGTCAATTTCCTGTTGCATACAAGATATAGGGTTCTCAGCTATTTCTCCAGGACCATGTCTGCCCGCAGGCAATGATGACAGTGAATGAACCTCTAAACTGTAAGTGAGCCACCCAGTTGAAAAGTTTCCTCATAAGACTTGCTGTGGGCATAGTCTCGTCACATAACAATAGAAACCCTAACTAAGACATAAGTTGGAGAGAAGGACTGAGATATTGCTGTGATACGCCTGGCCATGTTTTTATTGGGAGGTTAATATGGACTTTAGGAGCTTGGGTTAGGAAAGAAATGGAATGCTTTAAGTGATGCTTAATGGGCCATACAAGTAGGAGCATGGAAAACAGTAGTGCTGAATGAGATTTGATGAACTGTGGGGATCGAGAGGTTTCAGAGAAGAAAAAGGTTAGCATGTGGCCTGGTCTTGTTATATTTTGGTGAAGGAAGTAGCTGCTTTTTGTCATTGTCAAAAGTCTACCTGAGGCTAAAGCGAAGATTTTTTTTTGTGTAATTGCATTGGCAGAGGAAATCTCAAAGCAGCCTAGTATAGATTCTGTTGTGTAGTTATTAGTGTTAACTCTGATAAAGATTTATAATGAAAAGGGGCAAGCTGTACAAGGAAAAATATTTGAGAAAAAGAGCACCAGAAAGTGAAATGGAGCTAAGTACTGTGGTCAAAGAGATAGACAGGTTAAGAAATGGAATAAAGGGAGTAGTGACCTCAGGGCAAGATTCCACCCAGCTAAGTTTCCAACTTGTGGGAAGGAACTAAAGGAAAGCTTAGAGCTAGGTGTGGTGGGGCATACCTTTATTTCCAGCACTGAGATGGCAGAGGATGGTGGATCTCTGAGTTTGAGGCCAGCCTGGTCTACAGAGTGAGTTCCAGGACAGCCAGGTTCAGGCAATGAAGGACAGTAAACTGGTGAAGATGTAATTGGATGAAGGGGCCATGGCTGGAGCTCCAGCAAGCAGCAAAACTTGGCAGTTTGGGCCATGTAATTCAGGCTTTAGAGTTAAATACAGAAGAAAGAAGTTACAGAATTTTCCCTGGAGATTACGGAAAGGAAAACTCCTGATACCAGGCCTGTGTCAGGAAGTCCCTGAATGGAGGTCCAGTAGAGAGGCCATTGCATGAAACTGTGAAATTGAAGTCTGAATTGCCTTAGAGAACCCAAGATGTTAGAGGTGCCAGAGTTGTTAGATACCTGCCAAAGAAAGCTGCTAACAGGAAGTGCAACCAGCCCAAGAAAAAGAAGTATGTTGTAGCCAGCAAAGCTGAACAGAGTTGGAGATTTGAAGAGCATTTTGACATCAGACATGGGGAGGCAGAGTTTGGAGTTTTCTCTGCTGATTTTTGGTCTTGCTTTGGTTTGATATTTCCTTGCTATGCTCCCTTCCCTCTGTTTTGAAATGATAATGTATATCCTGTGCTATTATATTTTGGAAGTATGCGATCTGCTTTTTGATTTTGATTTTTATAGGAGATTACAGTTAGAAGATTACATGTATCTCAGAAGAAACTTTGAACTTTAAAACATTGCAAAGATTGTGACAGACTATAGGGACTTTTGAAGTTAGACTAAATATATTTTACATCATGAGATCATTACAAGCTTATAGGGGTCTGGGAGTGGAACGTGATAGTTTGAATGTAAGTGGCCCCCATGATCTCATAAGGAGTGGCTTTGTTGAGGTGGGTATGGTCTCACTGGAGGAAGTGTGTCACTGTGGGGGTGGGTTTTGAGGTTTCCTATGCTCAGGATACTGCCCAGTATCTCAGTCTACTTCCTCTTGCCTGCAAGATGGAGGACGCTCAGCTACTTCTCTACCACCATGTCTACCTGCAGGCTGCCATGCTCTCTGCTATGGAGATGGATTGAATCTCTGAAACTGTAAGCTACCACCTCCATTAAATGTTTTCTTCATAAGATTTGCTGTAGTCATGGTGTCTCTTCACAGCTATAGAAACCCTAACTAGCTAACCCCCAAATATTATTAATCAAGATCAGCCCCTCAACCCAAACTTGTCTACTGGGCAATATGATTTGAGTGAGCCATTTTCTCAACTGAGGTTTCCTGTTTTCAATGGACCCTGCATTGTGTCAAGTTGGTAAGAAACTAGCCAGTAGAGTAGGCTAAGTTATACTAGCAAATCACCAAGACTCCGTGGCTTTAGTAATATATTTAAATCTATTCCAACATAATGATTCCAGGAACTCAGACAGGGAAAAAGAGGACAGTGATTTCTAAAACTTGTTGAATAGCAGCATCCATTCTACTCAACAGAAAGGAGAAAAGCAATCCAGAAGCATTTGTAGAAGATTTTTACAAAGAGCTATTATACAAATGGCTATACCCCCTTCAGGGGACACTAGAAAATGCAGCATTAACTATGCTTCTGGGACAGAGCGTAGATCTGGGTGGACAGCTGCTAGTGTTTAGTACCCAAGTCAAAAATACATACAAAAACCAGGAAGTCAAGAAGATGAATGTGTCCGTTTGAATAAGAATGGTTACAGTAGGCTCATATGTTTGTATACTTGATACCAGTGGGTGGAGCTGCTTGAGGAGGAATAGGAGGAGTGGCTTTGTAGGAAAAGATGTACCACTGTGGATGAACTTCGAAGTTTCAAAAGTTCATACCTTTCCTAGTATCTCTCCGCCTACTTGCTGGTTAAGGTGTGAATTTTCAGCTGCTCCTGCCACCATACCCTTGGACTCTAACCCTCTGAAACTGTAAGACCAAATCAACACTTCCTTTCATAAGTTGTCTTGGTCATGGTGGTTTGTCACAGCAATAGAAAAGTAAATATGATAATGAATAAAAAAATTCAGAGGACAATGAAGAACTCAAGAGGCTGAGCTGATAAGACACAATTCAGAGTTTACAAGATTAGAGAAAAACTGAGATTAAAAAGAGGATTCAGAGAATCAGAATAACGATGAAAATAAAACCAGGAGATTGTCCGAGATGCTTGGTGGACAGATGCAGGACTGAGCACCAATTGAATCATTAAACATTGAGTCCATCTCTGACAATCTGACACATACTGGGTACTTCCAATATTTAGATGAAAAATGAGCCAAATTTCATTTAAGAGAAAATGGCAAAATCAGCTGCTCCAAAATGCAGGTTTCATTTTCATGCAAATGGGCTGCTTCAGGACTATGTACATTGTATTCATTTTTCCATTCAGTTTTATGTCTACGAATCAACCAACACAGATAAAATGTACATACTGCATCAAAACTCTATATGACCTTACAGACATAAACATCTTAACATAATGATGAATGAATATACGCCTGTTTCTGTATATACATGCACTCGGGACTTTCCAAATTCTTTACCAAATGGGACTTTGTTTTGCTACCATTTTTCCACGGCTCTCCGTGCTTTCTTCTTTTCTAAGTCTTTGCCTCTACATTTCAACCTAAAACTATTTACAGTGGGAAAAGTAAGAAAAGATGCTAGCTCCTGTGACATTTCAAACCCTGCCCCATTTTACAAAATACATATGAGTCTGCATCCCAGGAGAGTCCATAAGACTGTCCATGATCCCTTTTGGCTCCTACACACAGAGGCCTGAGAAAGATGAGAAGCCATAATCTTTGGCGCATCACACCACCAGACAGCAGAGTAGCATCCACCACTCCGCCTTCTACTTTCTCTTGAGAGCACAAGGAGTCTGGGGACCAAAGATGATTCTGAGAGGGCTGCATCAAGGAGATCCCTTTTGGCAGAATAATCATCAGTCTTTCTTATAAATAAGATTGGGGAAAAAGGACAAGCAGAGTTTAAGAAGACCATTGGTCCAGAAGGTACACAGATAGAAAAGATAATAAAGCTGGTCAACTGTTTCTAAGCTTAAGCTATTAACATACTCAGTCTAAACAAGTATTCATAAGGCTGACTTCGAACACCATGGTGCTCGATAAACATAAATTGAGGACAGTGATCATGCCACCCACATTTCCTCACCACGTGTACTCTCTGTTGTTTACTCCTTTCCATGTCATAACTCACTCATATCCGGGAGGGATTTAACAAGTGGAGATAGCTTCTCAGTTACCAAAATTAAGTCTGCATTCTATTTGAGAGGCAATACATGCAAGCAAAGAAAACCTTTGGAAAGTTACATTTGTGCCCTGGCTTCTGAAGTGAGATTTTCCATCAATTCCATCCAAGAACTTTTTCTTATTATGACTTCTACAGTGTTTTCATCGTTCAAAGTCTGCAAGCTTCAAATCCCATCTGCAAGATATATCTAGAAACCCGATGATGATAATACAGACAATGTATGGAATAAGAAAACCGCAACTTTCCCCATCGATCCTAAACACTTTGAAGAACATTCTGGAATCTGCCAGCTAGTGTGGAAAAAGGACAGGAGTTGGGTGAGATGATATGTACACTGCCTGAGCAGTCCGTCAAAGGAACAAGTTAGTACAACAGTCACTGTTTGGACGTTAAATCTAATGCCCAGAGGCGGAACCTGGGATGGAAACCCATCAAATTTGTTTAGTCGCATCCTTCACAGCTGTCATTCCCTGCAAGTGCGAGAGTCAAGCTGACCATAACTTGCTCTCACAAGACATTCCCAGTCTAGGGACTGAAGACATTAACAGCTTCACTCTCCCAGATGCACGGCCCATCATTCTTTACCAGTCGCCACCAGCGCGTCTCTCGCTCAGCTCCTTCTCTCTGGTACTCCCATCTGATTACCACAGAAACTCCTAATCATTAGAATCCTTGCTAGTTGGTGATTCTTCGAAAATCCTTCCAATCCATCTTCAACAACAACAACAGACAAACAGAAAACAAAATCCTATCTACAGCACAAAACGGATTGTACCTCACATCTGCTTAAAATCCACAATACCATCTCAGACTAAATCTACATTAACCATGTGACGGCAGAAACCCTCCAAACATCACAGAAGCTAACTTGACCCAATTTTTTGTTGTGCCTCATATTACTGCACACACACACACACACACACACACACACACGAGCCACGAATTATTTCTAAGACTTCACTCACACTCAAGCCTCTCCACTCCCTCACCATCCCCAATCTCTCTTAGGCATTCTTACCAGCTACACCTCCAAGTTTATTCATATTCACCTCCTAGAAGCAAGCCTTACTCCTAGACTCTCCACACTTTAACTATGTGAGCCAATGCTAATATTTCTGTTTGATAATCCATCTTTGTATCTCTGAATAAGCCAATGGTGATAAAGAGCTATGGGACGAAATAGAGGAAGGGGAATTAAATCCATGGACCCAAGGGAACTTTGTGTATGATAAAAGTGGAAAAACTGTGAATTCTAAAATGATACGGTTGGGTTAAGTATACTGAAAAACAATTTACGATTCTTACCAGCTATGTCCCTCTCAAATTAATTCCAAATTGTCCAATAATCACAGAACTGGTAGAAATTTTAAGGAACAATTTCTATAATCTTGGGGCAAGGAGATTTTCTCCAGGAATGATTTTTCAGACCAATACTACAGATTGAAACATTTGATTAATTAAGTATGTCTCCAATGGAGGGGCTATTCTAAGTCCAGGTGGAAAGACAATAATCAAATGGGGGGGTGGGTAATGCATATTTGGCACAATGCCGACTGCCTAACTTATTTTGAGTTAATTGGCAGAGAGCTAATCTAATATGTAAAGAGCTCTTGTAGAGCAAAACAAAACACACAAAAACCCAAAACATGCTGCTTGAAAAGGTGAACCAAGTGATGAGAAAAGCACACAAGTGTTTCTGAATTGCCCTGAAGTATTTAAACGCCAAAATAAAATAAACTCTAATTTTAAATGATGATTGTAAAGAGAAATAAGGACTGAAGGGCTAATGAAGGGTTAATGAAGGCAGGGCACCCTGAGCACTAAACCCCACTGGCAAGACAATGAACTGATGGAAAGCTCTCAAAAACAGTGGAAAAGGACTCAGAATTTTCACCAATAATTTATCCCAGTAAACAATTTAAATGTCATCAACAAGAGGCCAGTAAATTATAGTAGTAGCCCTTTGACAGTAAACCTAATTTTGTTACTTAATATCATATATCCATATGATACATATGTCCATAAATCAAGGTTAATGATGCACGTTACAAATTTTTCAAAATTTGAGTTAAAATAATATAGCTCTATTTTAAAAATAAGTATGTCCATATGTTCATAAGAAAAAGAAAACCAAGACCAAAAAAAAAATCTTAAAATTCAGCATAAATGTATTATGTTATCTCTAAGAGGTGGGAACAGGGATCCTTTCTTCAAGCCTTCCTTCTTTAATCACGTATCTGAGGCTATATGATTGTTTTACAAATAGCATGCGTATATTTATAGAGTACCCTGGCTGTACCACAGGATTCCCGAGATTGCACTTGGCCCCGCTCAACCTCTGGCCAGTTATCTGAGCAGAGGTCAGGACAGTAAGGAAAGCCTGTCGAGACAGTACCTTGCCCAAGATACCCTGCCCCACCTTGAGCAACAATTTCAGGAAGGAAAGATGTATGAAGAGCACCCTACAGCTGCAATGATTTCATCCTTCCATTCCCAAGCCCCCCATGCACCCCTATAAAGGGTCACAGGCAACTTTCTCCCCGGTGGACTCCTCGGTTGCCCACAGAATTGTTCGCTAATGGACAGAATCCACCTATTGAAGGTCAGCCTCCGCTCTCTTTCTGCCTCTCCTGCCTCAAAATTCTAGTAACAAAAATCATTATTAACAGCTGCCACTATTAAAAACACACAGAGAGAGAAGGAAGACAAAAACCTGTCTACATATGCATAGATTTAAAGGAACCACAAGTCTCAAAGGGTTACCATTTTAACTTCATTCTAGCAACCACAAAGCAGGACTCCCTAAGCCCAGCCACGGGACTACCTAAATTCTTCTCTGCACTACATTATCAGTTTCCTTATCTGAATCATTCTCATGCACAAGACAGTTTACTGCATTTTTACATGGCTCCAGGGATGGACTTGACTGGGGCAAGGAGGTAATAAAGAAACGACAAACAGACAGCTGCACGCATAGTCAGAAAGCGGGGGTTGGATGGTCAGGGCTACTGGAAAAACCTCAGCCTTCAGGAAGTTCAGTGTGTTTATTATATAGAGTTGAACAGAGAGACAGGGTTATCGCATACAGCTGAAAAAGGAAGAAAGGGTTATTATAGACAGGAACAAGAAGACAGAGTTTATAGAGAACAGCTGGATCAAGAAAACAGGTTCCGCTAATCTCAGTAGGAGCAGTCGTCGTCAGGAGACAATCTCTGGGCTGTAAACATCTGGAGAAGGAAGCTGTGGTGGACAATCTCTGTACTCACTGTCAACACATTTGCTCCCTGGAGGACGGCTTGGTCATCCCTCTGAGCTTGAAGACATGGCCGTGCCCACGTCAACAGCAGACAGTCCTTGGGACTTTGGTCATGCAGGGCTTTCTTTGCTCCCCACAAAAGGGGGCTTCTATCTGACTCCACAGAACATAAGATGGCTTGTTTTGGATCCCATGGCTGATTAGGTTCATACAGAGAAGGTGAGGAGGCTCCCTGCCCCACAACTCTTTCACCATCTTAAAAACAAATGTGGAGGCCTTTTAGGGTTAACGGGAAATCCAAGAACAAGGCTCAAGATGTGCTGCAGACCCGTCCATGCTTCTTGTTGTCTTATGTCACAGATTCACTAATAGTTCCCACAAAAGCAGATGGGCATCGGAAGAATAGGAAAAACGAAACAACCAAAATGTCAACTCACTAAGCTTCAAATTCCTCAGATTTGATTGTATAATAGAAAGTGAGGTCTACTGTGTTAAAAATAGAATTTCACCAGCCATGGAGAGTGGGGGGCAGCTAGGACTCAGTGACTGGTCTTTCTGAGAACAAAAGAAGTAAAAGTTATTTATAGTGACCTTTTAATGTTTACCTTAGAGCTGCTAATCAGATGTAAATTGTCACCCCATGGATATGCATAATCAACTTTATTCCCTTTGCTAATTGAGAAATAGAGCTGTTAATGTCAAGAAACATTTGAAAAATGTACCAGGCTTGCTCGATCTAGCAAGTTCTTTTTAAAAGTCACAGTTTCCATATGGTGAAATCATGGAAATTAGGCTTAGGGAAAAGATAGAAAAAAAAAAAAAAAGAAAAAGAAGACTGATTTGTTATTAGAGACAGTCTATGCTGGAAAAAGAAAACAAACAAACAAAGTGAAAGCTAAAAACACATTTTAATAACCTCAACTTTGGGGGATTTGACCACTTCTGATATTCAGAACTCACTGCACTTCCTCCACAGCTCTTTGGGGGCTGAGCCTACATGGTCCACCTGCAGTGGCGCCAGCTAAGCAGTCACTGGTCAGGCCCTTTAGTCACTTTGGTCCCCACAAGCCAATCTTTCCATTAGCAGAAACCTTGGGGAGCGCCATGATGGACACCCTGTGTTAACAAGGAAGGTGGGGTGCCCTCTTTGGGTTTTTCCTCTCCGAAACATAAAAACAGTTTGAAAATGGACTCAGAAGGAACAGCACAGGCATTAATTTCTATTAGCATTTAAGACACAAACAACAGGGCAGAAAACTCAAGTCCTCTAAGAGAGGAAGTTGGGCACTTTGTAGGCAGTCACATCAAGCAGGGAGGATGTTAAGAAACAGTGCAGAAGCCCAACGTGTTAGGGAAGTGTGCTTAGAAAATCAGTAGAAATCCAGGCAGTAGTGGAGCACACCTTTAATCTCAGCACTTGAGAGGCAGAGGCAGGAGGATCTCTGTCAGTTGGAGGTCTACGAAGCAAGTTCTAGGACAGCCAGGAGGACCGTTACACAGAGAAACTTATCTCAGGGGGAATAAAAGAAGAAGAAAGGCAATCAATGAGGACTACTGAGAACTCAAGAACAATGGCAATGGGTTTTTGATCCTACTGCACGTACTGGCTTTGTGGGAGCCTAGGCAGTTTGGATGCTCACCTTACTAGACCTGGATGGAGGTGGGTGGTCCTTGGACTTCCCACAGGGCAGGGAACCCTGATTGCTCTTTGGGCTGACAAGGGAGGGGGACTTGACTGGGGGAGGGGGAGGGAAATGGGAGGCGGCAGCGGGGAAGAGACAGAAATCTTTAATAAATAAATAAATTTAAAAAAAGAAAAAAGAAAAAAAAAGAAAGATTAGGATTCAGAAGGGTGGGGAGGCTCTGCCGTACTACATGATGGCAGCCCTATAAGAGATGTACCAACAGGGACCTTCCCAGGAAGGAAAAACACATTACCTCATTAAGAGAATAATTATTCTTCCCATTTTCTTAGCAAGGCAGCTTTCATGAGGTTGAGCTCTTGGCCAGGTGATTGACAGGCCCAGATGGATTAAACGTTAAGTGAGAAGACAACAGTATGTAATGTTCTAACCTTTGGAGCAGATTAGAATGTCATGTCTACACCCAGGGGCAGAAATAGATTCCATTAGGGAGGGGTCTGTCATCAGTGATCTTTGAGGGGCTTTTTAACAGCCTGGAGAAAGGGTGCCCTAGGATTATGAAAGAGTTGGGCTGAAACTGGGGAGCAGATAGACCTCATTTCCACCATGAGGAGCCAGAGGTCCCTTTCCAAAGCCATTCACCAAAAGGGATTAGTATCTGTCACACTCTCCTATGCAGATTCTAAGTAGGGGTGTTCATTTGTGCGATGTAAGGAGGAACTGGGAAGAGAACTCTCTTGTGGGGAGGGGGAGATGGCTGAAAAGGACTGCATTCTGGACCCCTGGTCTAAACTGTCTAGCCCGTTTTTATCCCCTATCCTCTGATGAACTCTTACTTGGTCTTTTGATTTTCCTTTAAAACTAACCACCAGAGAGTCAATAAGCTGTAAAATGGGGACAACAAATTCCTGCCAGTGATATTTCCAGACAGTCTTTGTCTTTATAAAATCAGACAATGGCATGGGAATGATTTTTACTTTATAGTTAACATTAGAGAAGAGGAGATGCTGCAAGAGACTACACTGCCTGCTCTTATTCCAAGACACAACCCATTCCTACCCTTTCTCGTTAACTTGTCAGTGTATAAAAAAACAACTATCAAATGTTTTCGGATATTTGATCCCTGAGGTTTGCTGGGAAAACCTGTTTCTAGCTGTGGCATGGCTCTGCCCTAGCACACACCTTTAATCCAGGAGCTTTATGCTTATTGTAAAAAGGGGAGGGAGAGGGAAATGGGAGGCAGTGGCGGGGAGGAGGCGGAAATCTTTAATAAATAAATAAATAAATTAATTAATTTTTAAAAAAGGATAAAATAAAAGCAACATTCCATAGGTCAAGTGGAGGAGTAAGCGACCAGTTAACTAGAAGTAACCATAGCGAGTGAGGGAAAGTCAGGAGGTCAGAGGGAGAGAGAGAGCTGCACAGGAAGTAGGGAGTGACATTTGTGTGAGGGTTCTTTTGGTTAGAGACGGCAGAGGAGAAGATTCTCTTTTGGGGACATTGGTAGAAGAGCAAAGGTCAGTCAGGTACTTTCTCTGCCTCTCTGAGTGAGCAGGTTTTCACCCCAGTATCTGGCTCCCAAGTCTTTACTGGTAAATCAAATGATAGAGACTTATTTAAAAACAATAATCAATTAACTCAAACGGAATAAGAAGTAGTTTATTCTGGAGTCAAATTTAAGTGGCCAAGCCCAAGAACACATATTTAGACTACTCTAAATGCCATGTTCTGACAAACGAATAATTTCACGAAGTTTTTATAATAACAGAAAAAGTAAAAACCATTAGTCAACAAACTTCCTGAATACAATGGTTGATATACAGGAAAAAGGGGTCATAGCAAAGAGGGCAAACCTCTGTTTTGCGGCTCAGGTAACAGTTTAAGACATTTTTGGCCTTGGGGATGATGGAAGCTATGGAAGTGTGTTCATACATGTCAAGATCTACCTGCCAGCCACAAGGAACGGTGTTAGATCACACACAGAAGGGAGCAATAAATGGTCATAGAAGGGGGTTAAAAATAGCCCAAGATAATTAGCAATTAGTCTACAGACCGGCAATGTTCCGACTTCTCCCAAGTCATGGAAGTTGTAATCAGTGAGCCAGCCTTTGTAGACAAAGCTTCCATCACAGAATTATTGTTTGATGAAATCCAGAATTTCTCCCTCAACTCTGAGACACTCATCAATGTTGATGAAGATTCTTCCCCATAAAACAGGCTCAGTAAAATGCTCCCCTTTACTCTGCTGAACTTTGACTTTTTAACATGGCTCAGGTAAGAACTGACTCTTCCCTTGAGCATAAGCATGACCAGCAGGCATTCTGTATAGAGAAGAGAACACACAGGCAGCAGAGAGTGGGGAATGGAAACACAAACGGGCACAGATCTCCACTATTCAAGGCGCCAGAAGACAGCACTGGGGCTTCATCTCAACAAGCTCAGACTTCAGACTTAAACCATCCCAAGGTACTTGTCAACACAAAAACCCAACTCTCACCCTAAAGGGAATAAAAGATAGTAGCTCATTGTGGAGCCGGATACGAGTCGGACCCACGAACAAAGATTAATGTTACATCAAATACCATGTTCCAACATGGCAAGTTTCGTGACATGTTTACAGTTAAAGAACAAAGGAAAGCTATAAATCAAGGCCTTTTCAAACACACTGGCTGCACATTGGGCAGGTGGCTTACAGCAGGGTAGAGATGCTGGTGATATTCTTTACCCTGCCTTTGGGCTGGCGGAAGCGAGTGGTCTGTTAGTACATTTCAGAAGGATTTATCTAATAGTTATAAGCGAAATATTGGGTCATGGAGCTGTTTAATGCAGGGGTATTAAAAGGGATAAAGATAGCCCAGGATAGTTTGGCTCAGACCTACAACATCTGAATTTTCATGAGTTCTAGTACTGCCATCAGCCTCGGGGAATTTCTAGCATAAGCACGGCTTTCCTTTTGCTTTTTCCTGAACTCCTTAGCTCACAGTTTCCCCTTGGAGTGACCTGAATGCAATGCCCCCCCAACAGTCTCAGGCATTTGACCCACGTCTGATCCCCCAAACCCTACATATCTAACATAGCATTTATTTGTAACATATAAATACATTAGGAGTATTAAACCCAAAATTAAAATAAGCAAGAACATAGTATGGCCTAAGGAACTAAAGAGAACAGATGAGGGGAACAGGCAAAATCAAAAATCATATTTTTTAAACTAAATGGATTATATGTTTCCTCCTGTGTCTATAGTTACTCATACTTCATAAATATTGTACTTGATGTTTAGAGTATTGAAGATAATTTATCCTTAAATTCTAGGTTGTCTTTTGGCCAGTTTGCTAGTATAGCTATAACTTCATGAGGAGTAGCTACTTGTAATTTCAGGAAACACTGGGATTCAATATTCAAATTGCTATATTTTGATTTGTAGCTAATAATTTCATTGGTATATTATTCAGCATCACTGTTAAGCACAATCCCGGAGTGGCAGCAGTTAGTTCAGGAAAGGATGTGACACAGAATTATTAGAAGAAAGGGCCTCAGGGCTGTGGTCTGGGCTAGCTGTGAGAGCTGAGAAGGAACAACACACTAAGCACAGTCTAACAGGCTCTTAAAGTGACAGAGAGGCTTCCCCGTCACACTTGGACAGGAAAAGCGAAACAGGGAGCTGGCCATGGAAAGACTGGGCAGAGAAGGACCTCCAGAGAGAGGCCTGAACAAAGGGACACCCAATTAATCATGGCATGTGATTTATTATATAGCACACCATATAGGACAGAGAACATGGAAGATCTGGGTATTGGTTAGTATAAGTCAGATTCTCTTGTTAGCCATCCCATAGTCAGCTTCTTACTTAGCTCTCTGTCCCGGGGAGACTGTTGTGGGGACTGCTATTTCTTCAGGTTGTAGAATCTGGTTTCTTAGAGTAACCATTGTCTTAAAGGGGCAGGCTATATTTAGCAATTACATCAGATTTAGTTTGGGAAATTCAACAGACAGTTACATTATAGAAGAAATGAGATAATAATATAGTGTTAGTTTAACTTCCTTTCTAAAAGAATTGTCTTTTCCTATAGACCAAAAACTGTTAGTGACAGAGATAGAAAGAAAAGGCCAGACTCGGTTTTCATCTGCCTTATAAAACCTTTCAGACAGGTCTGGTTTCTTTCCAGGGAGCTTCAGTTCATACCTGCAGAGTGCTACATTCACACAGACACAGACAGAGAGGAGGTGCTGGGGCAGGGAAGAGGTGTGCACAATTGACAATCCAGGTCAAGGGGTGAGCTGGGGAACACTGTCTCAGTCATGGGTCTTCAGGGTAGTCCTCAGGAGTTTTTTCTTTGGCTTAAAGAATCAATCTGTTTGCTGCAAAATGATTACTTCAACTCCTTTCATTTAAGCGGGGAGTAGGGGTATGCCTGGGGGTGTGCTCAGTCCTCTGAGCTTTGCCTGTTAGCAAGATTGGGCATGCTTACAATAAAAATATATCTCCATGCTCTCAGTACTGGTGTGTGTGTGTGTGTGTGTGTGTGTGTGTGTGTGTGTGTGTATGCCTGAGAGATGAAAGAATGGGAGGGGAGAGGAGAGGAGTAGAGAAGAGGGATTGGTTCATGTTTTCATGTTGTAGTTACTTTTCTTATTGAGGAGACCAGATACTGAACAAGAAGCAACACAATCAGGGAAGGGTCATTTTGGTCCAGTCCATCATGATGAGAAGACATGCTTGCAGGAATGTAGGTTTGCTTCTCATATCTTCATGGTGCAGGAAGCAGATAAAGAACATGAAGTAGGGCCAAGTTATAACCCCACGGCCCGTCTCTAAAATATCTACCTCTTCTCACTAGACCCTCACCTCCCCCCAAGGTTCCAGAACATTCTTAAAAAGTTCCACCAGCTGGAGAACAAGTGTTCAAACCCTTAATCAGAGCTCCCTGCAACAGTTCATATTCAAACCACAGCAGGTTGGGACATAGACATTTCCTGGTTGGCATAGGCATGACCTAAAGGAGACAGACAAAATGGAGACAGGGGTACTATGATTTCATTCTGATCTTTTAGTTATCTTGTGGGTTGAAGAGAGAAGTCAATGCTTTAGCTTTGGTCATTTTCAAGCAACTGTGATGTTATTATAATATCTGTGTTTGCTAGCTTTATGTCAACTCCAGCCATTTGGTAGCAGGGACTCTGAGTTAAAAAATGCCCTCCATAAGATCAGACTGTAGGTAGATGAAACTGTCGTGCGTTATGTTAGTAATTGATATGGAAAGGCCAAGACCACAGTGGATGGCTAGGTACTATAGAAAGCAGGCTGAGTAAACCATGGGAAACAAGGAGGAAGCAGCACTCCTCCACGGCCTGTGGATCTGCTCCTACCTCCAAATCTCTGCCCTGTTTGAGTTCCTCTCTTTGTCAGAGCACACAAAGATGTGAGCCTGTTCCATCCTGACTGGAGGTCAAAGAGTTTGAGTTTATTTTTGCTCTTTCAAAGTTGCTGACAATAGGTGTAGCTACAAAACAAGAAATCCTGACCTAGGTCATGGCTACTTGGTGATTTGGACATTAAGATGACCACAGAGGTGGATCCTCCCCACCCTTACCAAAGATTATAGAATTCAGGACATATTCCTTCATTTAAAATAGGAGGTTTGACACAGGGAGTGTCTGTCTACAGGATACTTGGCCTACAATGTGTTCAATTGCTTTACTCAGGAATTAATGACTTGATGTCTCAAAGAATTAAAGCAAGTATCTGTTATGGTTGTCCTTTGTGTCTTGTTAAAACAGTCTTTTGCCTTCTTCCTCCCCCCCCCTTTTTGTATTAGGGTATAAAAGTACATGAAAAATTAAACACAGGCAAACTCAGAATTCAGCATTCCGGATTCACTGAGTTGCCCTCCCGTTACTATCCTGTGTCTCTGTGTTTCTTTCTTATCTCTGTTCCCCCTACCTAACATCTCTAATCCTCACTCCCCTACTCTGGAATGCATGGACTCGCCATGGCTAGGACTGCAGCAGAAGTCACCCCAAAAAGTGGGTCCCAACATGCCCTGACTTCTCTCAGTGATAGACTGTGATAGAGAGCTGTCAGATGAAAAAAAAATCCTTTACTCCTCAAATTGATTTTGGCCATGAACTTTTTCAGAGCAACAGAAACCTAACTAAAATACCATCTAATTCCATAAAAGTTTCATCATCTTAAAAGGAAATTTCATTAGCATTTACTGCCTATGCCAGCTCTACAACTCACAAGAGCCAAACTACTTTTCACGAATTTATATATTCTAGGCATTTCACATAAATGGAATCATATAACACAGTGTCATTTGTTGCTGGCTTCTTTTGCTTTAGACCACTGTTTTTAGGATTCATTCATTATGTAACACCTAAGCACTTTTAATGTTCAAATAAAATTCTGCTGTATCGACACAGCACATTTTGGTCATTCCGTCATCAGGTAATGAATATATTTGGGTGCTCCCACTTTTTTCTATTATAACATAATGAACACTGCCATTACTATCTGTGAGGACCATTTTATGTGAATGTGTATTCTCGGCTCTCTTTGGAGCACCCCTGAAGGAGAGCCGCTGAGTAAATGTCAGACTGAAAGTGGTGGTACCATTTTCTTTGCAATTTGACCTTGCTTCATTTCCCTCCCCTCTGCATTCTGGCTGAGAAGTTCAGCTGAGGGAAAAGTAAGTGCTTAGAAAAATATTTTATGAAATTTTGACATTGTGTATTAATGTAAACACAACAGAAGAGGTGAGGTAAGTTAAAGAAGCACGGAATTACTGTAACGCTTAGATCAGGGCCATCCATGCCCAGGTACCGATAATGCCCAGCATTTGGGGAAATGATTCAGTGAGTGTCTATATCTAGTATCTGTATTCCAAGTTCTTTCATTATAGCAAGGACAATTCAACAGACATAAAAATAATTCTGGAATACATTGTGGGGTTTGCTTTGTTCTTTCAAAAAGAGTATTTCCGGCCAGACTCATCATAGGGAAATTATTTGAGAGAACAGAAAACAACTCTATTGGCCCTTAAGGAATACCAGAGCTGCAGAGGGAAAAAGAAGAAAGAATTATAGCCCACCCAGGGAACCATTTGAACCAAAAGAGAATAAATAAACAAGAATGAAGACTTTTAAAAGCTATCAAAGAGTCTGTGATGAATCAACCCTTTGCCAATGGCTGATTATGAAAAGTGATAAAGTTGACAGACGTTTTAGGTGTAGAAGATGAGAGAGATGCTTATATCATGAACAAAATCAAGGTAAAGCCTAGAGGAAAAGTTGATAAGAGAGAGGGGTCAACTTTAGACCTATATTAAATTTAAGATATCAGAGGACCTACTTGGGTCCTCTAGGGCCTACTAGCCAGCAAAAACAATTAGCGCTTAAGAAAAATTTCCCAATGAGTACCATTGCTAACACCTTCAGAGTGGCAAAAAGGGAGAAGAATCCCAGCATGTTATAAGATGGATGCCAGCTGGATACTCTGGCCACTGAGGCTGCAAAAGAGACTTAAGAAAACTGATCCAACATTGGGGGTCTATGGGATAAACTTGGGCTTAGCCAGCCTACTCAATACTGACAGGTAAGAGCTTTAATTCTGCCTGTGACAGATTGCAGAAAGCATTTCCACTGAGAAAGGAGAGCCATCTCAGAGCAGATTGCCTGCTGCTACCTCAGAAGCTGAGCGGCATCCACCCCAAGACTAGCCAAGGGCCAAATCAGTGCGAACAAATGAGGCTTCAGGAGGGATCTAACTCACATCGAGATGAAGAGATTGCTGGGCTCTGAGGAGCCATTAGAACCCAACCACCCCTCTCTCTGTACCTGGCATAGGGAGGCATGACTAGGACAGAACACTCGTGGTTCTACCCGTCCTCTTGGGAAAGGCTCCGAGCTGAAAGGCGTTGAGCCTATGGAGTGGAGGAAGGTATAGAGGATCCCCAGAGAACACCTACATCTGGGAGGGTAAAGAAGAAGAGGGAGAAATAAACAAGAGAGAGGAAATAGATGCAAACAGCGCTGAGCATTAGGAGGAGTAACTGGAGCACAGTAGACATGGAGGATGACAACGAATGTGAGGAGCCACTAGGCAACCCCTTACACCTCACCGGTCTTCACTAACATTTTCTCTTAATTGTACCTAATGGTGATGCTCGATCACAAGGAAAGCTTTGCTTGTTAGTCTGATGGTCCCTTATTTTTGTAACCTATGAATGAGATATTCTTCATCTTCATAAACACCCTCAAGAAGTACCAGTTAACCTTGATCTGAAAGTTTTATTAAAAACAAACAAACAAAGTCAGTTGTATAAAACTGGAAACAGATTTCCAAAGACTACAATTCTTAGAGTAATCAGAAAAATATCAAAAAACACATCATAACAAATTAAAAGCATGAGACTTTCCAGGCAGTGGTGGCACATGGCATTAATCCAGCATTCAGAAGGCAGAGACAGGCAGATCTCTGTGAGTTCAAGGCCAGCCTGGTCTACAGTGAGCTCTAGGCTCCAAAGCTACAGAGAAACCCTGTCTCAAAAAACCAAACCAAAACAAACAAGAACAAAAACAAAACAAAACAAGAACCCTGAAACTTGATAGTTTTGAAACAGTGTGAGCTCAAATTTAAAACAGTTTAAATTATTTAAAGAAATCTTTTGGGGAGGGTCTGAGATAGCCAGGCTACCTGTAGCCCTGACTGGCCTTGAACTCACTGCATAGTGCACATACAATCCTCTTGCCTCCACTCACAGAATTCTGCAGTTTCAGATGTGTACAAACCATGCAGGGCTCTGAGAAGGCATCTGGTAAAACACCAAAATGCTCAAGTTTAATAGAAATAAAACATCACAGATATGAATAGTTGTTTTCTTCTCATATTTTATTGAGGGGAAAGTAAGAGCAGAAACCATCTTAACAGCACGATCAAAGATAGAAGGCTTCAATCAACACTATACTTTTCACGAATCTGGAACAGGCCGGCAACTGTGAGCAACACATGTCTAATCTGTGCACACTTCATGAAAGATATATTTGTTCCAAACAACATGTCTCCTAACAGTCCTGCTTTGGGAAGAACATGAGTCACGGAAGCTGAGAGGTTCTTTCTGCAGTTCCAATCTTAGGCAGGGTGCACAGCTTCCAACTACACACTTGTACAGAGCCCATGAGAAGAACAACCTCACAGCTCAGACAGCAAGAACTGCTATGGTACTTTGAGGCCTAACATCTGTCACTTCAGATTTAGGAGTGAAAAACTCAGCCTAGGTGCTGGCTACCATGGGATGTGGGCACCAACTGCAAAGTCACCCACCCCCGCTACCCTGCAGGGACACTGGGACACACATCACAAACCCTATGAAAGCTGGAAAATTCCAGAAGGGGCCCAGCAAGACGGTTTAGGCAGTAAAGGCACTTATCACAAAACCTGAGTCCCTGAGTTTGATCCAAGAAACCCACATGACAAAAGGAGAGACCCAGCTCCCACAAGTTGTCCTTTGATCTTAACATGAGGTCCAAGGAAAACATGCATACACAAACAACAAATAAACAAATAAATTTATTATTATTTTTTAAATTTATTTTTATTTTTTATTTTTTTTGCTTCCAGAAAGGAGGCTGGGGAGACAGTTTAGCAAATAAAATGATCGTCATACAAATATAAGGACCTGAGTTTGATCCCCAGAATCCATGGGAAAAAAATTAGATACCACATGCTTGCTAACCTAGCACCTGGGAGGGGAGATGGACATAGGCAGATCTCTGGACTCCCTGACCAAGCAATGAGTCTAATTGGTAAACTCCATGTTCCAGTGAGAGGCCTTGGCTTTAAACAACAAATAAATAAAAAATAAAAAAAAAGGTGAATGTCCCCTGAAGAATGACACCCAATGGCTGCCCTTCGGCCTACTCAGGCAGATGTACAGCATTTACAGTGTGCACCGCAACCCCTGACATACACACACATCCCAGGAAGCAATCATCTACACGGTCTCACAGGTTCCCACATAGCATGCTGGGTGGTCCCTCTGGGAATATTGGAGTTTCATTATTGAAATGGCTTGAGGAAGAGAGAAAAAATAAATATGTTCCCCCACAGAACAGTCCACAAGTCACAGAGATCACTTTCTGTGCCCACAGCAACTTCTGATTCTGTTCACGTCCTCTGCACTGAAGTGTGGGTTAGCCAGGGGGCATCCCCATATACTCACGCATACTGCACAGGCTGGATAAAGGAGCAGAGAGCTGGTTTCTCAAAGGATGGGGAAAATATCCCCCACACAACTGCGGTGGCTGGAGAGGGGCCCCAGAGTGTGCTTAGAGTTACTCCTTTTCTGAATACTAAGGAAATTTCTCAGGCCTTTTGGATGCACGGAAAACTAGTTTGGAGAGATAAGATATTAAACCATTTCCAAAGGGAATCCGAACACTGGAGATTATTTACTTTGCTGTAATTACTCGGCATACAGGGAGATTAGCTTTCAAATGCTACTGGGTTTGCACATAGAGATTTCAAGAATGAGGAAAACAGTTCAGATCCCGACTATTTCGGCTCTGAAGGCTACAGTGCTGCTAAGGAATGAACAGGCAGGTGCATGACTGTAGACGGAGGAGCTGTTACCAGTGGCATCAATGGTTTTTGAATTCCCTTCCCCCAGTGTAAAAAGGATCTGGGTTTTTACGAGAGCCATTACTAAATGAGATTGCATTTATACCTTCACAGATGAAGTTTGATTTCCTAAGTATCAGGTTTTAAGGAAGACAGCCAGGCAGTTCACAAGCCCATCTCACTAGCAACAGAAGAACTAAAGAGTTCTGAACTGCATGAACAATCTTCTAGAAGACACCAGTGGAACCGTGGAAACTTACTGAATGGACAGTGTAGAGGGCTTTCAGGATTATTTGTATCATGACTTAAACAGAGACAAAGGTTATTCCTAGAAAGCGTCCTCTGCATGAAGCCTTCTGAGCTTCAGTCATCTCCTGGCTTATTAACTCTTACTTGAGATAAGAAACAATGTCTATATATGTTTTTAAATATTTCATTTGGAGATAATTATCAATTCCAGGGAAGTTGCAAAACAGTATAGGCATTTGTGTACACTATGTCCAGCTCCCCTCCATGATAGCATCTTAGACATTCCCTACGTCCTGGAAAATATATTGGTATAATATTAATACATAGATTTTAGGTCTTACTCAAATGTATCAGTGCTAGCATAGTGGTGTATACACAGACACATGTAGTTTTACCCAGGGAATGGACTCACAGAACCACTGCTATAATCCACAAAATTCTTCCATCTGCACCAATGAATCCCCATACGCTATCTACCCCATCCCGTCACTAACTACCAGTCATCCGTTCTAGAGCTGTGAAATTCTAAATAATTTCAAAATAAGTGGAATTATTCACTATGAACCTTACTGAGATTCAATCTTTTCACTTGGTCTAACTCTCTTTAGATCTAAGTTGGATATGTGTGTGTATAGATAGATGAATAGATAAATGATACATGAATAGATAAATATATAGATAAATGATAGATAGATGCTAGATAGATAGTAGATATATAGACTGATAATAGATAAAAGATAGATAGATAGATAGATAGATAGATGCTAGATAGATAGATAGATGCTAGATAGATAGTAGATATATAGACAGATAGATGACAGATAAAAGATAGATAGATAGATAGATAGATAGATAGATAGATAGACAGATAGATAGATGCTAGATAGATAGTAGATACATAAGACAGATAGATGATAGATAGATAAAAGATAGGTAGGTACTACTGATATTGATATCCAAATATTGCTATCATTTTATTACCATAATACAAAAGTATATAGAAGTCTTAAAGGACTGATAACAACACCCTTTATAAGTTCCAAACCAATTAAGAGAACAAATAGACCCAAGCCCCAGGGAATGAAGTTATGAGTGCTTTACCATCCTAAGAGGAGAGCTTTTTATCTGCTGCTAAAATAGTTGGCTAATGCTCTTCCTTAGGTTCAACCTTACTCACTGGCTTAGGCAGGAAACCACTGACCAGCAGACTTGGAGGTCTAGAATATGATCTCATGTGACGCTTTGGTTTATATGTACTCCCACCCTTTGCCAACTTCATATGTTAAAACAGTATTGAGAGGTAGAGATTAGTGAAACTCCTTCACCCTTCTGTGTATGAGAACAAGGAGAAGGTAGCATCTATGAGGAGCAGGCCCTCCTAACCAGATATTAAAGGTAATGCTGTCAACCACAGAGGTTCTAGTCTCGTAACTGTGAGCAACTAATTTCTGTTGCCATAAACTACCTAGGGCAAGGTATTTTGCTCTAACAGCAGAAATTGCCTACGAAGGATAACCAGAGACCCTGAGGAGGGATGAGAGTTGAGGCAGAGAGAAGTACGTAGTGTTCTTTCCTCCTGCTTCCTTGCCTTGGGTGTGGTGTACAGAATCCCTCCCCTACACAAGCACACATGGAATAACCACTTCACCCAGTCCTCCAGCCTTTTCTCATTTATCCCACACTTTGCCATTGTTTGCACTATTCAGTGCTAAGTAAGTAGGAGTATGGCCAAGCCCTTGAGTGGAAATTACTTCTGAGCCCATAAACACAGGCAGCTCCAGAACAATGCTTGGCCATTTCTTTAGTACTCTTGGAGAATATTGCATTATCTATCTTCCTCTCTATTGCCAGAGGTTCCATAATGGACCTATTCCTGAGCTCTATTAAAAAAAAATCTAATCTTTCCAGATAGATTTTACTGAGAAGCTGGCCAATAATAATTGAAATACATAACAAACAGATGATATATTCAGTTAAGAGAACTTGTTTTAAATTCTAAATTAACACTTTGATCTAATGTTCATTAAAAAAGAATCACTATAAAATAACAACAACCAAACACAGTTCACTACTTCCCTATCAGCTTCCTTTCAAGTGACTTCTTTATTAGGTTCACGCCTTCCGTTTTCAACAGCAAGCCCAAGTCTAGCGGCGTATATTGTAAAACAAGCATTATCCAATTTTTAACAAAACAGTGAACTAAAATAAGCTCCTTAACTCATGCTCAAACTTTAAAAATTCGTCTTTTCTAACAAAGAACTAAAATTCTAAAGTGCCAGCATGGTACGGATGGAGACATGAGAGTCTAGGTGGCCTTTCTTGATGAGAAGATTGTAGATAATGACTGAATGAAGTCCCCAGTAGAGACATGTTGAAAGATCAGAGAGTATCCTAAACGAGGGAGGAGGGTATGGAGCATTAAATGGAGTGAGTGAATGTATTTAAGTGAAAGTAAATCTTGTGAATTCAAAGGAAATTAGAAAAGAGAAATAGAAACAAAACAAAAAAAAAGCAGTAAACAGAAAGTAGTCCTAAGATAACACCATCCTAAATGAGAATAAAAGGGACAAACAGAAAGCAAAGGACTGCACACTAAAAAAAAACTTCAGTAGTTACATTAACTATACCTAGAAACCACAACTATAAGATATTGTTATACAATATAATAAAGAAACTAACTACATAGTCTGAAAAATGAACTTTAGGCAACTCAAGATAGAAGGAAGATTTAATATGTATATATAGCTTATAGTATATAATATATTATACATAATATATAATATATATTCATTCACACATATAAATGCCAAAAAATAAAACCAAGCTAAATGTCCACTAATAGCTGAATGGATAAAACACATGACAATATACACAATGAAACTTTCTGAAGCTATAAGGAAAATGAAATGAAGACATGTGCATGTACATGGGTTCAATTGGAAATCATCTGTTAAACAAAGTAAGAAAGACTAGCAACAGTACCATGTTTTCCTCATATGCAGCCCCTACATTTAAAATTACGTGTGTGTGTTTATATGTGTGTTTATGTGTGGGTATTTATATGTGTATTTGTGTGTGTGTGTGTGTGCGCGCGCACGCTAAACATGGAAACAGAAAGGAGATAAGAATCTAGGAAGAAATCTTAAGAGAGGTGGGAAATGGTCATGGATATGGACAATAGAAAGATAGAAGGAAGGGGAAGAAAGGTAAACAGTTGGAGGGGAAGGATACTGGAGAGGGCACTAGGAGAGGTGACTGAGGATAATACACGGCACACATGAATGAAGATGCCATGATGAAATCCATTACTTTATATTCTAACTCAAAAACTAATAAAAAGATTAAAACAAGCATTAATTAATTTATAAAAAGAACACTAGTACTTCAAAAAAGTAGACTTCAAATGAGTAATTCTAGAAAAAAATGAACATTACTTTATAATTATAAAGAGTCATTATTGAAGTCAAAAGACTATTTCTTTTTTCCAGAACATTTATTTGAATTTTTGTAAATGATATAATGGTCCAGTTTCATTCTTCTACATGTGGCTTTCCAGTTTACCCTTTGACATATTTTTAATTGATTTTTATTGTGCTCTACATTTTTTTCTGCTCCCCTCCCTGCCTCTCCCTTCCCCTTCTACCCTCCCCCAAGGTCCCCTTACTCCCAGTTTACTCAGGAGATCTTGTCTTTTTCTACTTCCCATGTAGATTAGATCCATTTATGTCTCTCTTAGGGTCCTCATTATTGTCTAGATTCTCTGGGATTGTGAATCATGGGCTGGTTTTCTTTGATTTATGTCTAAAAACCACTTATAAGTGAGTACATACAATACTTGTCTTTCTTGGTCTGGGTTACCTTACTCAATATGTTGTTTTCTAGATCCATCCATTTGCCTGTATTTTTTTCTGCTGTGTAGTACTCCATTGTGTAAATGTACCACAATTTCTTCATCCATTCTTTAGTTGAGGGGCATTTAGGTTGTTTCCAGGTTCTGACGATGACAAACAATGCTGCCATAAACATAGTTGAGCACATGTCCTTGTGGCATGATTGAACATTTTTGGGGTATATACCAAAAGTGGTATTGCTGGGTCTTGTGGAAGGTTGTTTTCTAATTTTCTGAGCTGGTGAGGATGTGGGGTAAAGGGAACACTCCCACATTGCTGGTGGGACTGCAAACTGGTACAACCCCTTTGGATGTCAGTGTGGTGATTTCTCAGAAAAGACCATTTCTTTAACACAGAAGACCAATCCAAAATATGTGCTCCCAATTTCCATTAAAAACTGACAAGAGTGAGGGTTTAAACATTCCTTTCTCAGGAAGTGACAAGACAAAATGGCCACAGCTAATCATAAACAATATTAACATTAAGAAGGTTGGCAGGGGTTGGTAGTCTTGGAGGTCACTGAGGGTGGACGTCCCCATCGAGGTCAGCTTTGGATCTCACCTTCCGTTTTCCTAGTGACACCAGGAAGGAATCCATCACAACTGTCCCTCATTAGGATTTCAAGAACGATAAGAAAAGGTGGGTGGCACTTACAGCTTTCTTCCTCACTGTTTCTGTAAAGTCACACCCGACCATTAACACAACCCTTCCTACAGCTGCTTGCCAACCACCATTGAAGACTACGCCTGTTTTCTTGAACCCTGACTCCAACACAGCTCCCTCTTCCTCCTCTCCATGTCCCTCCTCTCCAAGCTGCACACATTTTCACTTGCTCTGTTGTTTTTCTTCCAAACTCTAATGAAATAGTCGTCAAGCTTCATTCTGAGTCCATTTTTAATTCTCTTATTAATGAAACCAAGAACCTCAATGGCGAACCTGACTTCCCCAATAACATTATCTGCTAAGTTTAACTTAAATGTGTAGAATGTTAAACTCAGCAAAGCAGAACAGATATAAGAAACATACTTGTCAAGCATACTTAAAAATACTCCTGGGTAGTTTATCTCCCACTCAAGAATATTATAAACATCTGTGCAATTATAAATGAATGAATTCAGAAATGCTTTCCATAAAATATCTTGTGTGTGTGTGTCTGTGTGTGTCTGTGTGTGTGTCTGTGTGTGTCTGTGTGTGTGTCTATGTGTGTGTCTGTGTGTGTCTGTGTGTGTCTGTGTGTGTGTCTGGGTGTGTGTCTGTGTGTGTGTCTGTGTGTGTAGTCTGCTTGTGTGTGTCTGTGTGTGTGTCTGTGTGTGTGTCTGTGTGTGTAGTCTGCTTGTGTGTGTCTGTGTGTGTGTCTGTGTGTGTGTCTGTGTGTGTGTCTGTGTGTGTGGTCTGCGTGACACAACCGTGAGTGCCTATGGAGGTCAAAAGACAGCATAAGATCTCCTGAAACAGGACTTAGAGGCCTTGCAAGCCATCTGACATGGTGCTGGGAACCAAACTTGGGTCTTTTACAAGAGGAGTCAGTGTGCTTCAGCACGCAGTCCTCTCCAGTACAACCCCAAAAGAGCTTTTTAAAATACAAGTATAATTTAAAAAGACAAATTTAATAGAAAGAGCATATATTTGAACATAAAATGTCAATAAGAAATTCAAATCATAAAATATTTTCTGTTCGTAAATCATTTAAATAAATCAGTAATATAGGTTAGAAATGTAATCCTTATATGCCAAATATTGGAAAACGGAACAATATTTTTCTAAATCACCTGTGCATTCAAAAAGAAATCATAAGCCAAAGTTAAAAACAGAACTGAATAATAATAACGTATTAGAATTTGTCAAAATATTAAATAATGATTAGAAGCTTTTAAGACAAAATAAATCAAAAAGAAAAAAAAAGAAACAACCCAAAAATTCTGTTATTGCCCCCATATCCCAGCATTGTAACCACATTACAAGAAAACTGTAAACCAAAATAACTCACAAAGATACAAGAAATCCTAACAAGGCATTTGCAAACTAAGACTAGCAAATGTAGTTTAAAAAATTAAAAAGAGTACCCCATGGATATGTAGCATTTGACCCAAAATTCAAAGCTATTTCAACATTTGAAACTTAAAAGATTAAGTCAACAAACATTAATAAAATCATGAATGGGGAAAATCTGCAAAGAGCACAGATGTGGAAATGACATGGACCCCAAAATGAACACATGACCATGAGAAACACCTGACAAAAATCTCTCTGATAAACCCATCTATGGATAGCCTACCCTAAAGCTAGACACTGCACACACATCCTCTTTGGCCACAAAGGAGTCTCTTCCTATTTGTCATTGGTGACAGTCGTCACAGACAGGGTCGGAGAACAAAGGAAGAGGCCAAGCTATTTTTGTTGCTCCTTTTCTCTACCTGCAAAATCAAGGTTACCACCCATGTGTAAAACTTATTCAGTGGGGCTGGAGAGGTGGCTCAGGGGTTAAGAGCATTGATGCTCTTCCAGAGGTCCTGAGTTCAAGTCACAGCAACTACATGGTGGCTTACAACCATCTGTAATGAGATCTACTGTTTGCTTCTGGCCTGCAGGCATACATGCAGGTAGAACACGGCTTACATAATAAATAAAAAAATTGAACAAAAAAAAATCTTAAAAATATATTTAGTAAAGCTAGACAATATAAAAATCAACACAGACAGATACCTCACCTTGCAGTTTCCTAACTCTGAAATGCTACAACAGCAGTGAGCACTCAGGACAAGCAATACTTTGAATCTAGTTCTTTCTTCCAGGTTCCTTATGAGGCAGGGCAGGGCAGCAAGCCCAGGCTCCCATCGCCCACATGATCAGTGCCCTACAGAGTACTGTCGCCAAGCTATACAATGTTCTGAAGGGGAAGAGGGTTAAGGGAATACTCAAATATTTCCCAATTACAGTGTTTATGAAGACACAACTCTCTAAAGCCAATGAGCATCTGCACAGAAAAGTCCCTTCCGTGTATATGCCACCAATTAATACCAATATATCTGAGACAATGCTTCTAATAGCATTTTCAGATGTTAAATAGGAAAAAGTGCAACAAACGTGAAATATACCTCTTTTTAAAACTGTAAGATGCTACAGAAAAATAAAGTAATGGCCCATATACCTGCTGATGAAATATAAATATTAATAGTATCAACGTGGCCATTTTCCCAATGAAATTCTCAACATGATTTCCATAAAAATTGATATGACTCTAACTTCTTGTTATGCAAAAATATGAAAATCCAGTTATCAAAACAATCTTTAAAAAAGAGCAAAGTTGAAGGATATTTTTATAAGATTCTGTTCAAAATTTTGCAAAAATGTATACTAACAAAGAAATGTAAAATTCATGTGTTTGATTCCTAATACCCAAAACAACCATGGTGGGAACCGAGACCACCCAGGAAGCATTTACTGGGTTAATGCCACTATTAAAAGGGCTTGCAGGTTCGCTCTCTCACACATGCCCCTCCACCACCTACCACGGGAACCCTCACCACACGACAGTCACTCGTGGACCTCCCAGCCTCTGCACTTTGGAGACACGTTTCCTCTTTAGAAATTACTCGGAGCTAGATATTTTACCATCCCAGCACAAATGGACGGAGACCAAACTAGTTCCAGAGAAGTAGGGTGTAGCTAGGACAACGATAAAATGTGGAAGCTGCTTTGGAAGCTGACAACAAGCAGGGGCTGGAAGAGTTTTGCGGTAAATCCTGAGAAAATCCAGGACTGCGGTGAGTCAGACATCTGGGGCGACGCTGGTAAGATGGATCAGACGACAAGGCATTCCAGCGGAAGTCTTAGTCATCCTAGAGTTTCCCCAAGTGATGGGGGGGATCTGACAGAAATATGAACGGATCACTCCTATGAGAGCTCAGAAGGACGGAAGGCTAAGTATGGGGAACTGCAGGAAGAGGAGAGCTTGCTACAGCGCAGCAAAGAACTTGGCCGAGTTACAGCTGTGTCCTAAAACTTCAGGGAGGGCAGAATTTAAAGCCATGAACTCAGGGAGTTGGCAGAAGAAATCTCTGATCGGCAAAGCATTCGAGGTAGGTGCTGTGCTAGTTCTCTGAATCGCTTATAGCGAAATTTGAGAAGCTAGAAATGATCTAAAGATGGTATTAACAAAAATGGAAGGAGAAGATAAAAGTTGGGAAGTTCTCAGCTAGGCCATGTAAGCAAAAAGGCCCAATGCTAGGGAAGAAGAAACAAGTGTGTATCCAAGCAACCATTGGATAAATGGGTTAACACAGATAGAAGAAACCACCCTCAATTAAGCAGGACAATAGAAGAAGGGCTGGCTAACATTTTGGAGTTCACTATGAGGGGCTCTCACGTCCCTTCCAAGTCTGGGGAGCCAGAGCTTTAGAAGCAGGACAGTCTAAGAGGAGGGGTGCAGGGAATTTATGGGGTTTTAGGGCTCTTTATTCAGGGTTACCACATCCCAGCATTATCTCCTTGGATGTCCCAACCTTGGCTCCAGTGAGCCATGTGGAATCTTGACAGCTGCTCCAAAGGGTGTTAAGAGATAGACCTTGGCAGAATTCTTGAGGTGCTAATTTGCAGGTATATATCATGCAAGAGCTACCCCCAGACCCCCAAACATGGAGCCACCAGTGTGCAATGCCAGCCTTGGAAAGTTGAAGACAAGGAATTGCAGGGTGAAAACTAAAGTTTGGGTTGCACTTAACAGCTACCTGGGGACTCGGGGGATCAATCCTCACCCTAGTGTACCCAGAAGGCAGAAAACAAACTCCAAGATTAGTTTCAAGGTGTAAGACTTACAAAGGGCATGCATTTCTTTCTTCCTCTTTCCTACATCCCCTTGTCAGGAGGCACCGTCTAATGTAAGCCCATCTTTCCACTGTATTTCAGATGCATGGGGCTTGTTTGGCCTCACGGTTTCCCACTGCAGGGAAATTTGATGTTAGAAGAAATTATGAGACTGGAACCAATGGGGATGGAATGGCAAGCGGAGAAGGAGATAAAATCTGGGGCTCTGGGTCAGAAGTAATGGTCTGCATTTATTCCCACTAAATTTAGATGTCATATAGTTTAGCTTCAGGGCCAAAAACTTGGGAGGCGGGGCCTCTAGGGTAATATTTAGGTGTTGAGCTTTGTCCTCAGGACAAGATCAATGCCAGATAAAGGTTTCCAAAGGTTCCTTTAAGAGGAAGATCCCATTTCATAATAAAACTATTTTCATACTTCCAATTGAGTTGCAGCATCACACACGCAAGCACACGCATACACATGTGCACACACACACGCACGCACACACACATGAGCACCCATGCTCATAAGCTTCATTTTCTGAGATTCTGTCCTGCTCTACCTCAGAGCTGGGTGGCTAACATGTTGTCCAGCTTCGTCCTGTCCTAGAGATCATGACACAGAGGCTACAGGGTTGAGAGATGCAGAGCTTGTGGGTAAAAAGAGAGGTTATCATAAACGTACCAGGTCATAAGGTATTCACGGACAAGCCTGGCGATTAAGGCCCCACACTGACACGGGTATACAAAGAAGCAACTACCAGAGCCTAATGTAGCTTACTAAGAATGGAGATGCTCACCTGCCATGGCCACAAAGCAAACAGCACCCTCCGGGACCAGCCAAAACACCAAAGTCTTTACTTACTTCCTTTGGCCATGGAGTTTGCCACCTAAAGGACTATACTCCTTCCGGATCTGTAGCCTATCCAGCTGAATACACTAACTGTGTCCTCCTCTCTCAGGCTGACAGCGAACATGTCAGAACTCATACCCTGCTTCTGAGACCCGAGGGCAACATCCCCAAGTTCACATAAAAAGAAAAAGAACACGCGGCATGGACGCCTAATCTTCTCCTCAAGGAGACACGCTTGAACACAGAAATCAAGATTTATCTCTCTAACTGTAATCATTCTAAAAGCAAGACAGAGAATTAATAGTGTTTCATTTTGGGGGGAAATTGTCTAAAGTTAATATAAATTACTTAGGCTATTATTGAAAAATCACATATATAAATCTGGTGTTTCTCTCAGGATTGGGTTTGTAGATTTATAGATCCTATGCAATATAAATGAGAATGAGGAAGGAACGATCTTATTCAATATTCTCACGCTGCACGCAGTAAATGATCTACATCCACACCACGTTCTCTTCGCTCGGGCCACTCTGGACGGCAGCTGCTCTCTGAACCTACCAGGTCCTGTCCTGCCAGCCCTCAGGGGCATAGCACAGGTTTCCCTTCAGATGGAGCCCTTCCGAGGCCTCTCCTTAGGAGTGATCTCCCTTATTGCCTCCTCAAATGTCACCCTCGCCTCCAAACTCTCATGGGTGTTCGAGCCCTTCGCTGTGGCTCAGCTCCATCTGCCTGGGACAGCTTGGGTATCACTACTAAAATGCTTCAGAGGAACATTTTGGATTTTGCATTCTTTCAGATGTTGTAACATTTGCATTCACATAATGGGAAAGTTCGGGATGAAAACCAAGTCGAAACGTGAAATTCATTTATGTATCACATACGCATACCTGAAATGTTAGGTAATATTTTTAGTGTTCATATATTTTGACTACAGCCTGTCACATGAAGTCAGGTAGAGAATCTTTCCACTTGTGGTCTCATGCTAGCAGAGAGACCGTTTTCTATTTTAGGACATTTCAAATTTCTGATTTCTGAGGGAGGGATGCTCAACCTGAAATAGCTGGTTATTCACTGGGTTCCCCTAGGCGGGGCTGCCCGTTAAGTGTGCCTTCTGCAGCCACAAAGAGCCCCACCATGCAAGCATCCAGTCTTGGTTAGCTCTGCCGTCCTCCTCTTGAGTGTGTGCTGCGTGAGGTATGCCAGGACACGGGAACATGTGGCGAGCAGAGGAGTTCACATGTCCACCATTCCTTTCTACCTCGTTTGCATGTGGCTTTCTCAGTGTCCCGTGAAAATAGAACTCCAAAACATGTGGGAGATGAGTGAGCTGCAAAGCCAAGCGCATGTGTGAGTCGGTAGTGAGCAAGCCCACTGGCAGCCCTGAGACGACACCTTCCCTTCGAGCTAGGACTCCATCTCCATGCACAAAAAAGACAACAACGTTCTAGTTAGTAGCTACTTACCTCTCGCGGGTGGCAGGGCACAGAAAGAAAGGTGGGGCCGCTCACGAGCCACTTTCCTTTAATCAAGGGAGGAAGTAGCAGGTGGAATAAGGACAATCCAGGAAGTGAAATAAGTGATTTTAGGGATTCCATATACAAGTTTAGAGTCCCCTCTGTACATTTAATACAAGCATTGCATGATGTAAAAATGAGAGTAAATTTCAAAGTCATCACTTAATATTGAAAACATTCTCTCCATTGAATTATACTGAACAATTTAAAAAAAAACTACCATAAATGAAGAGTCTGCAGAAATAATGGCACTGTTTCCTGAATTTTGAACCAAGGGCTCCAGACTTTCACTCTGCACTGGGTCCAGCTAATGAGGTGGTGCTGTGGGAATTCCTACCGCTTGGGTGTGGCCTCTTATACTATTTATGCCAATGTAAAGCACTCCTCTAGCCTCTTTTCCAGCTGTGGGATTCGGCTGCTGTTCCCCGTTCCAGCAGAGGATTGTGATCTGTGAGTCTACCCCTAAATAAATAAATCTCTATTATACTCAATTCTGAGCTAGTGTGAGATTTCTTTAACGCGTCCTTATTCAAGGCAGTGAGCCTGCCACTAAGAAAGGCGTGTTCAGAACACAGGGCCTCTGCTTCAAGGACAGATCTACGGAATTGCAGCACATGGTACCATTTTGTGCTCGTTTGGTTTTCAGTAAGCGTTTGTTAGATATGAGGAAGATACAATAAATACAAAAGATCTCAGAAGCCAAGAAAATGCTTGTCCCCTGTCTGTTCTGTGGTGGATGCACCATAGCTGCAGAGCTGCATTTAAACGGGGACATAGACAAGGACCGATCACAGGGTACTAGGTTCAAACCGGGTCAGCAGCTTGATAGCTATGTAATCAAACAGAAGGGCACGAACCCTGCTGAGTCTCCATTTTCACTTCTGGGAAACAGGGATAATAAAGTATCTTAAAAGATGACGGGAGTGGAAAGCAATTTGGAAAGATGCTTGCTGTACTTAAGTGTTTTTGCTTCCAAAGCTACCAGGTCTCTAGAGAAGAGTAGCAGGGTGCTGGGTGACCTCACAGCAAGACCTGGGGAAGCTAAGAAAACCTAGGAGGAACACAGACAACAAGGTCTAGCCGTTGGATGTCTGTTACAGGGCAGAAATGAGTTTAAGAATGAGCAGGAGGTAAGCTGGGGAGATAATTCAGCCAGGAAAGTACTTGCTATGCAAGCATGAAGTCCTGAGTTGAACACTCAGCACATAAAAGGCTAGGCACAGCGGCCACACACACACACACACACACACACACACACACACACACATAATATATGTAAAATATATCAGTGCTAGGGAGGCAGAGATGGGAAGATCTCTGGAAACCACTGGCTAGCCAGTCTGGACAAATAAATGATCTCTAGACCAAGTGAAAGACCCTGTCTCAAGATATCCAATGAAGAATGAATAAGGAAAATACCCAGCACAATCTCTGTCCACATATGCACACCTGCACACACACAAACATGTATACCTGAAAACATGCACACACAAAGAATGCAGTGTAGAGCTGGGGATGTACCCAGTGGTGCACTGTGAGGTCACAGCAGGGATCTGGGAATAGTAAAGCATTGTAATCCCGACACTGCACAGACAGAGAAGGCCATTACGAGTTCCAGGCCAACCAGAGCTAAATAGCAAGACCCTGTCTCAAAAATTTTAAAACTGTAGGGACTAGTGGAATAAAGTAATGATGAGGAAAAACCAACATTTATAAGAATTTCCAAAGAAGCAAACATAGACCTATCTAGGAATATAATAAATTGTCTGTCCCTGGAGATAATGAAAATATACCAAAAAACATAGTTTGAAGGAGCATGCAACACTAGATAAAGACTGGATATGAAGCAGCGATAGTAACGCTAGTGGTAGATGTTATTTCTTGGTGCATCTGACGTTCTAGACACCTTGAGAGGCACTTCACATATACTGTCCTCTTAAATCATAGCAACAAATCCATGGGGTGGGAACAGCCCTCATCATTCTAGCTACTGAGAGCACTGAAGAATATTCCTTTGTCCATGATCACAAAAGCACCTCCCTTCTACAAAATTCAGTTCAGATTCCAAGATTCAGAGAAACTGGGCACATTTACCCAAATGTTAAAAGAAATGAGAATGATTACAAATCCCAGTTTGAACGTGAAACACTCCCCAAATAGCATCCTCCTTTTCACACAAACATGGCAGCATCCATCTGGACCATGGGAAAACCTAAAAGACACACTGAGTCTGTCCAGGAGGATGACATCACTGTAAAACAGAGCCTCTGAAAAGGAAAGGAAACAAAGGTGTTTGGATCCCCCCCACACCACCTCCGGAGTGTGAGCTGCCAGCTTTCCCCCCATCTGCTCCTCTACAGAAGGACTGAATCCAGGCTCCTGAGCTCTGTCTCTAGCAAGGATCACTGAACTTGGACCTCTGCCTCTACCTTGGCAGCCGTGGGGGAGACAGGCCTCTCAGGCAGCATCTCTGTCCCATAAGAAGACATGTTGTGCAGCTTTTTATGCTTCAACACCGTGACGCTCCATCTAGGAAAGCTACATTTGGGCCCCTGCTACAGTGCAGCAGGTGCGTGAGTGCCTCTTGGTGAGCTACTGTTCACTTCCCTAGCAGTATGCCCAGAGCGAGGCTCAAACCAGGATCTGTGGCAGCAAAGCTGCAAGGCTCAAGTCGCAGTCTCCAGTCCGGAGCCGCGGAAGCATACTCCTTTTCTTATTCTCTGTCTTTCTGTCTCTCTGTCTCTGTCTGTCTGTCTGTCTTTCTCTCTCTATCTCTGTCTCTTTGTCTGTCTCTCTCTCTTGTGTGTATGTGTGTGCAGAACCTGTTAGGATCCTCTTAAGGGGACATCAGCGCAAACTCCAACTGAAAATCAAGAATTGGAAGACGGACGACGCTTGTTCCTAAAACCATTTGAAACTCTTAATCTTCTCATACACAATAAAGCACTCCTTGACCACAGCTGCCTTGGAAACACACTTTTTCACAGAATGAAAAGCCAGGGCAAAGAATTGAGAGTCATGAACGATATTTAAAAGTAGAAGGGAAATGGTTACATGGCTACAAATGGGATCCCAGCCTGGCCATCTGTTCCTCTCCTTCACACTAGTGATGGCATTCAAGCACCTATACAGATGCTGTAAGAAACACACACATGCACACAGGAGAGAGAGACAGACAAAGAGACAGAGATAGAGAAAGACAGACAGACAGACAGAGACAGAGAGACAGAAAGACAGAGAATAAGCAAAGGAGTTGGGTGAAACTCTGAAGCTACAAGTAGGAAGTAAGTGAGAATCTTGAATATTTCATTAGGATCAAAATGTCCCAATAAAAGCTTTACCACTGAAGACAGTTATTCCGTGCTATCTGATCAGCAGTACAACTCCTTATCTCTCCCCATCACCAGAGCGGTTTTGATACTTAAAGCAACATAATATAGTTACACTCTAATACCTATCTGCTTCAAACGCAGTCGGAAAACACCCCTACCACATAAATCATACATGACATCACATTAGATCTTTTAAATAATGTTGTGAACACCGGGAAAATATTCCGGGCATCCATTTTTCATGTTTCTTTTGTTACTGCTCAAATGGAAGTGGCTACTTTGCTTCTCCATCACTTCCTTTCAATTAAATAAATCAAACGTGTGCGAAAGGTTTTCACGCATGAAAGGAAGTGCCTGCAGCTGGCAAACAGGAGCGGCCCCTGTTCGCATCCACGGCCCAGAGTGCTTGCTCCAGCAGGCCTGGCCTCCTCCACGTGTCCTGCCTCTTCTTAGTCTGCTGTCTTGGCCCCTCTCTGGCGTCTGTTTCAGCAGTGCTTCCAACACTGATGGAAAGGGAGGGAGCTCCCAAACCCCTAGGCATCCCTCGCTCCTTGGCAGCAGGATCATACCACAACGCTGAAATAATCTGTGTATGTGCTCTGCACACAAGGACCTCTTTATCTGTTTCTGCCTTGCCCTGACAAACGCAACTGTGGGAACTCGAGAGACACGAATAAAGAAATACAGATCGTATGAAAAGTAGTAAAGAATGCCTTTGTAATGGGCCCCAGCAATGGATTTTGGAGGAGATTCAACTGCAAACTAAAAATGAACCTAAAGAATCTAGGATTTTTCTAATTCATATTTCACTAACTCACCCTTCCTTTCTTCCTTCTGTTTCTCTGTCCTCCCCCAGCTCACACTTACGTTTGCCTTCCAGAGAGCTCACCCCCATTTCACACATTCGCTCACACACACTTAGCTTCTCTTTAAACTCAATGCAAGAAATACTTCTGCATGGTCTAGTCAGCGCGAAGGCTTCAGCTTGCTGTAAATGGAGCAAGAAATAGTCATGCCTACAGAAAATCGACACAACACTAATACTTTCTTATGTTCTTTAGGATAGCAGCAAATTAATGGTTTTAGCGGGGCATTTTCACACATCTCACTATACTTTGCTCTTATTCATCCCAACTACTCTGCCTGATTCCGGTCTTATTGGAATTGTTCCCTTTCTCAGAACTCACAAGCAGTCCCTCCTGTTCTCATGTCATGTGTGTGGTATGGCTCCTTCTCCTCCTCCACCTGTCGTGGGAGCTCTCCTTCCACCTCAAAATCCTCCTTTCAGCTGTCATATCACACACACACACACACACACACACACACACACACACACATGCGCGCGCACATACATACAAAAATCTATATTTCAAAAATAAGGAGGAAATGTGCTATTTTTTCCTGACTCTAGGTTACTTAACTTGATATACTGGCTTCCAGTTTCATTCAAAGACATTGCTTGTGCTAATACCTCAAAGTAAATCAATTGAAGATATGGGCAGAGGCAACAAATGTTCTGCAAAGGACTCAAACAGCATAGAAAATAATTCTAAGAATTGACAAATTGGGTGGCATTGAATTAAAAGACCCCTGTGAAGCAAAGAAGCCATCAGCAGAGTGAAGAGCCTGCATTAGGAATGGGGGAAAATCTTTACCAACTGTACATCCAAAGTGAGGTAAGCATCTACAATCTATTTTTAAAATTCTAAACATTAAGTACAAAAAGCTCCAAACCATCACATCAGTAAATGGACTAATGAACTGAATAGATAACTCTCAAGAAAAGGAGTAAGAGGCTGGAGAGATGGTTTACTAGTTAAGAGGAGGTTCCTCTCCTACAGGGGCCCAGAGTTCAGTTCCCAGCACCCATGACAGGCAGCTCACAATTTGCTTCTAATCCAGCCCTTGGGTATCTGACACCTTCTTCTACAATCACATACCCATATGCATACATACCCCTGACACACACAAACACATATAAAACAATGAACGAGAATCTTTTCTAAAAGACAAAATATAAATGGCCAGTAAGTGTTTGATAAAGTGTTCAGCATCCTTAGCCATCAGGAAAGGGCAGATTACAACTGGCTTGAGGGTCTGTCTTACCCCTGTCAGAATCGTCAGCGTCAGCATCGAGGAAATAAGCAACGAAGGCTGTTGGGGAGGGGGCTCTCCTACACTGTGATGGGAGTGTAAGCAGGTTCAGCCACTATGAAGAATGACATGGAGGTCCTCCCCAGCCTCAAAGTAGACTGACCTAGGACCTAGTATCCCTCCCTGGTTCCACACTGGAAGAACTTGAAGGCAACACACCAGAGCTACTCTTGCATGTGCGTGTTTATTGCTACACTGTTCACAAACGCTAAGAAATGGAATCAAACTAATTCCTATGAACTGATGAATGTCTAAGAAAGGTATAGACAGTGCTAGGTTTTAACTCAGGTGTGAAGAGGAATGAACTCGTGACCTCTGTAGGAAAACGGGTAGAAGTGGGTCTAGTCTCATCATGGGAGCACAGCTGGACTGAAAAAGGGGAGGAGTCAAGTATGCTTGGCTTGACAAAGGTGAGGTAAACAATCTTGCTTATAGAAAATTCAAGTATCATCACAGGGATGTACTGTTCACCTCCCTGAATGAACACAGCACATCTAGACTATTTTGACTTTTGAATGAAAGAATAAACTATTGATTTTATGATTGGTGTTTATTTCAGTTTTACTTCTTTTAGAGATTTATACATTTTTAAAGTTTTATGTGTATGTGTGAGTGCCCACATGCATATCTGTGTACCACATGAAGACCTTGTACGCACAAAGGTCAGGAGTCAGATCCTCTGGAACTAGAACTATAGGACTCTGATGTGGATGGTGGAAATTGAGCCTAGGACTACTGCAAGGACATAAAGTGTTCTGAACCACTGGATCAGCTCCTTGCCTGCCTCTTTAAATGGTATTTCTAATTTTTATTTATGAGTATGTGTGGTTTGCCTGTGTAAGTGTACGTGATGCGTGTGTGTGGTTGCCCTCAGAGACCAGAAGAGGGCACTGGGTTCCTGTCTCCAAACTCTCCAAACCATTGAGCCAGTTCTCCAGCCCTTTCTTATTTGTAATCATGTGTATACGCATGGATCAGTAGGTGGGTGTGTGCACATGTAAATTCAGGTGTCCATGCAGTCCAAAAGAGGACATCGGTCCCTTGGAGCTGGACTTACATGCCATTGACAGCTAGCTACCAGACATAGATGCCAAAGGCCAGTCCTCGGGAAGAGCATCACGCTCTCTTAACCATAAGGCCATCTCTCTAGATTCGTGACTTGAATTTGGACGGCAGCTTAGAATATGTCACCTTATTTACATATCATATATGGATGTACATTTGTGCACACGAGGGTGCATACGTGCATATGCATATAGAGCTCAGAAGTTATCCCTGGGTATCATTCCTCAGGAGCTTTTCAACTTGCTTTGGAGACTGGGTCTCTCTCTGGAACCCAGGGCTTCCTAGTTAGGCTGGGCTGGCTGGCCAGTGAGCCCAGCAAACTCTTTGTCTCCTTTTTTCCAGTCCTGAGATCGCAAGTGCATGCCATCACGTGGGTGCTGTGGATCAAGCTCAAGTCCTCACTACACAGAAAGCGCTTTACAAATGAGCCACATCCTCAGTCCAGAAGTATGAGTGGTGGTGGTGGTAGAGGTGGTGGTGGAGGTGATGGTGGTGGTGTTGTGTGTGTGTGTTTCTGGGGGAATATGTTACATTTTACGTGAATGTTTCAATGTTGGTGGTCTTCCTCTATTACTGTTCTCTACCGTATTCTTTGAGGATGGGTCTCTCTCTCTCGAGATAACTTGAACTTAGCATTTCAGCTAGGCGGGTTTACTGGTGAACTGAGATACACCTGTCTCTATGCCCCTGGGGCTGGAGGAACAGATTCATGCAGCCAACAATGATTTTCCCACATGGTTGTTGGGGATTCCAACTCAGGTCCTCACGTTTACACAGCGAGCACTGTGCCAAGCCATCTCCCCAGCCATAGTATTTCTCTTTCAAATCTGCTTTTTCAAGAAAATGGAATGAGGTAACCATTCCCACTCATTGAACAACTTCACGCCAATCGATAACAGCCTGATGTGGACACTTTAAAGGACCCTGGTTCCCTGAAATGTATGACGTCACGGGCTGGGCTACAGCTAATTCATCATCTCTTCTTGCCATCACCCATCTAAACAGCACAGATTCCAGAGTCCATGGATAGAAGTGCTGTTCCCCTGCTGGGATGAGGCCCAAACATAAGCTCGGAAGAGCTCTCCAGTTATCAGCCAACACCATGCTCCTCTCCCAGACAGAGGCGGGAGCAAGGCAGCAAGAACTGTATAAATAAAGCCATATCTTTGGTCTTGGTGACAAAGCCTATCTTTCACACGAGCTTTCCACAAGCAATGTGGCTGCCTCTCTCTGCTTCTCTTCTGCAGTTCCTTGGTGATCGTCCCCAGTTATCAGCCACACAAAGACGAGTTCCATGCTCTGACCTTCCCAGGTGCCCAGTACAATTACAGGAGTGCATGATAATATTTTGTTCAAGTAAACCACACATATATGGGCGCAAAAAGGGACAAAGTGTGGTCTGAAGTTGAGAGGGAAAAAAAACAGCAAACAAACAAAAACAGAAAATCACACAACTCCCCCCCCCAAAAAATATTAAGACTTTAAATTCTGTTTTGAAAACTTTTCATTCATTTTGACCATTCAGTGTCATTTCTGCCACACACATGGGCTTTACCACAATGCTAAACTTACGCAGAATCTTATGCAACAAACGTGCAGGGGCAAGGAGAACTGGTGGTCTAAGGAGGAGAAGTAGATATTCTACTGTGTCAGAATTAAATGCACACAAGCAGTAAATCCACAGCTTCTGCATTGTTTATTCTGTGTGTGAGGACACACGTGTGCACATGCATGCACCTGTGTGTTTGTGTGTGTGAGTGTAGATGCTACAGTGCTCATACAGCCATCAAGGGCAACTTACAGAAGCTGGTTCTTTCCTTTTGCAGTGTGGAATTGGTTATAAAGCTCAGCAGCTAGCACCTTTGCCAAGGCAAAGACCCCAACGGGAAGGGTCTTTCTTTAGGTGGAAGACATTGTCTTTGTTTGTAACCCAAAGTCTTACGCTCACGAGCTCCCTGCCCTCCTAGGCTGTCTCCTTCTCGTCTTGCATGTCAGCATGCCACAGGCCGCCAAGCTCCTTCCTGGAGTACTTCCCACCACCTTGGATTGCAGAGCCATGGCAGACGCCCACAAATCATACTAACAGACTCAAATTACATACTTTTTGTGACCATTCTAGAGCTAATTCCTCACTGCACCTGTTAAGCCAGATGGGAACTGAGGAACAAGGCCTTCCTCTGAATCCAGCAACAAAAGGCAATTCTCACCCACTCTTCGCTTGAACCTGCCTTTGTAAGGGGTTTCCCAAACTGACTAGCTCGCCTCCGTCCCACACAGAAGCCTAGCAGACCTAAATAAAAAAGATGCTCTTGGTGGGCAGACCACACAGCCAAGTTGACAGCCATTGCAAAGTTGTTAAAACAATTTTGTTTAGATGTGGGTTTCCTTGAAATCAACAGAGCCAAAGCCAGTAGAAGACACACAGTTCAGAAGGTCACATGTGCCTATAGACGCAGAGGACACGGAAGACAGACTGGCAGAAGATTGGAGAAAGGAATTTCTCAATTATATGATGTTCATATAATAGAAAAACCCTATGTAGCCCCTCTGTACTTTCCTTCTCCCCCAGTCCTTAATTTCATCATCCTTAATTAAATATTATAAACCACATAAAATATTGTATTGGCTGGCTTTGTGTCAACTTGACACAAGCTAGAGTCATCGGAGAAGGAGCCTCTATTAAGGAATGTTTCCATGAGATTCAACTGTAAGGCATTTCCTCAACTAATGATCAATGGGGAAGGGCCCAGCTCATTGTGGGTGGTGACATACTGGGGCTGGTGGTCCTGGATTCTATAAGAAAACAGGCTGAGCAAGGAAGTGGAAGCAATCCAGCAACCCCTCCATGGCCTCTACGTCAGCTCCTACCTCCCGGTTCCAGCCCTGCTTGAGTTCCTGTCCTGTCTTCCTTTGCTGATGAACAGCAGTGTGGAAGTGTAAGATGAATAAACCCTTTCCTCCCCAACCTGCTTTTTTTTTTTTGATCATGGTGTTTTGTCGCAGCAACAGAAAGAAATAAGATAAATATTATCAACTTGGAAAGTTTTAAATATGAATTTACCCACTGAAGTTATAAGCATTAATATTATGCTTGCCTGTTGAGTCCCTGATGTTAAAGAAATCAATTTTGTAAAGGTTAGTTGGCTAGACAAAATAACCAGTTCCTAATGAGAAGTCACTTTAAATTTAAAACCAGAGGTCTTTATGCAGCATTTTCTATTACGGGAAATATACGGTTTCCTAGCGCACTAAAGACCATGCTGCCAGACGCCGGCAATGGGAATTTAATACCCTCTGGGCTTTAATAAACCCAGTTTCTCCCTTGTCACTTTTCTTTGATTTCTTTACCTTTTTGTCCCTAGAATGGTAAAGAAAGGGCTGGAGATGTGAGGAGACAAGGGAAATCAGACCAGGCTAAGATCCACAAGCCACAGCACTTCCTTTTTCTGGGCTTCATCTCAAAATAAAATAAAATAAAGTGAAAACCTGACTTACAGGGATATTTTATTCTATTTTATTTATTGAGAGAAAGAGAGAGAGTATGAGTGTGTGTGTATGTGTGTGTATGTGTGCGCACAGGAACATGTGTACACTACAGCACACACGTGAGAGATGGTGCTCTCCTTCCACCGTGTGGATCCTGGGAATTGATTTCAGATGTCAATTGTAACGCAAAGCACTTTCACCAGCCTGACACATCCGCTGGCCCCCAGACTCAGAGCTGTAGGTAAATTTTCTTATTTGATGTGATATTAAGGGCAATCTCAACGACATATACCAGATAAAAGACTTTGCAGGGGTATGAAAGCATGTGTGTTCTCTTTCTTAGCGTTTATTTTCGATCTGCTCTCCAGACCTCAGTCACCTAGAACTCCTTCTGGCATTTAAATCCTAGCCCCTCAGAGATCATCTGAACAGCTCCGACTATGGGGTCAGTGTTTCCTAACATGTGAACTGTGACTGAACTCTTCTGTACAGTAATATTCTGAAAAGATAAGAATCTTGTGAATTAATTTGTGAACTATTAAAAAGCACACATTTGTTTACAACAAAGTTTCTGGGGCTTGTTCATGCATTTGAAAATGTCTAAGAGAATAGAAGGGGAAGTAGGATTTCTCAGGACCCATCTGACTGTGCATTCCTCTGGGGTAATGTGTCACTAGCCTTGGGTTCTACAGAACAAGTTAGGGGGGAAAATGAACCACATTTACAATTCAATCGTGCATATTTGTGAAAAATCATTTTAGACTTGATCTTAGCCCAAAGGCAGAGAAGCAGCAGTCTCTCTTGTATCAAAGGGTAAATGAAAGGTACCATAGTGTCATTAAGAAATTCAGTGAAGGGCTGGAGAGATGCCCAGGCAGGGATGAGCACTGCTGCTATTCCAGCAGGAATCAAGACCAGGGTTTGATTCCCAGCACCCATGTGGCAGTTCAGAACTGTATCTCCAGTTCCTGGGGATGCAATGTCCTCTTCTGGCCTCTGGAGAACCAGACCCTCACATGACACACAGACACCTACTCAGGTACTTGGGACAGTGTGATATGACATCAGCAGTCACATCCTTCCTGGAGTTGCAGGGAGGCAGAGACAGCAGGTTTATTGGCCCGCCAGCCAGTCTATCCTGACTACCAAGCCCCAGGAGCCAGTGAGAGAATCTGTGCAGAAACCAAGATCCTATGGACCAAACCATTCACACACACACACACACACACACACACACACACACACACACACAGGGTTGTGTGAGAATATGAGGGAATGGGAAGCGAAGGGGGAACTAAGATTCTTCCCTTTCTTTAGCCGGCAAAGCTTCTGACTGTTCCCTCTCAGGTTCATTTATTTGATCGAATATAACACACCAAAGATTATTTCAATCAACAGTTTTCCTACTGTGCTACAGAGGCAGGAGATTCTCCACCTCTGTGTTTTGATGTCCCTTATTTAACCCTTCCTGTCCCACCAGCCTCCACCAGAATCTAATGACCACTATCCCATCTATCCTATGAGACAAACTTTGTAGTTTCCACAGATGTGTTTGAGAGTGTGTACTATTTATCTTGCTATGCTGAAAATAACTGACCTCCCCTTCATCCGTAGTGCTGCAACTGATGGGCTTTCATTCTTATTTTGGTTAAGTAATATTATATATATATATATATATATTCTACCATGCATCTATGGATAGACATCAGTCTGATTCCCTACTTTATCGACTGTGATTAATAGTGAAATGGAATAAACATGTGAGCTTGGGTATCTCTTTGGTATAACAGCCTTGCTCTTTGTATATATACCCAGTAGTGACACTTCGTGGTCATGTGGGAGCCTGCTTTTCAGTTGCCTGGGGCCATCTCCACGTTGTTTTCAAGGATGGCTAGACTAATCTGAGTCCTTGGCAATGCTCCACGCCGTGTCCGTGCAGCCTCACCGACATTTGTTCTTTTGTCTTTGGATGACACTCCTAACTAAGGAGAGGCGGTGGCTCATTTCTAACTGGCCAGAAGGTAAAATTCGCAAGACATGGAAATAGCTGATGCTAAAGGAACTGGAAGATTGTTTACCCTGTGCTGACCTTACACCTCATCTACATGTCCTGAGTTATCACAGTGAACTTCCACTGAGAATGTCATGCCACAATTTAAAAAAAGTAATAACAACAAAATATGTGACTCGGACCAGTCTCTTTTTTATTATTATTATTATTTACATGAGAAAACTAAACCCCAAAGAAGTCGCCTGCTTTGCCTAAGGATTTTCAGAAGAAGTGGTTAAACTAAGAACAAGAAATCTACAGTTCTATATTCTATATTCATATTAACCAAATCATATTCACTCAATATGTACTCATACATGATTATATATACTAAGATAACCTATGTATATGAGCATGTATCTATTTAATACAGATTAAAATACCAATCTTCTGATTAAATTATAGAAAACCTAGTGATTCCTACTCTGAAAATTTGGTGGTTTTGGATAATTTAAGTAGATCTAGACTAACATTTCCCCTGCATTATTTACGAAGAAGCATGCCAAATGTAAACACAGCACTTGAGATTCTATATCCTCTATCATGGGCAAAAATGAAGATGTTTGACTGCTTTAACAGTAACTAACCAAACCCCCTACTTTTCAACTATTTGTGAAAACGTTTTTCTTAAAAATAAATTGGCGTTAAAAATACCCTTAACCAAAGAACCTTGGTGCTAAGGTTGTAACATAGATGTAGAGCAAATGCTTAGCAGGCACGAGGTCCTGATTCTCTGTACCAAAAAGAAACAAGTAGGATAAACTTAGGAAGCATTGTGCATGTTCTATCATGTGTCTCCCATCATTTCTACAAAGCCAGTACTTCATTCAAACTAGAATCGAGTTTTCAAAATTAATGTTAAGGCAAACTAAACAGAACGACAGCATCAAATGTGTCCTCTCAAACCGAGAATCTAACTTTAGAAACAAAAAGACATAAAAGTCAAACCGCATATATTTTTGGATGGTTTTCAAAGAGTTACCTTGGAATTTGTATCGGGATTGCATCAAGTCTGTAGACTGCTTTTGGTGGAAGGGTCATTCCCAATGATTGGTTCTTCTAATCCATGAGCACAGGCAGTCTCTTCATCTTCTAGCACATTCTTCAGGCTCTTTCTTCAGTCACTGGATGGTTTTACTCTTGCTCTCCCATGAGCCTGTAGAATTCAACTTAATAATACCTGCTTTGGAAGCTTTCCCAATCTCCTGGACACATCAAGGTCCCACTCCTCAGCCAGTGCTCCTCTGCCACCTGGACCTGGGGTTGCTCTTCAATGTAGCTTCCTGATTCTTCTTTCTGGCGAATCTCATCCTCCAGGACATGACTCACCTCTGTCTGCCCAGTTCTTAGCATAGTGCATTAATCACACACATGAGAGGCACACAATATGCTTCCTGGATGAGTAGAAGGAGTCATTGGGGATGACGAGCCCATTCTCTTTGGGTTTCTCTCCATGCCACAAAACTCAGCCAAGTTCTAGGTAATGGCGCTGGATAATCACATCCAATTACTATACACTCCAAATTACTCTAATTTCAACTTCATTAATTTGGCTGGCCTTTCCAAGACTGTCTTAAACAAAGAGTTTCTCTCTGCTGAGATATTTCAAATAGAACATTTTTCGGACTGAATTATTTTAATATCTGCCTTATTTCTAGGTCATGTCCCATGTTTTGAGCTTTCTATACCAAATGACTGAGTTTTTAATTTTTTAAAAAAGTTTCTGCTGAAGGTAATTCCAGGCAGAAATGTCTGTGTTCCCTTATTCACAACTCCTTTCTTTAGCCAAACCTTTCGGGGTTTGGTACCAATCCTGTTTTTGCCCCTTTCTTTGGGAATAATGGGGGCGGGGCACTTAGCTATTCAGGAGTGAAAGGAGATAGAAAAATGATTTTAAAAATCTTTACGTGGAAGGTAGAACTGCTTTTGGCGCAGATTCACCAATATAATTCAAAATGCATTCAAACTCCATTTCAGTTTAGTATCTAGCTTCGTGTTCCTCACAAAGTCACTGCCTAACCATCCTAAAGCAAAACAGCATATTTTCCAGTCTAATACAACAAAACCAAACCACCAGAACCATTCACTTCTGAGTAAACACCATCAGCACGCCATCCTGGCAGAGCATCACGGCTGATACAGTACACAGGGGCAGCAGCCTTCTTGCCTTTGGGGTCCTTAGTACTGCAGGGGGAAGAAAAGAAGCTTGCCCCTGGGTTTGTAATCTAAATTAAACAAGCAACATGAGTCACGCAGGTTTCACAGGTGAGAGTTAATTAACATTTGATCCCAAGCAGAGGAAAAAAGGGGAGAGAAAATTAAAATCAATATTAACAGCACCAGAATTCACTTCAAACATTACAGGCGCCATTTGTAATGTGAAGATAATTTTAAAAGCTTGTAACATTGCCAGGTCTGCTTGCCACCCCTTGCGTTGGAATCTACTGGGCCGACTCCAAAATGCCCATTTTCAGGTTGTCTCATGCAGCCTCGCAGACAAAAGACAGAACTGCCCAAAATCACAACATGGGCAAAGTGAACTCTGGGATGCACGCCTGTTTTATGACTCAAAGACTGACACTTGTCTTCCCACACTTCCTGTGACTAGGGACACAGTGACACTGGGTCTACGGTTATCTCACACTCGGTTTTTTCATAAGAATGTAACCTCAAATCCTTAACACGAACGACTACTATTTGAAATTGACATATGAACAGTTTAAGCCTCTGTAATTGAATTCTCATGCAATTAGCTTCTTTTTTTATACAAAGTCACTAAAATATATGTATTGAAAAACTGACTACCCAACCAACCACGTACAATGTCTTTTTTAATGTAAAGTGAATTCATTTTCAATACTGAAGCACTGATAACAAAAGCTTTCCCGAAGAAGAAGGCAATCTACTTACTATAAAGTGAAAGGATCCTGAAATGCATTACCCATGAAATCTGGCTGCAAGATGTTCTCAAACGAGCATCCCAAGAACTGGTAGGACAGGCCTGAAAAGTTCAGAATGTGAAACGCACCAGGCAGTGGTCCTCTTAGCAACCACTGAATATTCTCTTCCCTCCCTCTGCCCCAGGAAAACAAGATGAAACAAGTTCCCCACTTGTCCAACAGACTGCTACAAATGTGGCAAAGTCAGTGTCCACGCTGCAGACAGCCACTGCTCATAGCACTGACGTAAATTATACCTAACTGTGCAGTCACACGAAGAAAAGAGTCTGCTGCGCTAGTTCCAAGCTATGTCTTGCTGTTAACTAGTCCCTCCCTGGTATGCTCAATTCATGACTGGAAGAGACACGTTCATCTCTTCACATACCCACCCCTACCAAAGTCTGAGTAGTATAGGATTGCAGAACAAAACTGTAAAGATTTCATACCCTTCAAATAATTGTGTTCCAACCACACGGGAAAATAGCAATAACAAAAAGGACAACAAATGGTACATAAAATGCCTTCTGCAGCAGAAGTAGAGCAGAGCCCTAATAGCAACCACTTTGCAGAAGGCACAGTGGCTGTGCTATTGGAAGACACCATCAGCTTGGTTATTTTCTACACAAAGAACTAAAAGATAATAACCTCTATGCACAAACGAAGCTTGGGCTTTACAAACATGTCAGGAGCATCAAAAGGCATTAGAGTAAGCCCTACCCGATGTGGTGATTTAGCCTCGACTTTGTCTGGATGCTCCAAAGGAAAACGGAGACCCAGTTTTTCAGTGCACCCAAAGCACTCTCTTAAAAAGCTTTCTCCTTTTATCTTGTACAGACAAATTGTTTTCCAAATATACTGCTGGGATTGCTGATCCTCCAGCTGACCCCTTTCCCAAAGACTTGCTACAGCTTCAACAAGGAAAGCAAAAAGGAGATTTTTATCAGTTGAATTGTGTGTCCCCACCCCCACCCCCAAATATGTGGATGTCCTGACATCCAGCACCTTTGGATCTGGCTCTATCTGAAAACAGACTTTTAAGCTGAGGTCATTAGGCAAAGCCTAATGTAATATAACTGATATCATTATGAGAAAAGAGAGGAGACAGAATGTCTTCGGGTGACGGAGGCAGAGACATAAGGGCTGGAGCACAGGCTCGGATGGCCAATGGTTTTCAACAAACCAAGAGAAGACAAAGGGAGCAAGGATTCTCTTCTACAGGCAGCAAGAGGAACACAGCCCTGCAGACACCTGATTTCAGACCCTGAGTCTCCAAAACCCCAGGGCCCTTCTTTGGTTGTTGGTTTTCAAGACAGGATTTCTCTTGTTTAACAGCCCTGGCTGTCCTGGAAGTCACTCAGTACACCAGGCGGGCCTTGAACTCACAGAGATCTGCCTGCCTCTGCTACCTGAGTGCTGGGATTAAAGGTGTGAGCCACCACCTCCCGCTCTTCCCTGTTGTTTTTAAGTCACCTCATTAATAGGAGCCCTTAGAAAATCAATTCAAGAGGTGGCTCTTCTAAGTTTTGGGGGTTTTGTTTGCTTGCTTGCTTGTTTCTTTTTGTTTTGTTTTACTTTCAAGAACAGCATGGAAATTACTCTTGATGGGTGGGCTATCCCAGGGGCTAAGATATTCCATATTAGACGTTTTTATCCACCATCAAATGAGAAACAAAACATTCTAATGCAATTTAACTCTTTTAAACCTGAGGCATCACTGGGATTTAGGAGCCACCCTGCCTTCCCTCCTAAGGGAACCATGCAGGAAGCAATGAGCGAATCCAAAAGTACCCATGGTCAGCCTCCACCCTTACTTTGCATGTTTTAGAACACTAAGACCCAAAGAACCCACAGGAACATGTTTTTACCACTGCAGGTATGAGCGTATGGATGGTAACTCTGTTCTTCAGTGAAATCAGTAGTAGGTGAGGAGACAGGCGAAAACATATTTTTAAAAATGTAACATGAAGGAGATTCTTGTTTCTTTATTTGGAACAGATACATGGGATACATTCACAAGATTGGGGTGGTGGATACCCTAGGAGACAGTATCTGATAATTTTTTATTAGTCATATTTTTAGAGATCTCTGGAGTTTATTTTTACAGATGAGAAAATTATGCCGACGATGCATCTGTGAGACACCACTGCCAACCATGACCCAGGCAGGCTTTCTCCAAACCACAATTCACAGGCCGCTACCATTAAGAGGGGATGGCAGTACTTGGTTATAACAAACTCCCAACAGCCCAGCGAAAGCCAGACTGGTTTCAGGAAAGGGAGAAAAAAGAGAAGGAAGGAAGGAAGAGGATGGGAGAAAAGAAATTGATCATTTGAATATAAAATGGTGAACGTATTCCTACACTATAAGCCAAAATACTCAATATGGACCAAGACCATGGTTCAGAGAATAACAGTGCTTGTGACCGAGTCTGGCCCAGGTTCAATCCTGGAGACCCAGATGGTGGAAGGAGAGGACTGACAGAACCAAATGAGAAGCCTTACCTTGACCTCTAAATGTCTGACGTGGCACACGCATATGAATACATGCAAACACACATAAAAAGTTACAAAAATATCCAACATTTATATCATCGGAAAGCGTGACACTTAAGGTAAAAATCTAGTAGCAGGGCTTCTAAAGGCCAACTTGGAATCTTGTAGACAGATACAGAAGAGAGAGAGAGAGAGAGAGAGAGAGAGAGAGAGAGAGAGAATATGAATCATACCAGAAGGTCACTGAAGGTTAAGGCTTAGAACCGCAGCCCACCCACTTAGCTGTGAGCACAGCACAGCGTTGGGAAGGACCTATGCTCCCCACTTCCCGTAAAAGTGCATCATTACAAAAGGGAAGTGAGCAGTAGAGGACGATCATCAAAACCCATCTTCAGGACCAACCCCGCCTTCCATTTCCCTCCTTTTATTGACTTTTTAAAAACCCACTCCGCATGCTCTCAGTCAGCTTGGTTGCAGGGAGCAGCGTTTAATGTACCTTATTGATCCAACCGCACACATTTATACTTGGGGAGAAACTTTTGCTATAGTGCATTTATTGATCTTTTAATTATTAATGCGGGCTACAGGACATGAAGAGCTTTACTGTAGAAAATTTTATATTTTCCCACATTGTGGCAACGAAAATTATCAAAAATCATCAGCATATGAGGCACAGCACCTTGCACAGCCCCTCGAAAAAGGCTACGCAACAGGTTACGTGTCTAGTGTGCTGGTACTAAAAATTATTTTTCTAAACTTAGAAAGATATGAGCCTAAACAATTCACTGGATGAGAAAAAATTTCTAAATTTCCAGAAATACTATGATAGACATGCCCTAACTTGACCAGGAATAAGAAAAAATCCCTCTCAGCAAGGCTACAAGAAACAAAGCAGACGAGCAAGCTTTCTGGGGGAAAAACAACAACAACAACAATAAAATGTCATAAATTAAGTTTCTGTTCAAACAGTCATGGACAAACTAAAGTGCCACACAGTATTAGGGAAAAGACTTTATCCCATTTAAATTAACACTTCTAAAACATTTTTATTTATTCCTTAAGAATCTCATACATGTACACAATGCATTTGATCACAGTCACACCTGGACTCCACCATGCCAGCTTCATTGGAAGTGAACATTGTAACACTCAGTCTTTCTAGAAACATGGAGACAGCAAAGATACCAGGTTAAAGATGAGAAGAGACGAAACGGGGTTGCTAACTTTCTCCCCCACCTCACTCCTGAAACATTACCAATCTGAACTTGGATAAATCAGAAGGTATATAGGTATATTCCTAAATTGAGGCCTAATCCACAAAGCAGACCGCTAGTGGAAGCCAGTTTTACATACATGTGCACACACACACACACACAAAACCACTGACCAGTAAATGCATTTCCTATTGCATCTGGGCTTTCCAATATCAAGGCAGCGATGTGTGTAATAAAGTCGAGACACCTCAGCGTCAGGGATCAACTTTGGAATAATAACTTAAATTGGTGTTTCTGCTTTCCAAGGTCCCTCACATTTGCTCTTTCCAGGATGATAATGGAACTATCAGCCACTCCTGGGCCCCATGGCTCTGCATGTTAATGCAGGGTCACACATCTCAAACATTAAGAGCAAGGACCTGAGACTAGTGATGGAGCCCTGTGCAGAACTATTCCGAATAGAAAAGGCGACTTCTTCAGGACCAATCTCTCTGGCCAAGGACACCACTCACTGGCACAAGTTACATACACTGCATACCTTCTAGAAAGAGCCATCTGAGTAAATATACATGTCATCACAAAAATCATAATTAGTCAAAGTCTTAAATCTATTTGACCTTTATTATTTTAAATTCTCATATATCTAATTTTCCAGCCCCAGTGAACACACAATGGACCTTACACAGCAAACACAGGTAGATGCGAGGCCTGGTTCTTATTTTTTCCCACATCCCACACAGACCAGGGATTTGGCTTCACATAAATCAGCGCAGAAAGAAAATGGGGCTACACTTTTAAACCACTATTCTGTTCTTTCTGAAGAGTTTTAACTTTAATTTAGACCTAAATTCATCATCATCAGTTTCTTTAAAATCTATGTATTTTAAAAGAAATGGCTAGGGAAATGCTATTTTAAAGATGTCACTTCTAAAATATAATCATAAAGCATTAAAAATGTCACACAATTTCTTGTGAAAAGTCCTTTTACCCAGGCCCCAAGAGTACACAGTATATGATACCATCTAGAAGAAATAATTTTCTAAATTCAGCCTTAGGAATTTATATATAAAAGTCTTTAATCAGTTTTTTACAACATAATGACAGGCAGTTATATATCCAATTATATAGTTTATGTAATAATTTATAGAAAGTCTCTTTAACATTAAATGAAGAAAAATATCACATTCTGAAAGTATCTCTTCTAAGGTAAACTGCCTTTCTCTCCTACTGTACAGCCTAACAATGGAGATGGCGCCTAACAGATTATAAAGGCTAGTATAGTAGGTAACGCTCGCATCATCTCTGCTATATCCCTCGTTTCGTATATATCTGAATAGGAACAACATTTTTATTAACCTCTTTTCAGACAGAAGGGTTTTTACCACCTATAGCTTTTTAATTGTGTAGTAAAGATGTTTTGGGGGTGGATGAAGGAAGCTAATGCTGAAAAGAGACAGCAGGATGGGAGTTCATCTTTCCTGGGTTCCGTGTGCACTGGATAGCTCATTACAGGATGGGGGTTCATCTTTCCTGGGTTCCGTGTGCACCTTCCTTCCTGGATAGCTCATTACAGCAAGCATATGTGGGTGATATTTCATCTCAAATGCTCTGAAACTGAAACTATCTAATATATTCATAGTAGAATTGCTGATAGGAAACTTAGCTTAACACTTGCTTCGATTAAAACTGTAAAATAGCACTGTCTTAAATCCTGCCTGCCCCTGTTTACACAGTTCTGTTCCTCCTCCATCTGAACCTATTTTCATCTGGGATGCAGGATCCCCACTTTTCACTTCCATTGTTAAACAGGGTTGTCCCTTTATGGACCGTGCTCATCAACCTACAAAGAAAGACATGTTTTGTAAAAAAGAAAAAAAAACTCCATATTATCTACCACTTCTGTCACAGTTTCCTCAGTTCCCACTAAGTAGATTAACTGCCACCAGCTGCCTGCTGCCATCTTACATGAGCTGTTCATTCAACAAATGCTTTCTGTGTGTCTGCTCTGTGCCAGAATTCTTCAGGGCACTGGGGATATGTAAAGATCAGCAACAGGCAAAACTCCTTTCCTTCGTGGGAGGAGAACACAGTAATATTCTAGATAAGCTGGTGACTAAAAAAAAAAAAAAAAAAAAAAAACTGTGATACAGACCTAGGTAAAACCCAAAGGCCTGAGGATAAAAGGAACAGTGCATGAAGTCTCAGTGGTCCAGGATAGGAGATGATAAAGCACACGGAAGCAATTCTTACTGGTAAATATCTTGGCAGTTAATTGGACATCCATAGCCTAGTCAAGTTTGCACAGACAATTACCCATCAGTCCCTAAGAGGTGTGATAAGAATGGGTGCTCCTTCAGGACAGGGGAGTGGTGAGAAGTGCTAAAATTCTAGATGTTTCTCAGGTTGACATGGATACAAATGGTGGCCTGAATGAGAATGTCCCCAATAGCCTTGGGCATTTGAATACTTGCTTCCAGGCTGGTGGTGCTGTTTGCGACGATTTAGGTAGTATGAACTTGCTGGAAGAAAAATTCTGGGAGTGAAAAACCTTTGCCTATTTCTAATTTGCTCTCTTTGCTTCATGCTTGCATTTGAAGATGTGAGAGTTCCCAGCTTCTGCTCCTGCCACCACACCTGCCACCACACCTGCCACCACACCTGCCACCACACCTGTCACCACACCTGCCACCACACCTGCCACCACACTTGCCACCACACCTGCCACCACACTTGCCACCACACCTGCCACCACACCTGCCACCACACCTGCCACCACACCTGCCACCACACCTGCCACCACACTTGCCACCACACCTGCCATCACACCTGCCATCACACCTGCCACCACACCTGCCACCACACTTGCCACCACACCTGCCATCACACCTGACATCACACCTGCCTCCACACTTGCCACCACACCTGCCACTTGATGCCATGTCAGATGTTTACCTCTTTGAAACTATAACCCCAAATAAACTCTTCCTCACATAAATGCTTTGGTCATGGTGTGTGGTCACAGCAACAGAAAAGTAACAGACACAGTGTGTCAGAAAGAATTTCAAGCTGATGTGTGGGGTTTTGAGGTCAGCAAATGCAGTTTCGGTCTGGGGAAGCCTATAACATGATCTCTTGGGTTGTTGTGCGATAAATAGCTGGGGAGAAAGAAGGAAAAGCTGAAAAGGAATCAGGAGGCTGCTTTGATAATCTCACTTGAGGAATGCACTTGAAATGCTATTACTATTCCTTAGAATCAAAATGACTGACAGCAAACAAGTTATTGTAGAGCAGTAAGTTTCACCCAGAGGGCAGAGGGGAGGCAGGCGCCCCGCGATCATACTCCACCAGAACATCTTCCAGGGAAGCAGGAGACCCTGCTTTCTATCACCTCGGAAACTCTCTAAGTATGTTTTGTGCTACATTTTCTAATAGGCCCGGCCCAGGGGGCTCTCAAGCATAAATCCTCCAGCTCTGTTAAAACCCTTGAGAAGACAGTCAAGGCACAACTCAAGGAGCTTACCCAATGACACCAAGAAAAGCCCCAGCGGCTCTAGTGTCCCTTGAAGAAATGTAATCCCCTCCCCTGGCTGAGGGGTGGTGGTGCCAGACAGGGGCTGCCAGGGCAGGGAGGAAACCAGTCCGGAGCTGTGGCTCCTTGGTCTACATAAGGGCTTTTTGTTTTGTTTTGTTTTTTTTTCACAAAGCACTCTCCACTCCTTTCTCTCACAGAGCGTGTTCCCATCTCAGTGACAATGTGTCTGTGGGGCATGAGGAAGGGCACGGGCTAATGCTCCCTTCCAGTAAAAGCCTGCGACTTCAGGCCTTCTCAGAAAACAGGTTCTGGGCACTGTTGTCATGGTTCTAAGAACCCGTTATGGAAACAGACAAAGAGACTCTAGCTCACCCTAATCAGTCCCCGGAGTCATTTCTCCCCAGTGAACCAATAGCTAATGAGGAAGCTGTGCCCTCCAGCGCTCAGATGTGCAGAAGGAAGGAGCCTAGGATACCACACCGAGGATTTCCCGGCACACAAAGGAAACTGTGATTCTGTCCTCTGGCCTGGAAGAAAGGCACAGAGCAGGCAGGACACTGGGGTGGACTGCTAAGCAGTCCTGTGTGGAGGGATGGGTAGCACGTGATGAAGCCCTCCAGGGCCTGATATTAAAACAAACAACCCCAAGGTAAATAGGAACACTATTTGCTTCAATTAGGTCTAGGCTTCAGGAGTGTGAACTTTAATATTTCCTCAGTGTGCAGCTCTGTGAATACTCTCACTATTATTAAAGCGTGTTTATACAGGGTTTGGCTTTTCATCTATTATGGAAAAATTACATCTTGCCAACAGCACCACAGAGGCCTAAACAGTAAATCCTCCACTGACCTTGAACCCAAGCTAAAGCAAACAGCCACTCTCCTTGGTGCTGAACTGCCTAAACAATACTGGGTGTAAACGGCTGTGCATATAAATTACAGCTACAAGGTGTCTTAGCGGTATGGATTACTCGAGGTTTCTTCTCCAGAAGGCAGTGTCTGCAGAAAGTTCCTGGTACAAGAACTCCCTATACGTTTCCTCACAAATGACGAACATTTGCTCAGAAGCGCTAGAGTGACCAGGACTTGAGACCCACAGAGGGGCTGGCAGGGTCCCTGCAGAGTCGCTTAGGGTTTCCGAAAGCAAAGGGAATGAAGCTTCTCAAGAGAGATGCTGTGCTTTGAGGACAGGTAAAACAGCACCTGAAACAGCGAGGCACTGGGAGACGAGCAGCAGAGGAACGGACCACAGCTGCCCGCACCAGAGCCAGCCACGATCAGTCTATCCCCATGAAAGACAGCAAGAAAAAACACACCAGCATGGGAAAGTGCGTACAAGATAACAGCAAGTGTGGGCAACAAGATACAAGATGATAAAGACATAAAACTAGGACTACAGAGAGTAGAGGTTCACAGAAAATATGTAGAAATCAAAGTCATTGGAGGTAAATGACAGAAGTAGGAGCATACCTATTTTCTTTTGAAGTTCCCTTTAATCTTACCATAAGCACACATACACACTCACGCCCACACATGCACACGCGATCACACACATGCATGCACACATGCACAAACGTGCACACATATGCACACAACATGCATACACATACACACGTGCATGCATTTTAAAATGACGTCTAGAGGTCAGAAGATAAGTGAATATTTCCAGCAGTGTTTCTAAAAGGAGAGGCTCCAAGCCAATCGCACTAACAGGAGGCAGGAAGAAGAATGTTGTCCGGCCACAAACACGAGAGAAGTCATTACATGCTATACAAAAGATCGTAACAATGCGAGACAATGTGACAAGAGATTTCTGAAAAGGAAAGTAGATGTAAAGAAAATTAAATAAATTACAAATTAATGAGTAACAGTAAATAAAACAGCAAAAAAATAAAAACAGCAGAGTACATAGAACTTTTGAGGGGACTCCTAGCACGTGACCGATTCTTCAAAAGCCAGGCAAGGACAAAGAACTCTGCCTCCAAATCCGTTAACCAGAAATCCATTTTCTTGCTTCCAGACAGCAACCCAAACTTCAGAATGCAGTTAATCTACCCCTAACAAGTTTATTAAATTTCTGTTGATAAATTACCATTTTTATATATCATGTTAGTCCAAGCCATTGTCCCAGATGCTGCCTGGAACTGGAGTAGCTAAACTATTTAGTTCCTGGGTCTTTTGCCCCTCCAGGATGGAAGGCTGGAGATGGAGACAGAAGTCGGTGGTACCTGGTAGCATAATGCAAATAACAGCTTCTTCCCCTGGCAACCACATCATCACCACAACACACCGTAGGCCTCTCCTCTGAAAAATTACATACAATTTCAAAAAATTATGAGATTCCAATGACATATCAATGATAGCTTACTTTTTAGCACAAAGTAGATACTCCATTATGCTTCTGAATAGATAAACTAGCATGCTAAGTTTACATATGACACTAGAATGTATAAGGAGGAAGGGGAAACATGGTATTCTCCATGAGTCTATTCCCTTCTAATATGTAATTTCTTTTTATTGCCAACTTCTCTGCCAAACTGCCACTGTTGTTACTGCTCCCCTCAGCAAGCCTCCCTGTCACCTGGATGCCATTCTTACTCTTAAGAGAATATTTCTGGCCGGGCAGTGGTGGCACACACCTTTAATCCCAGCACTCAGGAGGCAGAGGCAGGCAGATCTCTGTGAGTTTGAGGCCAGCTTGGTCTACAAGAGCTAGTTCCAGGACTAGGTCCAAATCAACACAGAGAAACCCTGTCTTAAAAAACAAAAAGGGGGGGGGGGGGTCTGTACCTGCTGTCTTTTCTCAGAAACATAAACTCAAGGATGAGGAGATCTGCATCTTTATAGTTCATGAAAGGCAAGCAACCACCAAGCCACACAGAGAAGAAAATATTTCTATACCTTCAGTCCAGAGAGAGAGACCCCTTGAGAGTCAAGATCTACACGGGGCACTTAGGCAACTCCAGGTCCTTTCAGAATGTCGCGATGAACTGTTTGAAGATCCAGATGTGAGGAGCATAAGAAGCTGTGTGCCTGACCCTTGTGGTGTGTGAGAGTCAGCAACGCCATCCAGAGGTCCTTAAAGCGTCCTTGCATTTTATGGAAAACCATGGATAGAATTCATAGAAGTATTTAACAAGATTAGAATTTCAATTATGAATTCAGACAACAAAAGCACGCATGGATGTATTAACAGCCCATGTATATTTGTCACCAACAGAAGACATGAATGCGTTCATATCTCATTGCAATTCTGGCGAGTGTGTCAAAGTATTTTCTATGTTCATCACCATTATAGTGGCCATTATAGTCACTAAAAGATCTAACATATAATAACAAAAAATATATGTTGCTAGAACCCAAATATGTTTTAATACTTTGACAACTATTCTGTTATAACTGCATCCCTATCAGGCCTGGTATTCAGTACATTTATACACTTCTCTCTGAGGAAGAGGCCACGGATTCCAGCAGTCAGCTAAAGAAGTCCACGCACAGCACAAGACACTAAGAACCCTGCTCCTGGCAGTCTGGCCCAAGCACTGAAAGCAGTATGCAGCCACCCATCACTTACAATACTTTCAAATGTGAAAATTAACACTATTTGTGGATTCACAGCATTCTGATATATATACATATATACACATATATGTGATTTATGTGTATAGAACTAAAACATATATTACTTGCATATTTATAAAGTTCAAATCTAACTTGCGATTTATGTTTTCTAAAAATGCAGCTTACTCATACAATAGTCTGACCTGAGTTATTTTTATTACTTTTTACCATAGGGTTTAAAACAAACGTTTTTGTCAAGGACTTGGGGTTTAAGTCCTAAATCAGATTTACTAACCCAGCACTATAACCCTTGTTTTCTCCTCTATACAGTGTGAATGATAATAAACCCCTTGTCCTGGTTAGTTTTTTGTCAACTTGACATAAGCAAGAGTTACCTAAGAAGAAGAACTTTAACTGAGAAATCATCTCCACTATTGCCTGTAGGAAAGTCTGTAGAGCATCTTATAGTTTTGGTTGTGAGCCTAGCCTTTAATGGCTGAGCCATCTCTCCAGCCATGCAGTGTGTTTTTTTAATGATAGATGGGGGTGGACCCAGGCCTCAGAAGCAGAGCCTGAGTTGTAGTTAAAAAAAAAAAAAAGTAGACTGAGCAAGCCATGAAAAGTGAATCAGTTAGCATTGTTCCTTCGTGATCTCCCTGACCTCTCTATGATAAGCTGTAAATGGTGAAGCAAAATACCATCGTGATCAAATACCTTGACCAAAAGCAACCTGGGGAGGAGAGGGTTTTTTCACCTTACAGCTCCAGGCCACACTCCAGCACTGACGTCATGGCAGGAACTCAAGGGAAGAACCTGGAAGCAGCAACTGAAAGCAGAAGCCACGAGGAAATAGTGTTCACTGACTTGCTCTACACGGATGCTCGACCTGCTTTCTTATATAACCCTGGACCACCTGCCCGGGAGTGTCTGCACACCACATGAGCTGGGCCCTGCACATCAACCATTAATCCAGACAATACTTCACAGCCTGCCTACAGGTCAACCTTACCCACACATGTCTATGTGTGTGATATGCTGGGAAAAAGCCAACCAGCGCACTCCTCAAAACACTGGGGATTAAACAGCACATACAGAGCACTACCCAGTGTCTGCAAATACTCATGGTAGGGTTTCATGTAGTGAAGACTCAAGCCCCATCGCAGCACCTCTGTCCTAGCTGCTGATGTCATTTAGATGTATGGCGTCTTTAATGTTGCCCCTTTAAGAGAGTCTGCTGCTAAGAGGCAGTCAACAGATGGCTTCAGGACACTGACACTGAACAGCAGACTGCCTGTTTGAATTTTACTCTTCCACTTCCAAGCTCTGCCACATACTTCATTAGAGGTGAGAATTCAGACACATATCACCAGGAAAAGAAGAGACTCCACTCCCAGGAGTATTAGGAGGTATTATTACATATGGTTCACATTAGTAGCCATATGTAAAGCACACGCGGAAGTGCCTGGTATACAGCACTTTGTAATTGTTGGGTATTTTTATTGCAATGGTAGTTATTACAATGGTATCCCAACAAGTTACCAAGAACTTCTTTGCCTTTCTTGAATTAAAATCTTACTGAATATTTGCATACATGAAGTGGAGTCAGTCTGGTTTACTAGTTCCATGAAAACACTTGATGTTGATAAGGACAAAGAAGATAACCAATCCAGCCTCATTTATTTCCAATGAGTAACTAGAACAGTCCCACATCCCATGGCTTTATAACCACACTAATTCCTGTGCAAGAAAGGACTGAGAGTCTGAAACAGTTCTTTTACACACCCTTGGGATAAACACATCATTGTTCTTTAAATATGTGCACACAGGTGCCTTCTGAGGCCCTTGCTGGAGCTCACCTTGGAGGAAGGAACCATGGAGATATTAGACTTCATGACGATGGCAAGGCCCATGTCAACACAACAGGAGCAGAGCCTCAGCTACTTCCCAAGAGGGAACATGGCCTGCGCCTCAACTGGCAATTAGTAGGTTGACTTCATTTAAACTTACACCAACCACTGATCTCTGAGAATGGAACTGATGGTGTCATTTTCTGAAGTGAAAATAACAATAAAAATAATGGTGAGAACCACTTCAGTTCTCCGTGGTTTTAGGTGGTTGAGTATATTTGATCATCACGGCAAAAACATGGTATGAAGATGTTCTCACTGATAGTTCACCATTTCATGCTTTTCTATTATTTGTTGCTTTAGAGTTTATAAATTCGATACTCTTTGATATATGCGATCTTAACTTTCTCAATGTATAATATAATGAATATTCAAATCATAGGACATACACCTCAGTGATTTTATTACACTGTAAAATGAATGCTCATCATTATGTCCAGAATCACAAAACACCCAAATGCTGGGTCTGCTTTTTAAATTATAATAATTAAAAAGTTATAAACTTTAAGAAGCATTAATGCTTCTCCCGGATGCACGGAGAGGTATCCCCTGCAGACACTTTTTCCAACACACATGGCTAAAAGCCCATACCCAAGAAAGACAAAAACAGGAAGCTTTATATCTTGGAAAGAAATAAAATTTGGCACAGTGCAGACTTATTATCCAAAGATTAGCAGGCAGTAAAGCATTCAGGGTGGAGACAGACAGATGTGACCATCACAGTGGTTCATTCTTCAGTGGTCACGCCTAGATTGTAATTCAAGCAGCCCTTAATGGTACCCAAACTGCATCCTCCAAGCTTAGGGATGAAATGCTGCCCTTGCAAGGCTGGCTTCCAACACTACAGGGCACTTCTCACAGCACCCTGGGAAGAGAGGAGCCTGTGTTTAATGCTTGCAGCGCTGGAATCCAAACACATTGAGATAGTTCCCCAACTTCCAGGCTGCCAACCATGATTCTCAGCTCCGCTCAGATGGAATTCTGTGCAGGGCATCTTTATAATTCAGACTTAGGCAAAATCTCTGATCTGGAAACTTTTGTCAGAAGGCTACCGAAATAGGACAGACAAATGTGGCCTCTGTGTCACTGAGGTCAGAGGAAGCCAGGAGAATAAGACTACAGATCCACATGTATGCTATGTGTCTGGCATTCAGTGCATAATTTTACATATGATTTTCTCTGGCGTCTAGTCAAACAAAACAATTATGCAAGAAGTATTCAAATAAAATCTTTATGGATGGAAAATATTCTTAATTAAAACCCCGTTCTTCTTTAATCTTCATGAACATTCATTCTGGTGTGAGAATAATCTTCCCCGGACATAAAAATGGCCTCACACTTTTCCGATTAAACACCCTTAGCAGCTCTCCAGTTGCTGTGAGCTAATATCCTCACACTACAGGAGGACAAGACGAACTGGAGTCTGGATCTACTTCTCTGGCTTCCCCCACCTCCACGGCTGAAGAACACTGCCTTCCCGGGGATACCCACATGTCTGCCATGCCCCACCATATCCTCAATCTTTCCTCATGGCTATTGAACCTAGAACATTTTCTCTGTGTAGCAGTTTTAATAACGCCCATTCAACTCTCTCAGCTGAGCTACAGCCATTTCCACTAGAAAATCGGACACAAAGCCCTTATAAGGTGGAGCACCTAGGCAAAGTCCTGGAGCACTCTAAAGTATAGTTTTTCTAAATCTTGCCACGTGTATTTACCTGTGAAACCATCATAATAGTCAAGAGAATGAACACAGCCATTACTCAAAGTTGCCAGCTCGACTTAATACCCACCCCTCTCTGTTCAACCCCAGCCCCACACAAGCCACAAACTTCCTTTCTAATACCATAGGACACCATCATTTCTGCAAGAATGAAGTCATACAGTATGTAGTCTTCATGGTTTTTCATAATTATTTTGAGATTCACCCACATTGTTGCTTGAAATCAATAGCTCATTACATTTTATTGCTGGACTTTCAGCGTGGGTGTGGATTTACTGCTGCGAATTTGTCTTTTCAACTGTTGATGGACAGTGGGGTTGATTGAGGTTTGCAGCTATTATCAAGGGCACTGATATGAAGCTTCACATTTAAGCTTTCATGCAGGCACGTTTCCTTTCCTCTGGGGCCCATACCTAGAAACGGGAGGATGTAGATCATGTGACAGGCACATGTTTCCTTTTGCAGCATACTGCTAAACTATTTTCCAAAATGGACATGATGTTTTGCATTCCTACGGACAGTACATAATAGGAAGCTCTATTTCTTCTATAGACTGTCAATGTTTAGTAGGGTTGTTTTAATTGCAGTCTCTCTAATATGTCTATTGTGTGGCTTCATTGGAGTTTTAATTTGCATTCCACTAATGACAAACCCTATTCAGCATCTTCTCATGTGCTTACTTAACACCCATATTTCTTCCTTAGTGATGTATCTATTCAAATCATTTGCCCATTTTAGTGGATTGTTTTCTTCACAAAATTTGAGAGTAATTTATATATTCTGAATTGCAAATCAGGCATATGAGTTTCACTTTTCCCCCCAATCTGTGGCTTATCTTTGCATCCTTAACTGAATGTTTTTGGTGATGTTTGATATATTGACTTGTTTCTTTAATGGATTGTACACTTAGATTATACCAAACAAGTCTTTGTCCAATCCAGCAAAGCATGTTCTGTCTTCTATGAATTATAGTTTTAAGTGTTATAATCATGTCTTGATCCATTTTTATGTTCAATCTTTAAATGTTTCATAAAGAAACATTTCCTCATTTGTTAAGGAAACCTTTCTCCAAACTGTCTTTGCATCTTTGTCTGAAGTCTGTCTCTAAAGTGGTGGGTCTATTTCTGGTTCTCTCTCCTGTTCCACTGACCTATTTGTCAGTGGCAAGTTCTTTTGATTACTATTGCTTCAGAAGCCTTCAAATCAGATTTAATCCTCCTTCAGCCTTATCTAGCCTCTCCAAAACTGTTTGGGATATTGTGGGTTCTCTCCGTTTCTAAAAGGCCTTTCAGGCTCATCTTTTCAATATCAGAACCTCCGGGGACACACTGGTTCTGTATATCCACTCGGGGAAAAACAGGCATCATAACAATATTGTGTCTTTTAACTATGTACACATTGTAGCTTCCCATTTACTTATATTTTCTCTAACCTCTCCAAAAAGTAAGTATTTTATGGTTCTGTTGTTGAGGTTCTGCACTCTTTCTTCGTGCATTGCCCGGGTCTGAAAGCAGAGCCTTAGGAGGCTAAGCAGGATTCTCCTGCTAAGATACAAACTCCAGCTGCAATCTTTTATTAGATTTATCACTACGTATCTCATAGTCTTGATGCTATTGTAAAATTCATTTTTATTTCAGTGTCTGATTGTTCACTGCTAGTAGATAGTAATGCAATTGATTTTTATATATTGATATTGTATCCTACAACCCAGGCAGAGGACATTGGAAATAAGAATTAAGATTAACATCTCAATGCCTTGGGGGACAAAGAAAGCTGATCACAGCCGCTCTCAGGAAAAGGTATGCTGTAGAAACACATTTGCTCAGGAGAGATGAGCAGAGACAGAGCCCGAATTGTATGCCTGTGCCTCTGACAGTTTGAGTGAGCCTTTAAGCCCATCAGCAAAGTGGTTTGGGGAAACTTTAAAGACGTCTTGTGTCTGGACCCTCCAGCAGTGGGTTCTGAAATGTGAAGTACTGTAGTCCCTCACCACTACTGAGGCGCCCAGTGGGGACCAGTGAGCCTTGTGTTTGGTTTTAAGTTGGGTTCTATTTTCCTTATTCTGTTATGACCACACATGCTAACCTAGGGATCTAGCTCTAAGTATGTTCTCTGTCAGCCTCCTTGCATTCTGAGAGGTCATTCTTTAGTTCCAGACCCACATGTCTACACAGTAACCCATTCTGACTGTCAGAACACCTAAACACTGCTGTTCCTGTTGCCCCTAAGGAGGAAGCTTGCTTAACTACTCAACAGACCCCTCTGCTGCATTTGTTCTCCATAAAAACAGATTCAGACGTCATGTGGTTCTTTCCCTGCCACATCGCTGGGGCTCCATCTGCCCCACGAAAGAAAGGAAAACCAATTACTCTCCTGTCCCATACTGCATGGGAGCCCCAAGGCCCTTCCCTAACTGGGAGGGAAGGTGAGCACCTTCGGTGGTATTCCTGTCGCCAGGTGATTATCACTCCCAGAAACATCATCTTGGAGGATGGAAGACAGAGAGAAACAGATGCAAGGAAAAATATAACAAATCAGCATTGAGCAATGCGATCTGATCAAACATAGAAATGCAGTTGGGCCAGGCAGTGGTGGGGCACGCCTTTAATTCCAGCACTCGGGAGGCAGAGGCGGGTGGATCTCTGTGAGTTCGAGGCCAGCCTGGTCTACAGAGTGAGTTCCAGGACAGCCAGGACTGTTACACAGAGAAACCCCATCTGGGGAGGTGGGCAGACAAACAAAAAAAAAAACAAAGAAAACAACCAAAACTGCAGTTGGTGTTCTGAATATGTTAATAATTTAACAAGAAAATTTCAAAGCATGTTTTATAGTGTTTGCCACCTATTGTATTCTCAACAACAATGTATGAGCACCTCATTTCTCTGCATTTCCTCCACTATTTGGAAGAACTTAAAGCTTGATACACAGATTAATAGAAATGTGTTAAATTCATATATAAGAGCCAAAAGGAAGCTAGAACTAATGGACCAAGCAGTGATTTAATTAATACAGTTTCTGTGTGATTATTTCGGGGCTAAGTGGCCGAGAACCAACAAGTGGCCCTTCCTCCAACAATATGATGAGATTATTAAACACAGGTTATTTTCCTTGCTATGACTGTTACTGGAAAGACAATGACTGACATCTCAATGCATAGACATAAGCAAGCTTTAAGTTCTTCCTCTCTTGGATGCTGTCTTCATCCATCCAAGGTGAAAACAATGAAGTTGTTCGATATTTAGATGCATCCATCCATCCACCATTTGCACCACAGAAAATTACTGAGCATCTTCTACATGCTAGGCACTCTCTTAGATGCTGCTGTCACTGAAAGCAAGAAAGAGATAGCCTTGACACTCACAAGCCTTAAATTCGATCAGGATAAAGAAATGGTTGCTTAATTACCACAAAGTATACAGCGAGAGGGTTTGTTACACAGATGCTGTAGTGACCTCTTTAAACATGGAGTCCTCTATTCAAAAGATACCACGTGACTCTTCCCTGCAAAACTACACTAAGAACATTCACTGTTTTTCTTTTTGATTTCTAGTTTTTAGCCATTTTATAAATTGAAAACATTTCCTTAATGGCTAAGAATGGTGAACATTTCCTTAAGTATCTTTTGGCCCTTTGAATTTTTTTTATGATGTCTGAGCCATCTCTCCAATTTTTTAATGATGTCAAAAAAATTATTATGTATACAATATTCTGTCTATGTATATGCCTGAAGGCCAGAAGAGGGCACCAGACCTCATTACAGATGGTTGTGAGCCACCATGTGGTTGCTCGGAATTGAACTCAGGACCTTTGGAAGAGCAGGCAATACTCTTAACCTCTGAGCCATCTCTCCAGCCCCCCATTTGAGATTCTTCTGTTGATATTTCTCTGTTTAGTTTTGTATCCCATTTTTTAATTGGGGTATTTAGAATTTTGATGTCTAATTTCTCGAGTGTTTTATATATTTTGTAGATCAGTCCTTAGTCTGGTGTTGGTGAAAATCTTTTCCCATTCAGTAAGCTGACTTTTTGTCTTATTGACTGTGTCCGTTGCTTTACAGAAGCTTCTCAGTTTAGGAGGTCCCATTTATTTATTGTTGTTCTCAGTGTCAGTGATACTGGGGTTATATTTAGGAAGTGGTCTCCTATGCCCATGCATTGAAGGTTTCTTCCCACTTTCTCTTGTATCAGGTTCAGTGTGGTTGGATTTATATAGAGGTTTTTAATCCATTTGGACTTGAGATTTATGTATGGCTAGATATGGATCTATTTCATTCTTCCACATGTTGCCATCCAGCTATGCCAGCACCATTTGTTGAAGATACTTTTTTTCCATTGTATAGTTTTAACTTCTTTGTCAAAAATCAGGTACTCATGGGTGTATGGATTAATATCTGAGTATTCAATTATATTCCATTGGTCAACCTCCCTGTTTTTATGCCAGTACCAAGCTGTTTTCAATGCCGTGGCTCTGTAGTAGATCTTGATGTCAGGGATGGTGAAGCCTCCGGGAGTTCCTTTATTGTACAGGATTGTTTTGGCATCCTGGGATTTTTGTTTTTCCATATGAAGTTGAGTTCATTGTTCTTTCAAGGTCTGTGAAGAATTGTGTTGGGATTTTGATGGGGATTTCATTGAATCTATAGACTGCTAATGGTAGGATTGCCATTTATCCAAGAGCATGGGAGATCTTTCCATTGTCTGGTATCTTTTTCAATTTCTTTCCTCAAAGACTTAAAGTTTTTATCAAATAGGCCTTTCACTTCTTTGGTTAGTGTTACCCAAAGATATTTTGTGTTATTTTTGGCTATTGTGAAAGGTGATGCTTCTCTGATTTCCCTCTCAGCTTCTTTATCATTTATATATAAAAGGGATACTGATTTCTTTGAGTTGATCTTATATCCTGACACATCACTGAAGGTATTTATCAGCTGTTGGTGTTCTCTGGTAAAGATTTTAGGGTCAATTATATATACTATCATATCATCTGCAAATAATGAAAGTTTGATTTCTTCCTTTCCAATGTGAATCCCCTGATCTCATTATGTTGTCTTATTTCTGAAAGACCCTACAGACCCCCTCCTTAAAACCCGCAGCTAGCATGCTCCCGGGGGAACGTCCTGTTTGCTTTAAAAAAAAATTCTCCGGATCAGCAGCCAGCCTGCTCCCATAAGAACATCCCATGTGGCTGAGAGAGCAGGAGATAGAGATAGGAAGACTGCAAGGCAAGATGTCAATAAGATAGGATGTCAACAAAGCAGGTTAGCTATAAGATAGGAACAGGATGATTGTTGCCAGGCATCCATGCTGAGAGAGGAAACCATTCATGCCCCCCGCCGCATTCCGATAACCACGCTTTTGCTTCTGTAAACTTGCTTCTTGCTGATACCCTTGCTGAGATAGGAAACCATTCATGCCCTCGCCTCATTCCGGTCGACTGATAACCGATAACCACGCTTTTGCTTCTGTAAACTTTCTTTTTGCTCTTCCCTATAAAAAGCCCGCCCTCCAGTTGGCAGGTGCGCAAATCTTCCGAGAGATCTTGCTGCCCACAGGTACCTGTGTCTACTCAATAAACCTCTTGCGATTTGCATCCGTGCGGTCTCGGCCTGTTCCTTGGCGTTGGGGAGGTCTCCTCCCGAAAAGAGGTCCTCGTCGAGGGTCTTTCAATTTCTATGGCCAAAACTTCAAAAACTATGTTGAAGAGATATGGAGAGAGTGGACAGCCTTGTTTTGTTCCTGATTTTAGTGGAATCTCTTTGAATTTCTGTCCATTTAATTTGATGTTGGCTGTATCCTTTGCCATCAGGGAAATGCAAGTCAAAAAAACTCTGAGATCCCATCTTATACCTGTCGGAATGGCTATGATCAAAAACACCAATGATAGCCTATACTGGAGTGGATGTGGAGTAAGGGGAACATTCATCCATTTCTGGTGGGAATGCAAATTTGTACAATCACTTTGGAAATTAGTATGGTGGCTTCTCAGAAAATTGGGAATCAGCCTACCTCAGGATCCAGCAATACCACTCTTGGGCATATGCCCCAAAGATGCTCAATCATACTACAAAAGCATTTGTTCAACTATGTTCATAGCAGCATTATTTGTAATATATTTGCCCCTCAACCAAAGAATGGATAAAGAAAATGTGATACACTCACATATTAGAGTGCTACTCAGCAGTAAAAAAAAAAAAAAAATTGACATCTTGAATTTTGCATGCAAATGGATGAAATTAGAAAACACTATCCTGCGTGAGGTGACACAGATGCAAAAAGGTGAACATGGGATGCACTCATGCATAAGTAGATACTAGCTATAACAAAGGATTTTAAGCCTATAGTTCATGATTCTAGAGAAGCTAAGTAATAATGAAAAACATATATAGATCCACCTGGAAAAGACCTAAGAAAAACATATATAGATCCACCTGGAAAGTGGAAACAGACAAGATCGCCTGACAAAATTGGGAGCATGGGGGTGGGGGGAGAAAGGACGGTGAAAGGGGAAGAGGAGGGGAGAAGGGGAGGGGTGAGGAGTACTTGAGGGAATGGGATAGTTGAGAAGGAGGAAGGACAGAGATGAAAGAAAGAAAAGAGATAACTTGATTGAGGGAACCATTCTAGGGTTAGCAAGAAACCTGGCTCTCGAGAAATTCCCAGGAATCTACAAGGATGACCCCAGCTAAGATCCTAAGCAATACAGGAGAGGGGGCCCAATCTTGATTTGTCCTGTAGTCAGACTGATGAATATCTTAAATATCATCATAGAGCCTTCATCCAGCAACTGATGGAAACAGAGGCAGAGATTTACACCGGAGCATTAGACTGAGCTCTCAAAGTCCAGTTGATGAGTTGGAGGGATGAGAATATGAGCAAAGAAGAGGTCAAGACCATGATGGGTACACCCAGTGAAACAATCTACCTGAACTAAGGGGAATTCACCAACTCCTGACAGACTGGGAAGGAACAAGCATATGACCAAACTAGTCCCTCTGAATGTGGTTGACAGTTGTATGGCTGGGGCAGACTGAGGGGCCACTGGGCAGTGGCACCAGGATTTATCCCTACTGAATGTACTGGATTTTTCGGAACCTATTCTTTTTGGATACCTTGCTCAGCCTAGATATAGTAGGCAGGGCCTTTGACTTTCCTCGAAAGCAATATGCTTTACCCTTTCTGAGGATTGGATGGGGGAGGGGTGGGAAAGTATGTGGAGGGAATGGGAGGAGAAGAGGGGGTGGGAACTTGGATTGGTATGTGTTTAAATTGGAAGGAAGGAAGGAAGGAAGGAAGGAAGGAAGGAAGGAAGACAGAAACTGAAAAGAACTCCTTCATTAATCTGGTACCCATAAGCAAGTAGCCTGACCTGGTCAAGTGCATTTTCTACAAAGCTCTAGTGTATTACCTTTTATTGGAATTTTATTTTACATTTCTAAAAAACAAATCCTTCTGAAATGCAGCCTATTATACACTGTCTCGTATCACTGTAATAGACAGATGATTATAGTTTGCACTGTTCCCGGTATCCCTGGTAATTACTATGAATGTTGACACTTTGCATCCATGCTGAGAAGGCTTTGAACCAACCTGACATACACAGAGGAGCAGAGCTCTCTCTGATGCTCCCTAATGCCATCTGTCACATCCCCCACACCAATCCATGTTGCCCAGGGCACATACCAGCATGTTTGCCCCAACATGAAACACCTCCAGCTCAGTGAGGAACTGTTGCCCTTAGGGTCCACCGTCTCCATGGACACCTGTCAACATTGCCTGGTTCTGCCATCATTCCCCCAGTCAGGCCTGCTTGTTTCAGCTATGTTCGCTACCTTGTCATCCATAAGCTAGAACAAAAGCAAGTGTTTCCAAGGGAACCAACAGGCATCATAATACACAAGCTTAATGTTAAGAGACCCTCTGCTTAAGACAAAGTCCAAGCATGTGGTATTTGTAGGAAATACCCGCAGTGGAGAAGAAATGTTGAGCTTTTTTATGGGATTACAAATATTACAAACCAGATAAAACAAGAACCAGTCTGGCAGTGGGCATATGCCAATTATGATTATGATTGCACACTGTTAGGACAGAACGAGCTCAGATATGTGTCCTACTGTGTCACCTACTTTCCCCAGGTCCCTGAGATAAATAAAAGACAAATACAATTATTATTAGTGAGATACTAAGCATAGGGTTGCTGCAAGTAACAGGAAGGGCCCGAGGGACTTCCTGCCCTCTATCCTAGTTTTCCTCCCAGAAAACAAAACTTGAAGATCAGATACACGTGAAATATAAAATTTTCTTCTCAGACAGGAAAGTTGAGGCAAGAAAAGCAAATTCCTCAGAAACAAGTTGACTAGAAAAATGTAGAGATATTTTTATTCAGAAGGAAACTATCTTTATTTTATGCAAAAATAGATGTATAGAAAGTATTTAAAACTTTATGAAGGAAGTTCTCCATACGTCTACATCACCAGATGGACTTTTCACCCCCTGGAGTCACCTTGAAATGAAGTCAATTTAGTGACTCAGTACTTCTTATACTGTGGTGGAAGCTACGTCATTTCCCAGCAGTACACATATTGCACACCTGCACAGAAGTGACACCGCCTGTTTCCAGGGCCGGTCTTGCACGCTCACTTTGGCTGCCTCCCTACAAGGGTATCACCAAGTGAACTGCTTCTAGATGGATTCAGTTCTGCTGGGACCACCTCCCTCTATGTGCCACGCAGTCACAGGCCTGAGTCCCCCTCCACACACCCCTCACAGGTGTCCCTGCACTGTCCAGGATTCCTGAGATATCACAGTTTTTGAAATGACCACAATATTCTTGGTACTTTAAGCAAAGTCTCTATCACCTTCCACCCCCAGTAGGCAAAATAATACAAGTTCTCCAGGGAAGGAATTGAGAGCGTCATTCCAAGAGAAAACAGGGAGAAATGAAACGAGAAAGTCCAGACAAGTATTTCTGCCCTTCTCCAGTTCAGACCGACACCTCTGACAAAGCTACTACATACGCATCCTCCCTTTGTGCTTGTTTTTACACTGTATGTCTAATAAGGCTGGACTTCTTGGCACAAGTTGAAGGATGATGTTTATTGTGCCTGGGTGTGTTTGAGAGGGCCACAGCTGCTGAGCTATGTCATGTTCAGCTGGCCACATCTCCATCAAGTGAGAAACTTCTAAATTAAAGCAGCCCTGGGGCAATTTAAACTTGAGTGCAAAGTCATCTCTCCTCCTACAGGATAAGTGTGAACTAAAGAAGGAGGCCCTTTCTGTTCCTTCCTATGTTGTTAATCCCAACAGCTGATTAGACAAAGGAATATAAAGGCTGGGGGATTGAAAAACCTTACCAAGTCTTATATTTCAAGTGTGATGATTTAAATGAAAATAGTCCCCTTAAGCCCATAGAGAGTCACTATTATGGGGTGTGGCCTTGTTGTAGTGGGTGTGGCCTTATTGGAGGAACTGTATCACTGGGGGTGGGTTTTGAGGTTTCAGAAGTTCAAGCCAGGACCAGTATGTTTCTTCTTGCTGCCTGCTTATCTAGATGTGGAACTCTCCGCTACCTCTCCAGCACCAAGTCTGCCTGCGTGCCACCATGCTTCCCACCATGACAATGAGCTAAACCTTTGAACTGTAAGCCAGCCCCAGTCAAATGCTTTCCTTTATAAGAGTTGCTGTGGTCGTGGTGTCTCTTCACAGCAAGAGAAACCCTAACTAAGACAGCGGTGGGTAAAAGAAGCAACCCTTTAACAGTCAGATTTGAGTTTTTTCAGTCTATTCCATTAACCATGGTGTGAAATTTGAAACTTAACTACGATTGTGCTGTGAGTCTTTAAAGTAGAGACCCATGGAAGCAATGAACTGGTCTAGCACAACACAGAACGAAAGGCACAGGCACAGCTTGGGTTGTGGCCTCCCACAGATGTGAGCTGGCAGCGAGCACTTCCCCAGATGGAAGAGAAGACTCCAGGGGAGTCCTGCAATCCTGAAGGGGCCTGTTGGCAGCCAGCTGGGGGAACCACGCAGGAGGGTCACCCTCAGTATTCACTGTTCATAACAATGTTATTCTACAGAGTCAGGCATGCTTGTTTTTAAACACATGAACGCACACATGCACACGTGTGCGCACAAACACATGCGCACACACTGATAAACAGCTTGTGAAATGTAACATGAAGTATTTATGGAATAATTATAGTTTGTTAATGAGATTAGGAGATATTTAAGTGAGGCAATCAATTTTCAATTAGCCCTATTAATGGCATTAATCAAGGCAACAGATAGCCTAAAATGGCCAAGTATTTAGTTTTAAAATGACATAAACCCACTGTTTATTATTGATGTATATATAGTATATGAATCTTTCCTCAAATTTGTACAAAATTCATTTCAGGCCATTTAATTTTGATTTAAACCTGTTATTTCTCGCCCAGGGAAATGTAGATTTGACTGTAGAAGTTAGTCACACAGATGTCAAAAAAAAAAAGTTGGGCTTTCTCTTAGTTCATTTGTGTTGCTAACAAGGGAATGGTATATATTAGATATCTTATATACAGGAGCAATTAATTTCTTATAGTTCAACAGACTAAGAAGTTCAGGAACAAGGGGCCAGCACCGTCAGTGTGAAGACCTGCTTCCTGGTTCCCAGATGTCACAAGATGGGAAGGATAAGAGTGTCTCCTGACCTCTTAGATAAGCTTACTAATATCACCCATGCAAGTTCTGTCCTTATGACCTAATCACATCCAAAGTGTCAATCAATCCTCTAAAAGCATCATCACTATTTAAACAGAAACTTGGGGGAAGACACAAATATCCAGCCTACAACAGCTCTTAATCCAGACATTGCACCTGACATCATGAAGTAGGACCACGAGGCTTCCATTTAAAAGAAGACTGAGAACCCAGGTAGAGGAAGTTCCCTCGGTGTCTTCTCCCCATTCTGTCCTTCACTAGGTCATCAGACTTCATCCATGTCCCAAAGCATCTTTCCTCAACACCTGCTAGGAACTTCTTGTAATGTCTCAGCCCAATTTGGTGCTCTAATCTAAACAGGATTTGATGGGCCATTACCTTTGCACGGCTGTTGATTGACATCTTCCCTACGGAAGTGAGCAATCAGCAGCTATGATCTGAAGAAAATGCCACTGAATATGTTGCTAAGCTAGAATTAAAATCTTTTTTCTTAATTAATCCTGCAATTGGGGTAATGTAACAACAGTAAGATGTGAATACTGTCTAGGAAGATTGGCAAGCCTTACACAGACGCACAATCACGAGGCGTCTGAATCCGAAGCACACAAGAATGTCTTGTTCTTGAAGAACAGCATTCCTGGAAGCACACCTTAACGTTTGTCTCCTCCGCCACCATTTATTCCAAATCCACCTCGTGCAGTTTAGCAGCCATGCTGTTTGTTCTCGCTTTGCCGAAATGAGGTCAGTGAGGGTATAAACAGAAAAGGTAGCGCTCTCTGGTATGCAACATCTGGTAGAGCTAAAGAAAAAAACAATCCTAAAACCTACCTCACCCTAACCCCAACCATAACCTTGAAAGAGCTATGAAAATATTTCTAACCATAAAACAATGAAGGGCTCGGGAAAGTTAAAGAAATCCGTAAGATATCAGAGACAGCACGCATTGCTGTAACCAGGGCCTTACACTCCTCACAGACACCGGTGAGCGAGGAGCCCACTCCCAACGGCACAACCTGCCTGCCGGGATAATTACAATGGCAACACTTGGTTCCAACAAGAAAAGAGTTACACTTGATCTTCTTGTTAGCAAAGGCTGTGCAGACAGCAGCATTTACTCTGAAATGTAAGGGCAGAGAGCAGCTGATTTGAAAGAGGATTGTGTAAACTCAGTTAAAGAGCAACCTTAGAAGATTATTTTCAATTACAGAGATAACATCGTGGCTCTCAGTGGCAAAAAAAAAAAGGAAAGGTTTGTTCTTTACGCTGCATACAGTGTACAAAACCGAACAAAATCGCCTGCTTTTAAGTCACAGCCAACACGCTGTACCACCCCTCCACTCTTTTCTCCAAGTTGTTTTCACTTATTTCTAGCACTTACTCATCTCTGTGAAACAAACCTTATTTTTAACCAGCAGAATTAGCTCAAAACACCATCACCTTCAAATTAATTACTAAAGTGTTTATGTTTCCCAGCACCAAATACATTAAACCCATGAGACCGCAACATCATGGCGGGGCATGCAGGAACAATCCACCTATTTACGGATGGCAACAGTAAACCTTGCTTTCCCTGACAAAAGACGCTCAGCCCAGCAGGCCCAGGTCTCGGCCATCCTCACAGCACCTGAACTAATCCAGGAAGACACACAGAGGTTTATGCTGACCAAACTACAAGCTCACGCCTCTGGCTAAAAGGGATATGTGCAGCAGGCGAAATCCTCACATGTCCACACGAGTCAATGTGCCTGTGGGGACTCAGTCTGTGGTGGGGGCGGGGGCTAAATGAAGACCCTACTAAAAGGAGAGCCATCCACTGGGGTGCAGAAAATGCTGTGCCCTCCAGGGTGCCACTTACAAGCGACATGACCTTTCCAAGCTTCCCCTGGCCTTGCATGTCCTCAGGGTCCTGGCTACTTCATGCCACTCTTCCCGCACTGTCCTCCTTGTCCCTGTGTCATAGCTTTTCTCTACATGGAGAGCCCCTTTGGAGGCAGCCCGCCTCCCCATCAAGCATTAATCCCTAGCTCTTCAGTGAACCCTCCCAACATTTCTGTAGCTGACAGCTTCCTACTGCTGTTTCCCACAGCTGTCCATTTCCTCCTGCTGCCTGCCTACTCCCAGAGGACAAGGTCATCTTTGTACAATCTAATCTCCTATAACACAAGGAAGCACACAGCAAATACGCATGATATAAAAACAATGAACCAGTTACTAAAGTTCATCATCATCACCCTTGAAGCAGAAGGGCTACTGACTGCCCACTTCATTGGTAATAATCAATGAGTGAGATTTGACTTTTCACATTTCTGAGCATTGGACAAATGCACATGATTGCTCTGATATCAATACTGATGTTAAAAAGTCATACCATGCCTGTCTTGTGTCTTCATGTACCCTAAAGAAGTCATCATCCCTGTACATGGCACATGTCTACACTTAGCTTTAGTTTTGTTAGAAAGAGGAATAAAAATTTAGTAAGAGAAAGCACTTCACCTTCTAAAAGACTAACTGGCACCAAAGCTAGGTATCTGTGAAGATAAGAAATTCATAAAAGCTACCGTCCATAGGCATCACCCTGCTTAGCCGTATGGACACGTGACTATATGCAGCTGTGTGATATGCATGGCACCCTGTGACATCCACTCTTGTGTCACCACCCCAAAATGTTCCCAAAGCAAAGCAGCATTGCCTTGGAGGGACTACCCGGGCTGCAATGCAGAGCCCAGGCTTCTTCAAAGAGAAAGAGGTCACAGAGGGATCAGCAAGACAACAGCAATGGCCATGACCTCATACTTAAGCCATAGGCCATGGGAGACTAAGGCTAAGCTTTTCTCTCCAAAGGCAGCTCTTCTTTCTCAACCCAAAGAGACTCTGCCATCTCCAAAGCAGAGAAAGTTCTCTTGTTTGATCAAGCTATAGTTGCCAGCCCAGAAGAGATCCACCCACTGGAAAAAGCACATCATTGGAGCCATCACCCAGTCCCTCAGGCCCTGGGACAATAAAGCAATGCATACACCTCTCTCACTCATCCATAGATGGGCTTTAGTGCTTTGACCTCGAAAACACATAAATAAAGAAGCAGTTGTAGGCTGGTAACTCTTGAGTGTTTTCAGATACCAACTAGAGTTGTGTTTCAGTTCCAGTGTTTCCATTGCTCATTGGAGCAAAATACATTTGTGTGTGTGTGTGTGTGTGTGAGAGAGAGAGAGAGAGAGAGAGAGAGAGAGAGAGAGAGAGAGAATGTGTACATGTTTATATGGGTGTGAGCACATGTGCATGCGGTGTGCATGTGGAGGCCAGAGATGGATGTCAAATGTCTTCCTCAGTTGTTGTCTACCACATTTTTGAGGCAAGGTCTCTCACGGAACCTGGAGCTCAATGATTGGGCCAGGCTGGCCGGTGAATGAGCTCCAGGAATCTTATATATATTTTACATCCAGTGTTAAAGACAAATGTTTCCAAGTCTAGCTTTTATACAGGTTCTGGGGACCTAAACTCCTCATATTTGTGCAGTGGGAAGCTTTCTGATGAGCCATCCCCCAGGACCATATGTAGACTGATTTCCTAAATCAGTAGGCACAGAGAGGTCAGGCTTTGGCTAATCAAACCCCTGGAAAAGTTAAACGAACCTCATCAAGGGAGAAAAGGCTGGAAACTGAGTTCTCACTACAAGGAAGAAGAGGGTGTTCGGACAACAATTGCCCTGAGATCCTTGGTCCACCATCTGCCTGGCTACAGCTGTGTTCAACTTTCAGCTCACCCATAGAGATTCACGCTTTCATGATGCCAAAATGGATGCCTCTCTTGAAAAAAAAAAAGTGCCCAATTGAAAATAACTCTCTAATCTGCATCCTTTCAACAGAACTGAAGTGCACTTCACCAGCACAGTGCATGGGCATCTTGAATTAGCAGAGAACTATTTTTAACACATGAAGGATAAGATTTGAAATTAGTTTCACGGGGGACTGAGAACCTTGGAGATTATTTACTTTGCCTTAATTACTCTGACTCACCATTAATTTAGCTTTCGTAGGGTACTAAATATTTCACGCTAAGATTTTGAGACTGAAGAGATGTGGGCATAAACTTGGAACTCTGGGAGATGGCAACAGCATCATCTTCAATACTGAGATGAGGATGCACCCACTGGACACTGAGGACCATTCAGGGATGTGCTGCACACTGGACACCGAGGACCACTCAGGGATGTGATGCCCACTGAACACTGAGGACCACTCAGGGATGCGCTGCCCACTGGACACCGAGGACCACTCAGGGATGTGCACCCACTGGACACCCAGGACCACTCAGGGATGTGAAGCCCACTGGACACCGAGGACCACTCAGGGATGCGCTGCTCACTGAACACTGAGGACCACTCAGGGATGCGCTGCTCACTACTAAGTCCTGTTGCTGTTCCTGTGTCGTTTTAGCTTTGGGATCAGAAGTTCAACTCCACTCTGCATCTATTTTTCGGCCTTTTCTTTGAGGCAATAGCATCGTCGAGGCTCACAGCTGTCCCCCAGCAACTGCTGGTGGGCCAGGCAGCAGCTGCCTCAAGCTTTGGAGGGAAAAGCGTAGAGCACACATTAAAGGAAAGGGCCTAAGGATCAGTGCAGTTGGCCAAGGGAGTCTGTTCTCAATAAAGGTGACTTCAGGAGACACTAGTGCAAATATTCTGTATGGGTTCATTAGAGCAGCAGTGGGAAAGAATTCACTCAGCTCCCTCTGAAGCACTTAGCAGTGAGCAGAGTCTGCCATACACTGCTGGGCACTTGCCAAGGTTCTGCGTGCTCCCCCGTGGCTCGGACTCAGCTGTCCACTGGCCGACTCCACCAACATAGGCAGGAGCCTGTGGAGAGAGGCGCACTTGCTGCCAGATGTAATAGGAGACTCACTAGGACCACCCGATCTGTCCGTGCCCTCTGGCTCCACCTGGCATCCAGCAATCAGAGACAGAAAGAGCAAGGGAGGCTCAGAGAGCTGGGGCTCAGCTCTTGGCCCACGCTGGCAAAGAACTCTTCCATATTCCAAATGTCAGAAGGCCTGGCCAGGTTGTGAGACTCCATGAAGCCATTATTCTTATCCACCAACTCTGCCAACCCAGGCTCTCTCTTCTCCAGTGTCCACGTATTCACCTCTTTAATGTGTTCTTTATGTATGAGTCGTTCTTTTCTTCTGTCTCATTTTGATTGAGTTGTTTGACATACTCGATCCATATCCTTCTCACACACTCCATCCAATTAAAAACAGCAGACAAGCTCGAACACCCCTCCATACACCAAGCTCCACCACTTTCTGCCCTGTGATCAAATTTCCTGTCACAGAGCTGAGCATGCTCCCATGGTAAACCTTTCTAGTTTGGCAAGTATTAGTATTTCTTGAACATATTTCTAGGTTTAAAGCACACGCACATATATCATTGTATCTGCTCTATTTGTATTCCTTGGCCTCGCTCCATGTGTTGCTTGCCTGTGAAAATTCATAACTCACAGTGTCGTTTTCTGCAGGCGAGCGTGTTCCCTTCGCTGCTGCTGAACTGACTTCCTGGTTTCCTGGCTAGATCACCTTCTTCGTGTGCGCCCTTTGCCATACCCAACGTGTCTAACAGCCGTTCTCAGGCGGATCTCTTGAATGCCGCGTTTTTATTTTGTTAATCAATATTGCATTCCTTTCTTTGTCATCAATTAAAATCAAGAAAAGCTAGTTATTAGTGGTTCCCGTTTTAAAGTCAGCGGGGCACTGTGGAACACAACACGATAGAAGAAGGGACTTGTAGACTTATTTCCTCTACTTACCAGCAACGAGAGCAGACATGTTAACTTCTCTGTGCTACAGTCCCCTCTTATTGACATGAAACAATTGCTGTGGGGATTAAAAAGAATATCCTGTCACACACGTCTGAAAACACTCTAAGACATTCACCACTGGATCTGCAGGGATGGCTCAGCCATTAAGAGCACTTGCTGGTCTTGCAGGGGACCCAGTTCGGTTCCCAGTACCCACCTGGCACCACACCGCCATCTGTAACTCCAGTTCCTGCATAAAGTAAAAATAAAGAAAAGCTTTTTAAAAATGGTATTAACCGTAGACTGACTTTTTCAACCAGGCTTCCATTCACACAGCCTTCTGGCCCACAGTAATCGCAGCGACTCTGCTACACGGCTGTCTGCACTGGGTCCCTGAATGTCCATCAGCTCGGTCAGTTTCCCTGTTCCTGCTTCAGAAAGGGTGGCCTCCACCAGGCCTGGCCACTACAGAAATCACCGATCCCTAGGCTAATTTTCTCCAATAAATTCAACTACTAGATTTTCAGTAAAACTGCAGCTGAGAGCACGGAGAAAACACATCAATGGTCATCCACTCCCCCGGGACTTCCCATCATGCTCTGCTGCTCTTCCCCACACATCCTGAAATGAATGCTAGTAACCGCTATTATCAGCCAGCACCTGCCATCAGCCAGACAAGGTGGACACCCAGAAGCTTCCAAAAGTTAACCTCTGGACTATTGCCCACCAGAAACTCAGCTCACAGCTGGTGGAATACATCACTTCTGTCTACAGCGGCTTTGGTCAGCTTCAAATGATGTCATTTCAAATTTGTTTTGCTAAGAAAAGTTGTTACATCTGAGATACTGCTTTAACTCTGAAGCCTCTACTTAAAGAATGAGGATCTTGAAACAACAACAAAAACTAAATAAATATTTAAAAAAAAAAACTTCCAACAGGCAGTTGGGTGATACCAGCATATTATTAGCAAAAGTATCACGTTGTAAGTGAGATGGAATTAGCATAAACTCCCTAAATATGAGGCAAAGAGAAATGGCAATGGCTTGGCTGTTGTGCTGTCAGTGCATAGCCACAAAGACAAATACCTGAGAAAAATCAGCTCACAGAGGGGAAAGGTTCATTTTCCCTCGTAGTTGCAAAGCTTCAGTCTGTGGTTCGTTGAATTGAACATGGTTTGGGAGCCCCTGAAGTGGGGCCTTACAGTGGCAGCACACATCAGAGGACACTGGTCACCACAGAAAGCACAGAAAGCAGCGTGAGGATGAGAAATCGCGGTCTTACTAGGACTCCTAATCCTACCTCACCAAGGTCCACAGTCCCAATGTCACTGCAGTCTGGGAACCAAGCCTTCAACACGTGGACCTTTAAGAGGAACACTGAGATTACAATAGTAGAATTTTTAAATATATTTATCATTATTATGCCAGCTTGGCCCAAGAACTGTGTTTCTTACCATGAACGTTACCATTGTCAGGGTTACTTTTGCTATTATGGAACACCATGGCCTAAGCAAGAAAGGGTTTGTTTGGCTTACACTTCCCTATCACTGTTGGTCATTGAAAGAAGTCAGGACAGGCACTCAAACAGGGCAGGGACCTGAGGGCAGGAACCTAAAGGCAGGAGCTGACACAGAGGTCACGGAGGGGTGCTGTTTACTGACTTGCTCAACCTGTTTTCTTATAGAATCCAGGACCACCAGCCAAGGGATGGCCCCACCCACAATCGGCCAGGCCCTCCCCCATCAAAACCTAGCTAAGAAAATGCTCTCCAGGCTTGCCTACAGCCCAATCTTATGGAGTTGTTTTCTCAACTAAGGCTCCATCCTCTCCAGTCTAACTTGTGTCCAGTTTACATCAAACTGGTGAGCACAAAAGTTCTCCCTCCAATAGAAGTGCTCAATCATTAAAAATATGAGACATAGTATATATATACATATATATTATACACACCATCTGTGTAGTAATACGAAGTGGCGGGGCTGTGTCTCCAGCACCCCGGCTGCCTGGCTAGCTTATGCCCGAAATAACAATACACAAACTGTATTCATTTAATCACTGCTTGGCCCATTTCTATCTAGCCTCTTCTAGGCTAATTCTCACATATTAATTTAGCCCATTTCTAATCATCTGTGTAGCGCCCCTAGGTGCGCTTACCGGGAAGATTCTAGCCTATGTCCATCCTGGGTAGGAGCTTCATAGCGTGCGTCTGCCTGGGAGCTGGGAGCATGGCGTCTCTCTGAGGCGTCTGCTCCCGAGAGGAGAGCTGTGGAGTCTGAGCTCGCTTCCTCTTCCTCCCAGTGTTCTGTTCTGTTTACCCCTCCCACCTATCTTCTAACCAATGAGGGCCAAGCAGTTTCTTTTTATTTAACCAATGACCTTCCTCCATCACATCTGAAATGAAACGATGCCTACATCTTATTAGAGAAAAAAACCACAACAGGTTGTAGACTAACATAAATCAGAAATCCCGTTTATTTACAGTGTTATCCGTATGTAGTGTTTCTATGTGACTACAACCCCACCTACCCCCACTCACTCCCACCCATCTCTACCCACAGCAGAGTCAGAGGTATAACGGGAGACTTTTTCTACAGTGTCAACAGTGGTTGGCTATGGCACTTCTAAGGAATGGTCTATTCTGCCTGCATCTCCTAGGGTGTTTTATTTCATAAAGACGTGCGTTTTTGTGAGGAGAAAATTAAACTTAAAAATAACCTGGGTGTTTACTGATTCTGTTTGTACTATAGAATGAATGGACAGCTTTGCCTCCAAATCTCTCGAAGCATAAATGTTCTGGGAGAAGGAAAATAACAAAGAAACTAGCCAGGCACTCAAAATATTATGCCATTATAAAATTCCATGATGGAGCAACAGACCCTCTTTCAGAGCTGAATGTAGACATGCTGAAAGAGGAGCAGAGCCAGCGGTCTCTAAGTATCTTTCCATCTTTCTGGGGACTGGAACTAACACTGACCAAGCGGAGGCTTCCTCTTTCAGAAACTGATTCTTCATCTGACACAATACTCCTCACACGGGAAAGACAGAGGCTGAGCACCAAGAGGCTGCATCGAGAAGAGCAGGGATAATGCAGGCCACTCAGAGCTGCAAAGGGCAGCTGGCTGCAGGTCTAACACGTCAGGCCGAGAAGGCTGGCTTATCCCTGAAGGAGGTTTGATAGCTACACTCTTCTTGGATAAATCCCGAATGTGCCCATCAGATTCAAATCTTTATTTCAGGCACTTAAGCCTTGCCCAGGAAATGGTTTCAAGCAAACCAAAAGACTGTGCGCTCTCTCTCAGACTCACTTCTGAAGTTATCACTGAACACATTTGGTGCAGATAGCTGGGGAAAGATTATTCCAGAGATTTCTGAACACTGCTGAGCCACAGGCATCTGAGTGCTACGGAGCTGCTCTGGGCTGGGAACACCCACTAAGGACAAACAAAACAGAAGTCAAGACAAAAAATGTGATTTGTTTACTGGGGAATATTATTGTAACTTGTAGGATCCCAAAACAATAGTCTCAAGTACCCCAGCTTCTAAAATCAGTTTAATCGGAATGAACATTTCTTTAAAGTAATAGGAATTTTACAAGGATAAGATGATAGATTTTTTTACAAGTTAATTTCCACTAATAACTTTTATGATAACTTTCTGTATTGTATTTATTTAGTCAGTCACCATTGCATTCTGGGAGGGTCACGAAAAAAAAACATTCAAAAATAAATTCTACCCATGCAAACATTTATATTTCACATTTAGCTTTGGGGTCAAATTAAAGAGAATCTCCAAACAGCATTCATCCCACTCAAACTTCTAAGTATATATGCAACCGTGTATCTTTCCATTTTCTACCCAGTTCTAGTACAATCCTACCAGGCCTCAGTAGGACTGCAGAGCACCCTTCGGGAAAATGACGTACATAATTACAAGAAAGCCCCGTCACTTACAGATAATCAAGCTTGACTGTAGGACTCTGTCTTGGGTCATTCTATCCATTTCTATCTACGCCCATCATTCCTGTGCCTTGTTCAGGAGCCCATAAATCATCTCCATGTTGGTTCTCCTGCTCCTAGTCTTTACCTTTCTGATCCCTCTCTAAGTCCCCAGAGAGGTCGTGTATACTAACACCAGTCCTCAGAACTTCCCTTGAACGCCGTGGGTGACTCCACTGGAGTACAGGGTTTCCGTGTGCAAAGATGAAAACACTTTAGAAGTCGTACACGTTGTACCCTTGTAACCTTTCGAGTGCACTAAATGCAACTGCATTGTCCACTTCCCAGTGATTCATTCTATGCTATATGAGCTCCCTCGGTTTGACAATAAAGAAAGACAAAATCCTCTGAATTAGCTCCCCAGTACACCTAAGGTAAGGTTTAAGTTCAAGCCACAGAGCAAAACGCATTATCAGTCTCTTCAGCTTGTCCTCATGCACAGTCCACCCTCACGATCTGGTGCCCAGCAATGGTGACTGACCATTTTTTAGGTTCCAAAAACCAAGCTCTTTCTGGGCACCACTCATAGGAATCCCCACCTGGATAATCTTAACCACCCTCCAGGCATTAATTGATAAATTACTCTCCCCTTGGAGGTTCCCCTGACCGCTGCATCCTCATTATACGCTCGCAGAGAAACCTGGTCTCTCCCAAGTGCTTATCATGAGTTCCAATTATATAATTATTTTGTGTTTATTTATTTAATGTCATTTCCAGTAAGCTATGGACTCCCAGGAAGCGGGGAATAATGATTATGTTGGTCACTACTGTGTTCTCAGCATCTAGTGTGAACTTGGCACACTAAATACCTATTCATTTGGCACAATGACTGTCTAGCATGCTTTTCTCCAAAAAATGTTAAATCTCTACTGCAAAATGAATACCAAGCTAGGTCACAATGCTGTATGAGATTTAAAATGCATGGGTCAAAAGTAATACTTTAACAAGTAGCTTTTAAGAATCAGAAACCACTTGGGGTCCAGCCAACACCAGCAGCGGTGAACATGTTGACCAATAAACAGAAACAGCAGAATCTATGACTTCCAAATACCTACTGTGTGTCAAAACAAGTCTCAAAATTTAGAAACGTATGCTCTAAAACTCCGTCCACACAGCACTGTGCACAACTGTGTAACCAGACAACCGAGCGTGCATCTCTGTAGACAGATACAAGTGAAATAAATAGGTAAAAGACTAGGCTTGGGGTGTGGGGGATGATGGCACAGAAACTATTACTTCCTCTCGCATAGGCACGGATCTCTTGAAGAAAGGTGCATGGAGTGTCACCAGAGGAAAAGGGAGTCTGGACTCTGTCAGTTCGGTGATAAAATAGGAAGGGAAAGGGGGAAAGTCACACCAGCGTGAGCGTAATTGATGTTTTGTTCCTAAACAGTTCTCCGTTGATTACAGGTGAGCAGGTGACTCGTCTTTTTCCAGCCCGGCACTTGTATTAACTAGAATCCTAATTTTCCCATGAAGCTGAAGTGTGTCTTAATTACTTGCCTTGAAGCTTATGCTCATCTGAAATAAGCTTATTTCTTTTCCATTGTCGGCTCATCCGGAGCCACCTAATCCACAACCCTCAGCCCAGCGCTCACCACTTCTTATCATTACGGAGAGCAAAGACAAGCAAGTAGCCTTATGTGTAGTAATATGGGGCGGCAGGGCTGCGTTCCCAGCACCCTGGCCGCCTGCTGGGCTAGCTTATCCCCCAAAATAACAACACACAAACTGTATTCATTTAAACACTGCTTGGCCCATTCTCTTCTAGGCTAATTCTCACATATTAATTTAGCCCATTTCTAATCATCTGTGTATGGCACCCCAAGGTGCGCTTACCAGGAAGATTCTAGCCTATGTCCATCCTGGGTCGGAGCTTCATCCCGGGAGCGGGGCATGGTGTCTCTCTGAGGCGTCTGCCCCGAGAGGAGAGCTGTCGAGTCTCTGAGCTCACTTCCTCTTCTTCCCGGCATTCTGTTCTGTTTACTTCACCTACCTACATCCTAACCAATAAAATGGGCCAAGGCAGTTCCTTTATTAGCCAATGACCTTCCTCCATCACTTATGGGCGGGTTCCAAACAGATTCATCTCTTTGTACCGTGTACACCAGTCCACAAAACATTCGCATGCCTTGTCCCCACCGTGAGGCCAGGAGGACACATTCAGTGGCTGTTCCAAAGGACATCCTTCAATACTGAAACTTATTTTACCGAAGGTTTGCATTTTGCCAGATTCCCCATCTGTGTGGCTGGTAAAAGGTGCAGACGGCTGTTAATTCTAAGAATACCCAGCCTGCAGGCTGCAATGGGCAGAGGGCTGCTTCTGGCATCTAAGGATAGAGCAGCACTTTAGATAAGATGGTTCATGCACCCTTGTGAGCATCTCAGTTGAAGATGGTGCTAATCTTTTTCTTAAAAATAAAAAGGAATTCTGCCTTTCCCTGGGATCCCTAAAGAATGGACAAACTTGATCAAGAACAAATTTGGTAGCAGGCATTAGCCAATAAGACTGTTTTGGGGAAGTGGGCTGCCTGAGCAATCACTGCTCCACAGCCATCTCTCAGCACGCCAAGTAACTAACTCTTCTGTGGCCCCTTCCTCAAGGGAGTATGAGTACATTACAGTCCTGGCTTTGGAGGCCCCCATGTGCCTTTGTCACTTGTTTTATAGTTAAGGAGTCTACTTGAGCCTAGCTCCCTTCTTTCCAAAACATTCTCGTCAGCATTCTTGTTCCTGTGTTGGTTGTAGAAACACATATAACTTGTACGGGAGGGAGGCAAAGAAGTCTGAGAAAACATACAAAAACTGTCTTGATGCAGCTAAGTGCAACATCAGTAAATACAAACCTGGGCGCAGCAGAGACTTGACCCATAAGCCCAGGAACACTGGCCAGACGAGTGAGTCATGAAGCCAGCACGTTAGTATATTAAGGGTATTCCACCGACGTGCACTCAGAAGGAACTGCTGGCAGAAGGAGGGTTAGCCAGGGGTGGGGTGGGGGTGTTAGAAGACAGCATCAAGATATTGGAATCAACTTCCAGGATACCAAATCGTTTGACAAAGAGAACCTGGTACTTTGAAATAAGTCCTAAACGGTCAGGAAGGAGATGGAGACTGTGTAATTATCAACACGGGATTATCAGATTTGCAGCATCTCCATGCTTCAAGGAACTGAAGGATGTCTACCTAAGAAACAGAAATCCCCCAAACCTTTCCCACTGAGGAAACAGCAGAAACACGCTTAGTCCAATGATAAAAGAATGGAGAGCTTCAAGCTATCAGCTGCTCTAGAGGTTCTGTTTTTAATTATTTTAAATAATTATTTAAATTTAAATGCATTTGATCATATTCTTCCCTTCCCCCATGTTCCTACAGATACTCTCCCCTCCCTATCCACCCAACTTTAAATTCTTTCTCAAAAAAACAAAATTCTAATGCAACAACAAAACCTCCCCAAATCAAGGAAACAAAATGGACACACAAAAAGAAAACAGAGAAATAAATTGTAGAGTCCATTGTATGCTGGTCAACTATTCCTGGACATGAGGCCTGTCCTGCAGTGGAGGCCACGCCCAGTGCCCCTCCACTAGAGAAAGCTGATTCTCCCTCTCCCAGCAGGTGAAGTGACAGCTCAGTTAAACTTTATTCTAGTGGTCAGGGTTTCATTCATTCATTTATAAAAATACAGTAAGAAAAAAAGAAAATCCATCACACCGAAGATGGACAAGACAAACCAACAGAAGGAAAAGAGCTCAAAAGAAGGCACATCAGGGACCTACTCGTCTGCACACTTGGGAATCTCATAAAACACTAAATTGGAAGCCATAATATATACACAGAGGACCTGGTGCAAGCCCTGCGCATGGCGCCTCCATCTCTGTGAGTTCAAGAGCTTTGCTCATGTTAATAGAGAGGGCCTTGTTCTCTTAGTATCCTCCATCCCCACTGGCTCTTACAATCTCTCCACCTCCTCTTCCATAAGTTTCCCTGACCTCTGAGGGCAGGAATGTGATGGAGACATACCATTTAGGACCAAGTGTTCCAAAGTATCTAACTCTCTGTAATGTCTGGCTGTGAGCCTCTATATTTGCTCCCATCTGCTGCAGGAAGAAGATTCTCTGATAATGGCTGAACTATGAGGATTGCAGAATGTCATTAGCAGTCATTTTATCACTACATACTTTTTTTTCTTTAGAACTGTATTATTTGATTTTTACCCCAAGTCCTTGGGCTATCTAGTCTCAGGTTCTTGGCCACCCAAGAAGTCCTGGGTATGAGTTCTATCTCCTAGAGTGGGCCTTAAGTCAGATCAACTGTTGGTTGATTACTCCCTCAAGCTTTGTGCCCCCAGTTCACTAGCATGCATGTCTTGTAGGTAATACTAGACTATAGATCAGAGGGTTTGTGGCTGGCTTTGTATTTACATTTCTCTTTGCTAGCATGCAGAATACTATAGCAAAGACACTGGAACATGGGGGTGAAGGCTCTATTTAGGCACCAGCTCAACATCTCCACGTTCGATAAGTTGTGTAGTGTTGTCCTCAGTAATGGGGCCTGTCAAGAGGTTCTTAAAGCAGAACAAGATGGTGGGGCTACATTATTGGCTTTCATCACTAGTGAGCAGTGAGAAAGAATTAGAGAAGGCAGGTGGAAGACAAACCATTAGCCAGAGGAGAGGCTCCGCCAGCAGGGTTACAGCCCAAAGCAAAGATAAACATGGATTTGCCATTCTCACTTCTGTCTCCCACATGCTGGCTTGGAGGCTGGCTAAGGCAGCCTGCCAGAGAGAGCTCCTTCCTAAGCAGAGAAGAGGAGAAGAGGACAAAGGGCACTGTACCCAGCTGAATAGGGAAGAATGCACAAACATGATGAGGCATTCTCATGAGTTTCCATGAGCAGCTTCTATGACAAAACACTTCAGAAGCCTCCTTAGGGCCACACGAGGGTCACAGGAACAAACAAAGCAACTGAAACAACTCTCTGACTCTCCTGCCATGTTCAGGTGGCTTCTCATGACACTCTGCAAAATCCAAAGATGGGAAGACACCAGGAGCACTTTCTCTGTGGTATCCCCCTTCTAGCCAGGACCAGTCCAGACTATCTAAAATTCTAGGATGAAAAACATCATCTGATTTTCAAGAATAAATGCTGGGCTGTGTGTAGTGGCACACACCTGTAAATCTCAACACTGGAGAGGCAGAGAAGGAGGGGTCTTGAATATTGATGTCAGCTAACCCTGGCTCTGTTGTTACTTTGCAACTGCAATTTTGCTACTGTTACGAATGATAATGCAAATATCTGATATTCCTGGTTTATGACCCCTGTGAAAGGATCATTCAACCCCCCAAAAGGGGTTGCTAGGGACAGGCTGAGAACCACTGCCATATGCTCTGTTTTTTATAAGGTCTTTGTCTTTGCAGGATCTGACTAGAGAGATACATAAAATCTCTGTATTGTTTCTTACAATAGCATGGGAACTCACCATTATCTAAAAGTTAAAAAGTATAATTCAATTCAAATGCCGTCCACATATGTACAGCATCCTCCATCAGCAAGGTCTCTTCTCATTGTCTTTCACGGGGCTCCGGTCCTCTACGATGCTCACATGCACGGCAAGTTTGCTGTCGAAACTCTTTGTTCTCCTCGTTATTCTTATACCAGTAAGCTCTTCGTGGACCCACTCTTTAGCTTTTCATAACTTGGCCTTTGTGTGTCATTGACTCGGTGACACTTTAGAAAAAAGGAGGACGGTGATAGGCTTCTCTTGTTTGATTGTTCAGCCTTCAGTCTTAGCTCAGACAGAGCCAGAATATTAGTATTCACACAATACTAATTAGGAGGCCACCTTATCTTATTTCATATCATCTAACAAGCTCTAACTCGCTCATTTCATAATTAAGCATTTAATTCAAAACAGCTCTCTTTATGGATTTCTGCTTTCTTTCTCTTGGTCTCTGTACCCCTTGATCTCCTTTGGGAGCTCGTGGACTAAAAACTGGCAAGAGAAACTGCAGCCAAGAGCTGGGCATTACGACAGAACAAGAAGGAAAAAGGCCAGCCCCACCCCAGCCACTCATTCACTTAGCTAAAATACCTGCTATCAGAGGAGCAGGGAAACAACAGACATAAGGGCGGGAGCCATGCTCCTCTCCCAGAAACTGATGGTGGTTGAACATCACTTCTTGGCCACAAGCAAGAGAGAAAGAAAATCACTATTTATCACCAAATGAACGTGCATCAAAGATCTCTCCAATTCTTCTCTACAACTCCACAAATCCTTCCTGTAAAATATAACGTGCTTCCTTTAATGACCTCATGGTAAATTATTTATATTCGGCAATGTATCTTTTTGTCATCTTCTATTTATGTTTTAACTCTAGAGAGCCTGGGCGAGATTATAAGCTAAACAGAAAGAGTCCTAGCCATTCCAGGGCTGTCAAGTCTAATAGGCAGAGCCGGGTGATGGCACAGGGCAGAAGACTGAATCTCCTGTCTGGGATGGCAGTGCATGACATATCATTGGTGTCTGCATTTTGCTGACTTTTCTGGGCTGCCCTTCATTAAGCTTCATCACCAGTCCTTTCCTGCATCTCCATCTACAGCCTAAGGGCTCCTTACTATCTTTGCTTATCACCAGGCTACTTCCCAGCCCGCCTCATGCCCCCAGTCCTTCTTCCATTGATCTGTGCCCCACACATCCACCAGCATGGTCTTTCTAAGCTCCAGATCTAAAGTACAATGTCCTCATCTACAGCAACACATACAGAAACACTCAATCCCCAACGCCGGCTCTCTGAAACATGACTCATGATAATAAATGAACAAATAAATAGAAAATCAAGCGGGTTCTGCTATATCTTGTGGGGACCTCCACAGAAGCAGACCTCGAGACGGAATGTAAGTGCAAGGTAGCTACTTGGGAAGGAATCCTAGGAAGAACTAGTATAACAGTGGGATGCATCGCAGCCACTAACCCCAGGTCACCAGACAGACTCTCTGGTTATTGAGGATCGGTTTCATGATGGACTCCAGGACACAGGACCAAGCATCCATGGTTATCATGCCCTAGGGTATGATCCAGTACAGTCATGCTAATATCCATCCCGAAAGCCATTTACTACACTACACTACCAAGCTATCCAACATGTGGGAGGAGAATGGAGATTGTCACAGAAGAAGCGTGGCGTGTCTGACACCGAATATGAAGCTGACTCTGTCTGCTCCCCCAGCGGTGTCTCTGCACATTCCCAGAGGTCTTTTTTTTTTTTTTTTGGATTTTTGAGACAGGGTTTCTCTGTGGCTTTGGAGCCTGTCCTGGAACTAGCTCTGTAGACCAGGCTGGTCTCGAACTCACAGAGATCCGCCTGCCTCTGCCTCCCAAGTGCTGGGATTAAAGGCGTGCGCCACCACCGCCAGGCTCCAGAGGGTCTTGGCAGGATCTGAAAACCAGTACTGTGACTAGCATGTCATGAGAGTCCAGAGAACACAGAGTTGAGATGGGCTGGCTGAAGTCACTAAAGCTCAAAGTCTTTAGTGGACCCTGCAACTCCTCTGAAGACCATAATGGATTTGTGTGCTTTTCTGGAAGTAAAAATGTTCTCTCCAAACAGCTGGAATGAAGTATTAAGAGTCTATAAACCATGGGGCCAAATACAGTACCATTCATGCTCAATAAATGTTGAAAAAAATAGTCTCAAAGAAGACATTACAAATATCCCTAGGCCAGAAAGAAAAAATAGCTCTTAACCAGTAAAATCATAAGTACATTTTCACTACTAGAACCAGACAACTGTATACTGATCACCAGTATACATAAGACAGTCAGTAGTCCTTGTAGAAGGCACAGGTTAAAGACCCATCATTCAAACTATTTGGGAGCAGAAGTGTTGAATTTTATTTGTAGATATTTACATACATATAATGAGACATTTTAGGGGTGAGACCCAAACATAAAACAGTTATATTTTAAACTGGGCGGTGGTGGCGCACACCTTTAATCCCAGCACCTGGGAGGCAGAGGCAGGCGGATGTCTATGGTTTACATGAGCTAGTTCCAGGACAGGCCCCAAAGCTACAGAGAAACCCCCTGTCTTGAAAACAAAACAAAACACAGTTATGTTCTATATCCATGTCATCTAAATAAAACTTTATCCAAGACTTTTAATATACCCACAATCTAGACAGCAGCTCATCCGCACCCATGATGTCAGGCATGGAATTTTCCACTTGTAGATTATAGGCTTTCCAACCAGGGCCACTCAACTTACTTTAGCCATTTATCACCTTTCATGTTATGAAAGACTTGCCAATACGCAGCCAGGAATAAACCCTATGTAGGAGACAAACACCTAAGCAGGGGGAAAGTAAAGGGAGGAGCGATTGGAACTTAGGCTATAGGGTCCTCACCTGTGGTAATAAGGGGCGCGGGGCTGCGTCCCCAACACCCCGGCCGCCTGCTCGGCTAGCTTATCCCCCGAAATAACAACACACAAACTGTATTCATTTAAACACTGCTTGGCCCATTCTCTTCTAGGCTAATTCTCACATATTAATTTAGCCCATTTCTAATCATCTGTGTATGGCACCCCAAGGTGCGCTTACCAGGAAGATTCTAGCCTATGTCCATCCTGGGTCGGAGCTTCATCCAGGGAGCGGGGCATGGCGTCTCTCTCAGGCATCTGCTCCCTAGAGGAGAGCAGTCGAGACTGCCCTCACTTCCTCTTCCTCCCAACATTCTGTTCTGTTTACTCCACCTACCTATGTCCTAACCAATAAAATGGGCCAAGGCAGTTCCTTTATTAGCCAATGACCTTCCTCCATCACTCACCCACTCTCTGTCCCCAGGATGCATCAGGATAAAGATCTTCCTCAACAGCATCTAAATAACAATGGCGACTCTGGGCTCTATTCTGTGTGTGCACAATGGCTTCTGAGGCTTCCTAAATGCACACGGTGTCCCCTTGCAAAAGGGACCAGAGCTGAGACTTTAGTCACTTGAAGTCACTAAACACCTCATTCAAGACTATTTCCCCACCATTTGGGATGTTAGCCACCGAGCCTTGGCCTCACTCCAGTCTGGATAATTACGCGAGGCTCGCAAACTTCACTCTCCAGTGCCAACTAAATAAAGTATTCCTTCGGACTTACAGCCACAACCTTTGTTATGTTGTTGCGGGCTCACAAAGAGCTTCTATACTGGGGATGGCTATATTTGTGAAAAACATCAATAATCCTGGTGTGACTCTACAGTGGCAGGAAGTATATTCTAAAATATCACAGGTTTAGTTAGCTTTTCATATTCTTTAAATATAAAAACTATTAGAAAATGGCAATGTTGCTTTCTCCATATTCTAAGCTTCTACTTTTTCACTTGGAGGGAGACTGAAATATTTGCATTATTACACAGAGGAGAAGGAATGATGGACTAACCCCACAGAGCAGATCTGGAGTGTTTCCCATATGCCATGCTCGGCTGCAGGTCCTGAATGCTGTTCCAGGTGCTACAGAGCTTATATTATCAAAAATAATTGTACAAACTTTCCAAAAAAGAATAAATTTGATCCTTTCTATGCTATCCTGTTTTGAAAAATCTGAATATTTCTTAAATGACCACACACAGATCTTCCAATCAAATACTAGTTCTGCCCACAGGAGTCTGTAGACTTTTCAACTTCATATGCACGCAGATGTGCACAGAAGTAAAGACATTTTTAAGAGTGAGAAGAGATGCTTGGCTGGTTAGCCTGGAGGGTGGCCATGGCATGCTGCTTATGCATCTACTTGTCTGTTTTCAGTAATAATCCTGTTTTGGTGGGTGAGAGTTTACGGGTTCTAAGAGCAGAAGATGACATAAGGAAATTGAAACTGTAAACATCTTTTATTCGAACCATCTCTTAGCATATAAAAAAAAAGCAAACTGACTCCAACTATTTTCTGTCACAAGGATATAAACAGCAGAAGGAAAATGGCATTAAGTGTTGTGTATTATTTGTTTGTACCTATAAGCACATTATTTTATATGAGAAAGTAGGAGAGGGAGACTAGATTCCAAGATTCCAGCAGATTAAATGCATGACTATCAAATATTTAACATCCTACTATACAAATGCATTTAAAAATGGTTCAGAATTTTTTTTCTTAAATAACCTTGAAATTTAGATTGAGCTCCAGAGTTCCAAAACAAATACCTATCATGCAAAAACTATATTCAGATACTGGAAAATGTGTTGTGTTTTTATTTGGGTAAACCAGTAAAGTTCACTGGAAATCTACCAAGCCATTATTGTTTGAAAACCTTCCTGGCTGGAGCGAATTAATAGCAGACTTCTAAGGCTAAGCTAGACATGCTGCAAATCAATTGATCCCCCTACCAATCTGCTAAGGTGCATCTTTTCTGGCAAGAATGCCGCTTCAATGGTACTTAATATTGTCACCACATTGCTCCCCCATCAGTCCACTCTGGTTCCTCCACTGAAGGTGTTGTATTATAGCTAAATGTTGACTCTTCTCATCAATGACAGGCAATGGGAAAGACAGATTCTGTACTAGCAAAAAGAACCCCAAAATGTATCATGCATGCAATACATTTCCTAAGATGAGAAGACATGCTAGAGCCATGCATAAGTGCTCTAAGTTTGCCACCGATAATATTCATGATCATTTTTGAGTCGGAGAACTATCTGGATTACAACAGTCTGGTCTTTAGAGACTTACCTTCTACCAACATGTAGAGCCCCTGGAGAGATGGCTCTGCTAGAACCCTGAAATAACTATGATGCAGTACATTCAGTTCCAGCCTCACTAAAGGCCCTAGATTATGTGTGATGGAGAAAAGGAGGCTACTGTAATTTGTCAACTGTAATATCTACACTCACGGAGAAAGACAAACTGACCAACACAATCTTGAATCTCACCGCTGTCAAAAGTTTACACAATGGGACTGTCAAGATAATGCAGGTGGAAAATGACTTGCTGAGCAAGCATAGAGACTTGAATTTGTTGAAAAACAAAAACACGTCTAATTAAGAAAAATAGTGGTGTGTCCTTGTAATCCTAGCACTGGGGAAACAGAGACAATGCATCCCTGAGGGCTCACTGGCCAGCCAATCTAGAGTAACCAGCAAATCTGAGGCCAGCAAGAGACCCTGACTTAGAAAATAGAGTGAAGTGTACTTGGGCAGATGGGACCACATCCAAGTATGCCTTCTAGTCTATGCATGAGAATGAACCTGTACTCAAGGTGCACATGTGTACACACACACACAAACATGTTTTCACACACACAAACTCTCACACAGAATAAGAGATTATTAAAGATTGTTCAAATCTATAGGGCTGGAGAGATGGCTCAGTGGTTAAAAGCATTGCCTGCTCTTCCAAAGGTCCTGAGTTCAATTCCCGGCAACCACATGGTGGCTCACAACCATCTGTAATGAGGTCTGGTGCCCTCTTCTGGCCTGCAGACATACACACAGACAGAATATTGTATACATAATAAATAAGTAAATATTAATTTTAAAAAAACAAATCTATAAACAACTAGCAAGGCACTGAGCTTCCAGGTGTTGGGAAAGAGGTGGGTTCATGGGCCTGAATGCAGAATAAATTGTGGGCAGGGCATCTCAGACCACAGTCTAGCCCTGTGTCCACAATGATCTTGACTTGTAATTACCATTGCACTCTCTGAGTATCCTGATTTAATCCCCGCTACCAATTCTACGTAAATAAAGGATGAAGATAGAACAACTCAGAAGAGAAAATCATCAAATATCTCCCAGGGAAGGTATCCTGTGTGTTGTCACCAGGCCGCCGCACCCCCTCCCTGTGCCTCAGTTCCACTTAGAGTTAAAGGTCCAGCTAGAGACCCTGGCTCTCTACTTCCCTTTTAGCAGTAAAAGGCTGCCATCGACTCACAGACCCAACTCAAGTTTTATAACATCCCAGAGCACCTGACAGTGGTGAAAATGTGCTTACAGTGTTTAACAATCGGGATCAACCTACCCCTGGACCCAGCAATACCACTCTCGGGAATATACCCAAGAGAGGCCCTATCATACAACAAAAGTATATGCTCAACTATGTTCATAGCAGCATTGTTTGTAATAGCCAGAACCTGGAAACAACCTAGATGCCCTTCAATGGAAGAATGGATGAAGAAAGTATGGAATATATACATATTAGAGTACTACTCAGCAGTAAAAAACAAGGACTTATTGAATTTTGCATACAAATGGATGGAAATAGGAAACACTATCCTGAGTGAGGTAAGCCAGACCCAAAAAGAGGAACATGGATTGTACTCACTCATATTTGGTTTCTAGCCATAAATAAAGGACATTGAGCTTATAATTCGCGATCCTAGAGAAGCTAAATAAGAAGGTGAATCCAAAGACAAACATATAGGCATCCTCCTGAATATTAACCTTCATCAGGCGATGAAAGGAGACAGAGACAGAGACCCACATTGGAGCACCGGACTGAAATCTCAAGGTCCAAATCAGGAGCAGAAGGAGAGAGAGCATGAGCAAGGAACTCAGGACCGTGAGGGGTACACCCACACACTGAGACAATGGGGATGTTTTATCGGGAACCCACTAAGGCCAGCTGGCCTGGGTCTGAAAAAGCCTGGGATAAAACCGGACTTGCTGAACATAGCAGACAATGAGGACTACTGAGAACACAAGAACAATGGCAATGGGTTTCTGATCCTACTGCACGTACTGGCCTTGGGGGAGCCTAGGCAGTTTGGATGCTCACCTTACTAGACCTGGATGGAGGTGGGTGGTCCTTGGACTTCCCACAGGGCAGGGAACCCTGATTGCTCTTCGAGCTGATGAGGGAGGGGGACTTGATCGGGGGAGGGGGAGGGAAATGGGAGGCGGTGGCGGGGAGGAGGCAGAAATCTTTAATAAATAAATTAATTAAATAAAAAAATAAACATTTGTGAAAAACTTTAAAAAAAAAACAATTCTAAAGGGAAGTATGTGAAGGGTGCAAACCTTCCTCCCATTCTGGTTGTTCTGTTTACAGCTGACTTGAGAGGGCAATCGAAATTAGCTGCTTCGTTTCATTCAACAATAACCACTCCATTCTTATCACAACCCAAAAAATTCAAAATTATCTTAACAGTTTAAAAAAGAGATCGGTCCACCTGTCTGAAACGAAACTTGTCGGTGTGTCTTCTGCGGTGGCTTCGATGCCTGGGCTACAGGCTGAGTATCAGGATGTACAAGCAGCTGTCACTGCTTTGTTTTTCATTCACAGTAGGTGGTTGCCTGGCAACAAAATACTATTGTCTGTTTCTGTGATCTATTGGCCAATTCTACTGGTGATAATGCTTTTACAGTTTAAAACAGGGCCACCTTTCGGACAAAGAGAGATAAGCAAAAATTCTAAGGCTGACAATAATGTATATATGTGATATATATATATATATATATATGAATACATTGCATGTACCCTAAAATTATGTGTATCAATTTATGACTGTATGCAGACATCAAGACATATTTAGGACATGTTTGTGCTATTATATACATTCTTTTCTAGTCTTCACACATCTAGATTTCGTAGGCCCACAGCCAGCACGTAAATCCATGTGGGAAAATCAGAATACGAACTAGAGAAATCAAAACATAGTGAGAATCATTTTCTCAGCAACAGCAGTGACTTCAGATTTGTCAGAAGTGTCAAACCCCGTTCCCTGAATATGAAGTCCTCCAGACGGCAAGTCTCTTCTTCCTGCTTGTACAATAGTGGGGACGCTTTCCATCTCCTTTAATCACCCCACATATTAAATAAGCTGTTTTGCTTAACATGTGCTGCCAGTCCGTTCAGAGATCACTCAACTAGTGTTGCTGTTTACACATAGGAATCTTTAAAATTTATTCGCCTTAAAAATAACTGAATTGTTCTCCCTGGAATAGACTCACATGATTCTCCACTTTGTTTGGCTATGAGTCCCTAGGGAATTAGTCATGTTATATTCCTCTTGCATAGTTCACCAGCTCACAAATAAAATAACACAGTGTGCTCAATATAAAGTTGCCAACATTACCCTGCATCCACTGCTGCTTGCTTCCCATTGACAAGTTACTAAAGATAAGAATTACAATATTCTTAAGATGTACAGACAACATCAAAACAGTAGGAAGGATTTCAAGCTCGACAATATTAAAGGCAATCGGGCTTTGAAATGAAGAGAAATCAAAGTCATTTATACGCATTTCTGGAACGGAACTACACAACGTCAGGACAGTCTCGGGATTTTACACAATGCTCATCCGTCTTCTCTCACGATATTTCAAAAGCACTTTAACTAATGCTTCCCTCTAGAGGGATGAAATTCATTACCATTTGCAAATCTGCATATTACAAGAAAGCAGAATAATCGATATCCATTATGTGGGCAGACATTATTACTATAAGTCTCCTATCAAAAGTGCAACGCTAGCAAAACAAAAGCAAAGTGTGTTAATCACAACCTAAATACTAGACAAAATTACTGCTTTTCCAGAGAGCGGTCTTCAGCAGAACGTAGCTGCCTCCCAGTAGAGCTCTCGGGGATTTCACATCTCAACCTACAAAAGACCCACCACTTTCTTCTTAAGCACCAGGGTCTCAACCATCAATCAATTTCCTTTCTCCTTTCTCCACCGTCTTCAGATTCCTTAAGCACCCTTCATTACTTCCTCCAAAGGACCAAACTCAAATTTTCAGCCCAATTTGCTGGGAATCTCCCCTTGTGCACTTGTTTCCTGCTTTCTGCTAAAGCTACTTTTAAAAATCGCTACCAGCGAACAAACATGATCTTAGCAAAATTTAAAAATGTGTAAGGTTACAACAGACGGCCACTGCGGAAGGGGTAGTAAGGCGACCGGTGTAAACTGAAGGAAGGAGGGTGGCTCGGTTACACACACTGGAATGTCTATACCTTAGAACTGGGCTTCCCCACCTGTCGACCCCACTTCCCCCATGTGCTCGCTGCAGGATGACAACCACAACACTCCAGAACCACCCCCCCTCCAAGGAGGCGGGGTTATGCCATCAGCCAATCAGAGCCCGCGATCCCGGTTGTCCAACCTATGGGGTGGCTGTGGCCGTGCAGGGGGAGGACATGGGGTGGTCCGGGAGGGGCCGCGTCCGTGGGAGGAGTGCACGTGTCCAGAGAGGCTGGGAACCCGCGGGCGTCCAGCTGCCGAGGCGCCGGCTCGGTGTCCGAGTCCAGCTGCCCAGGGCCTCCTTGGGCAGGGCAAGGCAGGCGATCGTCCGCCGAGAAAGACCTGTCCATGTGTCCAGTTCCCGGCGAGGGGGCAGACACAAATAACAACAATAGTACCTCGCGCAGACCGGGCGGGGAGGAAAGTTTCTGGCCCGCGCCAGAGTAGAGACCGCCAAGGCAGGGAGATGCTAAGCAAGACAGGAGGGTGGCACTGTAGGAAGAAGCAGACAACCGGAGGGCTGCACTGGCAGGACGGGGTCCCGGGTGCAGTCCCCTGGAGGCGAGCCGCGGGGTGCGCTGTCCAAGGTGCAAGGGAGGCAGTTGGTGCTTGGCAGGCGCGGAGCCCGAGCGGACACTACCGGCCCGCGGCAAAAAGAGAGGAGAACAGCTGTGTGGGGCGCCGGGCACCCCCAGCTCGTAAAAGTGCGGGAGCCTGGGGAGCTGCGGGGAAGGGCGCACGGGGGCTCCCCCACACCGCTGCCTTCCAGCCTCACCTCCAGCTCCGCTCCCCTCCCCCCTCGCCCACTCCTCTTGGTGCCCGGTCCCCGGGCCGCGGCGGGGGCGGGACCGGGAACCCCCTCCCCTCTGACTGCCAGTCCCGACGCCCTGGGGATGATGCGGGCCGCCGAGCCGCTTACCTGGGGCCACGGTGCGGGGATTCAAGGCAAGCGAGCGCGGGGCGCGGCGCGGCTCCTCCTCGCCTCGGCGTCTCCTCCGGATCGCGCTTCTGCCGGACTCCGTCCGGGGCGCAGAGCAGCCAGACGGGGCCAGACTGCAGCCGCCGCTCGCGCCGCCGCCGCTGCCGCAGACAGAGGACGCCCCGTGGCGGCTGGAAGCCTGTGTGAGTAGCAGCGCCCGGGAGAGTGGGATCTGCTCAGGGGCGCTGGAGACTCCGCGGCTCGGGGCGCGCGGGCGTGCGCACGCGCGCCTGCCAGTGTGAGTGAGTGTGCGCGCGCGCGCCCAGGGGTGGGGGGAGTCGCGAGGGGCGGGGGGAGCGAAGCTGAAAGATGCTCGTAGGGACCGAGGCAAAATTCGTCGCCCCCGGAAATCCGTAAAGCGGAGGAAGGATGGGCCGTCTGTCTCGACCGGAGGAGCTGCTGGCCCCGCGGTGAAGCCAGTAGAGAGGGCAGCGTGGCGCGCTTGAGCTCCGGATCCCGACCGGCCTGGGGCCCGCTGAGCGCTTGGCCACAGACACTGCACAAGTCGCTCCCGCAGCACTGGGTCGCGCTATCCCCTCGGGGGAGGGGCCGAAGGGACTAGCTCGTGCCACTGCTGCCGGTTTGGATTTCTAGGCTGGACGTTCAGGGACAGGTCGTGGTACTCCACAGTTGCCATGGCGACCTTGGAGGCGCCAGGCCAGAGCCTCCCAGTGCAGGGAACTCGGGTGCACGCGGTGAACTCCGGGCTGGGAACTTGGGGTGCACTGCTCAATCCAGTTTAGGATAAGGTTGAGGAACCTGGGCAGAGAGGGTGTTCTCTGGGTGTTAGGTTGCCTCAGCAGTGGTTGGGAGCACGGCAGAAGAAATGTCACCTTTTGTTCTCCTTGGAAGCCACTTTGCCTCAAAGTTATCCAATTTCCACAAAAAGTGTCTGCCTTCTTTTTGTTAGGATTCTGCCAACTGTCCAGGCATACAAGTACATCTTTCAAGTAGGCTGGTCCAGGAACTCCCTAATCACCAGAGAACTCTAAACCTTAGGAACTGTGGTTAAATCACTTACCTGTCCTATTCCTAAAAGTACATCGACCTGTCAGGATACTTTTCCATGCTTATTTTAAATAAGTAGACTTTATTCACCCAAGAGTTCCTTCGAGGAGTGTAAGGTCTGTGTCACGGTTGTCATGTCCTTCCTGGCAGGCATCCTCAAGACTGGGTTTATGTTTTGCACTTCTGCCTGCCCTCCGGTCCGTGCACAGTGCCACAGTGCATTATGTGTTCTCTGTAAATGTTGAATGAATGACATTGTTTTCTCGCTTCACATATCCTGAAGGCAGAAACTTGGATGCTGGGAATGTCATTACCATCCCACTAGGCTTGCTTGATTTAAACTTATGCCAGTTCCCTGGGTGAAGGATATTTTCCCCTCTGGCTGCAGGGCCCCAGTGCAAAGGAAGAAAATCAGAGAAGGCTGACCCATTGTGCAAATTTAGCAAAAGATTCCCGCAAAGAGCACTCTGAAAGGAACTCAGTGATAGATTCCGCATGAGGCGGAGATAAAGGTCCTGGGGACACCTAACCTCCCAAAACCACAAAGTCACCAAGTCAAGAGCACTTCGCAGTTCACACACTCCCTTCTGTAGTAAAGGCTAGGGAAGGAGATTTTAAATGATTTTCTGTTTCTAAAAACTGGTCAGAAGCAAGCTCTTCTCTTGATGGGAGCACTAGGCCCTGAACACTGGCCCATCCATTGCAAGGTCAGCAGGGACCGCTAATTCTGCCCTTACCATCAGGCTCCCTTCCTTCTATCTCGGTATTCCCAGTCATCTTCTTAGAAGCAGGAGCACTCAATTTCACATTCCACGCTCAATTTCCATCCCTTTGAACTCGGGCTCTTCTATGAGCTGCCTCTCCTGCCAGGCATGATACCACAGCTGCGAAGTATAACTGAAATAAGAGTGAAAACTAAAGAGGATTTATCTGGATGCTACCAAACAAATCCACTTTATGTCTTCTCTTAGGGGTCCCTCTCGATGACTTCTCCATTGTCATCCCATTTACAGTTTTCTTTGGAGACATTGCTGTGATCTTGGAATTCTTGTCCTTTGGTTAAATAGGAAGCAGAGATTATCTAAAACTTTTACTTGAAAGGAATTTCGGAAACCCGTGGACAGATATGCAGAGTGGACTCCTGACAGCCACCTGGGCAACAAATAAATGTGAGGCAAAGTCTTGCAAGGTCATTGGCAAGGGCTTGTAAAGTTACACCAGTTTTCCACGTGTGTGTCTTACCTGCTGGAGTGGGAGAGTGCTAGCCAAGCTGCAGCTTCTCCACCAAGATAAGGGGCCAATGTCTTGGAATTAGGTACATAGCGATTGTTCTTTACCTCTGTTTAAAAGATACATCATCGAGGGCTGGAGAGATGGCTCAGCCGTTAAAGGCTAGGCTCACAACCATAAATATAAAAGATACATCATCGAAATGGAAAAATAAACAACGGAAAGGAGGACTAACAATGTCATACATTTAAGATTTCTGACTGATGTCATGATAAAAGTTTCAGGGCAGGAGAGATGGCTCGGCTGTTAAGAGCATTTGCTGCTCTTGGAGGGGGCCCAGGTTTAGTTCCCAGTCCCCACAGTCACTGTAGACAGAACCACTTGTGACTCCAACTCTAGGGAGAGCCACTACCTCTGGATCACCAGCCTCCTCAGTCATCAATCAGCATTGATGATCACAAACTTACATGCAAGACACATACATACACATAAACAGAAGTAATGAAATATGTTTAAAAGATATTTAGCTATTTAGATAGTAGGCAATAATGAAATGTCTAGCCGGGAAACCCATTCCTAAGAGAGAAGGATTCTTAATATAACAGCTCTTCTCCATTGTTCTGTAGCTGCCATGAAGCACTCAAACACCAACTTCTACAGAAACACGGGATTGTGACAGAGAGCCCGAGGCAAACACTTATAGCTGATCTGGTCATGCCTGATCAGTCCATCTGTCTAAATAAAAAGCCAGCGGCTTCCACCTCCAAAGATCAACAGATTTCAGCAGGAAGATGTTCTGTGAGTGTCAAAGTCAGTTCCTCTCGCTGGGAGCACACTGCCCCAAATTCTCTGAAGTGAGAAGGCAGGAACCGTTAGCTGAAGTGCTGCTGTGATTTTAGTGGCTGTGAGCTCACATAAGGATGCAGGTCATTTCCCTCATAATTAGGTCCCAGATCATTTAGTCCACTTGAGTTTTAAATGATAAAAAGAACCTTGACCAGCACCTAAAATCAAAGTACAGTGTGGAGCCTTGGACAAGGAGCAGGCTCAGGTTACTTAGTTTATAACCACGCTGTGACTGTTAACATGGCCTTATTCCAGATACTTCTTAGGGCAACTTAATTCTGGCCAGATGTTAGACATCATGAGCAAAGTCAAAAACCAGAAAGGAACTTATAATTTATCCCAAGCAGAAGTGGACAAATATCTCTTTCAGCCATCCGTGAGCATGCTGCACACTGGTCATCGTAATGCTGTGTGGAGTTACACATCTCCTGGAAGCCAACAGGAGATTTTCGCCAGGAAAGTGAACATTTGAGTATACAAGGCTTTGCACCAAGTCTCAGTGAGTTAGGAGAACACATTCTAAGGTGGAGATCCATGCTTAATATAGATCCTTTTGCACACTGTCAATTTGCAGCTAAAAGAAAACAAAGTAGCGACTTAATAGTATCTCATTCTTTTTCTGATAGCAAAGGGGTAAATTTTATTATATGTGTGTGTAATTATATATTTATAATTCAATAAACCTCACTTTTAAAAATCTTTCAAACAAAGCCTTGACTTCCCTTGTTGCCTTTGAATCAGTTCTTTTAGATCCTCTCAATTTCAAGCTCTATCCTATCTCTTTTAGGGTCTTTATTTTTAATCTAATGACCTACTTGTCAATATAAGGAAGATGCATACACAGATCAGCAAGCTAAACAAGTGCTTATTGAGTAGCTACTTTATAATCCGTTCTGCTCTTCTCACTTGATTGGCAATAGAAATGAGGTGGTTTGCCTTTAAGACAGCTACAGTTTAGCTCACATTGTTCTTAAGACTAAAAAAGAGTGAGCATATGCAAAATTTATCAACTGATCAAGTGTAGCAAATAAACTTCTATTTTAATTACCAAGGAGAATTAATGAAGCTGTTGCTAAGTAGGCCGTTTGGTCAATGATTGAACATTAGTGGCCAAGTCCATACTCATATTTTCATGGTCAGACTTCCTCCCTCATAGTAATAATTTCAATGAACATGTCTCCTGGTTTGTTGCTGTAATCTGAATTTGAACTGAAGGTGTGAAGAAAATTGCTGAGAAGTCAGGTGTCGACAGTGGCAGTGAGGATCCCTGGGCAGAAAGGAATAGATTAGAATATGCTAGAGCTTACGTTAGCCCATCAAAGAATTTGTAGGGTCACCGTGTATTTGAACTCTATCTATGAAGACCCAGAAATCCATTCTGGGATAACTGTTATGTAAGATTGTAGTACCGATGTCCTTAGGGCATGTAATTTTCTTCCTGCCCAGTTTATTTTTACTTATTAACACAGATACTTTTAGTTAATATGACTTTTAAAAATACAATTTTCAAGTAATTAGTAGAAAAGCAGTAATCTACAGAACAACATTTCCGTGGTGGAAAGCAGTATAACAAAGATGCCTTTCCCACTTCATATAGGGTGCCGTTAGCAGAAGGTTACAGAATCAAGGCTGGTGAAAGCCCAACCATCATGCATCAAAGTTTACATCATCTGCCTTCCTATAGGTTTTCGAGGATGTATGTGGGGGAGCCAGGACTGCCATACTTGACCTTTGTGTGACCTTTTTAGAGGTAGTCTTAGTGTAACATGAGAATGACACAGGACTCTCTACCGTAAGAGCTAAGTTCAAATCCCTTCCCAAACAGTGACCTGCCATGCAACCTTGGGGGCCTCACTTACCACACTTTCTTTGCCAGGTCTGTACAAGCTGGATAACACTTCCTTATAAGAACATTCCATGAAGCGACATGAGATGGATTCCCTGGCATTGCAGAATACTGGCTCCACAGCAAGTGTGTGGCAGAACCTTGGAAGACAGACCTGATTGAGAAGCTCCTGAAACAAGGGTGGTAACTTCTGCAGGACTGTACCACTGAATGGGGTTGATGATTCCCGGGAATCCTTTCTGAAGCTATTTTAAGAAAACCACCGCAACCGAAAGTTGGCAGAAAGTGATACATGCAGGAAATTGCAGATTCCATCTTCTAGAGGTGCTGTAATTCTGTAGCTTCTGCCACTATTGCAAAAGCCCAAGCCTTTCTCTCCATCTGTTTTTAATTACTATGGTTTTTTTTCTCTCTAGTATACAGATTCTGATTCCCCGGTGATGTTTTGCCCCCTAATTTAACTATGAAAACATTCATTTTCCAGATTAATACCAATGTTTAAAATTCCTTTCTTTAAAAAAAAATGACAGTGCACTGCCCACAGATGTGCTCGCTGGGAGAAAAAATCAGCAATACAAAAATATAGAGAGAAAAATGCAGAAACATTACCTTGGAGGGGCCAATCATGGTCATATTTTAATGTATACCCTCACAGAAATTTGTTTATATTTATTTTCTTTAAATATTATTTAAGTAAAGCAGTAGCTATTAAATGTTATCATTGCAGCAAGAAAAAAAAGTTAAAGACATTAATAAAAAATTCAAAATTTTCCCATGCATTTTCTTTTTCAAGTTGGGCTTCTTACTCCAGCAAGTCCTTGGAATGAGGATTTTTACTGGACATCCTTGAAACCTTATGTCTTTACTTCTCTTCTTTCACCATTTCTAACACCCAGTCCTTCTTAATGGTCCTTTAAAAGTTTAATTTTACCTTGCTGACGTGTTCAGGAATTACAAGCCGTGCTCCTTGGCCCCCGGCCATTCTGTGGAAACTTTGCATTACTTAACCTCCACCCCCCAAAGCAGGTCTAGCTCTAACCTTGGACTTGGTTCTGTGTTCCCTGATGGAGCAGGAAAAGAGTCTTGGTTTCAATAAGTAACCAATGCTCCCTGGAGCCACCATCTCTTAGATCTGCAGAAGGCTGGCTCAGGAGTGGCGAATTATTTAAATAGATGTTTTATGTCCATTGCTACGGGCAGAATGGAGAGAGGTGTCAAACAGTTCTCCATAATTAATGCAAATGGCGGCTAAAATTCCAATGGACTTTCCTTTCGCAGTTGATTTGTTGTGTTTTTCCCAGGAAGACATTATATTCAATAAAAAGGGCAGCAAGGTTTATCGTTTTGCCAGTTTGCTCACTGCCTGGAGGGCAACAGGTCCCCAGAGTAATAATACCTCAACCATACCATCCCACTATGCAAATCTGCTCGCCTTTCTTAAAAAGAAAACTAAACAACTGTGGAAGAAGAGAGGGGAGGAGGCCAAGGAGAAGGGAAGGAAAATCAGCTGAGCTGTCTGGAGGAGTTGTCTCAGTCTCTTTCCTGTAGTGATAAAATGCCATGGGCAAGGCAACTTGTGGAAGAGTTTATTTGGCTTAGAGGGATAATGGTCCATGACGGAGAAAGGAGGTAGAGGCTGGAGCAGCAGCCGAGAGCACGCATCTCAAACTACAAGCATAAAGCACAGAGAATGCCTGGAAACTGGGCATGACACTGGAAACATCAAAGCCCCCCTCAGTGATGCTTCCTCCAGGTCGGCCACACCTCCTAGTCCTCCCAAAACAGTGCCACGAGCTGGGGAACAAGTATTCCATCGCCAAAAATATAGGGAGCATCCTATTGAAACCATTGCAGGAATGTAGTCTGTCAACTACCTAGTCACCCTATATTGTAAATGATGTAAGTTTTACACAAGTAAGTGACCACGCTGAAGTGCATTCCATATAAGAAAAATGTGAAAACAATGCAAAGGAGTGAAATACAATGTCTCTTGGAAATTATATATGGGAAATAACAACATGCACAGAAAAGTTTCGGTGGGTGCTAAATTGCAAAAGAAAGATGTAAGAATTGATGGCACAGATGTAGCCTTAATTAGAGGAGCTGGTCATGGTTACCGAATCATTGAATTTGAGCTTCTAGGAAAGCAGATTCCCCTGGCAGAAAATCATGTATCTTTATTCTTTCTTGTACTAAGTGTTCTGTGTTTGTTTGCAAAGATCTCCTTTGGGGTGAAAAGGGTTTTAGACAGAGGGACAAATGAGTCTTTTCTGAGATAGACTAAAGTTATGGCACTGAACCTGAGTAGCACAATTAGAACAGAAATAGAAAAACATGTTAAACAGCATGAGGCCAGTGATTCAGAACCAAGACCATGGGCAGTGAGAAGCCATAGAAAGCCCTTCCCATGTGACATGCGACTAACATGAAGCCATCACTTCCATGCCCTTTGACTACTTTAAAGAAACGACTTTAATTAATATAATGAAACCATATTTGACTATAATGATAAAAATAATTAATGGGTGCTGAGGGAGACAGAGAGAGGGAGGGAGGGAGATTCATTGATTCATTCTTCTCCAGGGACAAGTCCCCTAATGGGTTACCCAGTCCTAAATACCTAAATAGTCAGCCCTAAACATACACATGGACTCAGTATATTATATATGTAATTATATATATGTTTACATTTATATATAAAATATCACAATAATAATTTTAAAAGTTATGAATTTGGCAGAGAGAGTAGGGGCACAGGAGGAATTGGAGGAAGGAGAGGGAAGGGTGGGAATTATGTAAATACAGTATTCGTGTACTAAATCCTCAAGCAAACTTTAAATTTTTTAAATTAAACAACAATCTTTTTGTATTATTGCTTAGCTACTTCAGTATCAGCTCTAATGTATGCTCTATACATTAATCTTCTATACTTAAGTATAGAGGATTAATCTCTATACTTAATCTTCACAGTCACCAGAATTTGGTTATAAGATAGGCAACATGAAAGAGGAAAATATCAATCATCAGACTGGACTGGATTTGTATCACAGGGTGTGAACCTCTGAACCACACCAAGCTTCGGTTTTCTCATCTGCAAGCAGGAATAACTTTGTGTCTTTGTGTCAGGACTGACTTTCTGTAAAGACAGGATATGACACTCAGCATTCCCTTGCTTTCTAAAGTTGGCATGAATCTAAAGATAGGAGGGTGTGTGGAGTTTACCCCTCTTCCCACTTGTCTGTTTTCTGTATGTCTTCAATATGTCATCTCTCTCCCTCATTTTCTCAGCCTGACTAGCTATGTCTCAAAAAAAAAAAACCCTGTATGAACTTGAGAATATTTATTCATCACAAATGATCTCCCTTTGCATACCTCCTGTGTGTAACCTGCAGTCTGAAGTTGAAAATGTTATTGGATTTAAATTTCCAGATATATAAAGATATGAAAAAGAACAGTCAGGTGGAGACGGCGCACATCTTCCCTGTGCCTTCTGTCCAACTCATGTCCCTCACCCCGCCACCGCACCATCAGTTCCCTAAGATGTCATCTAGTAGGAATCCACCCCCGGGGACTACACAACCCTTCCGTGTATCGATACCGTAAAGCTGTAGCCAAAACCATGACCGTGAAGATCGCTAAAGGGCTGTAGTTACACGATCTAGCCTCAACCACGCAGAGAGTTTCGTAGTGGGGGAACCATATGGTTTTAGACATAAAAGAATTGAAGTTTTTTTTCACACTTTAGGCCTTCCAAGAGTCAGCTCTCCGTGTGCCGAGACTCAGCTCGGGATTTACATGTCTTCATCTGTGAATGGGGGATTTAAAGCATAGTGACGAGTCGCCTGATGATTAAAGCGACTGTATCCAAAATGAGTTGGTGAGGTGGGTGGTGGATGCCCTAGTCTCCCTTCTCTTGCAGTTATAACCATGGCAATCAGAAGCCACTTGGAGAGGAAAGGGTTCATTTGGACTGTGTGTCTTGATTACAGTCCACAGGAACCCAAGCAGGGCAGAAGCCTGGAGGCCGGAACTGAAGCAGACACCACAGGTGGGTTGCTGTTTATCAACTTGTTTGTGATGGCTCATTCAACCTGCTTTCTTACACCATCCAGGCCCTTCCTACAGATGGCATCGCTCACCCCCACCGACTTGCCTACAAGCTGGCCTAATGGAGGTACCATCTCAACTGAGGCTTCTGCTTCCTAGAGGACTCTAGCGCGAATCAAGTTGACCAAAATAAATCAAAAGTAACAACACATTCTGTGGGCTCCCCTTAAAGGAATCTAACAGAGAGGGTGTGTACAGCGCGCCGTGATCAGTTACGACCCTGCTCATCCGACAGTTCTCAGATGCTATGGAACAGACACTCCAGACGGCGATGCAATCGGGGCAGACTCGGGTAGTATTAATCCATGAGCATTTCAGCGGTTTCAGCCTAGGACGATTATAGAAGGAAGCGCAGAACACAAATGGAAATTAGCCCTTAGCCGCTGCTTAGTGGAGCAATTTACATTTTAGATTACCAGAATAGCAACACTGGTCCAGAAGAGGAGAAAACATTCTTATTGTAGTAGATCTCCCACTTGTTAGAAATTTTGTTCTTACTGTAAAGGAAGAGAAAAATAAATGTAGCTGGAAACGCTAGTCTGCACCCGAGAGGGTATTTTTGGTTTTTGTCTTCCAGAGTAGTTGGCGTTGTCTTTCTTTCTACCCAGACTCTGGCAAAGGGGATCCGTTTTGAGCCTAAAAGACTGAAATTTAAAGGAAATTACTGATGTTTTGTTGACAGCCATGCTTAATTATCTGGATGTATTTGTGTTTTAGTCAGCTGACCTGTCAGGACTAAAATTTGTGGGAATCCTGTGTAATTCTAGAAATTGAAATGTCAGTTATGACTTTGTCTTATTGTCCCCTAAAGTCATTTCTGCCTTCCTTTCACATTGTCCTTCATAGGATCACCTATAACCAATAAATTCCATGGAACTTTCAGGGAATGCCGCATCAAGGCACTCTTCAGGGCATCCCAACAACGTTGTGAAAAAAAATATGTAGTAGCCATGCATAGAATCACAATCCACTGATCTAGACTCACAGAGATGTGCACTGTAGACCTGGGAAGCCATTTCACCAGATCTTCTGAATGGTCTCGCCTTGGAGATGCTGGTATAGAATAGGAATGAAGGTATGAGTGTGGACGACACCGCAGAATCCAACCCACACACCCACTGCACGTTCACATTTAATTTCTAGTCTCCTTTCCTTCATGATAGGGCTTTATTTTAGACTTTGATTAATTCATGTGGCCTGCAGGAGAATGTGCAAATCATGGTTCAGCCATGACCCCTTCCCTTACAGTCTCTGAATTACTTTTCCAATGCCTGCCCTAACATTTTCAGTTGCAAACTAGAGATGATACCCATCTCAAAAAATTATTGTGATAATTAAATTGTTGTCGTAAAGTATCTTATAGAAAGCTAAGACATTGTATAGATCCTGGCATATTTGGGAATATTGCTTTGGTTAATAGAATATTTAATATTAATATTTTCAAATCTAAATAATAGTATCATACTTGAATACAAGATGAACTACTTGACAGAGTTTCTGAGGAGAAGAGCCAAGTGCAAGGTGAGTTTCTGTTTACCTCACACCTACACCAGTGTTCCCCGTGTCAGACTTACTAAAATGCAAGGCAGATTAATAAGTAGATAATAATAATATGTCTTACACATCAGTTGGACTCACCTGGACCATTGTCTCGCTCCCTCTGCTCTACTCAGCTTGACTTCCTTTTAATCTTCTATTTTTAATTTTTCCTGTTCTACATTGTATATGTGTCTATTTCTGCACAGTCAAATTTCCTAAGGGCTATGAAAAATGCACATCGCCTTTACCTTCGAAGAACACTTAGACTGTAAATACATCGGCCATCACTGCTGGCTTTTGTCTTTGTTGAGTGTTTTCTCGGCTTTTTATCATGCGTGTTTCCCAGTTTAAATCACAGGGCAGGAATTCTGTCCAGTTCTATTTGTAAATCAGGGAGAGAGCATTGTCGTTCAATCAGTTCCAAGAAGCACCAACATCCATGGGAAGTGAATAGGTGGGAATGATTATTTCTGCTTATTGAAAGGAGCAAAGAAAATGTATACTGTATAATTTCCAAAATATTTCCACATCAATTATCTCATTTGTACGTCACAATGACACTATTTAAAAAAAAAAAAAAAAGAAAAGAAAAGCTAGAGTGGGCAGTTTGGTTATTATCTTCTCTTGACCACAATGAAAACTAAGTGAGAAGAAGGGTCAATGCTTTACCCAAGGGCCTGTCACAAGTCAACACCATGGCTACAGAGGACAGAAAACCTAACTCTTCTTAACCAGTGTGGCCAAAGCCTCAGTTAGTACTTGTGGGTCTTGAACCTGCCAAGAGGCATTTGATGATTTTGTATGATAGCTTCTAACTTCGATGCTGGCCCACAGCAAGCGCTTAGATGGTGAATGGGAAGGCCCCTGTTTCTCAGTGGCCACTTTCTCCACATGGCAGGAAACCGTTAGTATACACTAGATATACCATCAGCTATGCTAGATTTGGGCGATGTTTGCGTATTAGTTGTTAGCAATGCCCTCCAGCCCTTGATTGTGCCACAATCAAATAACCGTGTGTGTATTTTATATGTGCAGCCATGTAAGGGATGACATCAGCCTCCTGTGCCTCCTTCTGTACTCCCTGTCTCTTTGGAGCTCCATTTTGGTAGCATTTTAGCTAAATGTTTTTGTCCCAAATAGTTCATTGCGGAAACTGAACGTGGGGTCATAGTTCAGAAGAGACTGACCACCCTGCACCACTCACAAAGCTCCTTGTCCTTGGTCAACAACACTCACGTGTTTTGCTCTGCTTTTCACTTCCCAGGAAAAACTGACAAATCCTCTATCAAATGATTTCTCTCAGAAGAAAATCTTATTCAAACAAAGGCACTAGGAGATGCTCTAATAATGGTTTCAGAAACTCTAAAATAGTCCTGAATTCGCTAATTCAGTCAGTATCAGCATGTGGGCCTTCAAGGTCATTATTCCTTTAATAAAGTCATCTGAGGATTCAAGTAGTTCCCCATATCAAATCATATCTAAGGAACCTGCAGGGAAAATGGCCTGGAACTTTCAACTCCTTGCTCTCTGACCTTGAATGTTTTACACGTATTATTCTTCCCAGTTAATCTTCATGCACTGATTAGCTACATTTTAAACATTGTAAACAGAGAACGGCAAGAATAACAATAGATCTATGCATACTGGTAGCTTATATACACACAATGAACATATATGTAAGATGTAACATATTTATACTAGCATAAATAAATCTGGACTCATAGACAGATAATTTTATTTAAATAAAGCATGGAAGGATACTTGTTAGCCTTACCCATGCTGTGTCTTCGCTCAGTTTTATTAACAGGGTTGAAGAAATGACGGGTTTGCCATGTGGTATCACAATTGCTCTTGGTGTTGATTCTACTAATATACTTCATTGTATTTCATATTTTCAACTCAAAGCTTTTGCTAAACTTTAAGTGCACAGATGCATGTTTTGTCAAATGGTTCTGTTTTTATTTTTCTCCAAGAACTCTTAAAACAAAATAACTGTTACCCATAAGCTGTTGTTAAAAATGCAGATTTTGCGTTTGATAGGTTATTTAATGGCCCACCTTTGCTTTGAGTTAATTTTTAATCAAGTATTGAACATCTCTAAAATTTTAGTCGTTATGGTAAAATACACCAATCACTTCCTGTAGGGCATGTGTTATTAATCTCATTTTTATTGGTGATAAAACTCTGATTTAGAAAGGTGGAATAAGTTGCTAAGGTAAGAAATTTAATAAATATTAAAATCTTTTTAGGACCCAGATCTATTTTTCATTAAAGGCTATGTATTTTTTTAATACACGTGAGGTCTCTCAAATTCTAGGAGCATCGATATTTTACAGATATTTTACAATATTTTACTTGTGTATGTTAGAAGGTTGGGCAGGCAAAGAACCTTGCTCTCTCTCCCTCTCTCCATCTCTCATAATAGAGAGCAAGAGGGATTTATCCAGTGGGGCCACATTGGAAAGAAGAGCCAAGAGATCCAGTCCCAGATCCATCTTCAGCATTTTTCTTTTTAGAAATCAGTCTTGACATCCAAAAGCAGCCGCACTGGGAGGAGATAAGTGCCAGTGGTCATCTCCCGGCATTTTGGTATATGCCTGTCTCAGTTTTGACCTTTATGGCATCCTAATTAGCTGTACACTAACCTTTAGAAATCATTGTTGCTCCCAGAAAGTAAATACAATTTGCAAAGAAAACAGGTTCCCACTTTTTGCACCTCTGAAGAATGGTGTCACTGGGCATAAAAACTAGCAGCCAATTTAATAAGCTATTTATTCCTGTAATAAGAGAAACTTCTATTATTCGTGAGGGATAGACCACATTTGGGGCTCCTATAATAAATGGGAAAGAGAGCAATCGAAACTCTGAATATATTAGAGCCACAGCATGTTGCAGACCAATTAAAATTGACAGCCAAGTGAAGCAAATACACATGGACAAATACAAAAAAAAAACTCAAGTTGTTTTTAGGGTGATATTTTTTCCTTATTTTTGCTACTTGGTATTTATTTTTCTTGCCTCTGGATATTCCACTTCATTGTATTCATCTTTCTGCTTGGCTTCTGAATTTTAATCAAGTTGAACACTGATAGATAATAAAATTTTAATTCATAGTAGACTATGTTGGCAGGTTGATGTAGTTAGGACGCCATGTTGGGAAACTATCACTAACTAAAAACACAAGCTTCTGCAGACAATCTGTAATTTTCATGATCTTCAGCCACGGTGGGAAAATAGACACTGTGCTCCACGTTTTAGCCATGTGTTCACCTCTCTGTATTAAATTAGCATTGGCAGCTGAGTGGGAGATTACAGGCTACAGCTGCCTTAACCTTCAGCAGCAAACGCTGCTTAGTGAATTGCCTCCACGCGCTTCTAAAGTGCAGGAAGCTTAAAAATATAGGTTTGAGGCTAATGATGAGAAAACACAGTGAATTAGCACCACTTAGCTTGGAGGAGGGTTGGGCATGTACATATTGCTAATGGTGGTGATGGGATTTTCTTTTATGATGCTGTGATGTAAGACAACCCTGACAGATGAAGGTGAAAGACAATGTAAACAGCATTTACTGAAAGTCTATCATATGTTATATATGTGTACTATGTGACATGTGTGCTCTCTACCATATGTTTAAGATAGGTAGATAGATGATAGATAGATAGATAGATAGATAGATGATAGATAGATGATAGATTGATAGATAGATAGATAGATAGATGATAGATGATAGGTAGATAGATGATAGATAGATGATAGATAGATAGATAGATAGATAGATAGATGATAGATAGATAGATGATAGATAGATAGATAGACAGACAGACAGATGATAGATAGATAGATAGATGATAGATAGATAGATAGATAGATAGATAGATAGATAGATAGATGCCGTATTGTTGTAATTACAGTTTTCATGTTCCCTGTATGGAGTGGGTGCTATAACAATTATTCACATGACCCTGGGCTACCTGTTTAGAGCTGAGACTCAAACCGCGAAGCTCATCCCTTCTGATTCCAAGGCCCTACCTACCAGCATTACGTTAGCTGTTTTTCATGCAATAGGCTGTCAGGTATTTATGTGTTCATAAATGTGTTCTAATGTTTAAGAGGTAATGTTCAAGAACAGCAAGGTCTGATCCCCAAAAAAGCTACTTGATTTAAGCCCAAGTCCAGTTGTGGTCTGAGACTGAGGCTTGGCTTCTCTCTGGACCAGCCGGCGTCTGCAGTGTGGTGGTGAGTTGGTGGGGGAGGAGAAAACAGCTGTTCTGGAGTCAGTGAAGGAAAAAGGAGGATCTAGTGAAACGCTTCCTGCCCTTAGACAAGATTATTAACTCTTAAGTACTTTTCTAGTTAATAAGCTGTGACAGAGTCACCCAGTTTGGTCCCAGACAATATGGAATGATTGGATTCCTTGGAAATAATGCTTTTTAAACAGAGCGACTGGCTGGCTTTAGAAGGTTTTGAAAACAAATAGTTTGGGGATAAGCTGTCCGCGCGATGAATTTGTGAAAAAGAAGTCAACAGCGCCATCTATTGGACTTTGACCATCTATTCCACTTTGACGTCTTGCAGATGACCCTTGAGGTATTGTGCATATGTAATCTATACACTGAAAAAAAGCATTTGTTGCCGTCCATGATGATTTCAAGCTACTTAAAAATAACCAAATATCCATGTTATGACCAATGAAAATTATTTCCAAGGAAACCTGCCGTGATATTTTAGAAACCCTGTCTAAAAGGAAACGCATTTTCCCGCATCGAGGCATGGTACATAAAAGTCGGGCGACACCTCCACAAATTTGTGGAGTGATCCATTCCTCTGCGAGCTGAAGATTCTCCTCTTCAGTTTGAGCCACACCTGTGCAAAAATACACTTTTCTTTACAAAGAAAATGAGAAAGAGAAGCACTTTTCCTGGCGAGGAAGCCATGACCCACAAACAGGCAGTTCTCTGTCTACACTGCGCCCTTGGTGGAAAGGGAGCTGCCATTAGTCTTCTTGTTGCTTGTTTGTGTTTCTTCTTTGTACCACCAAATGCCTTAACCGGGAGCTCACAAAGAAAACGTGTCCATTGAGCTCCAGGTGTTGTGAGCTGAGGGCTCGAGATCAGCCAGCTCCATCGGTTGAGTCTCTTGATAAAGTCCCCTTGGCTAGGCCACATCACAGCAGATACCATCATTCTGGGAGTATCAGAAAGCAGATAGGACACTGTCTGCTCCTTTCTTTACGGTGCATTCAACAAGACCAAGAAAGCCATTTTGCAAGATCCATGTCAATCTGTTCTGGAGGCAGTGCCCCAGTGACCTAATTACTTTGCTCATCTGTTAATGGTTTTTGACAGCATTGCCTTGGAGGGGACCAAGCTGATCACACGTGATCTCCGAGAGATGTATTAAAACTGTACTGTACCATAGAAGAGCTGGATGTGTTTTCACCAACTCTCTCTCCCTGGGAGAATTCGATGTGCTGGATCACCTGCTTTCCTCTTCCTCATCTCTCTTGTGCTCAAGAGGACGCATCCAACAGCCAAGCACAGTGTGATTCAAACTGTGGTCCCTGGACCACCAGTATCAGCTTCACACTGAGAGTTTACTGAAAGGCAAGATATTTGCATTTTCCAGGCCCTTCTTAGTTTTTGTTGGGCAGCCGTGCGTGGGTCTACAGTGACCTGTTCTGGAACTTTTCTCCGGGTGTTGTTCTAGAGTAACCCATGGTTGCGCAACAGCTCCATCTCTGTCCTCTGAACAGTTGTGCCTTCTTGGGCACTGTCAGGGAGTCTAAGCCACTGGGTATTTTCCCAGGCTACACTGGTGTGTTTCTAATCGTGGTCAACTGTAGCTCTGGGGAAACTTCAGGATGCTCCTGCAAAGACAGCCCCTGGACCAGGAAGCAGGGCAACAGAAGCAGAGGGACCCCCTCCACCCGGGCCCTCTTTCCTCATGGCAAGGTGCAGCTTTGTCAATGTTGCTCCATTGCTTTTTATTCCCCATCCGCTGATTCCTTCCATTATCCCAATCTTGGTGGCATTCTGTGACAACTAATCTCTTCCAGAATCCCAGCTCTTAATTAGCCCCAGAGCCTAAGGGGTAGCTTGAGAAGTTTGGAAACATAAAGCATCACATTGCCTTGCATTGCAATACACCAGTAGACAAGTTACTCTGTAGCCAATATTTAGTTTTCAAATTCACTGCTACTTCTTCAGATAAAATGCCCCTGCCTTAACTTCATAAAATCTCCTTTGTTGCAGAGAGCCTTCCAGTGGGGAAGCCCACTCCACACAGGAAGGCAGTTTGGACAGAGGTTTGGTTATTGAACAGTTGTGGTGTTTGACTCCCTGGAATTGTCCACTTCGACTATCCTAGGAGATGTGGGTGCACACATTGAAGGCAGTGAAGCACCAGATGTGTCTCTGACTTCTCCTCCTTCTAAGAGCAAAAGATGTTCATCCTCAGTGCCAAGGATGCCTTTATATACAGCTAGTTCATCCATGAAGACTTGTTCCAATGTAAGCACGCTGTGAAGCTTATCCATACCAACCTCCTTTCTCCTAGCTCATGTCATCTGAGCTAGTATATAGTTAGTTATAGACCACTTTGAAGTGGTTGAAGTTGTGTGGGAATTTGTAGCCCCAGCACTGGGGAGGCAGAGTTTCAGACTGAAGAAATACATGAGTAACTGATGTGGGAAGTTCTTCTGCATATGTGTCGCTTTTATTGGTTAATGAATAAGGAAGCTATTTGGGCCTAAAGCAGGACAGAATAGAGCTAGGCGGGAAAACTAAACTGAATGCTGGAAGAAAGAAGGGCAGAGTCAGAGAGAAGCCATGTAGCTCTGCTGGAGATAGACACCAGAACTTTACCTAGTAAGCCACAGCCTTGTGGTGATACACAGATTAATGGAGATGGGTTAATTTAAGATATAAGTTAACCAGAAATATGCTTAAGCTATTGACCAAACTGTATCGTAAATAATACGGTTTCTGTGGCATTATTTCAGGGCTGAGCAGCCAGAAATGAACAAGCAGCCTCCTATAACACAATGCCTTGAACAAGAGTAGAAATAAATGTATAATATGTTTTAACAAAATTAATCTCAAATTTGAATCAATATATAAAATTTATATACAATATACAAAATTCAAATCCAATGTAAAACATTTAAAACTAGTAGTTGCTTTTTAAAAGTAGACTCAATAATCTACCTTTTCATCTTATCACATCTATATTCTCCCCTTTTTCTTTTCAAAACAAGAGCCTTGAATCTAATTTCCTTTGCTTAGCTTTTTTCCTGACCATTATCAATAATAGTTAGTAACAAACCTCAAAACAAAGACAAACATCCATAATCCATTTTTTTGGAAATGTGAGTGTAGTTTTCTAGACTACTTCCTGCCGATTAGAGGCACTGGTAATCTTATGGGGACTGAAAGAAAGTTTAGGATTATGGTCAAGTCCTGACAAGTTTTTTGTGAGGCTGGATCATCGCAGCCAGCGGCCTTGAAGCTGATCTGAGTGTAGAACTCAGAGGAAACTGGAGCAGAGGTACTCTAAAACGATGGATCATCTGGGCTATCTGTTCCTATTTGAGATTTTTCAAGGGGTCTTCCTTGATCAAACCTGATATTTCTTAACCTAGAATGAATCCAAAGCCTCTCATTTCCTGTAGAAACAAAAGCAAAACCTCTTCTCCGAAGTACCATATCTTTTGACTTAAAGTTTGAAGTCAAGAAATTTTGAAAATATATTGGTTGAAATAATCCAGCAGCATTTATGATCAAATATCTTTTAGCAGCTGTTGCTCCTTCCTCAGCAGTCAAGCAATTCAAAGACATACAATATCCAAACTCTTTGTGTATTTTTCATTTTTACATGGCTCTTTTTAAACTCTATTTCTTTTATTTTTATTTTTATTTCTTGATTTTTTTTTGAGACAGGATTTCTCTGTGTATCTCTGACTGTCCTGAATCTCACTTTGTAAATCAGGCTGGCCTTGAACTAACAGAGATTCACTTGCCTCTGCCTTCCAAGTACTGGGATTAAAGGCTTATGACTCCTTAGCACTGAAATTAAAGGTAAGGTACCACTACCTGAATTTATTTCTGCACTGATCTGTATTGATCTTCAAGGCCAGTGTAGCCTTGAACTCACAGAGCTCTATCTGCCTCAGTCTCCCAAGTCCTGGGATTAAAGGTGTGTGCCACCATTGCCTGACCTCTAGTGGCTTTACCTTTGCCTCTGGTCTTCAGGCAAGATTTATTTATCAAAATATAAATAATGTACCAAAAGTCCTATAAATAGTGCAAAGTAATAAATTAGAAAAACGCAGGGCTTTTGTGTCTTCTGAAGGCTTGTCACTGCAGAGTCACAAGAGGGGACGTCACAGGCAGCAGACTCAGCCCCTGCCCATGCCGAGTCTTTCTTCACTTGGTGATCCAGAGGCCTCTCTTTTACAACTCCTAATGGTTGACCAGGCGTTTCCCCTGATGTAGACCTGTCAGTAAATCCCATTCTCTGAATGTGTTCCACCCCACTCTGCAGGGCGTTCCAAGGTCATAGCCCTGAATGACTTCACTACTTGGCTGCCACGACTGCTCCAGTGAATCTGGCTCCCTGTGAGGAGCACAGCTCTGTAAAATGCTCATGCTCAGATTCCCTAGACAAGTTTGAGTCATTTAGCCTGGAACATTGCCAAGGGTTTAATGTTTTAAACATTTTCCTGGGTAATCCCAATGTCAATGAAAACGGAGCATACTCCCTTTCTGGTTTCCACTGGGCTCGGCTAAGAAGATACTCTTTTCCCTGTCTCCTCTAACTTCAGCTGGCCCACATTCGAGCTGAAGGGTTAGATATTAAAAATTAACACATGTAGCCGGGCAATGGTGGCGCACGCCTTTAATCCCAGCACTCGGGAGGCAGAGGCAGGCGGATCTCTGTGAGTTCGAGACCAGCCTGATCTACAGAGCTAGTTCCAGGACAGGCTCCAAAGCCACAGAGAAACCCTGTCTCGAAAAACCAAAAAAAAAAAAAAAAAAAAAAAAAAATTAACACATGTGAGTTCAGCCATTGATAAAAATCAAGCCAACAAGGATATAGAGTCCCCAAAATAAAAAACAAAATAAATTACATAAACACAATGTATGATACTCATACTGTGACCTACTTCTGACACCTTATGGAAATGACTAAAATTGTCAGCTACTTTAAAATTTCAGGTTTGGGATTCCCAAAACAAGTCAAAGAACCGGCCTAGTTGAGGTATAAATTATAAACTGGTGAGAAACAGGAAATTCTGACCAAACACAATCCTGAGGCTTTCTGCCCATATGCCCTGTCTTCCTAAGCATGTCTGCCAACATCTACTGTTAGCAAACAAAATGAAAGTTGAAAGATGAGAGGTTTTTTTTTTTTTGTAAGAGGATGTGACTTGGGCAGAATTTAGAACCTACAACACTCCCTCAAATGTGCTGTCCAGCCGATGATGAGACCAACGATCATGTCAACCTGGGTTACTGCCCACTCTGCACCGCGTCCAGGATTTTAGATGTGAATTACCGCTGAGGACAATAGCGTGGGATAGCTCTCAACCTACCGCTACATCTCGCCTGATACACAAAGTGTCTGGGGTTTGTGTGAATGGCTAATAAATGTGTGTATAATGGACATCATTAAGATGAAATTGCTCGCATTAAGAAAGGATGCCCTCCCATATAATTGAAATTTGTTTAATTGTATTGCACACTATTAGAACCCTACTGTTTCAGTGGGTGATCAATGGAAACGATAATAACATAAAAATCTACATGTCTAACATCTAGTTTATCAGGAGAAATTAGCTAGTATGAAATACATAATTTATTTATAAAATGTGTTTTTGAACCGTTTAAAGAATGAACATTTTTTGCCATTTTCACTGAACAGACCTTTATAAGTGTGCAGGGAACTTTGTGAACAATTGTAAAAGAACTCCTACCAAACTGAAGGATATGCCTTGGAAAGGTGCATCAAATATTAATCTAAAATTAATACAAAATCATTTCACCCTCCTAACATGTATTTGTATGCACTAAAGTGCAGCCATTTTTCACCAGCTTTCTCTCTCTCTCTCTCTCTCTCTCTCTCTCTCTCTCTCTCTCTCCAAGACAATTTTATCAGAATTTGCTAAGTTTAGATTTTGTTGTCATTCTAAGGAATCCAAGATATGTCCCTGAAAAAATAAAGATTTGATATCAGAAAGAGTAAGAGACAGAAAACACAGATGAGAGACCCCCAACCATGCTGCTTTCTTTTTTAACTCACAGACTCATTTTTGTAGGTTCATTTTCTTTGTTCTTCCTTTTCCCATTAACTAAGCATGTCAGCGCTGACCCCCCAGCATATGATAGCTCTCGAGAGATAAAACGGAACCAGCCACACAGTAGCATCATAGGCTTTCAGGTGAGGAATAGTGTTCCTTTAGAACTGTGATTAATATTGGATGCATGCCCAGGTAAAAGTCCCCCTCCCCCAAGAGCAGAACAAAGGGCCTCCTCGCTAGCTTCAGACTTTACATAGAGAATCAAGGGCACAGAAGGTTGTCGAAACATGAGGATCCACAAGAAGGACATGGCAGGAAGTCAGTTTATGACAATTAGTGACTAACAGTGGCTTGAAAATTTCAGACTTCTGATGAATCAATAGGAAATGAATGGGGGGTACAGGAAAGGAGGAGAAAAAGAATAGGCTTAGCATGAGAGAGAAGAGAAGCTATTTCTCTCTACCTTCAAAGACAATTCTAAGCTGAGCTGAGTGGTGTCACCCTGTAATTCCATCTATTCAGGAGGCTGAGGTAGAAGGATTCCAAGTCCAAGAATTGCATTGGCCACAGGAGGAGTAGAAGGCCAATTTCTGCAACCTAGTGAGACCCTGTCCCCATTAAAAGAAAATACAAAAAGGACTCAGGACATAGCCTAGTGAAAGAGCAATTGCTTAACACGAATATGGTCCTGAGTTCAGTACCTAGTACCACCAAAAGAAACAAAGGAAAGACTTGATTCTTAAGCACATGAATGAAAAGCTAAAAGGGTTTCTTCATAGGCTCTCATAATTATAAGGTTACAAGTTGGTTAAAAACACTCTTTCAAGGCCGAGAATATAGCTCAGCAGGTATAGTGTTTGTTAAGTTACCATGTGTGCATGACACTCTGGGATCAATCCTTGGCTCTATATAAATTGATTGTGCAATCACAAGCCTGTAATCCCAGAAACTCAGGAGGTGGGATTAAGAGAATAAGGAGCTAAAGGTCACACTCTTCTACATAGTGAACCCCAGGCCGGCATTGGAAACTAAGCTGGGGAAAGAAGGGAAGAAGAAATGGAGAAAGAGAAATCATTCTTTCTGTTTCTTGATGGACAGTGACAACTGACATGTTCTACAACCCTACCATGGCAAGGCAGCTCAATGAATGCGTCCTGGATCTGAGACTGCACAGGGTCGTGTGTGCACCAGAGGGGAACCAGACCCAAGTCATCTCCAGGGTATATCTGTGGAAGTGAAAGACCTAAGCAGGAAATCTATGCAGTATCACCAGGTCAGAAGAGGAGCCATGGAAGACAACAAGCGGTCATTGGGAAGTCACCTCACCAGAGAATGGTGCAGATTATTAGAGTCTAAGTATTTAACTAGACCTAACAATGCAGAAGGAGAGACAAACCAGCCCTTCCAGACAGATCTATAAACAAAAGTTAAGCGGGTTTTTCATTTGTTTGTTTGATTGATTTCTCAGCCTTCATCCTCCACTGGGGTGAGAGGGGAATGGTGGTGTCCAGAGATGGAATTTAGAAAACAGAACTGAGAATAGTTTTGTAGTTCCCCACTCTTCATGCCCTAACAAAGCAGGGAGTCAAACATCAGCTGAAAGAGAGGGAGAATCTTGGGGTTGGGGATTTAGCTCAGTGGTAGAAGGCTTGCCTATCAAGCACAAGGTCCTGGGTTTGGTTCTCAGCTCTGGAAATAATAATTAGAAAGAAAGAATCTTTAGTCCACATAGGAAACCAAAGTTATCTTTAGAGTTCAATAAAGATATACTGAAGCTGTGATCAAAAGACCCCAAATGCTGGGGAAGCCCCCTGAAATGGGTCCAAGTGGTAGGTGTAATGATTTCTGTACAAGAGGGACCCTGGCGGCGGGTGGGTCCAGACCGCAGATGGTGATAGTCCACTGTGATTCTTTGTGCAAGGGACTTTGGTGGGTAAGAGTCAAATACACCATGTAGGCAAAGCTTAGGTGAGCAGTTTATTGAGAGAAGGGTAAATGGGAGGAAGAGAGAGACAGACATAGAGAGAGAACAAGAGAAAGACAGGGAGATGCAGAGAGAGAGGGGAGGAGAGGAAGTAGAGAAGGAAACCAGTGGAGTTTTGCTTTTTAAAGAGACAGAAGGATACTGTCTGCCCTGCAAGGGTTGGGGCCAGGTTCCTCTGGGTGTTAATAGTAGGAAGGACAAGGTCACCGAACACAGATAAGACAGTAGTATCTCAGTGAGGTATTCTATAAAGAGTGTGGCCTCCTTCCATATACTTTGTTACTCTGAATTACAGTCGCTATACTGGGATGCTTATGACACCTCCCTGCCCCAGGACCTTCCTTCTTAAGAAAAGTCCCCTTTATTCCTCCCTCCTTTCTCTGTGTGAATTTTATATCAAAATATTATCCTACTCCACGTTGATCCTTGGTAGAACTTAATACTTCTTAGTCTGATTGAATTTTGCTATTAATTATAACAGAGAAATATATAACTTAATCATAAATATATTTTATACACTGCTATGCTTACTTTTCCCCTGTACTGTAAATGAATTCAGTAAGAGGGGCAGAAGAGAATAGTCCATATTTATAATTGAATAGTTAGCCTCTTGGTTTCTTTTTACATATGCTATTGCTAATCAATTATAAGTTTCCCAAACGGCAAGAATCATGTGCCTCTTCACTCTGGATGCTTGCAGCACATAAAATGTAACTTCTCTGTAGACAGATTTTCTTTTTTTTTTCTTTTTTTTTCTTTTTGGTTTTTCGAGACAGGGTTTCTCTGTGGTTTTGGAGCCTGTCCTGGAACTAGCTCTTGTAGACCAGGCTGGTCTCGAACTCACAGAGATCTGCCTGCCTCTGCCTCCCGAGTGCTGGGATTAAAGGCGTGCGCCACCACCGCCCGGCTTGTAGACAGATTTTCTAACTGTATCACTGAATCTGTCAAAGTGATAGGGACCGTAGGGGACATGCAGCAACTGGAGACAAACTGGCCCATCTTTACAGTCTGTGAGGAGATTTGGGGGGGCCTAGACTCACGAGTGAACTCCTGAGGTCTTTTACAACCTAGCAACTGCCAGAGGCTTTGTGATTTGGGGTGACTCTGTCATCATGTGTGACCTGCTGGAGATGTCGGGGTTAGAGGATGTATCCTGGCAACTCTGTTCCATCATTTTCAAAACCAAAACTCCCCAGGCTTCTTCTTTTCATGGTCTAGAGGTAGCTTAATGTATTAGCTGCCATTTGCTATTAAGAGAAAACTTCATATTCTTTATAATGTTTTCTCATAATATTTATTTTGTATGTCTTTTTTTTAAAAAAGAAGTTTGGGTCTATTACAGGCCTCATTTCTTGCTCCAACGTTAGTAAGTTTCCCTTTAACTCGAAGCAGTAAATTGCTTAGCTGAGGGCTGCCTCATGCTTTATGATGCAGGGTACAGCAACCTTTTAAGATTTCCGGTGTGAAGAGCAGCCTGACAGAATGATGGTAGGTGGTAATATTCATAGGCCACTGTATAAAGAAGGGTACTATAGGTGATTTCACGTCTGAAACACCCTAAAGGAGCTGGAAGTAGCAGATGAGGCCATCGTGAGGGTCCCAGAGGTGTGTCCCCTTGCTTCACTCTCGTCTTGGTAAATCTCTGGTTCAAAGAGTCTCTCTTCCTCCCTCCCTAGGGTAGATCCCCAACCAACATGGCGTACTGTGGCTCTTCTAACACACAGCAGCTCTGACTTGAAATAATCCTGTATTTTCTTTTTCATTCAAATATTGTCACCTCAGCAACATCTTTTGCTTATTTTTCAGACAATTCAGGTCACAATGGGAACCTCGTTATATTCACCTACTCTGTTTCAAGTCTTCCTGACGTATTACGATATACGATAAAGAGAGGAAGGACCAACACTGTATATTACATCATGTTGTAGGGATCCATACTTATTGGATGAACAATTGCTGAGGGAATGACTCAGAACAAAACCTCCTGGAATAATTAATCAAACCAGGCTACATATTTGTGTAGTATTCTTAAATATGTCTGCACGATCGTAGGTGTTTGGTAAACATTTGTTCTCCACTTGGAATCTGAGATATCAAATTTGGTTTTAGAATAAATTGGCACACCAGCAGCAGGAAGATGGCTCAGGGGGTCAAGGTGCTTGTGCCAGGCCTGATGACCTGAACTGGGTCCTTGGAGTTCATGTGGCACAGAGAAAAAACACACCCACACAGCTTTCCTCTTCATGTCTCTGTGGTCAGGGCTCCCAAGCTCCAGAAAGTCCTTTTTCTTGGTCCTTCTTGCTACCCTATATGCTATTGTTTTATTTCTAGCCTTTTATTTGCTATCTCATTTTTTTTAAAAAAAATCAATAAATAGAAATCAGAACGTTAACTCTGTTACTGATAAAGTTGACTGGGGAACATGTTGTTAGATATTTGCTCAAAGGCCTTGTTAGAGTGAATTTTCATTAGCAGCCTAAAAAGCACCCAGTGTGCAGGCTGCCTTATGGAAGAGTCATGGGTTAAGCTAAGTCTTCTTACAAACCCAAAGAAATAAATCACTCTTCCACTTGAGATAAGAAGATCTGAGATAAGCTGGCTACATTCCTCATAATTTCCATTTCTGGGAGAAGTGTGGTTGTTCTCTTCTCTTTATGGAAGTATAAATCCTGAGGAAGCAATGTTCCTCTCTATCCCCACCCTACCCCTCTGCCAGGGCTTCCCTTGTTCCATTGTGTCTCAGAGGTCTGCCTGGGCTTGATGAGTCCTGACCCAGCTGTCCCATTCCTGGTGCTGCTGGAATATACTCACTCCTGAGTCACATGCAGCGCTTTTGCCCACTGCCAGACACAAGACCGAGTCACCCAGGCAGTGGTCCCTTCTTAGGCTTTGTTTTATCTGATTTGTCAGCTCTAAAGTGTACCAGCTATTCTAGGTAGGAGGTTATCCACAATGTTTGGACCACAAACCACTGGTTCCAGCCATGAAAGTGTTCCTTGAACACACAACACTGTTCTACTCTAAGCATTCCTAAAACCAGCAGCAAGTACAAACTGCTCTTCACTAAGGAAATGGAAAGACGGGGATCTAGGAAGAAAGTAGGTTGTAGCTTGGGTTTTAATTCCAATTCTGACACATCCTAGTTATGTGACTTGATCCAATTTCTCATCATTTTTGTGATTTCAGTTACGAACTGTGTGCTAATGGCAGACATTAGTGATTAGCATGGAAGTTTCATGATGGGGGGTTCCCCTCTGTATGCTGTGAATATGATTGGTTTATTGATAAAGAAAACTGATTTGGCCTGAAAGGGCAAAACAATAGAGGTAGGCAGGGAAAACTAAACTGGATGCTGGGAGAAAGAAGGAAGGAGTCAGAGAGAAGCCATATAGCCCTGCTGGAGCCAGACGGAAATTTACTGGTAAGCCACAGGCACGTGGCAATACACAGATTAATAGAAATGGATTAAATTAAGATGTAAGAGTTAGCCAATAAGAAGCTAGAGCTAATGGGCCAAGCAATGTTTGAAATAATATGGTTTCTGTGTGATTATTTTGGGTCTAAGCAGCAGGAAACTAACTAGCGGCCTCCTTACAACAGTTTCACTACAGGCTTTTATAATCATTATCATATTCAATATTATAATGACTCCATGAAATAAATCCTATCTTATTTCTATATTCTAGACTTATAATTTTGAGGCAGGGTCTTGCTATGGCACTCTGGCTGGACTCAGGTTTTTCAGACTTAGATTCTGAGACTTGAATGCTAAGAAACTCTCTCAAAGTTGCATGACCACTAAGTGACCGAGTTTGGAATTAAAGTTTGCAAAGCTTGTACTAGAGCTCTGGTGACTTTAATTCTGACGTTAAATTTTTTCTTCCTTGTCTATAGGTGTATACACAGATGCAAAGAGCATACGCAGTGCCCCGGCAGACTTTGGAATCAAGAACAGTAGCCACACCGTCATCATCACTACACGGGACAAAGATAACTTTCCCACTTAGTAGCAGTCTTTCTGAAGTCTTTCCAACCTGGTTTGTTAACCTGGATCATTTAAAAAAAATGACATTTTCTCCTTTTCTCTGAATACTTTATTATAGGGTTGAAAGCAATAATTACTGGATGGATTGGCATGGGTTATATTTATATGCTAGAGGAAATATCACCAGATTTCTTTATAATCGATAATCCAGGTACAACAAGTAAAAGAATTATGTGATTTAACTGAAAAAAATTAAACAAACTTAAACTTTATGTGGAAAAAATTAGTATAAATTTTGTAAACAAAACAAAAAGGTAATGACAGTCTGAAAAATACTGTTTCTGTCACACACACACACAAAAAGGTTATTATAGCACCAAAACTGCCATGTTGACCAATGTACTAGAACGCGCTGACAGAAGCCCTCACAAGTACAGTCAACGATCTTTGGTAAGGGCATCTAGAACTTTTAATGAAGAGAAGATGGCTTTTACACAAACGGTCCTGAGTAAACTACTACGATAGAGGAACAGAATTAAGTTGAAGTTGGACCCTCACTTAGATTTCATATAAAAATAATTTCCAAATGAATGAAAGGGTTAAATACAAGAACAACTGAAGTCTGAGTTGGTTAGAACGAGATGCTCCCCACAAGTCGTGGGCAATTGAAGACTTAGTCCCCAGCTGGTGCTGTTCGGGGAGGTAGGACCTTGCTAGGGGAAGAATGTCACTGAAGGGCCAGCTTTAGGGTTTCCAAAGGTGTGCACCATTTTGAGTTAATCCTCTCTGCCTCCTGCTGTTTGAGATGTGTGCTCTCCGCTGCTGTGCTAGCTGCCTGCCACCTGCTACACCAGCACCATGACCTATAACCTTCCACAGACTTGAGCCAGAATGAACTCCTCTGTGTTATCCCAGTCTTGATGTCTTATTGCAGTAACAGAAAAGTAACTCAGACATGCAGCCTTGTGCCAAAGAGTTAGGAAAGAGTTCACGGTTGCAACACCGAAGCACAGAAGACAAAAATAAATGTTATTCAATGCACATTATAAACATTCTGTATGTCAAAGGACATAGTGAAGAAGTGGAAGGGAGCTGCAGAATGTGAGAGAGCATTTGAAAAATCGCTGTTCTGATGGGAATTAGTGTGTACAGTAAGAACTGTAAGAACTCGGTAACAACTGCCAAACAACTAGAACAAAGGACTAGAGCAGGCATTTCTTCAAAGAAGATAAGCAGCAGCACACATCAAAGTTCTCTTCTGAAGGCGGGACTCCAGTACTTATTTGTACATCCATGTTTACAGAAGCACCAGGCTTCATTGCTGAAACGCAGAAGCAACCCAGGGTCTATCAAATGCAGATGACCAATAAGTGCTCCTTAAGCTGTAGAACACAATCTAGGAAATGTAAGTCCAAACTGCAAAGAGATGCTATGTCACACTCACGGAGAGTGAGTGTTCGTGAAAAGTGAAGAGACTAGAATCATTGTTTCTCTGGTGGGGAGATAAATGGTGCCGCCAGGGTGGGGAAGTCTGTGAGTTCCTCGGGAAACAATTGACAGACAACTACAGGAAAATTCCAGAATAGAATTACCATGTGGCATGCTTCTAGGTATTCTAGCTTTTATGTTGCTATGATAGAATATCTGAGACTAGATAATTTATTAAGAAAATAATGTTTTCCTCAAAGACTTGGAATCTGGGATGTTGAAGATAAAGGCCAGGAACCGCAAAAGCCTTCTGATCTTGTCATTATATGGCCCAAAGTAGGACACAAGAGAGATCTCTGTCCTCCCCTACTCCAGACAGTTCTTTTTATAAGGCCATCAATCCTTATACAAGCACAATGTTCTCATCATCTAAACACTTCCCATTCGGCCTCTACACTGTTACGTTGGAGACTGAGTCTCCAACATATGAAGTTGGGGGGACATATACAGTCTTATAACAATGTATATCCATTTTGTTCAAGTTGGGGACTCAAAGAGATATTTGCACATCCACGTTCATACAAACATGGCATTCAATGGCTAAACCAGGGTCCATCAACACATGAGCAGATGAATAAAACATGATATAAAATTATAGTCTGCCTTAAGGAGGAAGGAAACCGCAATGCACATGTGAGCCTTGAAAACATCACGCTACATGCAATGGGCCATCTGTACAAGATCAAATGCTAATGGTTTTATTTGTAAGAGGTTCCTGCCACAGTCACACCCATGGGGGTGCAAGTTAAAGGTTGGGTCCAGAGGCTTTGGGAAGATAGGGAAGGATGGTGAGTTATTGTTGGCAGCTCAGAGTTGCAGTTTGAGATGATCTGTCAAGCACAGCAATAGAATAAGCTTTAGAGATTCAAGGCATATGTGTCATTCCCCCCTTCATAAACATATGCTTTGCTCTCAAGGTACGATACCTCCCTCAAGTGCCCTCTGAAAGGTCCTGGGAATACTGACAACTTATTTTAATGGATACCCTTGAGTGATCAGGTTGAGATCTCTAAATCCTATTTCTTAAAGCAGAGACAGGCACTCCATAGTAAACTGGCCGAGTGCAGGGCCGAGGCACGGGCTCTGGGCAGTATGTCTTACACAGTTTGTCAACTCCTTAAAGCCAGCCAAATATGGAGAGCTTGGGGGTCATGTCCAGTGACCACAGAAGCAAGTTTGAAGATACCCTCACAGGAAAAGGCAGGGCTATTTAAAAATTGAAAATCATAACCTCATTTATTAAAATGCCAAGTTCATAAAATCTGTGGGTTCATCACCATGCTTTAAAAAGCTAGCTCATTACATTTGAATGTTGCTACAACATTAACTTATTATCTGAAAACTGGAAATAGGGGAGAGAATCAAGTGTGGGTTGTGTTTTCTTGGTATAAAGCATGTTTTCAATTAACTAAAGAATAAATGAAGCAAAGCAAAAAAGTTCCTTTTTTTTTTTGCCATACTTGGGGTTGAACCCAGGGACTTGATCATGCCAGGAAAGTGATGTACTAATTGAACTATATCACCAGGCCTCCTTTTACCTTTTATTTATTTTGAGATCGGGCTTTATTAAGTTGTCCAGGCTGGCTTTGAATGCTCTCTGTAGCCCAGGTAGGTCTAGAGCTGAAGATATTCCTCCCTTCAGCCTCCCAAACAGTTGAGATTACAGGTCTGTACTACCATACTTGGATACAAATCCTTTCTGGAAGAATCTCAGCAAACACAGCAGTTTCTCAGCTCTGAACTGAGGGTATTTGTAATCTACCTCATAGTATCACTGTGGCTCAAGGCAAATGCTCAGCAATTGCTAACTTTCTGGGTGACTCTCAGGAAGAGTTCTCTCTATATAAAACATCTCTGAAGATATTATATAGAAATAACACATTTGTTATCGAGAATATTCTTGAGCTGTATTTAACTACCTGGAATAATATTTAATTTCAAATCATAATAGTCACTATCCTAAGCCAATGTTTCTTCTCAAACATTGTGCTACATTTGTTTTTCGATAAGGTCCAAGGTGAACTTGTGAGAAAAGCTTGCATGACAGCAACAAAGCTTCCATGGACCCGCAAAACATTAACCCTATGAAAGTCACCTGTTGGTAAACAGCATGATATGATTAGCGTAACAACCCTGGTAAACTTAGATTATGTTACTAGAAAACCAAGACGAGATAACATCCATACATGACTGGTCAGACTATACCTTAAGAGGTGTTCTTTATTCTGCATCTTTCATAGGATAAAGTCAAGGCCAATTACATTTAGAGGCGTGGCTTGTATGGCAGAAATACTAGAAGTTAATACTATACATATTGTGATAGAAAAAATGGGATCATTTGACCCAGAAGGGCCTAACCTACAAATGACCGAAAGACCCCAGCTCTCTGAAATACAATTCATAGTCAGCTTTTTTAGTAAAAATAAGTAAAAATTATATTACTCTTAATATATTCAGGATATTTTATAATCTACATTTAATCTCCACTAATGAGTTCATATTTGGTTAATATGCACCTTTATAAATTCTTATTTCCATATGTAATATTTGGACTTTATTTGAGCCCACCTTAGTAACAGTGCTAGGTTTTAAATTCAGATTCAGATAGATTAGCAGTTGCATACTTAATAGCCCAAACTATGTATTTACTTTTGTATATATTAATGTATAATATAGTATATGTTAATATATAGTTATCATATAGTATAAGGTGTCTAATATATAGTTAGCATATAGTCAGTATAGGTTGGGATACATATTGGTTATTCACTGCTTTCCTTTTGGGCTGTGCATATTATTTCTCAAATATCCTTAATTATAGCAGCCATAATTATACTAAAGTGCATCTGAAAATTAAAATATCTGGGAAACATCCTAATGAAAGCCTCAAAATTCCCTTGGACAGACAATTAGTCTCCAAGAGTAAGTGAGTATGGCTAAGGCTTATGCTAGTGCCTAAACTCAGTAAAAAATACCCCAACCCCTCAAACCATGGCTAATAGACTATTATTATTTGGGGAGAATGGATTAAGAATATTTAAAAGCAATAGAAAGAGTATGTAAAAAATACAATTGGCACTGAAGGCTAATTTCCTGAAGATTATTTTTCTACAGATGTAATTAGAAAAAACATGAATTATGTCATATGGAAAAACTGTATTAGAATTACAGCTACATTCCATAATTATTTCTAACTATATGGAAAGTGTAAAACACAGAGGTACTTTATGGAGTAATTGGAAATATTCATTGCTTTATGATTAATTTATACTACTATATTCAGAGAAATCCTATGATTCTCACTTTTAATGACTTCCTTTTTACTCCCTTAAAGTCCTGTTTGTTTTGCAGTATTTACAGTGACGTATTACAATTTCCCCTTTGAAAGGAGAGAATACTGAGCCAAAGTTTTCTCTGCACAAATCCCTTTTTTAGAGCATGCTTCAAAGTGTTTATGGACGAAGAAATACAAAGTATTGTGGTTTGCTAAACCATGCCTTAGCTACCTGAAAGTATCATTACATTTTCCTAAGAGGCATTCATAGAAGACATTTTATACTGGTAAATATTCATACAATTTGATCTAAGAAATATAAAAGTAGATTTTGGAAGTAGATGAGGCTAGTTTCCACATTCCTTTAGAGCTTTGTGGTGTGATGTAGTGCCTCTCTCTGAGTGTGTGGTCCTAGGGATGGAACCCAGAGCCTCATTTATGTTAGGCCAATGTACTATATTGAGCTATGTAACCACAGACTTGACTGTTACCTTTTATTTACCATTACACTGAAAACTCCAGAATATCTTTCATGAAGCTCAATATTTTAGGGTTTAAATTATTTTAACCCACTCCAAACAAGAAGTGCTGCATCAACTCTCTAAGCCATAATCCAGTTATTTTTATCCCAGAAATCGTGATATAGATGTCAAAGTAATTCTATACTCTGGCACTGTAGAAAAATTGAGCCTTGCTAAATGTTAATTCAACGTTATAGTAGATCAAGATGAACTTGAGCCCAAAAGCTGAGTTGGTGTTGACTCCTGGATATAAGTGAGAGTAATTTCAGACAGAGAATAATATGTGAAAACATGTGCTTATATAAGAGCTAGAATTTTGTTTCCACTGAATTATAGGGTGGATAGAGCAGTATAAAATAAGGATGGAAGGCAGGCTGCTGACAGATTTTTAAGTATTTACTATTTGCTTATAAAATGGATTTTTGAGCCCATACTAAGTATTTTTTGCTTTCTTTATAGAAGAAGCATTGCATGTATATCTGATTCAAAAATTGTTTCAGTATCAACAGTGAGATTTGAGTGAGGAGACATCAGAAAAGAATGCTGGGAGATTTGGATAACAAGATTTATTCCTCCGGCATACATGCAAACACCTACTATGCACCCGGTATCTGCAGCTAGCTTAGAAGCAAAGGAGAAGAAATTGGAACTTTCAGATTTTAATGAGTGGAAATATTTATGAGAACAAACACTTCCCTTGAAGCAAGCTTTAAAAGTCACCCCTCTTATAACCACCTCTCCTTTGTTGTAACTAATTAATTGCTCCTTATTCTTAAAAAAAATTTTGGCTAACGCTTCTGTTATGGGATGCTTTACATTTAACTGCTCTCTCTCTCTCTCTCTCTCTCTCTCTCTCTCTCTCTCACTGTGTGTGTGTGTGTGTGTGTGTGTGTGTGTGTGTGTGATGTACCATATCTTTGTTACAGTTTCCTAACACAGAGAAGGCTAACATGAGGCAGTAATGAGAAAACTGTTTGGAGTTCTTCACCATAGTCAACTGTTAGACGACATAATACACACTGATATTCAAGATGGAGTCTTACATCTGTTCCCCACCGTTGTATAACACTGCTAATAGTTTACAATTATATGAAAATTATTATATATATTATCTAATTTTAACCTACATACACATACTTACACCATAGGTTTTGAGAACTAATGTTAGTGAATTTAATGGTTTAAAATTATAATGCATATAATACAACATACATTATATGTAATCTTAAACTACATATATGCCATGCATGTTGAGTACTATCAATGTTGAGTGATGTTTTTAATGGTTTAAAATTATAATATATAATATAATTTAAACTTAGTATAGAATTGCAATATATGTAATATTATCTATTATGTAGAAAATATAATATATATTGTTATTACTATATATTACTATAATATATATTATAACTTAAAAACATATATGTCATAGGTTTTGAGAACTAGCAATGTTAGTATTTTGAACGTTTGATGGTTTAGGAGGGGAAAGATAATATTGATGATATAATAATGAAGAAATCATTCCTACAATTCTAAAAACTGTTTTTGATAAATTCTCACTAACTTCAAGTTTTGACACAGTAAAAACTTCGATGTTTTCAGGTATTGTTGGCAAAAAATATTCTTAAAGGCACTGTGAATTGTCTGATACTGTGATTTTTGGTTGCCCTGGCTTTTGTGTTTTGCAAAGTTCTGCCCTATGGGTCCACACTTCCTTGTAACTTGCTGAGTTTGTTGTTTTTGATAGGCACAGAATGGTTACTCTAGTGTTCTTGAGCTATAAACGGAATAATAAAGAATTAGGAGTAATGTCCGCTAATTTGAAATGGTAGAAAAGATAGGCAGTGAGTGGTTTGAGAAAGCCAGGATGCTCAAATGAGGACAGTGTCTTAAGTGCACACATTTTACTTTGCTTTCTGGATAGAATGAAAGCAGTTGAAATATTTTTCTCAATTATTGCCCTTTTGTCTACTTGTATGAATTTTCTAATAAATCTATAGTCATGTGACCCTGCCACGGCTGAAAAATACATTAAGCTTTTATCTTAAAGTTTCAGAGTCAGGATTTATCTATTTAATTTATTGTTTGTAACAACGTGGTACTTCTTTAGAACATTAATATCAAAAAGATTAATAATACAAAGTAGTGATTTATTATTTTGAAAGCTATGGTGTACTTGTATTGATGAGCTTGTTATATGTAATCATGGTAATGCCTGTCAGCGTGCCTTTTTCCTTAAAAAGAAATAAATCATATTAAAATCACAGCACATGGCAGAGGGACAGTGATTAGATTTCCAGGGTTCTAAGTGTTTGTCTTGTTTCTTCTGCTTTTTTTTTTTCTTTTCCTGCTGTGAGTGAAGCTGAACCAGGGTGAGGGAGAAACAGAAGCAGAACAAGTCATTGCTTTGAAAAATAGAGATTTCAGTGTGGTATTATTTTTGCATGGTGACTTAGTTTGGGATTCCCCATAGTCAACCCTGAGGTGAAGATTCTTAAATAAGTGATTTGTTCTTGAAGTTTTCCCAGGAGAAATCAATGAGGGAAGCAAGACTAGGAAAGAAGAAAGATGCAAAGCTACAGTAAAGTCCTTCTGATGGTACAACCCTCCCTAAGAGAGTCTCAGGTAAGAGTAACTGGAGGCAAAAGCACGCCCGGATTCCAAAGTGATGCTCAGAAGGATTAGAGTAGAGCTGCTGAAATCTGGGAAGGGTGCTGTGCCTATTACAGTGTTTCAGGCTAAGTTCTTCATGCTGTGGTGAGTCCCAACCATAAAATTACTTCATTGCTATTTCATAACTGCAATTTTGCTACTCTTATGAATCCTAATGTAAAAATCTGATGGGCAGGATATCTGATATGTGACCCCCGTGGGGGTTGCCATCTACAAGTTGAGAACCACTGGACTGTTTTTCTCTGTGAAGCATTTCGAGCCAAGGTACATTCCCTTGCCTGTGTCAGCATAAATGAAGATGGTGTTTGCAATTTAAATCCTACTTAAGCAGCAGAATACCAGAATGAGAACTTAACCTAAAGACTGGGCAAATTATGGCTGTTGGGGGGCAGAAACAGGAAATGTCTGAGTACGAAAGTGTGTTTTAGATAAAAAATAAACAAAGAGACGTGAAGGAATTAAACTAAACATTAAGAGACTGCATGGGTAGATCACATTGAGACTAAAAGAAATAATCTAATGAAAGCCTGGGAAAGGGAAGACTTTTTCTGAGAATGGAGGGTGTGACCCACAATCTAAAAGGAATATGGTCTAATGGTCTGGCCAAGATGTGTGTGTGTGTGTGTGTGTGTGTGTGTGTGTGTGTGTATATATATATATATATATATATATATATATATATATATATATATATATATGGGATGGAAGTGTTCTCAGAGAAGACCCTTAAGAATGGCTGTCCCAACCCCTTTGGAAACAATATAGTGGTTTCTTGGAAAATTGATAATCAATCTATCTCAAGACCTAACCTTAACACTCTTGGGTATATTCCCAAAGGATGCTCAATCATGCCACAAGGATACTTGCTCAACTATGTTCAACGCAGTACTATTCATAATAGCCAGAACCTGGAAACAACCTAGATGTCCCTCAACTGAAGAATGGATTTTAAAAAAGTGATATATTCACACAATGGAGTATCACTCATCCTTTAAAAACAATGACATCATGAAACTTGAAGGCAAATGAATGGACCTAGAAAAAAAATCATCCTGAGTGAGGTAATGTAGACCCAGAAATACAAACATGGTATGTGCTCACTTATAAGTGGATATTAGCTGTAAACTAAAGGATAACCAGGCTACAATCCACATCACCAGCGAGGCTAGGTAACAAGGAGGGCTCATGCAGGTATGCATGGATCTCCCAGGGAAGAGGAAAGAGAAGATATCTCATGCATAGACTTGGGATAGATGGAGATGAGAACATAAGGGAATGTGGTCAGGGGTCTGTGGAAGGGGAAGACTACTGAAAGAGAGGACTAGAAAGTGGGGAGGCATTTCAGGGTCAGGCAGAAACCTGGAACAAGGGAAACTCCAAGGAATCTATAAGGATGACCCCAGGGAAGACTCCTAGCAATAGTGGACACATATCCTGAACTGGCCATCTCCTGTGACCAGACAAGATTTCCAGCAGATGGATTGGGACACCCACCCAGTCACACAACCTTTGGAGTACAGTCAGTCCTACCCATGGATGTGCTGGGGTAAGGGTGGCACAGAGATTGTGGGAGTGGCCCACCAATGACTGGTCCCACCTGAGACCCATGCCACAAGAGTGGGCCCACCCCGACACTGCCTAGAGTGCCAGGTCCCAGAGGCTAGATGGCCCAGAGACCTAGGATAAAACCAAACAGGATTGGAGGGGAAAGAGAGAGGGCAAGGGAAGGAGGCTGCCCCTAATGCTTTGGCTGACTCTTAGGAACATATTCCTCATACTGGTTGTCTTGCTTAGCCTTAAAACAAGGGGAGGAACTTAGTCTTCGTGCAACCTGATAAGCCATGCTTTGATGATACCCATTGTGAGTCCTGCCTCTTTCTGAACAGAAACAGAAGAGGAATGGATTGGGGGCAGGGGAAAGAATGGGGAGAAAGAAGAGAAAACTGCAGTCTGGACATAAAATAAATAAATTCAATAAAAAAGAAAAAATGGCCGTACCATGATCAAGTGAAGGGAAAATATGTTCAGCCAAGTAAATGTGCTGACATATGGCTACATCTGTGCAAGAGCTACTTAAATCTGGTCATGGAAGACAAAGCAACCTCACAAGTTGTAAGTTGCTATGTTTCCTATATAAAATATACAAAGGACCACAGATTGAAGGAGCAACCATGATGAAAACACCTTGGGGAAGCTCCTCTTCAAGGATTGTATAAGTCAATTCTATATAAAATAATTCTGAGAGAATAAGACATAAGAGAAGGTGAAGCAGAGGCTGTATTTACTTACTTTGGAAAATGTACTTGGACATTTATCTCAGATTGACAGTGTGCTGTCACCGCCTCTAAACTGCCTGTGTTGTGTGAATGAGCAGTGCTGGCAAATTTCCATAATTCAAACTTTGACATTATTTTTATGCCAGAGGGTCCTAGGTAAGAAATACCTTTTAAAACGTATTTATCACACAAACTCTGGGTTTGCTTTTAACCACATCATCTCATTAATTAAAATGGTTGAAATTGCATTACTTCGTGTCTGTCTTTCCTGGATTATGTAAAACAACAACCCTGTTACTACCAAATTGTATGCTACTTTTCTTTTTCTAAAGAGCTAGAGCACATAGCTACCACTTAAAGGCAACATTACGGAAAATAAAAAGCAGTGTGTAGCATCATATTCTTAGCTGTGTGTTGACACATCTATTCTTCTAGAAGCATTTGCTCCAACTTTTATTTTTCTTGGTCTTGGTTGTAGTTCATTAGCACTAAAGAGAAAGTGTAGCTAATGTAATACAGAAACCCTGAATTTATTTGGTATTTCCCAATTTATCAACAAACAACAAAAATGATGCTGTTAGAAATACATTATATATTCAAATAACACGGGTTATTTGTGACAGGCACATACCATTTAGTTTTTGATCATTAGCTTTGGTAATCATTAGCTTGGTTAATGAAAAATAAAATATTTACAATACTGAATGAGCAACTGAAAAACGAGCAACTCACTAATCAAAATTACACACACTCCTGATTCATAGACTGTCAGTCTGCTAGTCCCAAATTGTGTTAGCATGCGCCTTTTGCAACTTTTATGGGTGGACAGTGACTTCTGTGTGCGGTTAAGGCGATAAGAGTTTCAGTGGCATCTCCTGGGTGAACTTTGAAAGGCTTCAAAGCAATGTCTATAAAGTGCATTCCATTTTCCTTAACCAAAAATGGCTCTCAGATGCTGACCCTCATGTAATGCTACCTGTGCTTTTCAGTGCTCCTCAGTTTTAACTATAAATTTTCTTTCTCTGGTCAAATTTATTTTATGCCTATAGTCTATAAAAATGACATAGACAAAAATATTACCGCTCATTGTCGGTAAGTTGAAGTTTTTTCAGTCATTTCCTGTGCTGCCAGGCAGATGCGCTAGGATTTTGAGCTCCAACTCTGCCCCTGCTGAGTTGTGTGATGATATCTTAGGTAAGGTTTGTCTAAGCCTGTGTTTGCCTAACTTTAAGTTTCATTCAGAATATTACCAAGGTGTTTAGAGTTAATATCAGAAAGATGTATGTGTGTCTGAACATTTAATCTTGATTTACAGAACAGATGGATATTTTTGAGTATTCTAAACTATAAGTTCTATATTTGTATTATAATTCAAGGGAATGATGTATCTGGAGGTTTATCTCCCAACTGCCAGTTCCCAAACAAACACTGAGGTTTATACTAATTATATATAAAATAATATCCACCTTAAACCTCTTTTTGTAAGCTAACAGAAAGAATGTATGCCATTTGTCAAATCAGTCATAGCGTGTTCACTCAGAACATTTCTGTTGCTTACTGTTGTTTCATATACACCGTGCTTTGGAAAATAGCACTACTACCGAATTGCCTGCAAGAGATCTGGTCTAAAGATCATTTGTACAAGTTACTTACATTGGTCACGAAAGTAATGGGACTTAATGGACCTACCTACCTCCCCCGTTGGTGACCTTTCTTGCCCTTGTTGTTATGAGTTTTTGAGAAACTTACAAGTTTTGTACTTTCAGAGTTGTTTACCAACCCTGCTTCCTGAGTAAGCATTGTCTTGGCCCTAACCCAAGGATCCCAAGGGTCCGGCAATGAGGTCTCCATCCTGCTGACCCACTTGTCTGGGTTAGGTATAAAACCCCCTTGGTGATGTACAATAAGGGGCTTCTGCAACATCCAGAGTGCGTGTTTCATTAATCCTGACATCCTTCGCTTGGACTTGGCATCCAGGCTGCACTGGCACAGCAGAAAACATCTTTAATGGCTGTCATGACTGGCTCTTATACATTCAATCTGGAACCTCCATTGTTCTTAAAATAAGGCTTTAAGAGCATACCAGTCTCTTCACATTGGTTAACTCTAATTTACCCTGGGGTGTATCTATGGCAAGTTAATTTGTGAGGCAGTAATTGCAGGTTCTTTCTTCCCACTGTTTCCTTGCATTTATTGCCTGGTTCTGATCATTAGGTAGTAACACCTAGCAGGCTCAGGATGGATGCTGCTGAGAACGAAGAGCTCCGGTACTAGTCTTGAGCTTCACACTAGGATTTTTAAAGTCCACGATAGAAATAATGTCTAGAAATCATAGATGTAGAAGATTGTCGCTTTTTAGAGAGGAAAACTTTGCTGAGTCACTCAGATAAAAGTTGGCAAGCACATCCAAGGGCAGAATTGAATAGCTGAGAAAAGGCTTTGTGATTGGGCATGTATATGTAGTGTTTTGGAAAATCATACAACTAGTCAAGTGACTAGAAGAGGCATGGTCAAAAATAGAACATTTGCCTTGACCATGGTTAAAGCAAGCAACTACAGGTATAGCACAACCAGAAGATGATATTTGAGCAGCACTTGACCTAGGAACACTCCCCGCCCCAGTTATCCAAGGGCCCCAATTAGTCCCCAGTAGCCCCGTGGCTTGATATTTGACACTGTAATCTGTCATTCTGTATGTGTCCCCACAATGATGCCACATGCCATGAAGAAGTACTGTAAAGAATCCATGGCCAGAGCAGGAGCTGTGCTGTTTGGACTTTCAGTTACAAACTGAATTCATTTAGATACTGTTATCTAAATGAATTTCTTTTCTTTAGAAGAGCCCAGATTCAGGAATTTCATTATAGTAACAGTGAATAGCCCAACATAGAATACTAGCTCTATATGTGTTACATAAAAATAAAAAATAACACAATTCCCTAACTGTAGACTTTATTATGTGTTGAAATATCAGTTTTACTATACTTCAAATTTTCGGGATATTTGAGCTTGGTTGGTGTTCTGGCTTACTTGCTGTTGCTGTAATAAGCAGCAGAACAAAAAGCAATTGGAATAAAAGGGTTTACTTTCTCTTACATCATGAAGAGAAGTTAGGGCAGAAACTCAAGGAGGAAGCCTGGAGACAGGAAGTGAAGCAGACACCATAGAGGATTCTGTGGATTGCTTGGCCTGCTTTCTTATTCCTCTCAGGACCACCTACCCAGGGGTGGGACTATCCATAGTGGGCTCAGCCCTCCTATACCAATTATTAATCAAGAAAATGATACACAGGCTAGCCTACATGGCAATCTGATGAGGCATTTTCTCAATTGAGTTTTCCTCTTTCCAGATGGTTCTGGCTTGTGTCAAGTTGAAAAAAAAATCAACCAACAGAGTCATCTCTTTAGTTTGTTTGTTTGTATGAAACCAAGTCCCACACTGAAGCTGGGCTGGCCTGAAATGCACAATGTGACCCAGAATGGCCTGGAACTCCTGTGCTGCCCCTGCCTCAAGCCTCTCTTAGTGCTGGCGTTACAGGCCTGAGATACCATACCCAGTTGCTATTCCATCTTGATTGCTACAAAAGCCCCCCTTATCTGAAATCATTTTAATGAATAAAAACAATAATGTCTTTTATATAACCTATCATAAAATTGAAACTAACTGCATGTATCATTATAAAAAATATGCTGATCATTGTTTTCTTCAATATGAAACCTCATCTCAAGTGGCTTTAATATTTGCTTTGTATATTTATTTAAAAATGAAGCTTGAAATGCATAACTGGAGAGTTCTAGTTTGACTAGACTTGAGCTCAGGTCTTGAATCATAATGAGTATGGTTGTCTCCAAGAAGCCCTGGCTTATCTCCTTACTTCCCTGCATAGTTTCCTAGCATAGTATAGATAAACAAGAACACCACCACCACCATAAAGGTGCTATGCCCAGCCGTAAGACTAGGTATGGCACCTTTTCAGCAGCAGGAATATGCCCGATGTTGATGCTAGCTTAAGATAAAACCAGGGGCCATGTGGCTTAGAAGACAGCCACTCTTTTAAATGCTCTTCCCTCTGACCCTTCATGGGGATTCACTGGTCTTGTAGGCGCTCTTGACTGTGCTTCCAGTGTGTTCCTTGTGATGGCTAGGGTGAATGGTCAGCTTAACAAGAGTTAGAACCACCTGGAAGATGGACCGCTGAGCATGTCTACAGGGTTATCTTGATTACTTTAGGGTGGGAAGACCCACCCACTGTAGGTGAGCCCGTTACCTGGGCAGGGCATCCTGTAGAGAAAGTGCTTGCATGGTTCTTCTGACAGTGGAAGTAATGCAATCAGCTGCATTACATTCCTGATGTCCTGACTTCCTTGCCATGAGGAACTGTGACCTGGAAGTATAGACTAAAATTAGTGTTTTCTCCTCTCAGTTGCTTTGATCAATTTTTTTTTTTTAAAGCAGGGCAATAGGAAACAAACCTCCAGCAATCCTCAATAAAGCATACTCCGCCACCTAAGACTGTCTTGACTCGGGAATTCCTTAGCACCTTTTGCCTGTATCTGATCTTTCACACTGCATTTTCCTGAAACCATAACTCAAGATGCTAGTGATCACATGATAAACTTACAAGGAGATGGGAAAACTAGAACTTTTCATATGCATGTGTGCTAACATATATCTGACGTGCGGCATCTAATTCAACCCTGTCTCAAGCTGAGCACAGTGAGCGCCCCCACAGACTGAAAGTTTAACCATTTTTATCTGGAGTAGCACTTCTGAGTCACGGAGCAATGCGGATTGTGTTACAGGAATGGTATTGTGACGTGTTAACTGTAGTAAGCCACACTAAGCCACACTAAGACTATTAACACCAGCCATAATGAAATTACTACTATCAGGTTTTCTATCAACTACACAACTCACTGAATGTTAGGCATATAGGAAGTGAGAAATGAATTTAAAATATTTTCTCAATGTTGCTTCTTAGAAATTATTTAATCCTACAAGTGAATATTTTAAAACTGCATCTTTAAGTAATTAATATCTTATTTTTACTTCTCTGTAGTTGTGATCCATAGAGCATGAAGGAGAGCAATCTTATCTTCAGGGGTGTTTTCATATTCAATTTACTGCCATTGACAAAAAAATTGCCTTTCAATGTGGAAAAATACCTCCTTGAAGAGTTTTATTGTATGCCTACCTTATATGATGCTGTAGTTTTATTCTAGGCGCAATATAGGAATAAAGAATTTATAGACTGAAGAGTAAACACAAATCTTATGGATTGTAACATTCTAAAATATGTTATTTAATAACAAAGAAAAATGATTGCTACCTCCTGGAGAAAAGAGAAAACATAATAAAAACAGTTGATGCATTAAACATATAATCAAATTATCATGAATATTAATATTCATGGGCTACTGCAAAGACAGTCGTAAAATAATCTAATAAAAAGTTTGAAACAGACAACTATTTTTTAAGTATCTCAACAATTTAAGTCATTGAAAATCCACTTGTTTTTACTTTGTAGGGTAGTGAATCCAACATGGTTACAAGCAGGCTTTAGGGTGAAATGACCATGTGAATGTGCACACCCTCTCTTCTGCTGGCTTCCTGCAAGCTCTGCTGCTGTCTACCTAGTGCTGTGCACTATAGACTGGGAGGCACTTTAGCCAATAGCTACCTGGTTGAAACAAAAAGAAAAAAGAAGAAGAAAAAGAAAAAGAAAATATTGGTCATTGTGACAGGCCTCTGTCTCTACTGGGTGCTGACTCTCAAGAGATGGAAGAATTGTCACAGTGTTCTTTCCTACTATGCTGTTGGTCTGTTCTGTATTTCATGGGCTTCTTTTACTCCGAGGCGTTTTCTTAATTCAGCTGCAGTGTTTTCCAGTTGTTGGATATTCCATTGCCAATTCCTCCTATTTAATTGAATCTTGTTCACCTGACAATGCAAACGCTTAAGAATTGCATCATATCTCTTCCGTTGTACCTGTTGGAAGACAGTACACACCAACAGTGCTTGTGAGCACACACAGTCAGGAGGTACTAACAGATGCTCTGACTCCTCTGGAGGGAAGCACTCAACTAGAAATCATCAACACAAACAAAAATTATGTAAGTATTCAACATATTACTAGTGCTGAAAGTTTTCTATGTAAAATGTAAAATCATATGTTATGGGTATTATTATTATTATTGTGTGTGTGTGTATGTGTGTCTAGAAACTAAAAACCAGAGTAATTTGAACACAATTTCAAAGTTCACAAACAGTGGTATTTGGGATTTGAACCCAAATTAGCCATCCATGATGGAATACCTACTTGTCAAGGCACCTACCCAGTGTTAAGTAAATGTGGTCTGAAGGTGCCTCTTTACTGAGTCCTATCTGATGGACTGCAATCTTAGTATCCAAACTGAGAGCTTACAAGCATGTATTTGTAACACAGCGGACTCTCAGCAGATCGCAGCAGCCATGTCTCAGTAGCTCTCATCTGCCAGCTGGAAAGACCATGCTCATTGTGAGCTGTGACCAGTGGAGCTGCTTCTGGATCTCACTTCCATTTACTGTCCAGAAATGCTACCTGCCCACACCACTGACAGCTGCTGAACCTCTTCTGTCTCTGATGACTTACCAACTCACGAATCATTCATTGTTCTATTACACTCAGTTGAATTTAATTGTTCTAATGTCTTCTACCACTAATTAAGAGAAATGGTTCTGTTTTCTCCATCTAGTGGCTCACTGAAACACATACACACACACACACACACGACAGTAGTTCTCAACCTTCCTTATTCCTTTAATACATTAAGTTCCTCATGTTGTGGTGACCCCCAACCATAAAATTATTTTCATTGCTACTTCATACCTGTGATTTTGCTACTGTTACAAATTGCAATGCAAATACCTATGTTTTATGGCGGTCCTAAGCAACCCCTGTGAAAGGGACACTGAGAGTCGAAACCCACAGGTTGAGAACCACTGATGTAAGAACTGCCACTAAGTAATTCGATAAATTTATTTGGAGCTAGACGTTGACACACTGCCAGGTAATAAAGCGGTTGAGATTACAAGCGATGCAGTGTCTGGCCACAAGAAGGTAAAACATTTTATCCATTTATCTGCAAATTTCACAATTTCATTTTTTACAAAGCTGAATGGAATTCAGTATATGTGCTACATTCTCATTACCCATTCATAAGTAGGAGAATATTTCAGTTGCTTCCATTTCCTAGGTATTTATTATGAATAGAGCAGCAGTGAGCATGGCTAAGAAAGTGTCTCTGAAGTAGAATGTTGAGTCCTTTGGGCACATGCGGTGAGTTACAGCTAGGTCACAAGGTGGATTTACCTTTAGTTTTCTGAAACTTTGACACACTGATTTCCACAGTGGCTACACAGGTTTGTAACCTCAACAACAGTAAATGAGGTTTCCTTTTCCTCACATCCTCACCAGCACCGTTGTTAGTTGCTTGAGTTCAGTCATGTGGAGCAGAGTATGAAATCTTGAAGTACTTTTAATTTGCATCTTCTTAATTGCTAAGGATACTGGACACTTTTAAAGATGCTTAACAAATTTTCTGTCTTATTTTGAGAACTTTTTAATTGGGTAATTTGTTTTCTTGACTGCTTTTGAATTCTTTGTATATTCTGATTAGCAATCACTTATTAGATGTACAGTTGGCAAGGATTCTATCCTACTTTGTGCGTATGAATTTGAAGACACTACACACTTCAGACACAGGCCTTGGAGGAAACAAACTGAAACTGACTTGGAAGCCTTCTCCCTGAGGCCTAGCTCTCGTAGCATCCAAAAATGCCAAGGGGCAAAAAAAACCAAAATTCTAACTAGCTGTAAAGTCCATGAGCCACAAGCATTACCAGCATGGCAAGATGTATTCCAGGGTGCACAAGCAGCACTTATAGCTCAGGGGTGGTCAATAGCCATCTAATTGAACTTAATCCCTGCTCAATGCTTAGAGAGAATTCAAGCCTGTCACGGTAAACTTAGTCAACTACCTGTGGCTGGCGAGGTCATGGACCCTAGAGGAAAACCTACTACTGCCACTTTCCTAAACCAGTATGGTTCCCAACAGCATTCTGAATACATAGCTGCTAGAGAATAATCTTCTTATACATTCTAAAGATTTGTCACTTGGATTAGTTTAATAAAACACTACCTGGCCAGTAGCAAGGCAGGAAGCATAGGTGGGGCTACCAAATTAAGGATTCTGGGAAGAGGAAGGGAAGAGTCAGTGAGTCCCAGGAAAATGCAGAGAAGCAAGATTAGAATGCTGTACTGAGAAAAGGTACCAAGTCATGTGGCTAAGCAGAGATAAGAATGATGGGTTAATTTAAGTGTAAGAGTTACCTAGTAACAAGCCTGAGCTATCAGTCAAGCATTTATAATTTCTATTTAAGCCTCTGAGTCAATTATTTGGGAAGCAGCTGAGGGTTTTTGGGAGCTGTTGGTGTGACAGAAACTCCAATTACACATTTCCTTATCCAGGGATAAGTATAGCTCTTACCCGTCAAAGAAGCTTCATTTAGCAGCAAAATAAAAATTCCAGAAATACCCAACTTGAGAAAGTGCAGAGAACAAGTGAATATGGTGAGGCGCCTATCCCAGCGGATATAAACATCTACATACAACTCCACCAAGGCTCAGAGGACATGGTCCAAGAGGGTGGCAAAAGATTGCAAGAGCCAGAGGATCAGGATGTGTGCTACAAGATAGTGTCCTCTATATATGACAGAGTCACATCCATGAATTCTTCACAATATAGTCCCCTAAACGAGACCTACACACTGACAACACCAGTTGATATTTCAGTTTTGATGGGAGACATCTCAAAATGAGGGTTTTATGCTCATATAGCTTCTGAATGAAGAGCTATAGACAATTAATGGCTACTAAAAGAGGGAGAATCAGCCTTCTCCAGGAACAAGCCCCTCAATGGCTATTTTTATCTGTTGATAGAGATTGGTATCCAATCCCAAGCAGTCATCCCTGAGCCTAATAAACATACTGAGGTTCTGAATTATGGTGACAGTAGGCACCCTCCATTAGAAGTAGGAGATCTCTCAGCTTGATCCTGGCTTTGTACATGTGTGAATGTCCCTAGTCAGGATTCCAGGGTGCAAGCAGCACTGGTCAGTACCCAAGCAACATAGGTTATGGTAGTTAAACAATTCAAATAATCCATTATTAAAATCAGACAAATTGCTTTTTGCATGTTCACATAACTATAAAAACATAACCACAATCTGCTTCAAAACATTTTTATTAACTTCCTAAGAAGACAAGTAACCGTTAGCACTCAATTCCATTTCTCTACCCCACTCTTTGTACTAGACAATCACTAATCTAATTTTTTTTATACATTTGCCTGTTCTGGGAATTCCATATAAGCAGAATCTTATAATTCTTTATAACTGGATTCTTTAACCTAAGATAATACGTTTTAGTATCAGCTAAGAAGTAGAATGTATCAGTGTGTTAGTATTTCATCTTTTTTACTGTTAAATAATATCTCATTGTATGAAATAACACATTTTACTTATCCATCTACCTGTTGATGAACATTTTTAGTATTTATAATCATACTATTGTGAATATTCATGTATAGGTCCTTGTGTGTACATGTTTTCACCTTTCTTGGCTATAAACCCAGGTAAAGAGTTAGTAGGTCATGTAGTAACTTCATGTTTAACCATCTGAAGAACTATTTTCCAGAATGACAATGACATTTTACATTCCCACTTATAATATGTGACAATTCCAATTTCCTTACACCCTCAAAATATTAATTACTATTTGCCATTTGTGTTAATAGTCATTTTTATGGATCTGAAGTAATATCTCATAGTTAAATATCTATTTTTACATTTATTTATTGGTGTGTGTCTATGTGTCAAGGGGCACATGTGTGGAAGTCATAGGACAACTTGTAGAAGTTCATTCTTACCTTCCACCATGTGGGCTCTGGGGATGTGACTCAGATTATGCTTGGTAGCAAATGCCTTTACTCACCTCTTTAGCCCAATATTTATCTTAAATAAATCAATACAATTATATAATAATAGGGCTGAGAAGGTACCTATTACACATACACATGCACAGGCACACACACATTTATTAGGTACTACTATAGCTGTTACCACCAGGACCCAGATAGGGCCACATGCTCAATCTCCCCTTTCTTCCGTCTCCCTCAGCTTCTCTATCAGTGCTCAGAGGCTCTTTCCTGTGCTTACAGACAGGATACTATTGATAGTATGAAGAATACTATATACTACTTCATCTTCATATTCTTAAACACACAAAATAAAATAGGATTGTTGGTCCAGACTCCAATTCCCAGCCTGCCAAGCACTTAGACTCCAACTCCCAGTCTGCCAGTGCTGACCCCTCCCTGGGTAGGGTAAAGGCCACTCACACAGGGTATTTAGGGTCACACTGACAAGGAACACGTGATTTTGGGTTTGCGTGTGCATTCCCTCTGTCTTCTGCCTGCCATGCTCCTGGCCACCCAGGAGTCTGCCATCTATTAAACTCAGGCATTTAATTAGGTTTAATCTGGTCTGATTGGATTCCTTTGCACTGGCAGAGAGGCTCTGTTAGAAAATATTCTTAACAAGGATGACCAAGGAAAACAATCATTTTGAAGCATCACTGTGCACCAGCAGAAGAACTAGAATGATATTGTAAACATTTCAAAATACTGATATATATATAAATAAAGAACTCGCCAATTAACACTTCAAATAAAATGCAATAAGTTATGTAAGTATATAATGCATATACATATAGTCAATATTTGTTAATTTTGAAAATTCAGATGATGTAGTCTACTTAGCCAACCAGGTTTGTTGACATGTTAGCTAAACAAAAATGACTTTATAAGGACTAAAAGTCAATGAATATAGACTGACCAGGGAAATTGGTAAGTTAACTAGAGATCTTCACCTCTCCTTCAGCTCCTCCAAATCTAAACACCCAATCTAATCCAAAGATCTACAGCTGATCAACCAGCTGTGGCTACCTTCCCCCATCCCTGACCCTCTTTTCAGGGGATCATACAGATACTTTACTCCTAACTTTCCTCCTGCTACTCATTGCTTTATCACAGACCCAGACTCCACCAAGCATTCCCTGGGAACTACCAGACCACTCCAACCAGGGAAACAGGCAGGCCAGTTTCACATCCTCACCTCTCTCTTTGCTCCAATCCCCCAGTCTCATGCCCAATTCTGCGACAGAAAATCTGCTGCAACTCCCCATCCTCCCCTGTCCCATCTCCAGTGGATCACACAGAGCTCCCCTTCCTCCTCTGCCCCGATCTCCAGTGGATACACAGAGCTCCCCTTCCTCCCCGTCCCCATCTCCAGTGGATACACAGAGCTCCCCTTCCTCCCCGTCCCCATCTCCAGTGGATACACAGAGCTCCCCTACTAACCTCCCTATGCCCACTCACTGCTTCATCTCTAACCTCAACTTCACCAGGATTCCCCAGAATCCCACAGGTCACTGTGACCAGGGAAGCAAGAAGACTAACTGCAGATCTTCACCTGTCCCCTCCTTCCTTTAAGTCCAATCCTGATGTCACCCCCAGACCTGCAGCAGATGTTCTGCTCTGGTCTCTCCTCACTCTCTGCCTCAGTCCTCATGGAACTTTCTCCAAACTTGAGCACACACTCAGACAGAAAACAGGTCTCAGCAGATATAAGAAAACTGAAATATAAAAACACAGAATAGCTAAAACTATCATGAGTAATTAAAGAACTGTAGGAGCTAACACTATCCCCAGTTTCAAGTTATACTGCAAAACTATAGTAACAAAAACAGCATGGTATTGGCACAAAAATGGACAGTTTAATCAATGGAATTGTACTGTAGACCCAGCATAAATCCACACCTATATGAGCACCTGATTTTTCATAAATAATCCAGAAATAGACTCTAGAAAAAAGATAGCATCTTCAACAAATGGTCAAACTGGGTGATTGCATGTAGAAGAATCCAAATAAGGCCATACTTATCACCTGAACAAAACTCAACTCTAAATAGATGAAAGATCTCAACATAAAACTAAATATACTGAACCTGATAGAGGAGAAAGCACAGAAAAGCCTTGAACTCATTGGCACAGGAAGAGATTTTCTAAACAGAGCATTGTTAGCACAGGCAATAAGACCAACAATTAATAAATGGAACCTCATGAAACTGAGGCGCTTCTGCACAGCACAGGATACCATCACTAGGGTCATTAGGAAAAAGCAGCAGGCTACATAATGAGAAAATGTTTTATACATCTGGCAAAACTAATATTCAGAACATAAAAAGAACTCAGACTAGATACTAAGAAAACAAATAACCCAACTAAAAATAGAGTAGAGACATTGTGGTAGTTTGAATGTAATTGGACCCACAATCTCATAGAGAGTGACATTATTAGAAGATATGGCCTATTGGAGGAAGTATCACTGTGGGGCATGCTTTGGGATTTCCCATGCTCAGGATAACACCCAAGTCAGTCTGCAAGTTGGACTCTCAGTTATTACTCCAGCACCACGTCTGCCCACACACCACCAGGCTCCTCACCATGATGATAATGGACTGAACCTCTGAAACCATAAGCCACCAGCTCTAGTAAATATTTTCCTTATAAGAGTTGCCATGGGTTGGTGTCTCTTTAGAGCAATAGAAACCCCAATTAAGATGGAAGGTGGTACCAAGGTCTCGAGTATTGCTGTAACAGTCCTGACCATGGTTTTGTTTGGAGTAATATGGACTTCGGGAGTCTGGGTTAGAAAAGCAGAATGCTTTAAAAAATGCTGCTTAGCCGGGCGGTGGTGGCGCACGCCTTTGGTCCCAGCACTCGGGAGGCAGAGGCAGGCGGATCTCTGTGAGTTCGAGACCAGCCTGGTCTACAAGAGCTAGTTCCAGGACCGGCTCCAAAACCACAGAGAAACCCTGTCTCGAAAAAAAAAAAAAAAAGATAAAAGAAAAAAATAAAAAATGCTGCTTAATAGAAGTATGGAAGACAGTGGTGCTGAATGTGATTGGATGAACTGTGGGGATCAAGAGGTTTCAGGGGAGAAAAATGTTAGCATGTGGCCTAGAAACTGGTCTTGTGATATTTTGGTGAAGAAAGAGGCTACTTTTTGCCTCCGGCTGAAGCGTCTGCCTGAGGCTAAAGTGAAGAGATTCTCGGATTAATTTTATTGGCAGAAGTAATCTCAAAACAGCCTAGTATTCAGACTCTGTTGTGTGGATATTAGTAATAACTCTAATGATGATTTATTTTTTTTAAAAAAAAAAAGAGCAAGCAGATCAGGGTAAATTGCAAAATGTAAATTTTGAGGAGAAAAGAGCACCAGAAAGTAGAATAGAGTGAAATCCTCTGTTCATGGCGATAAATGGATTAAGAAATAAAATAAAGGGACAGCCTGAATATGTTACCTTAGTTTGTTAACTGATTTTTTTTTAAATTCTTGATATGACCATTTGTAGGGAGTTAAGTTCTGAGTCAATGTATATTGATTGACACGGGCATGGCTATGTGAAAAACACAAATGCCTCAGACCAACGGAAGTGGCAAAGCTCTCTCAGGGTGAAGCTCAGAGGGATGAAAAACTCTGGATTTTGTCATTTTCTTCTACAAGTGTTGTGTTTTGTTCTAACTTCAACTAAAGTACTAGAAGATCATCTTGAACTTGTAAAAATGTAATACTCAGTAGAGTGTTTATTTCTGTTTTGTCCTGAGGTTTAGGTCTTTAGTCCAGCTTTTGTCTCAGTTGTCATTATGGATGTTATGATTTAAATGGAAAAAATGTTCTCACAGGCTAGCATGTTTGAATTTCTATTTACTTGAATATGTTTTTAAAGATTATTTTATTTGTCTTTAAGTGTGTATGTGTGTGCACGTGCACGCGAGCTTGCATGTATGTGCATGTGTGTGCTTCTGTGTAAATGTGCCCATGAGGACACATGAGTTGGGTGCCTACAGAGGACAGAGGCATCAGATCCCCCAGAACTGAAAGCAACAGGCAGTTGAGAACTTATGTAGGTGCCAGGAATCAAACTCAGGTCTTCCACAGAAGTAAAAAGTGTTCTGTTACACTGAGCTATCTCTCCAGTCCTACTTGAATATTTCTTATATTGCCTTTAGTTCACCTTTTCACCTTTGCTCCCCTGGAGTTGTCATATAGGATGGGTTGGCTTCTGACTCTGTAATTGTTTCTGTTCTTAACATCAATAAATGGATGCATTTGTCAGTTTTATAGATGAATGGTGTGTGGTACCAAGTCAAATACTCTTTGTTTGTAGGGGCTCTGAAAATTCACTCATTTTCCCTATCCTTTAAAATTTCAAGGCCAGACTGTATAAAATTTAGGCAAGAGGAAATCATCAATACTTTATAAAATGTCTGTTATCACAAAATACTGCTTGCAACACTCATTAATTGCTAAATAATATTAAACTGCTCCATTTTTTCCTTGAGTTTGGCAAATAACACTTGTTATGCTTTGAATTAAAAAACATCACTGACTAAGTGTTTTATATTTGACATTTCATGTTCATGCTCTCCCAATTTTTTTGTTGGTGACTCAAAGCTTATTTTTGCTTCCATCTTCTAAATAAGTAAGGACAGAAAATAGGGAGGAAAAGAAAAACATTTACGAATAAATATTTAGAAATATCTTTTCCCCCATTTCATAAGTGACCTAGAAATATTGAAAACATTATTTGGAAGATAAAGATTGAAATTCAAGAGCCATTTTAATTTTTTTGCACAAAAAATGTAGAGGATAGAAATATAGATTCTAAAATATGCAATGCATAAATATTTGAAAACATTAAGGATTAGAACAATGGTATAGTTAAGAAAAAAATGACCTATGAACTTTCACAGGCCCATGGATAAAAATATTCAGAAAGGACAGAAAATACCACTCGCAGGAAGAAATAACTAATAAAGTCTCCCAGGATTTGAATTCAACCTTCCTAAAAAATTCTGGTTGTTTTCAGAACATCAATGATCAGTTCATAACAATTAATAACAACAATTTTTTAAAGTGTAGTATTCTGAAGACAAAGATGTGACTGTATTTATTTTTCATTTAAATAATTATTGTGGAAAATTTTAATCTAAATTTATGAGTATGACATTGTGACAAAATTGAAGATTACTTTTTAATATATTAGGAACAGTAAAACTACATCTGAAAAGCTTTTAATACAGCTAGACCTATTAACAAAGCTTAAAAGTTATTAAATTTCAGAGCAAGAAACTTTCTTTTTTTTTTTAGAAACTTTCTAATGAAAAAATTTAAAAATTGAAAACTTAACGTTAGTGATAATTCCTCAAAACCTAGCATTAGTGGCCTCTTATCCTTCAGTACTTAAAGCACCATTTTTCCATACTGTTTCTGGCAAAATAGAAATGTCTTCGTTTGCTGGTTCTTCCTGTGTAATTAAAAACCCTAAATATCAACCAGAAAACAAATATCAGAAGCCTCTGAAAACTGGAAAGAAGAAAGAAACATAGGTAGAGAATTCAGGCCCTAGGAATGACATGCATTTATTTCCAGTTCCCTTACATACTCCAGAAAGGGTTCTCAAGAAGACAGCCACCCAGAAATGCCAATAAATGCTTGAAGGAAAAGTCTCGAGGGAAGCCTCCTTCTCTTTCTAGACAGATAATGAAGAAAACAGCAGCCTCCCAAGACAGAACACTTTCGGATAGTAACTCTGCTACTCAAAATGGAAATCACAAAACAGAATGTGGCTCTTCACCACCCGCACACGAGAAGAGTCACTTTAAAAATCCCATATTACATTACTGCTAGCAAGATTGATTCTCCAATCCAGTTGCCGAGGTGGTTTCATTGGTCTAACTGTGCAGTTCTGAGTTTTGATGCCTTCTAAGCACTAAATCTTATGGAATCAGTGGACCCCATGAAGATACTACTCTCATCAAGTTGCAGTAAAAGCAGATGAAGCCTAGTCAAGCCAGGACTTTTGCAGTACTCAGAGCTAAGAAAAAAATGTATAGTTTCAGTAGAGGGTGTGTATGAATGGTAAGACAAGGTACTAGTAGCAGAGGTCTGGAGGGCCAGCCAGAACACCCACATCTGGTTCACAGTGAAAAGAGACTCTCCTCTCTCCAAAGGATGTTGGCAGAGAGTACCAATAAGATAAGAACTTAAGCTGCCTCCTGGAAGTAAATACAATCTAGAGTCTTAAAACACAGTAGCCAACACATCCACATGCCAATGGAAAACCAGTTATCATACCAAGAATCAAGATCTTAACACTAGTAAGAAATGAAATTCAGGATATACCAACATCTCTGTAACAACATCAGAGTTATCTGATGAGCAATTCAAGGCACTCACAATACACACACTGCAAGAGAAAGCCACAAACATGGGAAAATGAAGAAATACTCGGCAAAGGATTTAAGCAGAAAAATTTTAAAAATCAAGTTGAAATTGAAAGGCTAAGTGATTAACTGAACAAAAACTCAATGGATCTCAGTAGCTGGAGAGTATAAAAGAAAAAGTAATAAGGAAGAAAAGCACTAGAAATTACTCAGTTTGAGCAAGAGATAAAATTAAATTAACAAAAGGGTGATGGAAATGTCTAACATTGACTTTGGTGAAGGTCACACCAGGCAGAAAGTATGAAAAGCCTTTGGATTAGATGCCTTAAATGCTAAATTATACTATTATATGCAGTAATTTATCAATAAAGCTTTTTAAAAAGTTCAGTTGATGAAATTCCAATTAAATGGTGAAAGAGACACAAAAGCACTTGCTAAAGATGAATGGGAAGTTCAGCGTTTGGATCAAGAGATGGAACTGACGTGTATAGATATTAATCAAAATTGATTAAGCAAAGTATGTAAAATGTGTATATTTTCTCCTTAAAAATGACACTTAAGAACTGGTTATTGTAAGAACTTATTACATAATATCAAATTTCTTTCCAATATATTTTCAGCTATTTATAATCATAAAGGATGTACTAAAATTCAAGTGTGACATAATAGTGATAACTTTGTGGCTAAATAAATGGCATTATAGCTTGAATTATCAATAATTTATTGTTAAGTGATGCTGGAAAAACTGAATATCGACTTTCAAAGAATGAAATTAGATCCATATCTCTCACCCTGCATAATAATCAATTCAAACTTGATCAAAGACCTTAATTTAAACAGGGAATGCTGCAACTGCTAAAGGAATACATAGAATATACTTCCCTTCAAGATGTACATATAAATAAGAACTTTCTGACTAGGACCCCAATATCAGAAGAAATATCCCCAATGATTAATAAATTGGATGACATGAAATTTAAAATGTTTTACCCAGGAAACTGAATAGACAGCTTCAGAATGCATGAAAATATTTTGTACCCTATCCTGCCAACAGAGGACTGATTTCTACAAAATATAGCCAATTGTAAAAATGAAACCTCCAAAATAAAAAATGCATCAACAAGTGAGCCAATGAACAGTTTTAAAAAGAAGAAAGACAAATGGCAATAAGTATTTTTAAGATGTTTAATATCTTTAGTTATAATGAAAATGCAAATTAAAACTACTCTGAGATTTCATATTTCCACAGTCAAATGGTATCAAGAAAAGAAACAATTGCTAGAGAGGTAATTGGAAGAGGAGGAGCCCTTCTTCACTGTTGGTAGGAAAGCAACTTAGTGCAGTCACTATAGAGACCAGTGTGGTTGCTTCTCAAAGCATTAAAAATAGAACTTCCATATGGCAAGATATAGTACTCCCAGGCATATGCCCAAGGTCTCATCCTATTACAGAGAGTTTTGTACAGCCATGTTCATCATTATTCTTTTTTATAATAACAAAGAAACAGATGACAAGAACATATGGATGGATAGTGTGACTGTACTATGTACACAATAGAATTTTATTAAGTTAATAAGAAAAGTGAAATTATGAAATTTTGGGGAAAATATATAGAATTGAAAAAGTAAGTAAGTGATGTAGTCCAGGCTCCAAATGACAAATATCAGACTTTACCTCTCATACGTAGATCCTTGTCACTAACTGTTAACTATGTGTATGGGGGGGACAAACATAAATAAGAGCAAGGAAATTAGAAAGGGGCTCATGAGACTAGAGAAAAGAGCCCTTAGGGAAAGAAAACAGAACAAAATAAAAGGGAAACCTTGGTGTTAAAAAGTTACAGTGGAGAAGAGTATGGAAGATGAGGGAGGGAGGGGAAGAGTAACCAACCAAAATGAAGTGTGTATGTAAATCACACTGGAAACCTACTTTGTAAGATAACTTAAACATAAAAATGTAATATTGTTTAAAAATAAACACAAAAATTGTGAAAGTGGTTTTATTTTTTTGTTTGCTGATTTATTGTTTAAATATACATGCTTAAATAAGTATTTCCATGTCACATACTCATTGGGTTTCTGTCTTGACATGTCCTTGACTTTTTCTCTCCTTTTATATGTTTTACAAATATTTCTAAGAACTGAGTCTGCCTTCTCCATTGTTAGGAAAGTAAAATATTTAGCCATAGAGTTCATGTGAGTATTTTTATAATTTTAAATATTTTTAAATTGTTTAACACAGAGTTAAATTTTTTCTTGCATTTCTTAAATGCTCTTAAGAGAGTATAAGCATAGGTATCATAAGGCAGGAATTCAACTTAGCATTATACAGTTGAACTGATGCTCTCACACGCGTGTGGAGTGGGTATAGTGTAATGTTGTGTGTTGTGAGCATGTGTGTTGTTATATAGTTGAACTGATGCTCTCACACGCGTGTGGAGTGGGTATGGTATAATGTTGTGTGTTGTGATGCACGTGTGTAGAGTGGGTATGGTGTAATGTTGTGTGTTGTGATGCATGTGTGTAGAGTGGGTATGGTGTGATGTTGTGTGTTGTGATGCACGTGTGTGGAGTGGGTATGGTATGATGTTGTGTGTTGTGATGCACGTGTGTGGAGTGGGTATAATGTAATGTTGTGTGTTGTGATGCAGGTGTGTAGGGATGAGTGCAGGCCACAACGGCACAGGTGTGGAGGTCAGAGGATAACCTGCACCAACAGAGTCTGCCCTTCCTTCATGTGGTTCTCATGGATGATATTCAGACTGTTAGTTGTAGTAATATTTCATTTGTATTTTAATAAATAAAGTTTTCTGAAGATCAGAATGCAAAACAGCCACACTAGTCAGTCATACAGGCCAGGCAGTGGTAGCTCACACTTTTAATCCCAGGAGCTACACTAGTCAGCCATAGGGGCCAGGCAGTGGTGGTGCACACCTTTAATCCCAGGAGCTACGCTAGTTAGCCATAGGGGCCAGGCAGTGGTGGTGCGCACCTTTAATCCCAGGAGCTACGCTAGTTAGCCATAGGGGCCAGGCAGTGGTGGTGCGCACCTTTAATCCCAGGAGCTACACTAGTTAGCCATAGGGGCCAGGCAGTGGTGGTGCGCACCTTTAAAAGCAGCACTAGAGAGGAATATAAGGCGGAATGAGACAGGAACTCACTCTCTTTGAGTCTGATGATTTCACAGAGGTAAAAGCTCTCTAGTGGCTTGGCTGCTCTGCTTTCCTGAGCTTCAGGTTGAGCCCCAATATCTATCTATGGGTATTTATTATTCGTGCGACAGTTAGTCTTGGCAGCAAGCACCCTCACCTGCTGAACCATCTCACTGGCATGGTTTAGCTTATTTTGTTTATGCCATCATGAATGGGAGCTACTTCTAGATTTTTTCTCTATTTCATTAATCATTTCTCTATTTTCACACCAGTTATATACTACCTTACTACTGACAACATTTTAATAAATTGACGCATAAAACAAAAAATATAAAAGAAATGCCTAATCTAATTTAAATTCCTACTGAAGTATCAGATAAAATCGTAGGTTTTTTTTTTAATGAAAATATGTAAAGGCAAAGGCTTTTCATCTTAAAATTATTTTGATGTTTTTATATAATGTCAAATTATTGTTGCATTAAAGGTGAAATTATTTTTATTTGCCATTAACAGCACATTCTCTTCCATACTTGCTCTCCATTCATACAGACAATAACAAACGTCCAGGGTGGCACCGGCATGTAAAGAAATTAGTTTCCCTTTCATTTGCCTTATTTATTTGCTTTGGTTTGAAGACAGAGTCTCACTCTATAGCCAGGACTGGACTCTAATAAATTTATGGAAATCCATCTGCCTTAGGATCCTAAATGCTGGATGATGGGCAAGAACCACAGCACCCAACCTCATTTTCATTTTATATACGTATATAAAACATCTATATATGTGTCTATATAAACATTTTATTTATATAAAATATATATAAAACAACAAATATATATTCACTCGCAAGAATATATGTATGCATATATATTGACTCTTGAGAGTTGCATATATGAAATCAAGAAGTCTAGAATAGCAATGCTTTCTACTGTCCTTTGCTCTATTTTTAAGATGCCAATGTCTAGAATAGTCATTCTTTTTGAGCATCAAAGCCTTTGCTTTCTAGCCATTAATTACCAAGTGGTTGGTAGAATGAGACCTGGAAGAATTCCAGAGAATTCTAAATCAGATATTTTTTTGACATGGTATTACTTTGTAGACCAGGCTGACTTCAGACTCTGTCCTTCCAAGGGCTAGGATTATAGGCATGTGTTGTGCCTGGTAAGACCTTATCTGATGTGACTGCTCACTCTGTTTTAATACTTTCACATATTTGAAGGAAGTGTTATCTCTTGTTTTTAGTGTCCAATCTTTAGTCAAATTCTTTCTTGTTCTCTAGCTGTTTTGAAACTCAAAAGTAAATTATGAAAATACAAATATAGCATAATCTTAAGACATAGTCTCACAAAATATTTAAATATAGATCATTTACACTTACCTCTATTTCTTTTCTTAGCTTTTCATGTGTCTTTTTCTCTTCTTCAATAGAACATGTTTTCTCAATGATTGAATTTTTTACTGTCGTAATTTTATTCATTAGCTTTGAAATGTCTTCCTGAATATTTGTAAATTTAAAAATATTCAAGTCAAAAACCCAATGATCAAAATAAACCCAAGACAGTCAGTGCTTTCATAATATATGAAAACTAGCCTAATATTTAAATTTTGAAAACAAGATTAAAACATTACTTCTATGGCCATACAAAATAAAAAACCACTATTTACACAAAGCAAACCTGGATTTGAAAACAAAATAAAACACAAAGGAAAGTAGCAGTTGTGCTGACGAATCCCTGACAACAGAGTAGAGGATACTTTTTAAGTCTCTAGCAAGGAGGGGGATATATTTTAAATCTGTATCCTCTATGGTTTTCAAAGATTAGTAAGAGGAATACAAAGATGCTCAACTGCAATCATGAATTAAGTTTGTCTATATAATAGCATTAATCACATGAACTTATTTGGTCTATCTTCATCAGAATAGAAGCCAGAGACTGAACATTTTTCATGAATTACTCTTTCTGCAGTAAATGGACTGTTCACTGGGATTTGGACCACACACACACACACACACACACACACACACACTTTATAAAGCCACAGATGATTTATATCTATCTCCTTTAAGCAACAGCGCATTTGGAAAGTTGTTATTTAATTTATGTATCTTATTGCTATATGTACTTACTTAAGTTTTGAAACTTGTAAAAACAGTTTCTGAATGTAGAACTATTGGTATTACATTATTATATTATTTACTATATATACTTACAAAAACCAGAAAAGGGTTTAGTAAGTAATACTTCAAACCTGTATTTGTATTGCATAGCTCCTTTGTGGATTTTGGAGATTTTCCATAAGATCTTCTTTCATTGTCTTTAGGTTTTTGATGAGATCTCGCTTTTCATAGAGTTCAGTCATAAATGAGCATTTGCTGTCTATCTCTCCTAAGCTATCTTTATAGGCTTTTATTTTTGCATAATATGCATTATATTTTATCATTTTTTCCTTGAAATTTTCTTGGGCTGTTTCTGAATCAAATTTAAGCTTTACAGTTTCTGAATGTAAGGACTCAATCTGAGCTTCCAAGAGTCCACACCGAAGTCTGGAATTCTCCATGGCAGCATCTTGCTGGTGCATCTGCCTCTCTGTTTCTTTAGCTTCTGCAGCAGTAGCTGCTATTTGATTTTCAAGATCATGAAGTTCAATCTGTAATAAATTCCATAAATATCAGGAATGATTAATTCATTTGTATTCATCACAGAGGAAAGTCATTATTTTGACTCATAATGCACATAAAAAGTCACAACATAAAAATATACCTTTATAAGATATTAAAAAATGACTCATAATAGAAGACATGCAATTGCACAATATACACTTATAGAATTACAGAAGGGTCCCAGAGTTTTATATTTCTTGCTTGATTACTTAATTCTAAAGTCTTAGAGTTATATAATTTAGCATCTTATGAATAATGGAGATATTTAGTTATTTTAAAAACGCATTTATAGGTACCAGAAGTATTCATTCAAATAAGACAATGTGGTAAAATTTATATGGCCCAGAGTTAAGTAACCTAAAGACTAGGTTCCAGCGTCTTTACTGCTTTTTACCAACCTCTATGATCACACATGAGCCAATCTCACTTCCTCCACTTGCAAAATGAACATAAAGGTATCTATGCTTTCCCGGGGTACCCGCTGTCTCTGACTCACGCATCCTTATTAAACCCTGGTTTTCATCTCACCAGTTTCTTTGGATCTCCTTAGTCACTTCTTACTACTTCTCCGTCTCAACAACTCCTTCAAATACAGGACGTCCTCAGGGTGCAGCCATCATATTTCTTCTTGTCAGTGTATGTGTGTAATTAAGTAATTACAGAACTAGTCCCAGCTTTTCTATTTTCCACTGACGGTCACAGACTATATGTGGTTACTGAGTTCTATATGCCACTGCCACAGGCCACTTCAAATCCACCATGCCCCCAAATCAGACTTTCCTTCCTCCCTCCCTAACCTATTTCTATTTGGATCAATTGCCACAGCACAAGACCTCAGTGATATTTATCATGGACATGCCTGGGAGAGGTTGGTGTTGCTAGGTGATGCGTAAGGTGGAGAGTAGGAAGGGGAAGAATGCAGAGGGCAGTGGGGTGAAGAGAAGGACTGAACGACCTATTTTAAATGCCTGCAGGGTTCACTGGGCTGACTAGAATATCTCGGCTTTGCCCTGCATGCATTAAGCTCCGGAGTTATGTCCTCATGCTAGCAAACAAAGAAGTGGAAGTACGACTGTGTAAGAGCTTTCCTAAAGCTTTTTGCTTGATTCCCATGGGCTAATGCTAGTTAGTCACATGACCAAACTCAGCTTCATGGGATGGAAATGTATTTAGCACATTGGGAACACAATGACTATCACAAATTATAGAAGAAAACAGGTTCATCGAAAGAAAGCTAACACGAATTTGCTCTTAAGAATGAGCCTTCTTATGTTCATAGCAGCATTATTTGTAATAGCCAGAACCTGGAAACAACCTAGATGTCCTTCAATAGAATCATGGATGAAGAAAGTGTGGGATATATACTCATTAGAGTACTACTCAGCCGTAAAAAACAATGACTTCTCGAATTTTGCATGCAAATGGATGGAAATAGAAAACACTATCCTGAGTGAGGTAACCCAGACCCAAAAAGATGAACATGGGATGTACTCACTCATAATTGGCTTCTAGCCACAAATAAAGGTCAGTGAGTCTATAATATGATACCCTAAAGAAGCTAAATAAGAAGGTGAACCCAAAGAAAAACATATAGCTACCCTCCTGGTTATGGGAAGTAGACAAGATTGCCAGGCAAAAAATTGGGATCTTGGGGGTGGAGTGGGAGGGGGTAAGGGGAGATGGGGAGAGAAAGTGAGAAGGGGAGGATGGGGGGAACTTGGGGAAATGGGATGATTGGGATAAAGGAAGGTTGGATAGGGGAGCAGGGAAGCACATATCTTAATTAAGGGAGCCATCTTAGGGTTGGCAAGAGACTTGGACCTAGAGGGGCTCCCAGGTGCCCAGGGCGATGTCCCCAGTTAGTTCCTGGGGCAACTGAGAATAGGGAACCTGAAATGACCAGATCCTATAGCCATACTGATGAATATTTTGCATATCACCATAGAACCTTCATCTGGCGATGGATGGAGATAGAGACAGAGACCCACACTGGAGCACTGGACTGAGCTCCCAAGGTCCCAATGAGGAGCAGAAGGAGGGAGAACATGAGCAAAGAAGTCAGGACCACAAGGGGTGCACCCACCCACTGAGACAGTGGGGCTGATCTATTGGGAGCTCACCAAGGCCAGCTGGACTGTGACCGAAAAAGCATGGGATAAAACCGGACTCTCTGAATATGGCGGACAATGAGGGCTGCTGGGAAGCCAAGGACAATGGCATGGGGTCTTGATCCTACTTCATGTTCTGGCTTTGTGAGAGCCTAGCCAGTTTGGATGTTCACCTTCCTAGACCAGGATGGAGGGGGGAGGACTTTGTACTTTTCACAGGGCAGGGAACCCTGACTGCTCTTTGGACTGGAGAGGGAGGGGGAGAGGAGTGGGGGAAGGAGGAGAGGAGTGGGAGGAAGGGGAGGGAAATGGGAGGCTGGGTGGAGGCAGAAATTTTTTTTCTTCAATAAATAAATATATATATATATATATATATATATATATATATATATATATAAAGAATGAGCCTTCTTAGAAGAGTCACAGCCTCATTGTCATAGCCAGCCATGATGAGGAACTTAAAGTGGGAACATTAGGAGAGTTACAGCATCATACCCACAGACAGAAGCCCTTTGAATCCCATTTCCTTTCAGACACGGAGACCACTGGGAATTTCCTTGTATTAAATGGGGAGAGATAGAGCGTGGGGAATGGAAAGCTCCACACCATGTGACCTAGCTTGGCTTGGCCTGGTCTGCACGCTCTCAGTTAGGAAAACACGGCAAATGTAAAGCTACGATGCAAGGCCTGGGCATGACAGTACCAAATGGGACAGAGACTACAGAATTCTTTGTAAGATCTGTGAGGTCACAGCACACTCTGATCAATTGTGGGTAGGTCCTACCTGAATTCTGAAAGAGACAGGCAACTAGAGGATCTGTAAACTAACAGTAATACGTCATAGAGTGTATAAAGAGATCAGAAGTACACATCAGCACAGCACGAAGTCACAGACATAGCCCACAGGACCACCTCGAGAAACAATCTCTGTTTAATCCTCTTTCTATAGTTCTATATTTAACTGTTTGTCCAATTCCACATCAAATTCCACTCAAATAACTGCAGGACCCTTGCCATCCTTCTTTCTTTCTGTCTACGACTGTCATTCCCTTTAAGTCAGTTTAAAGTGCTGGAAGAAAGGTTTGTAAACAAGTGAGCTTTAATTTCAAACCCTTCTACACAAGACTCCTCTGCTGTTTTCCTGGCAGAGCCAGTCAACTACACATACATATTCACCAAATACTCGAAACACACCAAACCACTTCTCCCACAGCTCCACTGATTTCTGCAAACTGTACTGCTTTTCACCCGGACAGTCAAAAGCCAAGAAGTCATTCCTGATTCTTTTCATTTGCTCTACATTCTATTTACCAACAGTACTTGCTGATTGGAACAACAATATAAAATCTCCAATTTGGGGAGAGAATGTAGTCCAGTGGCAGAACATTTATGCAGCACATATGAGGCCCTGGGTTCCATCCCAGCACTAATAAACAAACAAATAAACAGATGAACACCTCAAACTTATTCCTGACATATCTTTATCATATGTGGTACAGCCTGGCTTCTAACTCATCTTATTTCTATTCCTGCCCCTCTTCACCAGCTAGGTCCCATTTGTAAGCAGAAAAATCTTTTTAAAACATAAAACACACGGCATGCTTCCCTGCTCAAGTGCTTCTCACTCATGGTGTCCTGTCACATTAATGACACAATTTTAATCCCTGCAAGAGGCTTATAAAGCCATGTATGCAATAATCCTAATCCCTATTTGCTGCCCCTCCTACTCATTTACTACACTCTTGTTTTCCAGCACCCTCCCTGGTTATCCGTCATGCCCAGGTCCTTCCTAATTAAGGCCATCTTTAGTTGTTGATCCATCTACCATAAAATTTCCTGCCTCAGGCCAGCAAGGCAGGTGAGCAGCTAAAGTGCATGCCTTGATTGCTTGATAACATGAATTCATTTGGAAGACGATAAGCAACTCCACAAAGTTATCTTCTGACATCAATGCATGCACTGTAGCATATGGGTGCCTGAATTCACATGTCATACAAAAGTAATAATAATAATATGTAAAAAACCTTTTTCTGTCCCACCAGCCAGTTCCCAAATAACAACTGAGACTCTGTATTAATTAAGAAAGCTTTACCTTTAGCTTAGGCTTATCTCAACTAGCTCTTGTAACTTAACCCATTTTTATTAATCTGTGTGCTGTCATGTACTAACCATCCTGCTTCCTCTGTGTCTCCTCATGTCTTTTGCCCCTTGATTCCTCCTCCTCTTCTCTTCCTTCCGTGGAAATCCCACCTATACCTCATGCCTAGCTATTGGACATCCAGCTCTTTATTAAACCAATTGCAGCAAAATATCTTTACACAGTATACAAATATTCCACAATAATAATAAACAAAAATTGTTTAAAATCCTTTGTCTCCTCACTGTTCACATTCAATAATTGTTATTATTCCTCAGGGGAACCTTGGTTAAATCAAAACAAGAAGTAGCAACTCACACCCTCCCTGTTACTCTCAACATATTATCCTATCCTACTTCCTTTACAACACCGATCTGTGACTCTTAGTTAGCTTATTGTTTTCTTCCTCTATTAGACTGAAGGGCCACTGATAGTGGCACTAGGATGTATCTCTACCGTATGTACTGGCTTCATGAGATCCTATTCTCTTTGGATATAAACCTTGCTCAACCTAGACATAATAGGGAGGGCCTTGGACTTTCCACAGGGAAAGTACTTGGCACTCCCTTAGGGTTGGAGGGGTGGGGGGAGGGTCTGTGGAGGGAGAGGGAGGGGACGGGGAGGACGGGAAGGAGTGGGAATTTGGATTGGTATTTTTTAAGTAATAAAAAAAGAAAAAAGAAAGTAAGTAAGAGCTGGGTAGTTGTGGCGCACGCCGCCTTTAATCACAGCACTCAGGAGGCAGAGGCAGGCAGATCTCTGTGAGTTCAAGGCCAGTCTGGTCTACAGAGTCAGTTCCAGGACAGTCTCCAAAGCTACAGAGAAAACACATCTTGAAAACAAAACAAACAAACAAACAACAAAAAAGAAAGTAAGAACCTTGTCTGTCTTCTTCATCACCATCTTCCTCTTAAGACAGTGCCTGTCACAAACTAGAAGCTCAATTCACGTTTAGGAAATGATGGGCACATTTATAAGAAAAAAGAACAGATGTTCCCTTGGCTATAATCAAATTATCAATGTTAACAGAGTGTAAACATGTCTATCAATTGCATCACCTCTTTTCTTCCTTCTTTTCTTCCTTCTTTTTTCCCCTTCCTTCCTTCCTTCCTTCCTTTTTTTAATTGTTTGAGACAGGGTTTTTCTGTAGCTTTTGAGCCTGTCCTGGAACTAGCTCTTGTAGTCCAGCCTTGCCTCTAATTTCACAGAGATCCTCCTGCCTCTGCCTCTTGAGTTCTGAGATTAAAGGCTTGTGCCACGATCAGCCGGCTACTTTTTTTCTTTCTTAAACTAATGTAATAGACCATTATATTTTGTTACTAGTTTTAGCATGTTTCCTTGGATCTATTTTCACCCTTAAACTAGAAATATATTGTTACCACTACTTCTTTTCTCCTTCTGCCCCATCTTACTAAGATAAAACCAAGGTCAGTAAATTCAAAACCTTTACATTTTTAATTCTGATAGATTTTGACTTTTAAATTTTATTAATCTATCTCTATCATCTATTTATTTACTATCTATCACCTAGCTACTATCTATCTACCATATATCTACCTATCTATCATTTATCTATCTATTCTCTATCTTTCATATATCTATTCTATATCTATTTTTCATTATCTGTCTGTTATCATAATGTGTGTCATGGTTAATATGTGTACGTGAGGGTTGATGCTAACTAACATCAGGCAATGTCAGAATTAAATTGAGCTATTTAGATTTAGTTGGCATTTGGAGAACTAGAAAATTGACTGCTAGGAAGTAGTCCAGGAAGTATAAGAATTCCAACAATGTTCTTCAAAGTTACTTTGGCCATTTGTAGGTTCTTTGTCTCTCTATCCAGTCTTAGAATCAGTTGGTCAAAACAAAACTAAGGTAGGATTTTTGCTTGAGATGGCTTTTATTCTATGTATAGAATTGGAAGTGCTAACATTTTACTATTTTACCATTGGGAGAACTACCATTCATGAAGATGGTATATTAGGTCTTTAATGTCTCTCATTCATACTTGGCTTGTTTACCATTTGCCAAATGGTTCATCTCTACTTAATGCATAGTTTTGGTACCATCATAAATGATGCTGCTTTAAAATTTTCTGATCATCTCTTGCCCATAAATAGATATATAATAGTTTTAATAATAATAATATTGATATTCTATTATATTTTAAAACTCTTATTAATATTAATAGCCTTTTCAGGATTTTGGAATTTTTCTGAAAGTAGCCACGCCATGAGTAACTGCTTAAGAGGTTTACTTCCTCCTGTCTAGATGCATTGTTTTTCTTCTTCTTACATGAAGCACTGCTTTGAATTACAAGTACCATTTTGAATAAGAATAAAAGGAAGCACCTTGTTTTGTTCCTGATCACTTGAGGAAAACATTTCAGTCTCAGACATATGGTTGTTCTTACACAGATGCTCTTTTCTTTTAGATTGAGGGAATTCTTGTCTATTCCTAATTTACTGACTGGTTTTGTCCTAAGTAAATATTGTAACATGTACTTTTTATGTACCTAGAATTCTCTTTCTATAACAAACATTTTTATTGAATCTTTGATTCTAAATCCATTTGAATCTTATTGATTTCAGAATAAAATACAAGTCTCTCATCACCATATATAGCTTTCACCATTTCTCCAAACCTTCTCTACACTATGCCATTGCCAAAGTATTTCCAGTGCCGTGAACGTGCCAATGCTATGATAAGCCTCTGAGAACTCTCTGGAACATTAACCTCCAAACCTCTCACTCTGAAACTTGTCCCAGGTATTCAGCACTCCAGCTGTTTTTAAATCTTGACTTTCAAAGATCACTTCTTTAGTGAAAAGTCTTTCCTGTGTTAAATATGGATGGGGTTCATGCTTCTAACACTGATGATTGGTGTGGGAATCCTTCTACATATGTGTTGCTTTTATTAGTTAATGAATAAAGCTGATTTCGGCCAATGGCTTAACAGAGTAAAGCCAGGCAGGAAATCTGAACAGAGATGCAGAGAGAGAGAGTAGGCAGAATAGGGGAGAAGACATGTAGCTGCCACAGGAGGCAGATGCCCCCACCAGAGTCCACCAGAACTCTGCCAGTAGGCCACAGCCTTGTGGTGATGCACAAATTAATGGAGATGGGTTAGTTTAGAATATAAGAGCTAGCTAGCAATACACTTAAGCTATTGGCCAAACAGTATTGCAAATAATATCGTTTCTGTGTGGTTATTTCGGGTCTGGGAAGCTGGGAACAAATAAGCAGACTCCATCAACAGATAATACCATGTGGCATGAAATTATTTGTTTGATTTTTTTGTCTCCCTCATCCAAAGGTGATAAACAGTGCAAGAATAAATTTTTACTCAAAAATAGAGAGTCATGTTAAATAAAATCATCTCTGAAATTTTATAAAAAATAAGACACAAAAATTCTTTATAGAAATCTAAGACATTGCTTTGTATTATATTCTATTTTGCAAATATTTTAGGAATGACTAATAATAGTGGAAATATATAGACCATCTATATTACTTTAACATGATTATTATTATTATATATCTGTGAATACATTAATACATAAGTAAATGCCAAAATCAAGTCCTATTGTCCACTGTGGCCTCCACAATGATACTTCTATATAATTACAAGTTTATTCTAATAGTCAGAAAACCTTTACAGTCATACCCCATTAGTCTCTCCATTTTACAAAAGAGGCAGAAGAGACACTGGCAAATTAAATTGTAGAGCTAAATATGCAAAATTAGCCATGAAAGCAGGACAGTTTAGCTCTGGAGTCTATTCTTTTCATTTCTATGGTCTATGTAATAACACCTTTACAAACACAGTTTCCTTTCTCTAGTCATATTCATAGAGTGTAATTTTGTTCAATTATATTTCATACAAGACCAAGATGGCCCCATGTTCCTTGCAGAATAATGAGAGTACACTATGAAGAGGAAAGAACTTAAGGGAAGGCTACTTGAGGCGTTCACTGGACACCAGTCACTAATTTACTTCAATTTATAGTTTTATATATCCCATAGGATGAATTTTAAATAATTCTATGTGATAAGTTGGGTTTTATGTACTTATACCATAGCTATAATGACATTGTAGCTACATTGACACTTCATGGAAGTACGAGATATTCTATAAACCCAGAACATTTATACAGACCACTTTGGGAGAACAAAACACTTGAGGGAATAACTATAAACGTAAAGTGAACCTCCCAATACTACTTCTTTTTTTGTGTAGTGGTGGTAGCGTTACTGTTAGTGTATGTGTGTATGTACATGAACTTGAAAACTAGAGGAAGCCTCTGCTGTTGCTCCTCAAGCACCATCTACTTTGTTTTATAACAAAGGATCTCCCACTGGCTTGGAGTCTGCCATAGACTAGGCTGGCTAGCCAGTGAACCACAGGGATCAGCCTTTCTCCACATGCCACCATGCAAGCATGGAGCATCAAACGCAGATCCTCTTGACTGTGTGGCAAGCGCTTTACCAACTAAAGTGCTCTCCCAGTCCCTGGCTAGTCTTCATAAGCTACATGTCACTAAAAATTCGGAAGAAGCTAGAGACATTTCAAAGATTATATGAAATTGGTTACCTGCAAATGGAGCAGAACTTTCTTATGTTTTTCTATTTCTGATGTTTGTGATTGCTGTTGTTTTGCAACTTGCTCTACAACATCAGTTAATGAAGATGTGTCTTCTTTGCTCAGAGCTAGACAAAGGAATAAGGTAGTTAATAAAAATTAAATGCAGCCATTTTAAGAAAGTCACATTTCTTTCTAGAGATTCATTAAAACCCATGTTTTATTCTTATAAATAACTAAATTTAGGATTGATAGCCTCCATTTCTGTCCCTAAGCAAAACCAAGAACAAGGCAATATTAATGTCACTTCAAGGTTGCTTGCCTCAGTGCTGTACCAGTTCTTCATAGAGCAGAGCAAATAAGATTGTTTTAACTTCTTAATACAGAACCGCTGCACATGTTGCAATTACCATGCTGCCACAGTAAGTGAAAACACTTATGGTCAATTGTTTTTCATTGTAGTCCTGAGCTTTTAACTATTTAATTTTTTGAAATTTTAACTCATAAATTCCTCCAAGCTCCCCATGTGTCCCCTTCACTCTTTTTTCAAATTCATGACCTTTTTAAAAATTGTTGTCACATGCATATATGTATGTGTATTCATATATACAAACATACACACACATATATATACATATAAACTAAATGCATAAGTACAACCTGCTTGGTTTGCATAACTTAATTTGTATATATGTTTTCAGGCTGACCACTTGGTATCTGATAACGAATTGGTATGTTCTACTCTGGGGAAGACCCCTCCCCCACACACTCTCAGCATTTCTTAGTTATGAAGTCCTGTTTTTTAAGTGTTACATAAAGAATATAAACCTTGTGTACGTCTACCCCTGATGAAACATGACTGCTTCCTCCTCCCCCAACTTGCTCCCCATTTTAACACCATGATCCTCTCATTCATTTTCATCCGCTGTTAAGACTGCTTCCTTACCTTCTTTAGGAATGCCTTCATTCTTCCTTTCTTTGTCGTCTGACATTCTTTGTCTATTAGCTCCTTTCCCTGGGTTGGTTCTCCTTTACTCCTACAAAACAACATGTTTCACTTTTCCCTCTTTTCCTGTCACATATTCATGATCCTAACAGTTGTTCATACATTACAAGGATGATTAAAGACTGCTCACTATTAGTATCAATAATTAAACACAATAATTAAATGAGATATAGGAAGAAAAAAATCTTGGTTTGTTTGCTTTTAGCAGTTAGGAGTTAAGGAAGATCTTTTTCTTTTATCTTCTGTGATATCTTCTTTTATCTTCTGTGAAGCTTCACAGGGCAAGGTAATAATTAAAGATATTATAATATAATCCTATATGACACACACACACATGCGCAATACCTGACCTATGATGAGTAATTATTATGGATTAGAAGCAGGGACTTTCAGTAAGTACTGTGTTGAAATAGATTTTAATGAGCACATGTAAGAAATTATTCTAAGAACATTTAAAAATTTCTGTCCAGTGTTATTTTGATCAGGGCAGGTCCTACGCAGGTTTGAAAACATATTTACCTTTTACTTAGGGGCAACTTATATGATAAAGGCATAGAGACTTTATTCCATGAGAAAAGGAAGAGAAAGAATTGCACTAGCAGAGTGGTGTGGTGACAACCTGAGGGCATTGTAGGTTCCAGGAACAACAGCGTCAGAATGTGCCTGCCCAGAGGAAATGACACAAGTTCTCAGTATGAAAAAGTGGACTCAATGTCAACAAATGCTGTTGAGACTGGAAGCTACCACCTCCTATTTAACATCTGTGTATATGGAAATTTTCAGTGAGCTAGCTAATTGTGAGCAAAACCCCAAGATTTCTATAGATGCTGTAAATCTAACCTGTAAATCTAAGTCATTCCAAACTTCCCAAGACAAACAAACAAACAAAAAACAAAACGTCCTAAATGACAAGCACATGTAAAGATACCTCCACAGAGAATTTTCAGCAATCACTGGTCATTTTTCCTAAGGATTAAACACAATAAAACACAATACCACACACACATGCACACACACAAACAAGTTATACATGCCTTTTAAACTAAAACTTAAATGATCGAGATGTATTACATAAAAATAAGAAAGAAAATCAAAAAAACTGAATTGCTCCCGAGGTGAGGAGATTGAAACCTATGCAAAAATATCTTACAAGTGGAAGAAACCCTGAAAGTTTAGCTAGTACATTGTCAAAGTCAAGTGAGAAGTTAGGATCCTATCCTATGGCTTCATGTCACTTCCTTAAATTTCACTTGGAACTTCCTTCATTCCTAACATCTTCCTGGTTCTAAGTTCATTCCCTGCTCACGCCTCTGCTCTACGTCCTTCCCTCATCACACACAGAACTGCTCAGAATTGGTGGATCCAAATCTTACATTCTCTAGCTTGTTTCTTTCATTTTATGGTCAAAAGGCTTCATCCTTCATTTTACCTACCTGCCTTGAGAACATATACTTTATGCCTTGCTTGCCCAATGCTTTCAATTGACTACAGTGCTCAGTGTTTATTTCATGTCTACTTGTGCTGGATGCTAAGTACTTCAGATTTTCTTAAGCATTATGTATAATATTTATTCTGCTCTTGGTAGTGTTCTAAGTATTTTTACATATGAACTCATTTGATTCTGTGATATTTACAAAATGCTCACCGAGGCACAAACAGATCGAGGAATTTATACAGTCGCTACTGTGATGTGAGTTGAATTCATGTATTTGGTACCAAAGTCCATATTCCTAATGCTAAACTACGCTAGAGGACTACCTGTGAAGAGGAAGAATCATGTCTACATTGCCTGGGGACTGCCCCGGGACTCTCTGTGTGCTCAGCACACGTCTCACCACGGAACTTCTTCTTTTCTACTCACACTGTTATTGCCTACTTTTCTTGTTTGAGGAACTATTTCGGGACAGTAGCTTCAGCGCCCCAATTTGCATGATTCAATAGGGAACCAACTCCATGCTCTGAGTTCCCTTTAAGATATGGTGAACTTTTCTTCCTAGCAAGTCTAACCTCTCCCCGGCCGCTCACTCTTACCCCAGTCACCTCCTCGTTTTCTTCATGTCCCAGCCTACAACTTAGACAGAGACCCTCTGCTCGACAAGAGGCCACACCAGCTTCCAGAAGTCCAGGTAGTCACCCCCACCTGTGGACTTCCCTAACTCTTGAAGTGCTCCCCTGTCAGAACCAGTGCCTCTTGTACTACCTGCCTAAAGCTGGACACTGGTCCCATTACACTGTATAATCATTCTCTTCTATAAAGGTTTATCCCCATTGAGCTTGGTACATCCCTTAACTTGACACAGTTACCCCAACTCATCCTTTGTACTCCCTGAAATCCAGCTTCACTTTCAGCACATCTCCAACCTCTTTACCTTTTGGCTCTAACTAGAAGCCAGAAATACTGCCTCTTCCTCAATTCACTAACTATAATGTCCTCACAGACTTAACTCTGAACAGAGTATCAAAATACTTTCCTTATTTTTCTGGCTATATATATTATCCCAAATCTAACCAAGAGGAATGCCACCTCCCCTTCCCATGATCTCCTTCAGAAAGCAGCCTTTCTATAGCCAAGATACTTATTATCCTCTTCCCTTATTCTTCTTGAGCCCACCAGAGTCAAGCATCCACCATGCCACCTTCAGAGCACCTCCACATGGTATCTGTCCTCCACGTGTCCACATTCAAAGGACCAATTCAATCTTCCTTTTATTTGACCTATTGACAACATGGTGCCCCCCTCTGAAACACAATAAATATATTGTTTCTTTTGCTGGTTATTTTCATCTTCCTTAGTTCTGATAGTGTCTTCACCTACCTCTTTTCTGTTCCTCCAAATACGGTATGCCACTCAGTTCAATATTTTAAGATCCAGCTAGAGGCAAAGTGTTCTTAAATCCACATCTTCAGCCTGAATATCTTTCTTGAGCTATAGATTCTGACCAGACTGTCTACTTCATATCTCCCCTTGAAATTTGAACAGGCATTTCAATTTTTAAAATAAACTCTTGGTCTCCGCATCCTCACGCATCATTACTAAATCTGCTCTTTCATAGTTTTCTATATCTCAATATTGTTCAGAACTCAAAACACAGGTTATTATTACAGAAGCCTCCAGAAAGATGTAGCGCTCAGGACAATTTAACTAGACTTGCCAAAGATAAAGAGAGTTCATTGTTTGTGTTCATTGCTCCTTTGGGAAGTCCTTAGAGATATCCCATAAGAAGGATGTCCAAGGCCATTGCTTTGCTTGTCTCACACAAGGGACAAGGTTGCAGCTTGATTCCTTATTCCTTCAGATGCTGTAACACTTTCTGTAAAACTTACTGGCCACCTTTAAGCAATACTGGAATCCAATCTTCCATTACCACTTCCAAACACTATGCTAGCAGAAAATCCTTCTAAAACACAACCCTATTCTTTCACCCTGTCTCCTTGCTTTGCTTCCTCCTTCCCCTCTTTCTCTTTCCATGTGTGCATGCAAAGGTGGAGGCAGCGGTAGATAGATGTTGAGTGAGTACCTTTCCCAATAACTTTCTCCATCTTTTTAGTTTTGAAATAGACTCTCTTGCTGAACCTGAAAGTCACTGGTTCGGCTAGACTGACTGGTCAGCACGCCCCAGGGACCTTCCTGTCTCTGCCTCCCCAGTGTGATATTACAGGCATCACTACTGTGCCAGACTTTTTTGTGTGGGCTTTGTGGGAACTGACTTATTGGGTATTTATGTATGCAAACACTTTGCTGACACATGTCTCCAGTCCTATTTTGCTCAATAGCAGTTATTACCACTGGTTTCTTTTACATTTGTTCCTGTTCTACATCCTTCAACCAATAGGCGTTTCAAAAGGGCAGAGACCTCGAAATGCCTGGCACATACATAGCATGCTCAGACCCATAATCTATCTATCTCCACTCCACTTCAACACGTTTCGACAGGACAATGTTCCTGTGACAGTTCTGACCACACCCATATTATAGTCAGTCTTTTAAGTCAGTTCTAATTCAGATACCATCTTCTTTAAGATAGCTTGTGTGATCTGTCTACGCATACACGATTCTCTCTTTTTAGTAGACTTGTTTCTCTACATACTATGCTAGACAACATTTTAGGTTCTGCAGTGAGATGGAGCTCATTTTGAACACAGGTAGTATGATTTACTTACTTGCTAGGCAAAACATTCACCAAGTTCCTGACTATTCAAAAAAAATTCTTATAATTTTCAACATGTTATTCTATTTTACCCTTAGGCTATACCCCATAAAGGCAAATAGTACTCTACTCTTTTTGCACTCCCTCAAATATCTGATGACATAACATCAATAATGAAGAACATTGGATTCATATGATAAGAAAATAACTGATATTTCTCAATCTTTATTTCTGAATCATGAATCAACATCAGTTGAAGAACTTATATAACATTTAATTATATCAACTATCCTTGAAAAAAATTGGAGAACATTATGTTGAGTTTTGTTTTAAGCGCATGCGCACGTGTGTGTGTGTGTTGTGTGTATGTATGTGTGTGTTTGGTTAAGTTTGGTTTTGTTTTCTTGATCTCTATGGCAGAACCTAAAAAAGGGAGGGGAAAAAAAAGAAAAGAAAAGAAAACAATCTCCTGCCATCTACTGATAATTAATTAGAATTACATAAATTGATACTCATTTATTCTCTTTTTAAATATATATATGTATATATATATATTACTATATTCCATCTACAAGAAATCCATAAATCAAATCATTAAAAGATTTACTACAGTGGAGGCTGGGAAGATGGCTAAACACTTGGCCTAGATTGATCATGAGACGGAGGGACAGATTTCCACTATCATTCCTGTCCTCCACTATGACTCCTGAGCCTTACAGCAGACTGCTTACAGCTATCCTGCCTCCCACACTGCCTTCACTCCCTGGGGACTCCACCTTTGGTGGTACCCAGCTCTGCTCTCCCCTGCCCCCATCTAACTCAACTATATTCCTTTGTGTCAGCAGCAAATACCCAGGAACAGTTTCTGCCTTGGATCCCCAGTGGCCACATCAGGTTCTGACTCGGGTAAGTGATTTTCACTATCCCTCTGGTCCTTCATTATCCACTGTCCAGACTCACTCCTAGTCCTGTAGCAGCCTCCTCCCATGTCAACATCATTCACTGCCCACTTCATGACACAGGCCCAGGGTCCCCCAAGACCTTTCATCCCTATCTTTCCAGACTTACTCTTTTCCCTAGGGTAGCCTATTTGCAGGAGCCTCTCCTCCCACCACACCTTACTCCCTGGGAACTCCGTCTCCATCTTGCTGAGGGCCAAATTCCTTTAACTCTTTGTCACAACTACTCTCAGTCTTTCCTCCTAGCCCATCTTCATGGTCAGAGATCCCACATCTACCACTTACCTAGGATCCAGAAAGGACAACAGAACCAAAGAAAAGGACACACACCCAACAAAGACAAGACCAGATGTCAAAACCTAGAAACACCTTAATCATCATAACTCCTGATACCTAGACTCCAGTACAAAAACACATCAACATCCAAGATAATATGCCTCTACTAGAAACCAATAACCCTATTACAGTAGGCCCTAAGAAATGTTATAAAGCTAAAGCACAAGACAAGGACTTCAAAGTAGCAATTGTGAACATATTTAAGGACCTTAAAGAGGATATGAATAAATTCCTTAATGAAGACCACGAAAACACAAAGAAACAGTTCAATGAAATATATTCAATGAAAGGATATTAAAAGCTGTAAGGGGAAAAGACCAAGTCACATATGAAAACAGGCCTATTAGAGTAACCCCTGATTTCTCAATGAAGACTCTGAAAGCCAAAAAGATCTGGACAGATGTTCTACAAATTCTAAGAAACCACAGATGTAATCTCAGACTACTATACCCAACAAAACTATCAATCATAATCAACAGAGAAAGAAAAACTACACCCAAGAACACAAGAATCAAACAATCACAGAACAGTAAGTCAAAAAGAGCAGAAAAATCCCACATCATAACAATAAAACAACAGCAATCAATAAGCACAGTTCATGGTTAACTCCCAATATTAATAGTAAAAATTCCCCAATGAAAATACACAGACTAACAGATTGGATAGGAGAACAGAATCTATGTTTCTGTTGTATTCAAGAAATGCCCCACCACCAAAGACAAATATTACCTTAAGATAAAAGGATGGAATAAGGTATTTCAGCAAAATGGACCAAGAAACAAACAGGTATAACCATTTTAATATCTGACAAAATAAACCCCAAACCAAAACTGATTAAAAGAGATAAGGAAGGACACTATATACTCATCAAAGGGAAAATATATGAGGATATTGTGATTCTTAACATTTATGCAGCAAACCCAAATGCAGATAAGTTCGTAAAAGAAACACTACTACAGCTAAAATCACATATTCATCCTAACACAATGATAGTGGGTGATTTCAAAACCCCACTATCACCAATAGACAGGTTATCCAGATGAAAACTGAACAGAAAAATATGCTTGAGCTAAATAACACCATAAATCAAATGAACCTAGCAGACATTTATAGAACATTTCAGCTAAACACAAAAGAATATACTTTCTTCTCAGTAACTCATACAACTTTCTCCAAAATTAATCACATACTTGGATACAAAGCAAGTATCAACAAATACAATAAAATTTAAATAACATCCTGTATCCTATCCAATCGAAATTGATTAAAGCTGGGTCAGGATGTGTATCCCTGGTTGTTATCAACAATTTTTAGCAATCTCCAAACTCTCTGACCATCAGACAAAGTGAAATAGGCTCACATTCTTGGGCCTCCACAAAGAAGACATCAGAAAATGAAAATATCTCTCATGCTTATAAATTGGCATGACTAATGTTGTGAAATGGCCCATTGACCACAATTCCCATCTAAATTCCAACACAATTCTTCACATTAATTTTAAAAAAATATAGCTTCATATGGACATAAAAACCCAGGATAGCTAAAACAATCCTGGATAATATTGTATCACCATACCATATTTCAAGTTGTACTAAAGAGCTATAAGAATAAACGCAGCAAGTCATTGGCACAAAAAAAAAGTGTTGATCAATGGGATAGAGCTGAAGACCTTAAACATAAACACACATCTCTATGGAAACCCCTTTTTTGATAGAGAATCCATAAATACAAACTAGGGGAAAGATAGCATCTTTAATAAATAGTGCTGGTCAAACTGTATGGTTGCATGTAGAATAATCCTAACAGATCCATATTTATCACCCTGAACAAAACTCAACTCCAAATTGATCAAGAACCTCAATGTAAGACCAGATACCCTGAATATCTGATAGATGAGAAGGTGGAGAATAGTTTAGAACTCATTAACACAGAAACGGCTTTCTTAACAAGACACCAACAGTACAGGCACTAAGAACAGTTAATAAGAAGAACCTCACAGAGCTGAAAAGCTTCTGTGTGCCAAAGGACACCATCATTCTGATAAAGCTTACAGAATGGAAAAAGACTTTTATTAACCACACATCTTATAGTGGGCCAATATTTAAAATACATTTAAAAATATACAAAAAACCCTGAACATCAAGAAAACAAGTAACCCAATTAACAATGCAGTTCAGAACTAATCAGAGACTTCTCAAAAGATGAGATACAGAGGGCTGAGAAACACTTAAACAAATGTTCAACATCCTTAGCCCTCAGGAAAATATAAATTAAAACTACTTTGAGATTTCATCTTACCCCAGTCAGAATGGTCAAGCTCAATAAATCAAATGACAGCTCATGCTGGGAGGATATGGGGAGAAGGGAACACTTATTCGTTGCTAGTGGGAGCGCAAACTTGTACAGCAACTATGGAAATCAATGTGACAGTTCCTCAGGAGGCTGGCAATTAATCTGCCTCAATATTCAGCTACACCACTCTTGGGCATATACCCATAGGAGTCTACATCCTACTACACAAATACCTTGCTCATCCATGGTCATTTATGGCTGGATTCATAATAGTCAGGAGTTATAAACAGTCTAGATGTCCATCAAATAATGAACGGGTAATGGAAAGGTGGTACATTTACACAATGGGATAGTAGTATGTTATTAAAAGGTCATAAAACAAAGCAAAATTAGGAATTGTGCAGGTAAATGGATAGAACAAAACCTAAGGTCAAGATGACTAAGGGCAGCACCCCTGCCCCTGCCAAAACAAAATACTATTTTTATGTTTTCTCTTATATGTGGATGTTAGTTTTTAAGTTTTCAATATGAGTTCTATAATTAGTATAACCATTGAGGTTAGCTGCTGACTGGGCGGGGGTGAGGGGACTAGGGCAAGGGTGAGGCTATCCCAATGAAGGGGAAATAAAATTTATCATTAAGGAAAGATGTGGCAGGGGGTGGCAGAGTAGAAGGGTTAAATGGGGAGTGGTGTGGGAAAGATGAGTAACGGAAACACTGTGGGGAGGGACAACTACCACTAAAGGAAACATGCATACCACTGCAAAGGTTCCTAAAACACAGACAGATATGAAAGAAATTTGGAGTCTTTAAATAATGGGGGACATCTTATGTCACCAAGTGAAGCCCCTATTGCCATCAATTGTTGAGACACTAACCAGGACTCCAAGAAAATCCCAAACATCTCAGGCTATTGCCTGGGCCATTGGTTGGTCTCCACATGCTTATGGTAAGATCCTATCACTGAAAGCAACACTTAATCGCCTCAGTGAACATAGAGAAGTCAAGCTGGTGCCTAGATAGAGGCTTCACCTGTACTAACTAGTACTAACTAGTACTGGCTCATGGTACTAAAAGGTACTCTGCATACTACCAGAGGAGAAAAATAATAATCAACCCAAGTACAAACCATGTGACCCACAATGGTTTCCTGCCTGTGAGCTATACTGGTGCAATAGTGATACAAATGTATCTGTAATGTAATCTCTGATTGGATTTAAGGCCCACTCTGTGGTGGAATTCATACATGAAACACCTAGGGTGGTCATGGATCGAAGGACCAACTACTATTGTTCAGCTAAAGGAACACAGCAATCAAATGATCTCGCTATACCGACAGACTGGCACCTTGCTCAGCTATCATCAGATAAGCTGCTTCTTGCAGAAAATGGGAACTAAGAGAGCCCCACTCCTGGACATTGGGGAGAGAGTGAGAAATATGGGCGCCCACATTCCTAACCAGATGTTTCCATCAAACAGTGCTCAGTGCTCAGAGACCTATGATGAAGAGGACGCAGAAAGATTGTAAGAGCCAGGGTAAAGGGATGACACCAAAGAAACAAGAGCTTTCAGACACAACAGGACCGAGGCCTATATAGACTCACTGTGACAGCGTGCACAAGGCCTGCGCAGCTTCGAGCCAGCTGGGGTTGCAGCACTGAGGGGGAAGTTCACCTGGGATTCCACATTGAACCAAGAACTATCTCCAGTTGGTACCTGTTTGCAAAGGAAAAGTTAGTCTTCTCCAATGGAGTTTCACTGGGCACTTAAGCCACACTGCAGGAGGATAGGTTCCATGCCTGGTGGTAGATGTCAATACTAAATAAACTCAACGCTATTTTTTTTTTTTTTTGTGGACTTTGATCTCATATAGCTTTGTTTGGAATTTTATTTTTTATTTTGTCTCACTGGTCTTTTGCTTGTATGCTTTAGTTTTCAATTTTCTGTTTCTGTGGGTTGTGTGTATGTTTCTTGAGGTTTTGTTTGTTCAGTTTTGTGTTTTGTTTAAGAGAGAAAGAAGGGATGTGGAGCTGGGTGGAGAGGAGGATCTGGGAGGACTTACGAGGAGAGAGAAGTATGTTCAGAATGCGTCATATGAAAATTTTTTTTCAATAAAAAAGATGAAAGGACAAAAACCCTCAAATGATGCGAGATCGTGGCAACCCTTTAGTTTATTCTTTGGCCTCTATAACTGATAGAGAAAGAATTTTTGTTAAGTCGTCCAGTTTGGGGTAATTCATTTTGGCAGCCCCAGCACATTAACAGGGGCTATTAACAAGGAAATTTGCATTGGCTACAAGGCCTAGTCTGTAAAGATCCATAAACTTTAATTCACAAGGCTTAGAAACAACTGTCTAGGCCAGTGAGACGGTTGGGGGTAAAGAGGCTTTCAGGCAACCTGGATAGCCAGCGTCCAATCCCTGAGGTTCACACAGTGGAGGAAGAGAACTGATTCAAACTGTTACCTGACCTCACGTGCATGAGCGTTTTCTCTCTCTCTCTCTCTCTCTCTCTCTCTCTCTCTCTCTCTCTCACACACACACACACACACACACACACACTCACAAAATAAATAAAGGTCATACAAAAATTTAAAAATTGGTCACAGCTCTTAAAATTTCTACTCATCTTACAAAATTTATGATATAGTATGATATATATGGACTTCCCAAGGGTTTTCCTGAATCATCAAGGCCCCCTAATGCTGTTTCTATGATACAGTCAAATAATTAAAATAAAGACGGGGTGCTCTCAGCCTATCTACACTGGGCTTCTAATCAACTCACTCTTCCACCTCCTTTGTAAATGCTAGGTAGTTAACTCCTGTAACTGCTGCATGCTCATGGTTAGGAAAGGCCTCTCAGGTGGGTCAGTCTGCCAGCTGAACTACCCAACCATGCCATAAACCATGTTTGTTCTCAAACCTGTTCGTGCCAGCTGTACTTGATTTTGTGCTTTCATAACTTCATTCAATATTATGCAAACCAATTATATAGTATAGAAATAAAGTTTGTGTTTCTCTGAAATCCATGTCTAATAATTTCAATAGATACAGTAACAGGTGTGCAATAACTATAAAAGAACAAGTTTGTGTCCAGATTGCTCCAAGAGCGCCTTTAAATTATTTTCCTCTTAAAGAAACAGAATGCTCAGGAATCCTTCCTATTTAGGGGTAGCTTTATGCTTTGTGCAAGAGACACAATGCAGAAAATTAAGCTGTGTATGTGCAAAAGGACTTTCTCAGTTGATTGACAGGTGAGCATTCCGCCAGACTAAAATACGTTTACAATAGTATGCTACACTTGCCCACAATTTTCTGGCTTAGCTTTGCTTTCTTTGGGAGAGCTTTACGCAGGTATAACCTACATACCCTAACTTCCATTCTTGCGAAGTGTACAGTTCAGTGTTTAACCAGCCGTGTCAATGGACTGGCTATGAGTTCAGCCTGTAGCTAGGAGAAGGCTTCTCGTATATGCCAATCCTAAGGAAGCTATTCCATGTAGTAAGACAACCAGGCCTCCAGGAAGGTTATGGTTAAGCTTGAAAGGTATTGAGCAACTGGGAGCAGTCACGCTCACAAAAGAGTGTTCAAAGTACAACAAACAGCAAAAGTAAAGAATGCAGTCGTGGGGCCCAGGAAGGAACAACTTTTACTTGAATGGCTTGAGAATAAGGCAGTTCTTCTTATTATTTTTTTTTCAAAATGAATTATGCATCTGAATCATCTTCAAGATGAAAACAAAAAAGCAGAACAAAGCATGCCCAGGCCTGACTCCTATAGACTCTGATTCAATAAGCAACTGGGGTGTGGGCTACCTGCATGAATATATTTTTTTAAGTTCTACTTGTTCAGATGTGCAACCGGGATTGAGAAGCTCTGGAGTGGTATGAGGCAGGCGTGAGAGGGTTGAGCAAACGGGGCTCAGACAGACCAGATGGTGAAGGAAAGGGCATGCAAATAGAATCTAACAACTTCCCTAACAACTTCACTATTTTCAGAGTTCTGTTTGTGACCGCCCGAAAGAATCGGAACTCTAAGCACTGTGCATGAGAACAGGGGAAAGGCCCTGTATCTGTTTTGTAAATAATTTCTTTATGGATTTCATTTTGCTTGACAGGAAACAAGTTCAGGCCAAGGCAAGTATGTCTGACCTGATGTGTATCATCTATCACTCAGACTTCCTAAGTGTCCAGTGAAAATCAGATACGAACCCTGCCCCCTCTCAAGTGGTCACATATGCTGGAGTGGGTCCTATGTGTGCTGGTTACCTCGCTCTCTAGTCAAGTCGAGGTTGGTGCACACTTGCAAGACTCTTCTCAACTCCCAAATACCCTAGAGTCTTCTCATTCAGGAAAGACACCGTCAGTATTCACAGGCTCACCAAGGAAGACAAAGGACCCTCTCCTTCCTCCTTAGCCCAGTCTACAGAAAATATGCTTTCTCTTACATCCTTATCTATGTTGAAAGTTGGCTATAATTCCATTTACAACGGTACTTGACTTCCATATCACAGTTTTAAAATAGATGACATTAAACCCTTGGAGGATAAAGGATACTTGATTTTGATCTTATTATTACTCAAAGAATGAATGCATTCTGTCCTATTAGGGGCGTATTTTTTTTTTTTAAGGAGCCTAATGAGAACTCGATGTGGTCAACACAAAAGAGGGGGCAGTCAAGGATGCTGATCCCCAACGAAAACACAGAATAAGCAGAAAGGGATGGGGGAATGAGAATCGACTCACTTGTTTCTGGAAACTAAAAAACTAAATAACAACAACAACAAAAAAGTAAAATGTTCCCGACCAAAGTCTCCGGGTCCCCTTACTTGAGCCCAGGACTGGAGGGCGCTAAGAGCTAACGTGACAGGCTGACCACACTGCTGGGTCAGCAGCTCCTCCTGCAGTCCCCGGGGGCCCGGGAGGAAGGACGCTCCTTCCGTTCTGCTCGCCTCCCGGAACGCGCCCACCCGCGGCCCTGCTCGCCTCGCCGCCGCGGCGCCCCCGCCTCAGGCGGCCTCCCCCAGGCCCTCGGCGGGCTACTGGGCCGGCGACCGCTGACCCGGAACTGCTGGGCGGCGGCGCGGGAATCCCCCGCCAGGGGCTCCTGCAGGCGACTCCCGGGCGCCGCCCCGCGGCCGTGGCGGGAACAGCCGGTGAGCGCGGCCGCCCAGGCCGCCTGGAGGCCGGGACGAACGCGGTGGGGCGGGAGGGGAGGGACAGAGGGCGGGCGACTCCGGGTCCAAAAGGACGCCCCAGCCCGCGACCGCCGAGGGGGAGAGCGGGAAGGGACACCGCGGTGAGTGTGCCAGCAGGTCCGGGACGCAGGGCGAACCCCCGCGGACGGAACAGGCTCTGTGTGTTGTCCCCCAGGTCGCCCTGCACAGCTGGCGGAAAGTATGAATGACAGCGGCTGTGCCCTGGGGCGCGGGGGTCAGGGTGAGCCTGGGTGGTCTCGGGAGTGAGGGATCAGTAGCGGTAGGGATCGCCAGGAATTCAGGGGTAAGGGGTCACCAGAGGGGCGCTCCAATGGGACTTGGGAGGACTGGAAGGACAAGGGGACAAGTATTAGCAAGTGGGCAGGAATGGCCCCTGATCCAAATGGCAGTGGTTTTCGCGATCATCCCAAGCATGGAGTGCTGTGTAAATGCTGGGGAAAGCCTATCCTATCGCTCAGATTCTATCTTAAAAAATGAGATTTGTGGTGGTGGCATACACCTTTAATCCCAGAACTTTGGGAGGCAGATGCAGGTGGCTCTCTGTGAGTTCGAGGCCAGCCTGGTCTACAGAGCGAGTTCCAGGACAGCCAGAGGTACACTAAGAAACCCTGTATCGAAAAACCACAAACCAAAATGAGGGGTTGGGAGGGGGGATGGAGGGAGGGAGAGGGAGAGGGGGAGAGGGGGAGAGGGGGAGAGGGAGAGAGAGGAGGGGGGAGAGAGAGAAAGAAAGAAATATGGTGATGCTGCTCAACATGCTAAAGGTGAGGCCTTATTATTTCATATGAGATATGATCTAATCTGATAAGCATGACATATGAGATATGACCTAATCTGATAAGCATGACGGGAATAATGGTATAGTAGCAGATAGATTGGCATCGTATAATTTTAAAGCGTGACTTGCTCTCTTTTCCGACCTGGGCTCTGGGTTTATTTGGGCTGCTTTTTGTGTTAACACAATTACTTCCCTTCTGGCCCCCACAGATTGATGCTGTGTCTGTAAGAAGACTGGCACAGTTGATTGCTACCTGTGACCATTTCTCTTTACGGCTGATTTGACACAAAAGTCTTTGAGGAAAGTGCATTAAGGATGGCAGAAGCCGTCGTGATTGATCTCTTCGGTTTAAAATTGAACTCACAGAAAATCTGCCATCAGACATTACTGAAGACATTGAACGGTATCCACCACCACCATGCCCCCAAGGCCAAGCTCCTTTGCATAATGTGTGGTGGTAGTGTCACCAAAGAAAGGGACCATGAAAACGGTCTTTCTGACATGGAAGCAGGAAATGGATTTCCACTTCTCACGAGAGATTTTGAGATTATTAGCAATTCCAGTATGGCAGCCTCTCTGTATACAATTAAACAAAAAATTGATGAAAAAAATCTGAGCCACATTAAGGTGATTGTACCCGAGCACAGGAAAACGTTTGTGAAGGCTTTTATCGATCAGCTCTTCACTGAAGTCTATGATTTTGAATTTGAAGATTTACAGGGAGCTTGGGGAGAGAGCCTGTTGAAACTGTCCACTGAAATAAACGTACCCACAGCTCATCAACTAGAGGAAATCCAAAGTGAAATAGAAGCGTACTTGAGAAGCCTGCCGACCCTGAAAGGGGACTTAACTATTATCACATCTCCGTTGATCCCAGGTACCCTACACACTCTTTTGTCACTTGTGAAAATCCAGACTTTCTTCGGACGTGTCTCACTTCCTTTTTTCCTGTTTCTGTTCACGCTTGTGAATTGCACATCTTTTGCAACATGGGGGTTTTATGACCTTGTGGGTCAATGGCATCAAGAGATGACTTCATCAGAGTCACCTCAAATAAGCAAATTGGTTCCCTGTCAATTCCTCTTTAAGGCAAATGTCCCAATCCTCCTTAAAAAAGAAAAAACAAAGCAAAGCAAGATCATTTTTGTTGTTGTTGCTGTTGTTGTTGTCCTGGAAGATCTTGTATGTAGAAATGCTGACACTTCAACCCTTTGGGCATTTGGGCAGAGGGTAAAATTTCAGAAAAAAAAAAATCAATCTTCCTTGGATAAGAAGTTTTTCTCGTGAGCAGTCACACAGGGTGACAGCCGTGTGTACCAGTGCACGGGGGTGCAGAGTGCTGCCAGAACTAGAAAGCACACAAACAATTGCAGACTGCAGTGATCCGGGAGGGTCTGGCCGAGACTCTGTCTTCTGTGTGTTCCCTTGTCTCTGTAGGACACCTTTTTACTCTGTCACTTATCATCAACAGATACCTTCATCCATGGATTTACGACAAGGACAGGTGGCATATCCTACATCCCAACCCTTAGCTCCCTCAATCTTTTCAGTAGCTGCAAACGGAGAGATCCCAAAGTAGTTGTTCAAGAAAATCTTCGTAGGTTGGCGGATGCTGCAGGATTTAATGCAGAGAAGTTTTACCGAATAAAGGTAAATTTTTGTTATATATTTTGGTTTTCCAAAATATTGGCATTCTCACTGTCAATAACTATATAACTATTAAGTTGTGTAATTTTTGCTTCTGGAACTTCATCTAACAGTTTAGGATAATGCTGTGATTATTTTTCTCTGCTTTATATGTTATAGCCTAAAGATCAAATATTCATATGTGTCTGTGCTCTCGGGCATGTGCGTATGTATGGATCTCATCTAGAACGCCACAGTTCTAGATGTAATATTACTTTTCAGTGAGTATCCAACCACTACTGCTCTATCAATACAGAAGAAAGTCCCCGGATGATCAGGAAAACCTTTGGGTCTATCAGTACAGAAGAAAGTCCGCGAATAATCAGGAAATGGTTTGGGTCTTTACTTTTTGTGTGAAGACCCGGCAGAACTAGGGTCTAAGTGAGGAGAAAAATCTGTTCAAGAATTCTAGATTTACTTGAGTCTAAGAAAAGGGGGGGAGGGAATCACTGATTTGGTACTTTCACTTTCTAGCAAGAAAGTGAAACTTGCCTTTTGTGAGAAGTACTCAAAATAAAGATTTACTCATCTCTGGGGAGGTGGGGGATTTGCATGACTTCCGAGTCAGCTTTCCTAAGAGCAACATCTGTAGAGATGTTATAGTTGGTATTTTATTATGTATAGAATTGGATAATCTATACATTATAATAATGGCATGCTATAATAATAGCATGATTACCTAATGTGGTACCCACATCAGTGCTTTTAGAAAAGCCCACATCTAAGAAGTTTTGTTTTCAAAACGTTTTTGCCCTGTGTTCTCTACTAGACGGATCACGCCAATGACGTGTGGGTCATGGGGAAGAAGGAGCCTGAATCCTATGACGGGATAGTCACAAACCAGAGCGGAGTCACAATCACAGCTCTCGGTGCCGACTGCATTACTATAGTCTTCGCAGATCCTGTGAAAAAGGCGTGTGGGGTTGCTCACTCTGGTAGGTGTGTTTAATAAATCATTTAAGAGTTTGTTCGTTTGCACTGTATTTTGTAATTTCTTTCCTGATGGGCATAGAAAGCTGTTAATTGTATTGCTTTGTGATAGGATGAGGCCTGTGTACTCTCACTATGGAAACAGATATAAGGAGTCAACAAGCAAATTAGATGAATCAGAGTAGAATTTGTGAAGTAGGTGGTACCTAGTGGTATTCGGGAGTCCGTAGGTTTTAAGCCTGTCAGTATTTCTAAGCAAGTATACGCTATTAACATATAGGGTAAGATAACCCTGCAGTATAGACTGAATTATCTTTAGTCCTTGAACTTTTTTAATGTGCATAATAATCACAGTCTTTGTAATAACCAAAGATAATCCTTCGTGCTTTTCAAAACACTGTAGGGTGTGGCTGCCTCTGGCTGAGAACCCATAGAGTCTGAGTACCAGGGAGCGGGGATGTGAGGCACACTGGATGCAGTTCACAGCATAAACAGCAGGAGAAAAGCAGTAAGCTTTAAAACAAAAGAAACAAGCCATGTTTGTCTATGCCCGTGAGTGGAAAGACACTTTTAGTTTAGTTACTTTCACTAAACCGAGACTGTCACCAGAAGAGAATTAAAACAGCATCTTCAAAGGCGATGTTTTGTCAAACTTACGGAATTACTTTCTGAAAAAAATGAAAAATAATATTTATTCTGTGTTTATTACCCTATGTAAAATGAGACACAATCTTTTGAGTTTTATCTTACTTATAGATATATGACTCTTTTGCTTTTTAGACAATACAGAATCAAGGGTCACCATTTGCTTTTGACAAGCTAAGGTAACAGAATTGGATGAGGGGTCAAGTTCACTGTATGACCTTGTCAAAAGTAGCTTCAAATTTGAACCTACACTCAAAGGGAAGAGTATTTCTTAGGTTTGAAACACTTATTCTGAAAATATCCAAGATTTAGTCAAAATGAAGCTATACATGTGAACTTAAAAATCATTGCTAAATAAGCCATGAACTACAATACAGTGGAATACATTATATACTCACCGGGATCAGCTAGTCTAAACTCCATCTGAGGGACTAATTTAATAAAAATATCCTAAACTAGCTATGTCTATGTGAATATGTTTCCGGTGGTGAGAAGATAAAGGAAAGTTCCTGAGGAAGAAAGGGTATCCTTGTGTGTGTAGAAAAGTCTTGACAGTAATCAAAATATCTGTACTAAGTTGTTTTCTTCTGAAAATTACTGCCTACATTTCCAAAGGTATTTCAGAATCGTGATGTTATAAATTCAATATGTTTTTCTTAAAGTCTTTTCTACCAAAAAGCTTCTCCCCTGTTTTTATCATTGAGACCAACCTATTTCATTCTAGTCTTCTTCTTCTTCTTCTTTTTTTTTTTTTTTTGGTTTTTTAAAACAAGGTTTCTCTGTATTTCTTTGGCTGTCCTGGAACTTGCTCTGTAGACCAGGCTGTCCTTGAACTTATAGAGATCTTCTTGTCTCTGTCTCCCTAAGTGCTGGCATTAAAAGCCTGCTAGGCTCTTCCGGTCCTCTTTCTACAATTACGTATTCAATGACTTACCAATGGACACTGGACCTATTATTTAAATATTTATTACTTCCACCATGTCTTCCTTTTAGCTGAAAAGAAGAAATGAGCTCTTTACCCAAGTGTTTAGTTTAAGAAGGACAGGTGTATGGAGTAGTGAGAAAAGAGAGCAGGGGGACTCCTTATTGTCCACCTAAGTCAACTGAATTTGCATCCGAATGAAGGAAAAAAATGTAATTCTCTTAGGTTTTATTTTAGGAAACTAAATGGAAGCAGGAATGAAGAAAGTGGCTTAGTCTTAGAACTCAACATGAAATCCAAAGAAAAGAAAGAGCTAGTAGAAAAATCTGTGAGAAGACTGTCAGCTGCAAAGATGAACTTCAGTGTGAAAAGCGGAGAGATGGCCAGACTCCACAGCGTTACTAAGAGAAGCTAAAGAAACAGGAGATAATTAGAAGTCCCATGTCCATAAAGTGAAGACAATGATTGTTAAGATATAAACATTACCCCAAATCATCTACAGATCTGGTACAATCCTAACAAATCCCTAATTGCATTTTTTACAGGAAAAAAGGGGGGGGGGCTTTGGATAGTCACAACAATCTTGTAAAAGATCAAATTTGGACATTTTGCAGTTTCTAATTTTAGAACTCATTTCAAAGCTATAGTATCAAAAATAATGTAACACTAGTATTAAAAATAATAGATAAACCAACAAAATAGAATAGAGAGCCTACAAGTGACAGATAAGCCATGAACTACGGTTAAGAGCTTTTTACCAGCCAGGCAGTGGTGACGCACGCCTTTAATCCCAGCACTCAGGAGGCAGAGGCAGGCGGATCTCTTGGAGTTTGAGGCCAGCCTGGTCTTCTACAAGAGCTAGTTCCAGGACAGGAACCAAAAAGCTACGGGGAGAAACCCTGTCTCGAAAATCAAAAAAAAAAAAAAAAAAAAAGAGCTTTTTACCAAAGATGCCAAATTGGTTATTCAATGGGGAAAGAATGATAGCTAATCTTCAACCAGTGGAGCTGGGGAAGACAGACACCCAGAAGCAAAAGAATGATTCTGGCCCTTACCATAACAATAGTAAAAGATAAGAACAGAATGGATCAGTGACCTAAATTTTAAGAGGCAAAATTATAAAACTCTTAGGAAAATGAAAACCAAGCAGGAAAGAAAAAAAATTTAAAGACAGGTAAATTGAACCTCATTAAAATTTAAAATGCTTCTGCATGAAAGGAATGGCGTAGAAAGGAAGCCCATTATGTTTAGTAAGGGGTTAATTACTAAAACAACACCTGCAATCCTAGAGTCAAAACAGCTGGGTTGAAGAATGGGTAAAGGGACTGGGGATGTAATTGTGTTGGCAGAGAGCTTACGTGGCATAGATGACATTGTCTGTTCAATAGCATCATACAAACCAGGTATGGTGGCTCACATCTCTAATCCCAGCACTCAGGAGGTAGGGGTAGGAGGATCGGATATTAAGGAAAGGAATTTTTCCCTAAAAATGGTTGCAAATAGCTAAGGAGCATAAGAAAAGAAAAGCTAATCAACATCATTCATAATTAAAGAAATGTAAGTCAAACCCATAATTTCAACATGCATCCGTCAGAGTGACTACTACTTAAGACATAAAGCAAGTCTCGAGGAATGATGAGTATGAAAGATGTAAAAATTCCCTAACAGAAATAGTCTTCTGCATATGGTGGCACTTGACACCAGCACTTAGGAGGCAGAGGCAGGCAGATCTCTGAGCCTGAGGCCAGCCTGGTCTACATAGTGGATTTCAGCTACATAGTGAAACCCTACTTCAAGTTAAAAAAAAAATGCTATGGCGAGTCCTTCAAAAGTTTAATATAGAATTGCCACATGACCTAGAATCCTGACTCCGGACCTAGGTCCAGAAGAACTCACATCTACAGGTATAGCATCCTGATCCGTAAGATCCATGAGGCAGAGACAGCCCAAGTCTTCAGTGACAAGAGAGTAAGTAGGAAAACGCGACGTGGTATGGTACAATGACATGATATTCTGTCTTTAAATGGCCATAGATTCGGATACGTGCTGCAACATGGATGAACCTTCTAGACATTGATTCCATCAGCCAGTCACAGACAAACCCAATATGATGCTCTTCACGTAACATACACAGAGTAATTAAAATTCATAAACAAAAATTTATAGGAATAGAGAAATGACAAGTTATTATTTGAGAATATAGTTTCAAACGTGCAAGTTGAGGGAAATGTGTAAATTGAACGCTGCCAATGTTAATACTGAGTTGGACACATTAAGTGACTTACCTGTTATGTGTTCTGTGTTTCATTCCCCTGGAAGTAGAAAAGAGAGGGGAGAAAGACTGAAAGGACATTGTTCCTATGGAGACTAAACATCAATACCAGTTTGCAAAAGAGACTCCCTCTAATTGCCGGTTCTGTCGTGTTCTTTGTACCGTGCACCTAGTGTTAATGATGGTACTGTATTGGAACCGTTACTTTGGGGTTCATCTATGATACACACTTTGAATACACAAACCACAGCTGTTGTTGGGAATCCACATTTTTAACTTCTCCTGTCTTCTTTTCCTCCCATTTACCAGGCTGGAAAGGTACTTTGCTGGGCGTAGCTATGGCTACTGTGAACGCTATGACCGCAGAGTACGGCTGTAACCCGGAAGACATCCGTGTTGTTCTGGGGCCTTCAGTAGGCCCCTGCTGCTTCGCTCTCCCCAGAGAACAGGCAACCTCATTTCACGATCTTCATCCCTCGTGTGTGCGACGGTTCGACTCACTGAATCCCTATGTTGACATCCGAAAAGCTACCAGGTGTGTGTGATTTCGATGCGGTGCCAGAAGCCTGGTTACTGCTTATCGTTTCTGAGATGACCATTACTTTAGAGAACAGTAAATAACTCCCCACAACAATCCAGGTAGCAAATATTTGAGGCGCTTAACATACACACATATGGAAAAACCCACTTTAAATAAGGCGTCTATTCTCACACAGTTTATATCACAGATGATTTCATGACTGTTAGAATTTTGAAGTAAATTGCAAATTGATCTCTACGGAAAACTGCTTAAACCTTGTATAAAATAGCCGATACGGACTTTACTTCACAGCTGTTGCTTAGGTCAGTTCTCCTAAGAAATAGAAACCATAAGAAAGTTGATATTTTGAAAGTATTCTTATTGTCTAATTAGTTAGAAAACATTTCTTGTAAAACATTAGATAATATCAATATGTAGCACTTGCGGTCCTGTGAGTTTTGAATATAAGACTGTGCTTCCTAATCTCTGTTGGACATTGTCATTTCTAAGAAAGGAAACCGATGTCTGATTTGAATAGTGTTTCTATTCCAGTCAGCAAAGCCGTACCCAGACCCCGCCCCGCCTCATTTAACACATGAGTAGAAAGGATTCAGTCAATCCGAATTGATTCTTAAATGCAGCTTGTGAATGAGTGACACTAATTTTATTCCTATTTTATATCACAGCATTTATGAACAAAGTTTTCTGTGAAGAGTCTAGTATGTGTGTGTGTGGGGAAACGTGAAGATCAGATGATTAAAAGTAGGCCCTATCTGAACCAAAGGAGTTTTGTACACAAGTGCCCTTCCTCCCAAACAAGCTTCTGACCCCCAGAGCCAGCACACGTCTGCAGGGCAGTGTGGATCACCGCACAGCTCCTATTTGAGCTTTGCTGATAAAATCTACCATTTCCTGACTAGCCCTGCTGCAGAGTAAACAGCAGCTTCCATCATGCAGAGGTCTTTCCTGGAATGGGTCCACCCAAGTAAACATGCCCTTTCCACGTTGCTCTCACTATCAGTAACATAAACTCTTCTGTCTCTTGATATATCTTTGTTCTAAGGATTCTTCTAGAACGGGGAGGAATTCTTCCACAGCATATTCATGACCAGAAGGGAGATCTTGATCTCTGCACATCCTGCCATCCTGATAAGTTTTTCTCCCATGTTCGAGATGGGCTTAACTTCGGTACACAGATTGGCTTCATATCCATCAGAGAATGAGGTACACAGCCTCCTCTGGCCATCTCTCTTTAGTCTCTTTCCATGTCCCCTCCCCACTCAATCACCCTCCCTCTCCTCCTCCCTCCAGCCTTTCCCTGCCTTCATTGAAAAAGTATTCCTTGTTCCCTATAAAGATAATCAAGTTTTGATTTTTAAGTGGCAAAATGGTATAGAAAAGTTTTGGGAACACATTCTATGATGAAGACTATTCATTTCTTTTTCTAGTTAATTAAGAATAATTAGGTAGGCTTATGTTAAAGTTTTAAAGTAGTTTAATCTTCTTTTTAAAAAAACTGTATAAGAAGTCTTTATCTCTGATGTGAACTTGACCAATGCATGTCTTATTATAACATCTTGATATCTTTCATTATTTTTGTTTTATGAAAAATAGATTAATATTGTAAAAATGGCCACACTTCCAAAATCAGTCTACAGATTGAATATGATCCCTACAAAAATTCCAACACAAATTTTCACACGGATGTTGAAAGGACAAATTTTAGCTCCATATGGAAATACACACACACATAAAAGGAAAAAAACCAACATAGCTAAAATAATCCTGAATAATAAAATACTGTTGGAGCTATCATCATCCTGGATTTCAAGATGTGCTACAAAGCTACAGTGATAAAAAAAAAAAAAAACAGCTTGGTGTCTGCATAAAAACAGACAAATTGATCAATGGAATAGAATTGAAGACCCAAACATAAATCCACACACTTATGAACATCTAATTTTTTTTATAAAAAGGCCATAAATACACGGTGGAAAAGGAGCAACCTCTTCAACAAATGCTGACGGTCACACTGGATGACTGCATGTAGAAGAATCAACATAGATCCGTACTTATCATCCTACACAAAAATTAACTGCAAATGGATCAGAGCCCTCAACATAAAACCACATACACTGAGCCTAATAGAAGAGAAAGACAAGAAATGGACTTGAACTCATCGGCACAGGAAAAGACTTCCTGAACAAAACACTAAGGCACTAAGAGCAACCATAAATGTGCCCTCACGAAACTGAAAAGCTTCTGCATGGCAAAGGAGGCTGTCATCTGGACAACGCAGCAGCCTACAGAGTGGGAAAAACTTTCCACCAACTCCACATCCAATAGAGGGATAATATCCAAAATGTATCAAGAACTCAAGAAATTCGATTTCAAAACACCAAATAACACAATTTAAAAAATGTGTACAGATCTAAACCATTTCTAACTAGAGGAAACTCAAATGGCGGGGAAACATTTAAAGAAATGTTCAACATCTTTAGTCATCATGGAAATGCAAATCAGAACCACCTTGAGATTCCATATTACACCTATCAGAATGGCTAAGAGCAATAATACAAGTGACAGCTCATGCTGGCAAGGATATGGAGCAAGGGGGCACTCCTCTCGCTGGCGGGAGTGTAAACTTATACAGCCACTAGGTATGGAGGCTGAGGACAACTTTCAGTAGTCTCCTCTTGTCTACCGCCATAGGCTTCCAGAGATCGAACTGAGCTTATTAAGGTTGATGGCCAGAGCCCTTACCCACTGAGTCATTTGTATATTCTTCACTCTTTACAATGACTTTAGTTTTTAATGTACTTTATGATTCCTACCTCGATGTTCTAAGAGTGTTAGTTAGGAGTTCATGTTTGATTTCTGTGTGTTTTACAGGTTCTTGACTGAAATTTTGCATCACCGTTTCCTGCATCCTTCCACACTGCTTGCAAAAGAAAATTTTAGCTTTTTGATTCATATAAAACCAAGAGAGTTACAAAACATAATTCACCTTTAGGGTATATTTTCCCTGTGACCCACAACAAGATGATCTTAGTTTAATTCTTATGATAACTAATAAAAGAATCAATGTGATGTTATCCCTCAAGTTATTTCTGTGTATTTATCTGTAAATCAATACCAGGTCTGTTCAGTTCAGTATTTGTTGGATGCCAACTTTTTTTTTTATAGGGATGAGGCTTAACACAGTGAATCAAAATAAAGACAACTTTTCCATTTGAGTCAAATGCAGTAGGCGAGATAAACACTTCCTTTTAAATATATATATATATATATATATATATATATATATATATATATGGAATTGCCTTACACAAGAGTAGGTTTCATTATGGCATTTTCAAGCATCATGGTTTTGCTGATCCTCCCCTTTCCCTTCTTTCTCGTCCCTCTGAGCATCCTTCCACTCCCAACAGCCCCTCCCCTTTCATGTCTAATGTGTTCTATCACCCCCTTCCTTGCTCAGCCGTGTGTTCTCTTTCTAGGTTCAACACCTATATCCACGTTTATACCCACACATATACGTATATGTGTATGTATGCATAAACATTAATGGTTAGGATTCATATATGAGAGAGAATATGCAATGTTTGTTATTCTGAGTCTGGATTATTTTGTTCAATATAATATTTCCAGATCTGTAGGAGAATGTGAATAAAGTAGTCCCACATTAGCTCAGACTTGAGAATAATAAAGGGTTCTTTATTTAGGGGGACAGATTCACAGATCACAGTCCTCTTCACGAGCCGGAAACAGGAACCGAATCCAGTGGCCAAAAGAGAGCAAGTGTGGTTTTTGGTACCCAAGGCCACGCCCAACCTGGTCCAGCATCTCGAAGGCCATTGGCTGAAGGAGTTTCCCCAGCACATATCCATCTACTTTCCTTCAAATTTGATAATTTCATTATAGTTAAATAAAATACTGTATTACTGTATTTTTGTTACCCATTCATTTCTTGATGAACATCTAGGCTAATTTCAATTCCTTGCTGTTGTGGCTAGAATAGCAATGAATGTACATGTTTAAATATCTTTATGGCAGGATATAGAGCCTTGGGGATATGCGTAGAAGTAGACTAATTGGGTCATAGGTCTAGTCTGTTTTATTTATAAAATATATTCTTTTGAGAATTTAATTCATGTATACAGTAAAATATGGTTATAACCATCCTTCATTTCCTCTACAAATCTTTCTCAGCTTTCCCCAACATGTCCCCCTCCCAGTTTCATGTCCTCAATTTTGGTGATATTTCATTTATATTTTAATAAATGAAACTTGCCTGAAGTTCAGAGAGTAGAATAGCTGCACTGATCAGCCTTATAGACCAGGCAGTGGTGGCACACACATTTAATCGTAGTAGCCACACTAGCTAGACATAGAGGCCTGGCAGTGGTGGTACACGCCTTTAATCCCAGCCCTAGAGAGGAATATAAGATGGGAGGCGACAGGCTCAGTCTTACTCTCAGATTCCATTTTGGACTGAGGTAGAGGTAAGAGCCAGTGGCTGACTGTTTTGCTTTTCTGACCTTCAGGTTGAGCCACAATTTCTTTCTCTGGATTTTTATTAATTGTGCTACACCCACTGTTGATTTTCTGAAGTCTCCGTGCTGATTTATTTAATGGCTGTTCCAGTTCACACTGCTACTGACAGTGAAAAGGGCCCAGCTTTTCCTACATCCTCATCGGCATCCGCTAGCATTTTTCTTTTGGTATTTTATTTACTTATTTTTATGTGTATGGGTATTTTGCCTGCACGTATGTCTGTGCACCACGTGTGTGTGCAGTGACCAGATAGGCCAGAAGAGGATGTCAGCTCCCCTGAGACTGGAGTTACAGATGGCTTTGCGCTGCCATGTGGGTGTTGGGAATGGATCACAGACTGTCTGGAGGAGCCGCCAGTGTTCTAAGCCACTGAGTCATCTCCCCAGCTTTGTCATTTTCTCTCTTGGTAGCCGCCATTCTGACTATTCTTTGGTAGACTCTTAAAGTAGTTTTAATTTTGATGTCTATGATGGCTAAAACTGTTGATTGCATTTTCAGTATAGGTCTGGACATTTGTGGTTCTTCTGAGAACCATCTGTTCATTTCCTGAACTCATTTATTGACAGGCAGTTTTATCGTTCAGTTTTGAAAGATTTTATGTTCTAGGTACTAATCCCCGGTCTGAAGTCAAGCTGGCAAACATTCTGCACTACTCTGTAAGCTGTTTGTGCTCCTGCTAATAGTTCGCTTTGATGTGTAAAATGTTTTTTCTTTATGTAATTTGTCGAATTATCTAGGATCGAGAAATACCAGGCTAACTACAAGACAGACCAACTATATTGATCTTTATTATAATGGGCAAACTCACAAGACAGGAACGAAAAGTCCAAGCTCAGCTATGTAGTGCAAAAACCAGAGAGAGAGAGAGAGAGAGAGAGAGAGAGAGAGAGAGAGCGCAAATGCTGAGCCACCCAGTGTTTTTCTCCAGGTACCCAAAAGGCCATGCCCCTCACTTGGTCCCACCACTTAAAGATCATTGGCTAACAGAGATTCCCCATCACCCAACCCTTTTGTCTAAATAAGGGAGTTCCAAACTCAATACAAAACTATATACAATAGGAACAGATATTAAGTATAAAATTAGGACTACAACCAACATAAATAATATTAAGCAAGGAACACATGCTAAATGTTTAATAAACATTCTATTCTAAAGAGTCTAAGTCTTGCATTGAAAATGACTTGACTAAATCATAAGAGGAAGGTAACTAAGACTGTCTAATCTTCAACCCCATTGAAGGCCTGGCAAGGGAGAAAATTTTACTTGAGTAGGCAGGAAGTGCAATCAAGTAGCTTCCAAAATAAGCAATATATGACAGAGACAATTAGCTACCTGAGCAATCACCCAAAGTCTCATTTGCAATGTTGAAGCAACCAACTTTGGCTAAGGCCTAGAGTAACTGACAGACCATATTCAGAGGCAGGAAAATTTTCAAAACTGTTTTACCCTGTCTTGGCAAGGTTTGGTAGTCTTTTTCCTTGTGTCCTCCGTGCTTGTCCAGTCCAGACATCGTACACTTTGTCAGTGGTCGAGGCATGGGCAGTTCCTTGCCCAAAGGCAAATTGTGCCAAGAAGAAAACAAGCTCCAAGTGGAGTGTCTTTGGTGTTCAACATTCTCTCTTGTCTTATGAAATTCGTAGTACTAATCTTCAGAGAATACTGTTTCCAGTTGTTATTATCTTCCCAAGGAGCTGGTCCTTTGCTAATTTGTAGTGGCTCTTTTCTATCCCCTCCAGCTAGATTTGGTTTGAGGTCTACCTTATCATATACAGAAATTGTTACATAGTATTACACAGCTTCCAATTGCTTGGTAGGATTTTCACCTTTTGAATAGTTTTGTTTTCTGGGTTTTGTTTTTATCTTTGCTGATTAAGTGTGTTTCTCGGAGACAATAGATGTACCTTGTTTTATTAATTCCATCAGTGATTCTGCATTTTTTTATTGTTTAATTGAGCTCATTTGCACTTGAGGTTATTGCCTATGATTTTGATTTTCTGGTTGTTATATTATTAGTATTTCTGGTCTTCTCTGTTAGTATTAGGGGTTTTCTGGTTTGCTTTGCTATTCCTGATTACTTCCTCCCCAACTCTTTTTGATCATTCATGAAATATATTCTTTTCTATGTTCTATTTATGAGACTTTGCTTTTCCTACATATATAATATTCATTTAACATTTTTCTGTGATACTGCTTGGTTGTTAATACTTGCCTTAATTTTCCATGAGTTTAAAACTTGGTTGACAATTCTTTACTTCCAGATATTGAAATATATAATTTCATACATTCCTGGCTTCATGTTTCTTATAAATGATTTAATATTATTATGATGCTTTTCCCTTTGTATATGAGGTGGATATTTTTTTCTCTCTCAGCTTTTAGTGTTTACTTTGTGGTTGTGACATTGTGGCTATGGTGTGTTGTGGAGACTTTCTCTGGTTACATCTATTTGGGTTTCTAAAGGCCTTTTGTGTTTAGATGTTGACTTCCTTAAATTTAGAGAAATTTTTTCTATAAGTTACTTGAGTAAATTATCTATGACTTTTGACTTTATCTCAGTTCCTACTTCATTGCTTCTTTGATTTGTATCTATTGAACGTACCTTTTTGGAATGACTGGTTGTTTTAATTGTTCTGTGTGTCTAAATGTAGCATTGTTTCAGCTTAGTCTTTCCTCCCTGAAATTTGTTCTCCCAGTAACTGTTGTCTGTTAGAGAGGCTTATTGGTGTGATTTGGACTTGATTGTTTGCTTCTTTCAGTCCCTGAAATTCTGCTTGATTCTTCTCTGGTGTTTTAGCATCCTTTCCAAATATTTCCTTTATGTTTTAAAATTTTTCTCTGAGATAAATTGCTTCTACAGTTAAAATATAATTTTACAAAGAGATGGGTACTTGATGGAGGAAGGTCATTGGCTAATAAAGGCACTGCCCTGGCCCATTTTATTGGTTAGAGGATAGGTGGGAGGAGTAAACAGAACAGAACGCTGGGAGGAACAGGAAGTGAGGTCAGCACCCCGGCCGCCTGCTCGGCTAGCTTATGCCCCGAAATAATTACACGGACACTATATTCTTTTAATCACTGCTTGGCCCATTCTCTTCTAGGCTAATTCTCACATATTAATTTAGCCCATTCCTAATCATCTGTGTGTAGCACCCCAAGGTGCGCTTACCAGGGAGATTCTAGGCTAGTCCATCCTGGGTCCAAGCTTCATCCCGGGAGCGGGGCATGGCGTCTCTCTCAGGCGTCTGCTCCCGAGAGAGCTGTCGAGTCTCTGACCTCACTTCCTGTTCATCACAATAGAGGGTTCCCCCACAGCACCACATCCTATTCAATGAGATGGTTTCAGAGTGAGTGACCAAAAGAGAGAGACTGAGTAGAAACAGTGAGAATATTTTGTTTTCCAAGACAGGGTTTCTCTGCCACTACCCTGGCTGGCCTGGAACTCACTCTGTAGACCAGGCTGGCCTGGAACTCACAAAGATATGCCTGCCTTTGCCTCCAGAGTACTGGGATTAAAGGCATGCACCACCACACCCAGCTCGGTTAGAATATTTTCTAAAAGAAATAACAGTCTTACTGGAGGCTGTAGAAACTCAAATGGATCTGAGGACAGAAATCTCAGAGGAGGGTTCAATAGAGCTCATACAAGATTGTGGAAGTGGGATATGAAGAATGGAGAAATTATTGATGACTCTGGGTTTTGCTTAGCCAGCTACTGAGAGTGGCAACCAAAGGTGGGGAGAGGTTTGGGGTTAGAGAAAGGGTAACAAGTTTCACCTTATCTAGACTGCTAGCATCCAGGTGGAAATATTTGGTCAATGATTGAAAACCTGGGCCTGGCACTTATGATGGACAACTAGGCTTGGCGGTTGGCTATGAAGAAATGATAATTTGAGTCTCTTGAATCAGGTTGGTTGTCTGGATGAAAGTTAGAGAGAGTACGAGGGTCCAAGAATGGACCCGCACACAGCACATGCATTTTAAGAACGAGAGGTAAGGCAGTAAGAATAACTTAATCATAGACATTTAAAAGGTATGATTATTTAAGACAGTCAATATATGTGTGGAAGGCTCTCAGAAATCTTCAGGAATAACATGAGAACTGAAAAGAGAGCCGTGGATTAACTGATAAAAGTTATTCTACAGGCAGTGGTGGGGGTGACCAATTTCACATTTTTAAATTCCGTATATATGTCCCACATGTACACAGAGTCCGAACTTTTTTGGTGATTAAAAAGGATTTTCACATCAATATCTGTATATTTTCTATAAAATCTATGAATCAGGCATTGACTCCTCTGTTCAAATGAGAAACAGCCTGGTTGAGATAAAGGTTGGGATCATATAACTTGTGGTGAAGTAAGGCTTGAGTATGTGTTTCACAACTTCAGACCCTCTTTCTGGATCTCTGCCTAGTCAAAGCTCTTTGAACTCTATTCTCAACTTGCTCTGATTATTCTTTTCACGTATTTGGTCAAAATTTTGTTGAGGTGCTGGATTAGGTAAAAAACAGTGGTGTGGCCATCAAGATGTTCTGCCCAGCACAAAGTAGCAGTCAGAAGGAGACTGCCACAGCTGGACAGACTCCCATAGTTTAACATTCTGTGAATCTCATAGCCCTGCATGAAATTTAAATAAAATATTCATTCCTCCACATTCAAGAAAGGCCTTACATAGAGAACATTAAGACAGAAATTTCAAATCCACGATAATGTTCTTTATGAAAACATAAAGATTAAAAAATAGTCTCGGACCTTCAGAAAGACTATAATTTTCTAATTCTTTACTGCGTATTATTTTGTTTGAGGCTTATAAATTTAGGCAGCTATACTTTGCATTATAGACCACAGCATGCCAAAAACAATTAAAATTATGTTTTATTCCATATGCTTTTGGATTCATTGTGTATTTAATTTTTGATTTCGTTTTTATTGTTGTACATTAAGAAAATTTTAGCAAATTGCCAAAATTTTCATGACCCTTCACATATAGTTGTCGAGCTTTATAAAACAAATGAAAGTATTATACCACTAGGGGACAGTATTCAACGTTTTACAAATAGCTCTGGTGTTGCTTAGCATAAAGGTGAAAAAGTGTTAATATCTCTTATGTACATGTGCAAAAAGGGATGAAAATATTGGTATTCCCCTAGGCACAGCATATTGTCGTTCAAATAGAATCCCTCAGGAACTCCCAACCACGTCCGTCTTCTACAGAAGTACTAGTGTAGGCAAGTGTTTATATGTAAGTAGCAGGGGAGAAACTCAAGGGCATTGGTCACATGATGAAAATGTAAGTGCCCACTGAGAAGCTGTGGCGAAAGGACAGTCACATATAAGCTACTCCATATTGTATCTCACAGTGGGGTTTGAAATTGGCTTTCATTTGACTGCCCTAATTTTATATTTCTATATTTAATGTATCCATTGTCTCAAGTTTTGCATAAACTTTTAGAAAATCCCACCAATATATGGAAGTCTGACACGTTAAAGAATCACTGCTCAAACACCAATCTGTTGATGGGTGTATGCATGTTAAATGCAAAGCAGAAATACTGATGTGGCAAAGTGTGGCATTTGGCCTCTTTAAATAATGCAACTTAATATATACATACAAACACTGGAAACATTGTAAACTAGAATTTTTAAAAACTTAGTTGCAGTAATGAATGGTGTGTGTTGGCGGATGCATTTACTGGAATACTGGGCTAGGGTGTATTTACATTACAGTCACTGTTTCTAAAGTTTATTTGTGGTTTCAAGGCCGAGGCAGCTGCTGTTGGCCATGCACTGTTCTGTGTGTCAGGCCATTGTTTAATGAAGGAATAAGAATCAGTACAACTTTTCCCCAAGTTACGTTTATTTTGAACGCAATGGTTGCATGTCAGTTGTGCTGAGAGAAACTTTTCATGCTTATATTTTCTTTGCAGAGAAAAGGAATTCTTACGTTACACTCCCTGTGTCTTTGTCCAAATATCTGATGTGAATTATGTCCCTTCTGTGTCTGGAAGCCAACCTCGTTGGTTTATTTAATTCTAAAAAGATTATAGTATGTAGTCCTTCTATTAAGCAATTAAGATTTCTAGCAAATTCTATAGCTCAAAATATCACATTCTTTTCTACTCTCCATTCCCATGAGAACTTCGAATTAATGAGAATCTTTTGTACAAAATGAATTTTGTAGAAAATGGTAATAATTAAATGGCTTAATTCTTCTGTAGGTATGTGTGTATTATTCGTCCATGTATGTGCATTCATGTATATATAGACACATGTGTATAGGAGGCCAGTAGTCAATGCCAGTGCCTTCCTCAACCGTTCCCCACCCTTTTTGGTTGAGACAGGGTCTCTAACAGAACCCAGAGTTTACTGCTTCTGGGTGGCAAGCCTCCTGTATCTGCCTCTCGGTGTTGGGACTACAAACACACTCCGCTGTACCTGGCTTTGGCTTTACATGGGTGCAGAAGATGAAACTCATGCTTGCACAGCAAATATTGTACTGGCTAAGCCTTTTCTCCAGCCCCCGACTATTGGGTTTTTAATAGTTCTTATTCCCCAAAACTTGCATCACACATTGTACAGTTTATATCTCACAATGCTTGGCTCTTCTGTCACCTGTCACAAGCCTGAAAGTCGTATTTCCTTGTGCTCTCATCATCTTCATTTTCATACTTGATATTCCATAGTCACAAAGCACTCATTATAGTCATTTTCTATTTTAAATTCATATATAGATCTGGCTATAGAGCTTGTAGGACATACCCCATGGCAACTCAAAGTGATCTTGCACATTTAACTCCTTGGCTCCAAATCCCTGCTTTCCTCTCGTGTTCTGTTTCATAAGTCAAGGTGTCGTTCATATGGTTTCCCATCTAAAGCTGTGAAGTTTTCCTGAATATTTCCTTCTCTTTCCACAGGGCTGCCTAGTGTATCCCCCACTTAGTCTCATGTCCCTGTCTCAGATGCCACAGACATCCAAACCACCATATCATACCTATGTTATTTGTCACTTATTATCAAACGCTGTCTTGCTGCTATTTTGATAGTCTACAGATGCAAATCTGCTTGCTTTACACCATCTTTAACACCATCTTGTGACTTTTCCACTACCTCAAAAACTAAGACACACTCATGGAATTTGTAAGTGTTGGGGTGATCTCACTCCTGCCTACTTCTTTAATTCACCACTCCCTACGCTATACCATATGCTCCAAGCATCCCGGACCTTCTCATTTCCTATTTCCAGTAAGCTGAGCCAAAACAGTCAATTTGAATTATACTAAAAATAGACTAGATTTGCATTTCTCTGATGGCTAAGGATGTTGAGCATTTCCTTAAGTATCTTTCAGTCATTTTAGATTCCTCTGTTGAGTTTTCTGTTTAAGTTTGTACTCCATTTTTTTATTGGATTATTTGTTCTTTTAATGACCAATTTCTTGAGTTCTTTGTATATTCTGGGGATCAGGCTTCTGTCCGATGTTGGGGTGGTGAAGATCTTTTCCTGTTTGGTAGTCTGCCATTTTGTCTTATTGACCATGTCCTTTGCTTTGCAGGAACTTCTCAGTGTTGGGGGTTCCATTTATTAATTGTCCCATTTATTACCTGTAAGAATGGCCAAGATCAAAAACACTGATAACAGTTTATGCTGGAGAGGATGTGGAGTAAAGGGAAACACTCCCCCATTGCTGGTGGGAGTGCAAACTGGTACAGCTGCTTTGAATATCAGTATGATAATTTCTCAGAAAATTAGGAAACAACCTACCTCAAGACCCAGAAATACCACTTTTGGGTATATACCCAAAGGATGCTCAATCATACCACAAGGACATGTGCTCAACTATGTTCATAGCAGAATTATTTGTCATATCCAGAACCTGGAAACAACCTAAATGCCCCTCAACCAAAGAACAGATAAGGAAAATATGGTACAATTACACAATGGGGTGCTACACAGCAGCAAAAAAATAATTACATCTTGAAATTTGCAGGTAAATGGATGGAGCTAGAAAACATCATATTGAGTGAGGTAACCCAGACCCAGAAAGACAAATATCATATATACTCACTCATAAGTGACTTTTAGACATAAAGCAAAGAAAAACCAGCCTACAATTCACAGTCTCAGATAACCTAGACAACAATGAGGACTCTAAGAGAGACATCCATGGATCTAGTCTACGTGGGAAGTAGAAAAAGACAAGATCTCCTGAGTAATTTGGGAGCATGGGGACCTTGGAAGAGGGCTGAAGGGGAGGGGAGAGGGAGAGAGAAGAGCAAAGAAAAATATATAGCTCAATAAAAACCTATTTAAAAATAAACTAGAAATGGGCATAGTGCTTGTTAGGTATATTTTGCGCTCCAAGGATGAATACCAGGAACTGGGGTGATGCTTCCAACCCAAACAGTGCTGCACCCCTAATCCCAGCATTTACGATGCAGAGACAGACAGATCTCTGAGTTCAAGACTAGCCTGGTCTACAGAGCAAATTCCAGGACATCCAGGACCACACAGAGAAACACTGTCTCAGCAAACAAAAGGAAAAACAACTGACTATAACTCAAACTTCATCCAAGGTTACTGTCACTTAGGCTTCCAACTAAATTAGCAAAGAACAAAATCAAGACGTACACACTGCAAGCATCTAAGTGAATGGGTGTGTCCCTGTAGTTCTTCATGGAGATAGGTCAGACCTGGAAGCTGAGGCGCTTCTGTTCTTGTAGACTTTAATGCTTGTGTGAGTGAGGAGAGATAAAGGGAGGAGGAGGGGGAAGAGAATGAATTCCCAGGACTTCTCACAATTCCTCACCATTACTTTCAAAGCTATATTTTCTTCTGATTTCTGTCTTTTTTACCTTGATTGTAACTCTAGACATAAAGGCTTTCAACCTCACTTTTCTTGAATAAATCTTAACCATCTTTTTAAGGCTTAGATACTCAGATAATAGGTGACCCCTTGCAGAACATTTTCCTTGGTGGTTTGTCTCATGCTTATCTAGTCTGAACATACTTTTAAGATGTGTCAGACAAGGGTTCTGTTGTTATTTTCTTGCAGTGTGGAGATGAAACACAAGATCTTGCATGTGTTAGGCTAGCCCTGTTCCACTGGGCTCCTACGCCCCTGATTCTTCTGATCACTGTAGTCCCTAAATGGCTTTAATCAGCTTACTACTGAATATGAATTCCATCAAAGCAAAGACCATGTCTAATTCATTTTCTTATTTTTAGTACCTAGCAAAGATAATACAATGTTGCAGCCATCTAAAATTCATGGAAGGAAAAAAAGAGGAAGAAGGGAAGGATTCCTACAATGATATAAGCAAAGGTCTATAATCATCTAGATGATGAATCATTCTAGAGCTCTTCCTGCTGTTCATCCAGGCCATTTTTCAGGGTCGTGGGTGCAGGAAGCAACCCTGACAGATACATGAAAGACTGTGGTCACCTTACTCGTCATTTATTAGAGGAACAGTAGATTCCATAGATTTAGCATTTCCAATCTAGGACACAAACCTACCGCCAGATACACTTGTGTCTTTATATGGGGCCTCTGTATGACTCGGGGGACAAGGGGAACCATGGGATGTTCATGCTGCCTGCTAACAGTGAACAATAAAGTCTTTTGTCTCTATCCCAGGCATCTCAGGCCTTCTACGAATATCCATAAAGCAGTAATAGGCCAATGTATTAACCTGTAGGTAGTGCGAGATTAAGAAATACAAGATGTAGCAAGGGAACACAGTAGTTCATGGGTTCTCTGTCTAGAGTTGTTCATAGAGGACAGGTGGACCTCACAGTGCAGATGCTGTAACAGCTATGGGACATCCTCTTCTGATTTCCTTGTGCTTTCAGCGCCATTCAGATCCCATGAATTCCATTATTCTATTTTAAGGAACACAGTAAATAGGCTTCAGCCTCTCTAGAGACTTCCAGAAGATGCTTAGGATGTTACTTCAAAAGAAGAATATTGCTGCACCCCTCCAAGTTAAACAGCTAGGAAATTCCTGTGTTAACACGGCTTCAACACTCATTTCAGTGACCTCACTTCTACCCGGTGTCTGTATATCCCCACACAGAATCTTCCTTTGCTTTCAGATGAAGGGAAAATTCACATTATTATGTCAAGAATGTAATCAATCTTGAATATCTTGTCAGAGCTCATAGCACCTTGGGGAGTAAAGATTTGAGACTCTCTAATGTTTGCCTTGACAGCATGCCTTCTGACTTACGGTAAGTAAAGTGCCTTGGATTTGTCTTATTAGACATTTGTGGCCGTGAGTCTCATGTGTACTAAAGAAATTTTATTATTCAGTCTGGTGGTAAACACACACCCCACATGTTTTTCTTTCAATGCTGAAAGGCCCTGATATGGTCAGGCTACTTTGAAAATAAATATGGTAAAATCTACCCTGACGTTCTGAATGAGCAATACAATTCAGGCTGTAATTACAAGTGGTAGACAGTCTCCACTGCACACAAACAAAGCTTTTGCCACAAGCATCCTGGTCGGACTCTCTCACTGTCTTTGTTTGCCTTTGCCGTTCTTTGTGAATTGTGTGTATTCGGCCACTGGGTGGCAATATGTACTCAAGAATGCTTACTGCTTGTCGCCTTGGTTTACCAGAATTCAAGATGTCAACTGTTTTGATCTTGTGAAATAACCATTGTATCAAATATTAAGAAATATAAGCACTTTCTTCATGCAAGAGCCTGCCTATAGGTGACTAAAGACTTATTTCCAAAAAAAAAAAGAAAGAAAGAAAGAAAGAAAGAAAGAAAGAAAGAAAAATTTTGATTTGGGTCTTAGCTTCAGAGGGTGACTTCATGACAATCAGGGTGGGGAGCATGGCAGCAGGCATGCCATTGGGGCATTGACTGAGAATTAACTGGGAAGGGGGTAGGCTTTGGAAACCTCAAGGCCACTCCCAGTGACACACCTCCTTCCACAAGAACACACATCCTGATCTGTTTCAAATACTTCCACCTACTGGGGACCAAACTCTCAAATGCCTATGAAAGTCATTCTCATGAAAACCACACTTGGTCTGTCTCTCTTTGGAAAAGAAACAGGGACCTGAAGAAGAAGAATAAAATAAAATAAGATAAAACAAAAACATAGGACAAAGCCAACAGAAGAAAAAAGCCAAAGCAAAGGCATGAGTTACACATGTAGATGCAGAGACACATGTTTGCACACACAGGAGTTCCCTAAAGCCACAAAACTAGAAGTCAGAATATGTATGCAGAGGACCTGCAAGGTATTAAAACAGACCAACAAAATCCTAGCCTTGTTAAAACCATGTGAGACGAAGAGCCCCCAAAGATGCCATTAACTGTGTTTTGTGCTGGCCGTCTACTGCAGAGAGTGGGCCTGGCCTAAAAGTGATTAGTATCCCCTGTGAGATTCCATCAGAGAGAACTGATTTTTCATTTGTGAGTGGTTATCAATTAAACGTAGCTTCTGAGTGCGGGGTTGAGGGGGGAGGTGCACTTCTCTCAGGTCTGGGGTCTCATCCGGAGGAGACTCATGCAGGCCTGTGCATGCTGCCACATTCTGTGTGTTCATCTGTCTGTCAGTCCTGCTGTGTTTAGAAGGCCTGGCTTCCTTGGTGCCCACCATCACGTCTGACAATTATTATCTTTCCACCTCCTGCTCTGCATGGTTCCTTGAGTCCTGAGAGGTGGGATTTGAAGGAGACATCCCATTAAGAACTCATGGTTTCAATCTCTCTCTCTCTCTCTCTCTCTCTCTCTCTCTCTCTCTCTCTCACACACACACACACACACACACACACACCTTCGCAGGTTCTGTTTCATAAGGTTTTAGCAAGGTTGGGTTTTTTGTTGTTGTTGTTGTTGTTTATTTCCTTTCAGGTCCTTTGCATGTACATTATGATAGCTTCAGGTTTTGTCTTTTTCAAGGGGATTTTTGTGTGTACAGACATGTGTCTCTAAATCTACATGGCTGAACAAATGAACCATAGAGACTTTTTAGTATGTAAATATTTCTGTCGGTCATTTATTTTCAACAGATTCTCTTTTACCTACATGTTCACGCACCCAAAATTTGCAACGTGCATTACCTTGATACGGTCCAATTCCTCGCCATTTCCTAGGGTCCCACACATCATTCCAACAGTCTACCTACCTTTCTGTAATCCCCTTGCCCGCTTTCTAACCCCAGTGTCCTTATTTCTGTGTCACCTGGTGATGGATCTTCTCCTTCCATGCCATTTCGCGAATGTCATTCTATTAGCCACAGTGACGTCAGGAGCTAGGTCATTAAAGTCAACTACAGTATTGTGCACTATATCCTAGATAGGTAGAGGAGATAGATAATGGATGCTCACACACTTAAGATAATTCTGTCTCCAACGCAAAATGAGACCAATTTTTTTGTCTTTTCTGTTAAGACAGTGATTCTCGCTGGGCAGTGGTGGCTCACACCTTTAATACCAGCACTCGGGAGGTAGAAGCAGGCAAATCTCTGTGAGTCTGAGGCCAGCCTGGCCTACAAGAGCTAGTTTCAGGACAGGCTCCAAGACTACAGAAAAACAAAAGAAAACAAAAACGATGATGCTCAACCTTCTAATGCTGTGACCCTTTAATACAGTTCCTCATGTAGTGGTGACCCCCAACCATAAAATTATTTTGTGGCTACCTTATAACTATAATTTTGCTACTGTTATGAATCATAATATAAATATTGATATGCAGGATATCTGATATGTGATCCCCAAAGGAGTTACAACTCACAGGTGGAGAACCATTGAGTCAAGAGAAGAAAAAAACTTCCAAAAAAGCACAGATCAAGAATGATTTTTACAGACATAAGCCCTCCCCACAGAAGTTCATATCTTACAATACTACACACATGGAATTATGAAAACTCATATTTTCCTCTTTTGGTTGTTTGTGGATTCTTCCTATGTTTTACTTAATAAAAATAGTATCTACTCTTAAATCATGTTTGATCTTTCCTATTTCTCAAATGAAAACCTCCTGTTTCTTCTGGGTTTTGCTCTCTGATTTCCCGAGTCATTTAATACTATCTTGATGTTTCCTCTGATAACCACATGGTGCTTGTTATTGCTACTATAATGGGAGATTTGGTTCATTTTCTTAAAACTTTATTTTAGAGTAGCTTTAATTTTTAGAGAAAATTGCAAAAATAATAGAAAGTCCTATTAACCCCGTTCCTAATGTCTCCTAACAGCTTACATTTGTTTGGTTTATTTGTTGAAATTAATAAACTGGTATTACCGAATAAAAATCTGTACTTCATCTGAATTATGTTTCTTTTCACCTAAACCTTTTTTTGTGATCTCATATCTCAGCCTCGTCTTTGGGGACCCCATCCAGGATCTCTCTTTGTATAAAGTCAGAGTCCCCTTGGCTTCTTCCTGGCAGTTTGATGTCTTCCATTATTTTACACCCTCATAGTGACATTTAACTGAACTGCTCAGGTATTTTGCGGAGTGTCTCCCAGTTTGGGTTTGCCTACTCTTTCTTCATAGTTTAGTTTTTTTTTAATTTATTTATTTATTAAGGATTTCTGCCTCCTCCCCGCCACTGCCTCCCATTTCCCTCCCCCTCCCCCGATCAAGTCCCCCTCCCTCATCTGCTTGAAGAGCAATCAGGGTTCCCTGACCTGTGGGAAGCCCAAGGACCGCCCACCTCTATCCAGGTCTAGTAAGGTGAGCATCCAAACTGCCTAGGCTCCCCCAAAGCCAGTACGTGCAGTAGGATCAAAAACCCACTGCGATTGTTCTTGAGTTCTCAGTATTCCTCATTGTCCGCTATGTTCAGCTAGTCAGGATTTATCCCATGCTTTTTCAGACCCAGGCCAGCTGGTCTTGGTGAGTTCCCGATAGATCATCCCCATGGTCTCAGTGTGTGGGTGTACCCCTCGCGCGGTCCTGAGTTCCTTGCTCGTGCTCCCATAGTTTAGTGCATGAATGTAGTCAGCTATGCTCTACCTCAGTCAGGGGTATGTGTGGATCTGCACAAATGATGTGAAATCCTGCTATCTGGGAAGTTTATTATTTATTTCATAGTCTGTATAGTATGCTATCACGGGTAAGTATTTCATCCTTTGGATTATAAACCAATATTGCTTTTTTTTGTCGCTACAGTGGGCTATTGCAGCTTCTTCAGATGGGTTCCAGGCATCTTTGTTAAAATATTTCTTCTGACCTCCAGAGCTATGATTTATTATTACAGTCCCTGCCCCATCACTAGACTTGCCTGGTACTTGTGAAGACATCATCAAAGGTCAATGTTTGAAAATATTGAATGTCTATGAATGCAGGGTCTTGGGTTAGAAATATATTTTAAACTCTATGGCACTTCTCCTGATTTAGGGACAATTGTGTCCTTTTTAGTAAGAATCCTTTCAATGCGATAGCGAGTGAGTGTGCACATGTGATTTAACTCAACAACACTTGGGTGCTTACTCACTTGGCTGTGTTCATAACCAGAGAGTCGGTGCGTACCTTTGAAGTTCACCTTAATTCTCTGCATTGTTAGGTATTCGTAACAAAAGCGTCTCGAGAGCTTAGGGAAGCCGCCCACCCTGGGTCCAGTCTCTCCACTTAGTTCTGTCACTGTAATCACAAAATAACATAGATGACTTTTTTTTTAAATGACATCTTTTAATGTCTGCTGTTTGTTTGGAAACGCATGCTATTGAGGGCCTAGGTATCTCCTTGGGGGCTTTGAAAATGAACACCAAGATTGAAGCTCTTGATTTGGATTGCTGTGAGTTTCTGTGTTGAACTATGAGGCCTGTTTAGGAGTTGAAGAAAAGCCTTGGGTAGACTACCACCAGGTGGCAGGAGCTCCCAGATTGGCAAAGACACAGGCCTAAGTAACTTGCAGGTAATTACCCAGCTTCTTCTCTTAGTCATTACTTCAAGTTCAGATGGCAAGAACAGGTCTGAATGTACAATTGAGGTTTATAATCTTCTATCAAGACAGCACCCATCTTTCGGCTCCCCAAGCAGAAGTCTCCGAGTTATTTTTGTCACATTTGATCTTTTATTTATTGAGAACAACCGCCTGTTCTGACTGGCTCCTTCCTGCTTCTTTGGTCCCTTTACAAGGCCGCTGATTTAGACATTCTGGAAAAAGCTTAACCCGAATGTAAGTTCACCATGTCTAAGACATTGCTTGTGCCTTTTTCCTTCCCCTGGACCCCCTTTTTAAAGCTCCTCACCTCACCCAGGATCAGCAAACAGGAGTTACTCTCAGGGTGCTGGGTAGACAGTATGTATGTAACATCTCTCTCTCTCTTCCCTCAGCCTTGCCACAAAATAGGGATCTGGTCTATTTGAGGCCATGGTGAGGCCTAGTAGTGATTCAGGAGCTCCTTACAGAGGGAGTCAAGAAACCACTGCTCCCCAAGTTAAAAGTCAAATAGTTGAAATGATCATAGAACTGGGTTGTTCGACAGAGAGAAGAAAACAGCACAATGCTTCAGAGACCGACACTGCTATCTAGTAGAAGGCAGGCCGTGCATAGGCCAGTGGCTGGAGATGACATTAAAAGGAAAGGCAAGGGACCATATTATGAGGGTGGTCGGATGACACGCGAAGAAACTGGGATTTTATCTTTGGGACATTACTGTAAGACTTAGGAAGGATAAGAAGAAGAATAGAATTACGTTTCAGAGAACTTCTTCCTGGTTTTATAAAGCATTCATGGGAGAGCGGTGAGATCTACCATATGGCAACCCGGTTGAAAATGACCATAGAGCCTGGATCGTGGGGGTGTTTGGGTCTGAACCAAAGTAAGGAAAGGGCAGGATAGAGCTCAGAATTCAGCAACTAACCAGAGAAGATTGAGGAAACGGCTAGGTGGCCACTGTGTTCCTGGCTAAGGCCACTGGATGTCATTCATTAGAATAGAAGATAGAAAGGCCGAGAAAACAATACAGGTGTTGATGTGAATAGCTTGGGTTTACTTTGAGACATTTTTATCTTGCTCATGCCAATCACTTTATACGTTAATATATACATTCGAATGAAAGATAGCAATAAAGAAAAACTTCTATTACCATGCTTCCAGAAATTAATTTGCCAATCAAAAATATTTAAAGACCTCTAATACCTTATAAGGAATTGGGTACAAAGGGTATTGTAGAACATATACCCAAAAAAATTCCCCCAGTGCTTCCGCTGTCCCACAGGTTTATTCTTTCCTAACAAACACAGCTTTTTCAAAATGTAGTGAATGTGGCTTAACTTGTATGTCCTTTGAAGCTTTCCCCACGGGTAAGTTCACAAGTCATTGAAAAGGTTAAGATATAAATCCCACAAGCAAAGAATCCGTAGTTTAGTGCAGAAGCGCGCAGTACCCGTGGCAGAACGGTGTCCTGGTAAACTGCAGTGTTTTCACGGGACGTCTGGAAAATGGGTCTCCTTTGGGCAGGAGCAGGAGAGGCTACCGAGGGGAAGCTCACGGGGTAAAAGCGCTAAAGGAGGAGAGCAAATGATGAAAACCTAAACGGTGGACAAACAGACCAGCGTTAGGGCATGCGCAGTAGGAAATGGCCTTCACGAGTTCAACCGTGACCCATCTTTACAAACAACCTTCCCTTTGGAGACAGGGTCCAGAACAACCTTCATATCCCTGGCCTGTGGATCATAAGTGGCTTTGAACTTGTGATCCTCCAGCTTCAGCCTCCAAATTCCTGGGGTTATGGTGTGTGCTACGGTGTCCAGCCAGCCTTGAGCCGTCCGCATCAGCCTTCGGGGTCAGGCACAAAATGGGTATTTACTTGATAAGTTGTATGACCCTGATTCCCATCCTCCTATATCCATTCTGTATTCAGGATCCATTTTGTGGTGGTTTTTAAAGAGGCATAGTAGAAATTTCTAGTATGTTTTTCAGATTCTTTTTGTCTATTCTTTTCCTACCTGTTTGCAATTCACCTCTCATTCTCGGTTTTACCTTTTCTGACCTCACTCCTAAAAACTTTTAGTAAATTTTACTACTTCTTAATCTCCCTCGCCTCCATTCGGTCACACCCCACTTTCCCGTGAGATCGCCATGCACTTTGAAGCAGTATAATAACAATCCCATTAGAATGAACTGTGTAGTATAAGATATTCCTATAACGTGCTGAGGAGTTACAGATTAAATCAACCCTTGATACTGAAAATCCACAATGTAATCAGAATGTGTAATCATGCATCCAGCAAATAAGCCTTCCGTAAGTCTTTCAGAGTGAGTGAATTCTACATAACGACCTGGGAATAATGGCAGCTGCCGCCTCTTTGTTGTCTGTCTTACGCACACAATTTTTTTTCTGCCAGAGTGAGAAATCTAGGAGGAAGAGCTGTCTGAAGGAGGCAGTCTGCTAGGCCCCATGCTTCTGCAGGTAATTTCCTCTGCTTCCCCTTTAGCCAAAACAAGTTCTGGCTTCCTGGAGTTCCGAGGTGAGCTGAGGGTCAGGAAGTTGGATGATCCAACCCCCACCTCTCTCAGGGGCCCAGGATCTTACTTGGTGCTTTCCAAGTGGCTCATGTCCACTTCTGCTCCTTGTTTACAAGATTCCAAATGCTTTGCAAACAGTGTGTCCTTTAAAGTTGATAGGCATTTCCTTGATAATCTGTCTACACCATTCAGGAACAAAATACCAAGGCCCCTGGTGCGGACTATGGCTTAACTCGTCTTATTCTGGCAGTTGATCATAAATTAGCAATGCCTACTTAATGAGATTTTATTCTCCATGTAGACATGTGTCTTCATGTTATATGTATATAAATTGAGGATCATTGCAATTCAGTACTGGAAGGAAACAAAACACAGTTCTAGAAGGCTGGAGATGTAGCTCAGTTGGCAGAGAGCTTCTCTGGCGTGCACAGAACCCTGGCGCCAATCCCCATTACGAAATAAAATGAGCGTGATAATACATGCGTGCAGTCCCAATACTAGGGAAATGGAAGCAGGAAGGTCAAAAGTTCAAGGTCAGCCTGGGATATGTAAGAACAAAACAAAAAATAATTCAGCATGAATCCTAATATTGTACAGGTAAAGCAACAAAAGGATAACACATTGCTCTTTTTCTTATAATCACGAGACTAGCTCTATTTTTAAACACAATTCACAGTCTCCTTTAGAGCTATGATTTGCTGTGTTTCTGTGCTCTACTGAACATGCTGTTGTATAACGTTGCTACATCTATTAACTGTGCCTTATCATCTCACTAGAGTCAACAGACACTCTAAAGACAGCTATGTTTTATTTATCTTTTCATTCCTCATGGAATCTGCCTCGGCGATAGATACTAGCTGATACTGGATTGGCATCGAGCTGCAGGCAGCTCCGATCCTATCATGAAGGGAAGGAAGCAAACATCAGGATGCCAGGTCTTCACGGACGGTGTCACATCTACAGCTTCACTGGGTAGCCTTATTTAGAGCCCCGTTGTTCCCTTCCTTTACCAGAGATAGATAAAAGAATGCATCATTGGTCCGAAGCCTTTGCATTCCTGTTTCCCTAACCCAAGCCACAACGTCTTGAACCAGGCTGGATTTTCCATTCTCTGATTTGGACACAGGTCAGAGTTGCTGCCACTGACTTGCACGCTCGCCTTTGTGTCTCTCGGTTCAACTTTCCTGACTCCTAGCATTCTGTGGCAAACAACTCAGACATCCAGTAGCAATAACACCAAGATTTAAAGTTGTCTCTTCCTTGCTACTTTTACCTAAGGAATGGGGTTAAATTGAGAACGCAATTCAAAATAGAGAATGACCAAAGAACGCCCAAGGCCCTTGGACTGGCAGCATGAAACTAATGGGTGATACAGGTCATAATGTTAAGAGTGTTGGGGATGGATGTGATTTGAATCAGCTCAAGAGAGGAGAGATGAAAGCATACAGTGTCTTTGGGATGCACTGCTGAAAAGGAGTCAGAAAAGGAGCAGCAACTACAGAGGGCCACAAGACCAAAAATCCTTTTCCTTTCTTTCTTACTGTATTGACCATGTATGTATGTGAGGATGTAGGCTGGTCTCAAGCTTTTGTGTGCACGTGGAGGCCAGAGGTTAAGCTTTGTTACTGTTCCTCCAGGGCCATCCACCTTATTTCTTCTGAGACAGCCACTCACTTAGCCTGGAACTTGTTGATGAGGCTGCCTGGCTGTTTGACCCTCATGGCTGTACTCCTCCTGCCTCTCCAGCCCTGAGATTATAAGCACGAGCCACCATGCCCAGCTTTTCCACGCGGGTTCCAAGAATACAGTTCAGGTCCCCATGCTTACAAGGCAAACACTTTACAAAATGAACTATCTCCTTAGCCCAGTGGTTCTCAACCTTCCTAGTGCTGCCTCTTTTTAATACAGTTCCTCACGCTGTGCTGACTCAACCCTAAAGATATTTTTGTTGCTATTTCATAGCTGTAATTTTGCTACTGTTATGAATCATGGTAAATACGTGTTTTCCAGCGGTCTTAGGTGACCCTCATGAAACAGTCATTAGGCCCCCAAAGGGGTCACGACTCAGAGGTTGAGAAACATTGCCTTCGCCCCAGCTTTGGTTTTTCGAAGAAAGGAGAAATCTGCATTTTTATGTACAGAGAACAAAGATTCAGTGAAGAGGAGAAACGGGAACGCACGCAGGAAAGGGTTATTTACTGTAGGGGAACAATAGACACGAACTCTACTCTCTCCTACAAAAACATCAGAGGCTCAAGACCTCCAAAAGCGGACAGACAGCTAGCTAATAGGAAAGTCACCAGCTGACAGCACACATTCCAGCTCCACCGCGCTTTCCTTTCTTACCGCGTTAAAGTGAAACTGTACTGGCGATAAGTGCATCGTGACACAGAAATTCAGACAGTGGTCTTCAGTGAAGTCAACAATATCTTAATGAATTATTTGCAGTTTCTAATCCCAACTCAATTTCAAATTCCAAGTCCTCTATGTGTGATAAGTAATCTATTGCATTATTGTAATTAGACCACCCTATAATTAAAAGAATAACAGCTTCCTTTTTTTCTCTGCAGCCCTTCTGAAAAATGTGAATTTGTTCTACCAATAATAATAATTATTATAATATGTTAAAAACATCAAAAAAGGACAAATATGACTCTCTGAGCAGGAAATTCAGCCTTTCCTGTTCAGCTTTTTTCTTTTTGGTACCAAAGTCATGTGTTTCCAGAAAAAAAAACTGATCTTATTCCATGTCTATGTTTTACTTTTTCTGTAGAATGAAAACTACAGAGAGGGCAAGGAACCAACAAGATTTTCAAGACATCAGAAAATCAGCTGTGACCAACAAGCACTCCAAAAAATAAATAAAAATAAAGATGCAAAGGTGATTTGAAACTGTGATGGATAGGTTTTTCAATTAACTAAAAAAAAAAAATAGCCAGAATGGCAATATTTATGTTTCCATATTCCAAGATTCCAAGCACTGTGCTGATCACTTTACATTCTTTTTTTTTTGGGGGGGGGGGTTTCGAGACAGGGTTTCTCTGTGGCTTTGGAGCCTGTCCTGGCACCAGCTCTTGTAGACCAGGCTGGTCTCGAACTCACAGAGATCCACCCGCCTCTGCCTCCCGAGTGCTGGGATTAAAGGCGTGCGCCACCACCGCCCGGCTTCACCATTTAAAATTTAGATCCACTGTGTGATGCAAAGGGGACCTCACAACCAGCAGCCATTCAGATGAGTTGTTGGGCTCACCACTTGTCTCTACTTCCTTCTTCTACAACAAAGTGTGTGGGTGCTATGTTGTGTTTAATGATCAAGGCGTTATCGTCTTGTCTGCAGGCAGTTTTGGTTGTTATCACTGTCACCTAGGAACTTGCATACACATTTTCACACTCAGTTGGCCTACTGAATCAGAAACTTTTGGAAGAGAATTCACAATTTCCATTGTAAAGCCCACCCTTTGGGTGATTCTGATAAATGCTGAAGTTCTTGAAGTGCTACTTTAGAGCAAAAATGCTATTACAGGCCCAAGGTAGAAGCTGCTAGACTTTCTACATGGCATTACAATTATAACCCAAAGTAATACATCATTTAATATTGATCCTAGGGATCTTTGCCACCATCAACGATTTAGAACCTATGTTTGTTTGGAAACATTGCTGATGGTTTAAATATGTTTTCCAAAAAATATGTGTTTAAAATTTGATCTCTAATACACAGTGTTAGGAGATCTGCCTCATGGATTAATGTAGACTGGAAAATGACTTAAAGCCTGAAATCCAGTCTCCTACTCTCTCACCCCCTCACCTTCTGCCTTGGAATAACAAAGAGAAACAGAGCCTAGCTTGATGCTGCACCTTGATGCTTGACTTCCCAGCCTCCACTACCAAGAGAAATTAATTTCTTTTTAAACTAATTATCCAGCCTGTGGTATTTTCTTAAAGCAACACAAAATAAACCAAGATACAGTGATTAACCATCATTTTTTCATGTAACTCATCAATTTACTACATTTTAGTGAGTGAAAATGGTCTACTAAAACTTCTTAACAGTAATTTCAGTTGAAGCTGCTAATATCTCTCAAAGGGCTGCAATTGTTTTAATAATATCTCATGGGACAGCACATTAGTTAGTGTACCATATGTGAAATATTACATTAGTGTACCGTATCTGAAATAGCATATCGATAAAACCTACGTAGCAAGAAATAACTAACACTCCAAATACTCTTAAGACCGTGTGTGTAGTACCTGGAAGATAAAAGACATGGAAATGTAGGTAGCAACTATGTCAGAATGTTCTAGAGTCAACAGTCTGCATCAAGTGTTTAGCTTATTCCCAGAGGAAGTTTCTGTGCCCCTTATGTTCCTATCACTGAGAAGGAGAGGCAATGTTAAGAGATATTTTGGATGATTTTTTTAAAGGCAACGTATTTGCTTGTTTGAAATTTTTTTATTGAGAATTTCATACGTGTACCTAATGAACTTTGATCATATCTATTCTTCCCCCCACCCTTACCAACCTCCTGCCCACCCCTACCTTCAACACTCATCCCAACGTCATATTCCCCTTTTCCTTTATTTTCAATCACCCACTGAGTCCATCAGTACTATTCATGTGTACGTGGGTGTAGGGTCATTCACTAGAGCAGGGGCAACCTACCAGCGGCTAAATCCCTGAAGAAAATGTGTGTTCCCTCTCCCATCCATCAACTGCTAATAACCCCTCAGCTAAGCTTAGGGCCTAATGAGCCCCCCTCCCCGCCATGTTGGAGCATTGACTGGCTTGATCTTCAGATCCACAGTTATTGGGAGCCCATGGGTGCAACAACCCTGCCATCTGTGGAAGATAATTTATCACAGGAGTCCTCCTTTGTCTTCTGATTCTTACAATTTTCCTGCTTCCTCTTTTGCAATGTTTCCTGAGTCTTGTGGGGAAGGAGTGTGATATAGATGTTTCATTTAGGTCTTTCTACTACACAATCACTTACTTGCTGCACTTGGACCCGTCGTTGGGCTCTGTGTTAACCTTTATACACTGCAAAAAAGGGACAGCTTCACTAGTATGTAGGGGCAGTTTAATAGTATGCCCATTGAGCAAAATTATAGCAGTAGGTCTTTCCCTAAGGCTTACAACCAAACCAGATACTAGTTCTTGGCCAGGTTTACAGTACTGCACATGAATTTCCTCATGTACAGTGGTCCTTAAATCCATATGAAAAGCTGTTGGTAACCCCATAAATTTGATGCCACTATTGCACCATTGGGCATATCTTGACGGGGTGGTCATTATTGTAGCTCACAGCTGAGTAAAGCTGTTGATCATTTTTTCTCCTTAGCAATCTACATAGCCCCTTTCAGTACCATGAAAATTGGCCACTAAGGAAGAAACTTCCAGCACAGTTACAGCTTGATTTCTTTATGTCCTGTGAGCAAAATACATGGTGTTTTCAGTGGTACAGTCTTATCATTAAGTTCTGGTGGGCAACCAAGAGCGATGACACTTGCCTGTATTGTTTTAGAGGGTCTCTGGGAATCCCCCCACCAATAATAAAAATAGCAACATGAACTATATTTGTTGGTTCTGCTGTGAACTCATTTAGTCACTGTCTGAAATCACTTCCAGCCTCGAATGGAGCCTAGAGCAAAACAAACACCAATAAAAACCACTCTATGGTTATCAGTGTAAGAGTTTCTGCAATTTAAATTTTTCTAAATAAGTAGAAATATGGTTGCTTTTGTTTTCTTGTTTGTTTTGTTTTTCTGGCCTGGAACTGGCTAGGTATACCAGTTAGCCTTGAATTTACAAAGTTCTGCCTGCCTCTTCCTCATGGAGGGCTAGATCTAAAGGTGTGTGCTGCCCTGCCTGACAGATTCTTTAAGTATCTGTGGTAAATTCAGGAATTTGAATGGAATCTGTGGCAAGACACAGACAAAACAATCAAAACCATGAGCCCCAAGAATTTTGAGAAAAAGGTTTGGAATTAGCACATTTAAAATCAAAACAGAAAAAAACAAAAACAAAAACAAAACAGGTCATAGCTTCCTACTGAGTTCTGGTATGAATGAAAACCCAGCCACAGGCTGGTAAATTACTTTGTGGCCCAAACGTTCCAATATAAATTAGTTGTCTCTGATCCATCTCATTACAAAATCAGATATGACTAGAGGTTCTCCATCATCAAAGTGAACAGGAAGTGGGGCTGGGTTAGGACATCTCAAGACTCTTCCCAAGAGACCCACTTTGTCCACTGCAGCTCTACCTCTTCAAGTTTTCACAGCCTCAGCAGCCAAGGACCACATGTTAAACCCTTGAGCCTTTTGAGGGCATTTTACATTCAAGCAAAAAAAAAAAAAATCAACCTGCTTGCCATGGGCTCTCATACTGAATAGCTGAGCTGGCCATGGTTGGGCCAGCAAGATTGCAGATCCATCAGCAAAATGAGCCGTTTCCTTCTTTTCAGTGTCTAATTTTAGCACGGATTACTGTGCAGCCATATATAACTGGTACTGTTTGTCACAAGATATTCTCAGGTAGGCAAAGCATTGAGAATGATGGCTCCTTAATCCTGTATCAGTTTTGAAATCTAAGAGAGTGGGTTGAGTTGAAAAGAGGCAGGGCCTTGCAGTGAATGTAATTTGAGTTTAGTGATTTGCATCAGATTCAAATCAGTACCCTGGTGAGCTTCAAATTAAAAATGATGTTAATGAAAGCAAACCATGGACAAGTCAGATGGTGATGTGCTTACTGACCAGAGCTGCATTGATGTTGTTACCTTAGATACACGAGCACAGAGGTGACCCATTCCGTGTGAGTCTTCAAGCTACATTTCCCTCTGCCCTTCCGTAGTAGAAAAAACAAAGTTGATCATAGCTTATTGATATTTTTTATCCCCAAATATTGATATCAGGAAAGTGTTATTTTTTTTGTTGTGATGACAAATACCAAATAGAAACAATTCAAAAGGAGGAAACATTTTTGTTTTATGGTTTCAGAGGTCACAGTTGAAGGTCAGCTGCCTTCACTGTTTCTGGGCCAGTGGTGAGGAAGCATATCATGGCTAAAGGGCATCCTGGAGGAGAACTGCCCCTCTTCTGGTAGCCAAGAAACAGTAGAGAGAGTTGTACCCTGGAACAAAATATAGTCCCTAAAGGAAAGGTACTAGGAACCTACTTCCTCCAACTAGAACCCACCTCCAAGAGTTTCCATAAAATCATAAATTAATTGCTGGATTAGTCAGAGCTTACATGATCCATTCTCTTCTCAGTGGTTAGGTCCACCAGCTGAACACCAAGCCTTCAACATTAGCTAAGACATGTTTGAAAGAAATGCTACATTTTGGTGTTTTGTGTGTGTGTGTGTGTGTGTGTGTGTGTGTGTGTGTGTGTAGGTTTATGTGCACATGTGCATGAAGAAGCTTGCAGAAGTCAGGAAAGGGTACTAGATCTCTTGGAACTGGAGTTACAGATGATTGTTAACCACCATGTTGGGAATAGCATCCGAGTCCCCTTAAAGAGCAGTAAGTTCTCTTAGCTGCGGACCTTCTCTCCAGCCCCAACCAAAAACTTTAGTAAAAGTCATGGCAAACTTGGGGATATATATATATATATATATATATATATATATATATATATATATTTGTTTGTTTATTTAATGTGTACAAGTGTTTGATGTGTACAAGTGTTTTGCCTGCGTGTATTGTCAGGTCCGGGCCGACCCATTCGTCTGCCTTTGGAGGAAAGAGTGAGAATTGAGAAAGAAAGAGATGAGAGACAACAGAGTCGGAAGGACATCCAGTAAATACTGAGATTCGCCTCCCATTTATTTCCTGTAGCCTTTATATCCCAATTCAAAAAGAAGGGGGAAGATGAAAGACTTCTTTTCCAAGATACAAAGAACACACAAAGTAATTACCTTCTTAACACCCCAAACATCAACTCCTGGGGTCAAAACATCTTGTTGGCAGCCACACCTTGAGATAGGTCAAACTGCTTGTCACATAACCTTGAAGGAATAAGAATGGGTCTGAACTCTCTGACCTTTAGTCAAGGTGGAATGGATCCACTTCTGTGAGCTCCCACCACGTGTGTCTGTGCAATGTGTGTGCCTAATGACAAAGGAGGACAGAAGAGGATACAAGATTTCCTGGGATTGGAGTTATAGACAGTTGTGAGCTGCCTGCCACGTGGATGGTGAGAACTGAACCTTGGTCCTCTGGAAGAGCGGTCGATTCTCTTATACACTGAGCCATTTCTCTAAGCCCGGAAAATATCTTATTTGAGAGATTGGTCTTCAGTCCTCAATTTTACCCATTGCACCACTTGAAACACTAGGCACAAATGGTACATTTGCATTAGTAGTCATCTACTGAGCTCTATTTGATAAACGGACCGGTTAGCATGGGATTATAGTCTACATTTACAACTCATACCAGAGCGAATGATGCCGTGCTCTAGCAAAGCACCCTCTGAATTAATCAGCTGTACTACAGTAGCATTCTCCAGCTTACCATTCAGAATAGGCGAGTAATAAGCATTCCTATGGGCACATACCATTCATTTGAATCTTGGCTGATCTAGACTGGCTTCAGGAGAGCTCAGCATCCCTTGGACTAGCAGCTACCAATGGCATACTCTCCTCAGGGTGAGAGGCAGGGCTCATGGAAGCAAGCCTAACTATGCAAGTCCAATTAACACATCTGTTCATGACCATTAACATCCCCTAAGGCAAAGTAAGATTCATAGGCAAATCTAAATTCACAGAAAAAGGGAATTTCTCATCGAGGGTATGGATGGGAATAAAAATTTACTCAACACTAATATGGGTTTAAAACTGGTACTTTTGACTTTGTAAGAGTACTATTCTATATGTTACTATCAAAGAGCTGCCATGATATGAATAGCTTATTCAATACAATTTAGTAAGTATTTCTAGAGTGCTTTGCTTTATAGGTACTGTGTTAGGTACCGAAGACACAGAACTCAATCAGACACAGGCATTGCCCTCAAAAAAAAAAAAATTCAGAAACAGGGTGATTATGGCTATAAACAAATTAAAATTTGATGTGAATGCTGCAAAATCTGTTATAACTGTTAGTATTATGGTTACCGCTTTATGTATAAGAAGGCAAGTCTCAGAGTGACCAAATGAAAGTATTTATAACTATTAGCATTATGGCTACTATTATATATAAGAAACCAAGTCTCAGAGTGACCAAATGAAAGTATTTATAACTATTAGCATTATGGCTACTATTATATATAAGAAACCAAATCTCAGAGTGACCAAATGAAAGTATTTATAACTATTAGCATTATGGCTACTATTATATATAAGAAACCAAGTCTTGATTTCATAGCTTGGCTATTATGAACAGTGCTACATAAATAAGGGGCTCAGTTATCCCCCTTGCATGTAGAGCTGGAAGTGGGATAGCTGAATCATGAAAATCAGAAATGCGGTCTCGGACTTTTCTGGCTCCTGAAGGTGTAATTGTTTTCACAATAGGAGGTGGAGCAATAGCATAAGAATTTAGAATGGAGAATCCAGGAACATTTGAGTAGGCCATGGGTGTATGATGCCAGAGCTAGTAAGAACTGAAACCCTTTAAGGTCAGTATGGTGACCTTGTCTACAATCCCATGCATTATGAAGGCTGAGCCTGAAAGATGGCTTCAAATTCAAGGTCATCCTGGATAACTTTGACTGTAAAGCAAGCTCCAAGTTCAGAGAAAAACTATGTATATAAATAGTCGCATACATATATATCTATTTGCATGTGTAATTTTTCTGTTTTACATATTATTTGAAAGAGATAAGTAGATGGGAAAATTATTGGCCTTGTCTCCTTGGATCAAAAGGTAATTTTTTTTTTTTGTCATGGTATAAAGCTTTTGGCAAAGCAAAAGAGCCAGAGTAATTCCAGAGGAGAATGCTCAGCCCACTTCTGTGCTAATAATGGATCCTACCTCATGGCTATTTTTGAAATTTTTTCTCAGCCTGTCTGAAAGGGCTAGAATTTATCAATTTGAATATTTCTATGACACCAGCTTTATATTTCTCCATCTGAACTTCACATAACTGTTTCTGACTAGCAGGCAGGTAAATTGCCTAGCTTCTTTATTTTATCTTATTTTATTTTATTTTATTTTAAAAATGGCAGCATGGGAAATGTTTCCAAGATTATTTCTATTCTTTACTTTGGTAAAACTAAACTACTTAAATAGCAAATTCCAAGTGAAGTCTATTGTCTTAATCATTCTGATAGCTCGCAGGATTATAATATTTTTAAATTAAGACCTATAGAAAACTTGGCAACCTATAGTACTTTCCACTAGAAGTTAGGTCCTTTCTTTAGAGCTCAGCAATGCTTCTCTCAGAGAAACTGAATTGTTTCTGCCCCTTTCCTACTTTAGAGCACGCCATTCGATTTCTTTCAAGCTGTTGATTAAATCATTACACGCTACACTGTAAGTATGAGTCAACTAAACTTATTATACCATCTTTCCCTCTTCTTTCTTCCCTTTGTGTTTGGGGAATCGAATTAGTATGCGAGAGGATTTCTTTCTGGTGAATCAGACCTATTGTTTTGATGGTGAGGTTTCTGCTTTGTTTGGACATTTCCGGATGTAATTTCATTGATGAACAGTAGCTGAACTTTTCTTTCCTTGTACTCAGTTCCTTTGTTCCATTCTTTTTCTTTTTCATTTCTTTCTACTTATGATTCATATGGCATTGCTCATCTACGTTAAGGATAATTCACACATTGTTCAGGGGTATAATTCCAGCCTCCTTTGTCCTACAGGAGGAAAAGCAGAAAGGATGAGATTAAAAAGTCTATGCAAAAGAACACCAGAGGCTGAGAGGAATAACCTGAATTTTTTTAAGGGCTTTCAGTAGACCTGTAAGAGGACTAGATCTGAAAGGCTTTCCCTCTGATCTCAGGTTCCTGATTTGTTTATGGGTTCTGTTGTCTCTCTGTTGAGGGAGAAGAGTGGCTGAGAGATAAAGGGCAAAGGAAAAAATTCCAGGGCAGATATTGCCCTTAACCTAAGTTGTTGAGAGTTCATTGGCATTCTGAAAGAATGACATTAACATTATGGACCCTTTAGAAGATACAGCTTTCTGGAAGAAAGTATGCCAATGGGGAAGGGAAAACTACAAGAATTTATTGCCGCCTCCCACTTCCTGTTCACACTCTCTGCTTCCTGTGTGCAGATGAAAACATAGTCAGTCAACTTCTTGCTCCTGCAGGCATATCACACCTTCCCTACCTCTCTCTCTGGAACAATGCAATCTGGGAACTCAATGGGTGATGGGGGAGAGTCTTCTGTTTTGTGTTAATTTCATTGGTTAAATAAAGAGACTGCCTTGGCCCTTTAATAGGACATAAAATTAGGTAGGCGGAGTAAACAGAACAGAATGCTGGGAGAAAGAAGCTGAGTCAAAGAGTCGCCATGATTCTCCTACCGGACACAGATGCAGGTTAAGATCTTCCCTGGTAAGACACCTCATGGTGTTACAGGGATATTAGAAATGGGTTAAATCGATATGTAAGAGCTAGCCAATAAAAGGCTGGAACTAATGGGCCAGGCAGTGTTTAAAAGAATACAGTTTCCATGTAATTATTTTGGGTATAGCTGGGTGGCGGGATGCAGCCCAGCCGCCAATCCTACTACAACAAATGGGAGGGTAGGTAGAGTTGTTAGGTACAAGGATTGGGAGATGGCTTTGGGAAGTAGATGGCATTGGGACTAAGGTTGAAAAGAAAAGGATGCTGTTGGTAAGCAGTGGGGTGGAAGGTGAGGAGACATCAAGATCACAAGAACCAGATGTCTTCCTGGCAGAATTCAAGTCACAAAGTGAAAAGTGCCCAGGGGGACATGGAGGGAAGTGGTGGAGCTAAGGAATGTAGGGAATGCTACTATACTAAGGAAGTAGACTCTGGATTCTATGGCATATCCTTTTCATGGGTGGGATAAAGTATTTTTTAACTGGATTTCAGTTTACGGTTTTGAGTATCAGAATACCAACACCACCTATTAAATTATTATTATTTCAAAGTTGAATTTTCCTAATTTTTTGTTGTGATAAGTTTATAGGATAGGGTTGTAATTTTTTTTTAGGTTTTATAACTGTGTAAGCATTTAAAGTATAAGGCATTTAAGTACACTTATAAGCTTTTATTAGAATAAGATGCAGTATAATGAGGTTAAACATTCTTTTTCCAGGGGAATTGATATTGAACTGAAGTAAGTATTTTCCCAGGAAAAAGATTACTAATCAGTGTTGCTTCCAACCCCATCTTGGTTAACTCTACTTTGTCAAGGGGTGTTCTGAGTGTCTTATTCAGCAGAGTTAGTATCAGTACCTTAAATCTCCACACCACAATCAAATACAGTGGATTCTTACACAACAAGGAAACAATTTCATTCAAAAGTAAGAGCTAGAATTTGACCTTTTAACTAATGAAATTTTAAGTAGCCAGAATATTGGGAGCAATCACACACCACACAATCTTAATGTAGAACAGATCTTTGACTATGGATTTGATCTGACCATTTCAAACCTTTGGAATCGGATTGCTTTGGTCACTTCAGTGGATAGGACAGGCTAAAATCTTCAGGGACATTCCCTAGGTCCACTCATTTTATTTAACATTTTGTAGAAAACAGTAGGTTTCATTGACCATTTTACAGTTTTGCCTTTCTACAAAAAAGGGAAGACTTTTTACTGGATTTCACTAACAAGTCCTGAGAAGGAGTTCTTGTTTTTTTTTCTCTTCCTTTGTTTCCAGAGTGACAGCTGATGCACACTTGAATATAAACCAAAGACTCATCGACTGGTGAAAAGAACCTTTAGACTGTGCAAAGTATTGTTCTGTGCTATGGGACAATGGTTTTACCTTGTAAAGATTTGTTTCTTGCATTGGTTTAATAAAATGCTGATTGACCAGTAGCCAGGCAGGAAGTATAGGCGGGGCGACAGGCAGGAAATAGAGGTGAGGCAATGAGAACAGGAGAATTCTGGGAAGAGGAAAGCTCAGTCTGCAGTTGTCATCCAGCCACAGAGGAAGCAAGATGAGAAATTCTTGCTGATGAAAGGTGCCAAGCCACATGACTAACACAGACAAGAATAATGGGTTAATATAAGACGTAAGAATTAGTTAATAAGAAGCCTGAGCTAATAGGCCAACCAGTTTATGATTAATGTAGATCTCTGTGTGTTTCTTTGGGACTAAACAGCTGCGGGACCTGGCGGGACAGAAACCTCTGCCAACAGCCTCCACCCAATTTCTATCTAGATTTTGAACCTGTGGGCCTGTGGTGGTGTGAATAAGAATGACCCTCATAGGCTCATATATTTGAATGCTTGGTCATTAGGGAGTAGCCGTATTTGACAAGAATTAGTAGGTGTGGTCTTACTGGAGGAAGTGAGCCACTGGGCATGGGCTTAGGGTTTCAGATACTTAAACCAGACCCAGTGCCTGTCTGCCTTTCCTTCTGTTCCCTGCGGATCCCAGTGTAGAACTCTCAGTTTCTTCTCTAGCACCAATGTCTGCCTGTATGCAGCCATGTTTCCCTCAATGACAATAATGGACTAAACCTCTGAACTGTAAGACAGTTCCAATTAAATGTTTTTCTTTATAAGAGTTACTGTGGTCTTGGTGTCTTGTCACAGCTATAAAGCATTGACTAAGACAAAGCCTTTCAAACTGGTGCAAGAAGTCATGAGTATATTTTGTTAAAAAAGACTTTGTTAGGATTTGAAAATTTTTGAAAGACCATATTTTAATACTTATACTAAAATATTATAGAAAATTGAGATGTTTATATGTTCAATTTCTATTGTTCTTTTTGTTTTTCAAGATGGGGTTTCTCTGTTACAACAGTCCTGGCTATCCTGGAACTCACTTTGTAGACCAGGATGATCTCAAACTTACAGAAATCCACCTTTCTCTTCCTCCTTAGTTCTGGGATTAAAGGTTTGGGGCACTATACCTGGCTATGCTTGACATTAAAAGTTAAAGCCATTGCTGATTCAATGTCTTAGTTAGGGTTGCTGTTACTGTAATGAAACATCATGACTGAAAGCAACTTGGGGATGAAAGAGGTTATTTATTTGGCTTATACTTTCGCATTGAAGTCCATCATTGAAAGCCAGGACCGGAACTCAAGCTGGCCAGGAACCTAGAGGCAGGATCCGATACAGAGATCATGGAGGGGTGCTCCTCAAGGCTTGCTCCTCAAGGCTTGCTCAATGTGCTCTCCTAAAGAACTCAGGACCACAGCTTAGGTGTGGCCCCACCCACAATGGGCTAGGTTCTCCCTCATCAATTGCTAATTAAGAAAATGCCCTGCAGACTAGCCTACAGTCCGATTGTATGGAGGCTTTCTTTTCTTTTCAGATTCCCTCCTGTCAGATGACCAAATCTTGTAACAAATTGTCATAAAACTAACCAGAAAACAATAAGGGAGCCAGAAGGAAGCTATTTCAGGCCTCATACAGTTAAGTTTGCTTTCAGTACTTATCACGATTATTTCTCTGTATTGTTAGTACAATGGCTGCTTTTTTGTTAGTATATTACTTTCATCATTGTCTTTTCCTATTGTCCTCACTTCCTTATTACTTTCTTTTATTTCTTCCTGTCTACCCCTTTCTTCCATGAATGGGCTACACTTTGACAAAAGAATAATTAATAGAACCTATGTTGTATATGAATATGATTCAATCCTGTGTATTGTTTACTTTCAAATGCAAATAATTGATCTTTGCACGATTTTTTAAAGAACATTTTTTTTTTTAAATTTTGTGTGGGTCTGTCTCTCCACTGGAGGGCAACGGTGGGAGTCAATTTTTTCCTTTCACTGTACCGGTCTTGGGTACCAAACTCAAGATACCAGGCTCAGCAACAGGTACCTTTACAACTGAGCCACATATTTTCTTCTTTCTAAGAAAACAAGATAAGTTACCTTTTGTATGCACACATTTATGAGGGTGATGGAGCTCGGTATGGAGAATGATGAGCTTGGGTGTGTGTAGGACCAGCTCCGGAGGGTCTCATCTCACCTGAGAGAACTATCTGAGGTTATCGATACCTATCAGAGTCCTCCTCTTCCCCCACCATCTTCCTTCCATCACTTCTTTCCTTCTTCTGTTTCTGCTCACCCCTTCTTTTGAGTTAGTCCCTCCTTTGGTCCTAGCATATCACATTGATCTGCTATTGATTACTGGAGGGATTGATATAAGTTCTGTATGGGTTTGCATTTGTAAATATACAGTGATTTGCTATCTTCAATTCCAGTTTTGAAGCAAAGTCAGTGTACATTACTTGATCTAGCTGCTCGTTGGTGGAATAACCGGGATTTGGTGGCAGATTGTAGACACTCCTTCTTGGAAGCTGAGCAGTGCTGCCAATGACATGGAAGGAAAAATTCCCAGTCTCTCATAACAATCACAACCTGTGTTCTTCCTTCTGATTTTCACAGTGTGACCATTACAATTAGACGGCACCTCAATATGCCCCAAGAACACATTCATATTAAAACTCTTGCCCATACATGAAGTGAGAATAATTTTTATTTATGGTGACTGAAAAACAGGAAGTGAAATGGTTCTTGTTGTCTTTCAGCCAATAAACCTGGAAGCCAAAAATGATTCTGAGCATGGCTATGTCCTTGTCCAAATCAAGGAAAGGGTCGTGTGTGGATACTAGACTTCCAGAGGACTGGGTATGTGATTTTTTTCCCCAAGAACTAGTGTCTATACAAGCGAGACATTGTATTATTATTACTATTATTATTATTATTATTTACTATTAAAGCGTCTGAGACTTTCAGTGGTATTTATTGCTGGAAAATGGATTTACATTTGTAATTAAAAATGTAATGAAAAATTATAATAGATATGGTTGGAAATAAAGTGGTTCAGTAGTGACTGAATTAAAAGAGATAAAAATAGCTCATGAAACAAAAACTTATTCTTACAAAGAAGTCCGAGTTCCAGTTATTCAGAGAGCATTATCAATAGTTTTGTTTTGTAATAGTTTTGCGGATCTGAGGAAAGGACGCCGAGACATCAGCTTCACGTGGCCACTGCACAGCTTCTCCTTCTCCAATACAGAACAGAAGTGACATGACCACACCAGCTGCTAATAGTGTCGCTAGCTTTTAACAACACATGGTGAGAAATCCCTCGAAAAACAAGATCAAGGGAGCTGAATTTAGAAGTCTAATTGATAATCAGCACATTCTGGGTAAGAGAAGCATGAGAACCCTCCTATCCTGAAGAAAGCCAAAATGTCAAAGCTCACAAGGCTCTTAGGAAGAGAAATAAAGTGTGATTAGCTGGGGTCCTGATCTCCTAGTGTCTTGTCTTCAAGAGGTCCAGTCACACTTGTCTTTGTCCCTGTCTCTTCCTTTCCTTCTATAAATCAGACTCAGGTGCCTCGTTCTGAAATCCTAAGGAAGGGAAATCAGTGTGGGCTGGGTACCGTGCTGCAGCTGATGTTGTTTCAATTTCACTGAAGGAGAGAGAATACTATGTAGATGAGAGGTGAGAATAAAGAATGACAACAACAACAAAAAAAAGGCCATTAAGAGTCACAGTAACCAACAGGTGAAAAGGGTGGGGCTAGCCTGCAGAATAGCTCCACCCAGAGGGAAAACTATGAATGAGGACAACCCAGGTCCCACATTGTGGAAATCTACTCTTAACTGTAGACTAGAGTATGAATCACTAGACAGATCTCCAGAAGAGGGGCAAGAATATTTACAGTTGCAAGAGAGAAGCCCTGGGACACACATAAAAAAAAAAAACTACCCACCAGAGTAATGATGGAGCTCTAAGTAGAAACTCTAAAGCTAGGAGAGCACGCAGTGGTGGGCTTTAATCTCAGAAAGATAATCGCCAATCAAGATACTCTATACAGCAACACTACCCTTCATAACTGAAAGAAAAAGAAAGAAACTTCCAGGATAAACCCAAATTAAAGGAATTCATGACCACCATGCCAGGACGATACCTGAGGGAAACAGGCACTGATGAGGAAAGACATCTGAGAGTTTACAAGAAAGAAGAAACTCGACTAGAACAATAGACATACAAATGATTAGGAAAACATCAGCACTACAGAAACAACAAAACGCGTGAGCTCATACAGCTGACAATAGCTCTGAATATAAGTGGTCTCAATTCTTTGAGAAAAAGATATAAACTAGCAGGCTAGATTAAAATTCATGATCCACACATTTGTTGCCTGCAAGAGATGGACCTTACTGGTGAAAAAACAGTCAGGGCCTCAGATTCAAAGGATGGGAAAAGGCAATCCACGGAAAGGGAACCAGGAAGCAAGCAGGGACAGCTGCTCTAATCTCTGACAAAGCAACCTTCAAGTCAAAAGCAGTCAGTAGAGGTAGCAGCTACTTCATCTCGATCAAGGGGACAGTTCATTGAGATGTCCCAGCAGCTCTGTATGTGTTTAGTGGACATCAGCTCATTCAGTTTCCTGGAATAAATAGCGCTATGCGTTAAGACACAGACTGACCTCAGCATAGTTGTAGTGGGTGACTTCAGTACCCTGCTCTTACCATTACATAAATTATCCAGACAAAAACATTGACAGATAAATGTTGTAGATCAATCGGACCTTACAAACAGCTATAGAAGAGACTGTACCGCCCACCTGTACTATGTGACGGTACGGTACTACTGTATTGCAGCGCCTGCACTACAGCATCATTCGCGAGCTGAACAAGGGCCTGGAGATGTAAACACACAAAGGCACACAGGAATGAAACAGGAATGCCCCAGAATACCCCCTTTATTGTATCCAGGAACAGCTTGTATAGGGGATCCATAACTGATAGCCACGCCCCAGCCAAACCTACCAGAAACCACTCCCCTGCCATCAGGAACTCCTGAGGGTCTTGTGCTCAGAGCAGCTGCAGGCTGTCTCAGAGAAGAGGAAAACAAGTTGTTTACAAGAAATTCAGGATCTGGGGGTTCACTGCTCCCAACGGAAATATTCAGAATACTCATTTTTATCAACGCATGGGATCTTTATTTCTCTAAGACAGGCCATATTTTAGGTAAAAAAATCAAATATTAAAAACAAAAAAGAAAATCGAAATAATGTTTGGTATTCTCTTTGCTCACAGTGGAATAAGACTAGAAATCAATAGCAAGAGAAAGCACAGAGCATATGCAAACTTGTGGAGATTGAAGAAGACGTTATTAAATGATGAACAGGTTGGTGAAGGCGTAAGTCACAAACAATGCCACACCAATTTGGAATTATGATTAATAGGGTGGTATTTATTTAAAGGGGAAAAAACTTACAGATCGCCGTCCCAGACAACAGCCCTCTACACAACCAGGAAAGGAGTCTAGTAGCCGGCAGAGCAGGAAGTGAAGAGAGAGAGGAGAGGGAAGTGGCCGCTTTTTTAAAGGGAGAGAGACCACGCCCCAATGGGCTGGTATCTCAGCGGTGATAGGCTGGAGGAGTGGGAGGACCTCCCGCAACAGGTTGGGAAAGAAACTTGGGGACGTAATAGAATCTAACACTCTCCTCTGGTCTCTACAGGCACCCACATTCATGTACATCTACCCCTACATATATGCATCCATACACACGCAAACACAAAATTAAAAAGATAATAATTCTTTTTTTTTTTTTTGTTTGTTTGTTTTTCGAGACAGGGTTTCTCTGTGGTTTTGGAGCCTGTCCTGGAAAAGATAATAATTCTAAAAGAGAAAAAAAAGAAACTACCTTAAAATCCCTGTAGAAGCATGAAAGGCCCTAAGTAGGCAAGGCAATCCTGAATAAAAGTAGCAATGCGAGAAACATCACAATATCTAATTTCAAGTTATGCTACAGAGACATAGGGATCAAAACACAGCATGGCACAGGAGGAAAAAAGACACACACCTGCAGCCACTTGATTTCTGAAAAAGACGCAATAAGGCGTTACACCAGAGAGAAGACAGCCTCTTCAGGAAATGGTGCTACAGAACTGGCTATCCATATGTAGAAGAGTAACACTAGATCCTGTCTCACCAAATGGGAAAGAAAGGAAAGTAGATGAAAGACCTTAACGTAAGCCCTGAAACTGGGAGAGTGCTAAAGACAAACACTTCAAGACTGAAGCACAGCTAGTGACTTAAAAACAAACAAACAAACAAAAAAAACCCATGCAGTTAATAAGGAATTTATCTTGGCCAATAAGATTGGATGGAATTGAAAAGCTTTTGCAAAGCAAAGGAAATGAGAGAATGAGGACACAGTCTATAGTGTGTGCGTGCAAACACACACACACACACACACACACACACACACGCACACACACACATGACCTCCTTAGTCCTCAGGAAACTACAAATTAAAATTGCTCTTTCATTTCATCTCAGCCTAGTCAGAATGGTTATCACTAAGAAAGTAAGCAACCACTCCTGTTGGTGAGAACGCAGGGGGAAAGCTAGCCCTTATCTGCTGTGGTCGGGAGCATAAACTAACCTGTCCAGTACAGAATCGGTACTGGGGGCTCACAACACTACCCTGGAATTACCATGTTGATAGGACTATTCAGCTTTTCCAGACAGGTAACGATTTTCTGTCAGCTGCTAAGAGATAGACTCTGGCATCCCCAGCTCTCACCGGCTTATCTGTTCCTCTCTGCAGTATCATCAGGTGGTCCTTAGGATTTTGAAGCTCTGTTAATAGGTACAGAGCCATTTAGAATCTCTATGATCTCTTGGTGAATTATGTCTCTTATCATTATAAAATGACTTTATCCTTGTTAATTATTCCCATTGAATTGACATTGTCAGTTTATCTGATTTTTGTGTTTAAAGGTTCTTACAGACATCATGTGGTTTTTGAGATCTCTGAATTGAAAGGCCCTGTTCTGTACTCAATATAGTTAGGCCAATTTGTGTAATGTAATGTGATATTAAAGTTTAAGTGTTTTTTAATGTTTTAAAATGTAAGATCGTAAGAAAAAAATCTATTTTAGAAAATTGACTAGTACTGTAGATATCAAGAAATTCAGGAAAATCAAATTTCCAAATAAAATAATTACCCAGAGCAGTTAATCTTCAAGGTCACTTGATGGGATTTAGGATCATCCTGGAAGTGCACTTCTGGGTGTGTCTAGGAGCGTAAGTGACAACTGAATCCCATTCTGAATGTGAGCAGCACCATCCGTGGCCTCGGGTCCAGGGATAAATAAATAGAACAAGAAAGATGAGCACAGGCATTCACCACTCTCTGCTACTTGAATGTGGAAACGATATGAGCGGTTACACCACGCTCCCACTGCCACACTGCCCCTCCTCAACCGAGGGCACAGGAACTATGAGCTAAAGTAAAACCTGCCTTCCTTTCTTCTTTCGTTCTTTCTTTGATGTCATATACTTTTAATCCCAAAACTCAGTAGATAAAAACAGTATGGCAGTGGAAGCATGGTGTTCCTCATTTAATATGATGATTTCTAGATATATCCATTTGCCTACAAATTTCAGGATGTCATTATTTTTTTCTGCTGTGTAGTACTCCCTTGTGTAAATGTACCACATTTTCCTTATCCATTTTTTGGTCAAGGAGCATTTAGGTTGTTTCCAGGTTCTGGCTATGACAAACAGAGCTGCTATGAACATAGTTGAGCACATGTCCTTGTGGTAAGATCAAGCATTCTTTGGGTATATACTCAAAAGTGGTATTGCTGGATCTTGAGGTAGGTTGTTTCCTAATTTTCTGAGAAATTGCCTTACTGATATCCAAAAAGGCTGTACCAGGTTGCACTCCCACTAGCAATGGAGGAATTTTCCCATCCTCCCCAGCATAAGTTGTCATCAGTGTTTTTGATCTTGGCCATTCTTACAGGCGTAAGATGGAATCTCAGAGTTTTGATTTGCATTTCTCTGATGACTAAGGATGTTGAACATTTCCTTAAGTGTCTTTCAGCCATTTTAGATTCCTCTGTTGAGAGTCCTCTGTTTAGGTCTGTACCCCATTTTTATTGGATTATTTGTTCTTTTGATGACCAATTTCTTGAGTTCTTTGTATATTTTGGAGATCAGCCCTCTGTCCCATGTGGGGTCAGTGAAGACCCATTCTGTAGGCTGCTGCTTTGTCTTGTTGACCATGTCCTTTGCTTTACAGAAGATTTTCAGTTTCAGGAGGTCCCATTTATTGTTTTTCTCAGTGTCTGTGCTACTGGGGTTATATTTAGGAAGTGATCTCCTGTGCCAATGCGTTCAAGTGAACTTCCCATTTCTCTTCTCTGAGCCTCAGTGTGGTTGGTTTTATGTTGAGGTCTTTGATCCATTTGCACTTGAGTTTGTGCATGGTGATAGATATGAATCTATTTTCATTCTTCTACATGTTGATATCCAGTTATGCCAGCACCTTTTGCTGAATATGCTTTTATGCCAAAACCAGGCTGTTTTCAGTACTGTAGTTCTGAAGTTTGAAGTTAGAGATTGTGATGCCTCCAGAAGTTCCTTTATTGTACAGAATTGTTTCAGCTATTTTGGGTATTTTTCCTTTGCCATATGAAGTTGAGTACTGTTCTTTCGAGGTCTGTAAAAAATTTTGCTGGGCATTGCATTGAATCTGTAGATTGCTTTTGGTAAGATTGCCATTTTTACTATGCTAATTCTACCTACCAAGATCATGGGAGATCTTTCAATTTTCTGGTGTCTTCTTCAATTTCTTTCTTCAAAGATTTAAAGTTCTTGAACACCAAACTAAATAAAGAGAAACTCAAAGTGTTCCCACTGAAATCAGGAACAAGACAAGGTTGTCCACTCTCTCCATATCTATTCAATATAGTTCTTGAGGTCATAGCTAGAACAATAAGACAACAAAAGGAGATCAAGGAGATACGGATGGGAAAAAAAGAAGTCAAACTCTTTACTGTTTGCTGATGATATGATAGTTTACATAAGGGATCCCAAATATTTTACCAAGGAACTTCTACAACCCATAAACACCTTCATTAATATAGCTTGATACAAGATTAACTTAAAAGCCTTTCTCTCTTACTGTCCCTACTCAATCAACTGTACCCAGAAATTATGAGCTACAGTAAAGCCTTCCTCTTACTGTCCCTCCACAATGGAGCACACCAGGAACTATAGGCTACAGTCAACCCTTCCTGCCTTGTTGGGTTTTGTTACAGTGATGAGAAAACTGACACATCACATGACTACATCTTCAACAGTCCCATCTCTACCCCTTTCAGAGAACAAGAACTATTGCAATACTGTCTACAGAAATGACTTAAAGTCGCTCATATCTTTAATACAATTAATAAGAATTCTGTCTATGCAGTTGGAGAGATGGCTCAGTAGCTAAGAGCACTTGCTGCTCTTGCAGAAGACCCATGTTCAGTTCCCAGACCACATTATCAGGAAGCTTACAGCCTCCTTTAATTTCAATTCTAGAGTATCCAATACCTTCTTCTGGCTTTACAAGTACTTGAACACACATGACACACATACAGACAAGTAGACACATATACATAAAATAAAAGTAAGTGATTTTTTTGTTAAAGATTTATTTATTTATGTATACAGTATTCTCAGTACTCTGCCTGCAGGCCAGAAGAGGACACAGATCTCATTACAGATGGTTGTGAGCCACCATGCGGTTGCTGGGAATTGAACTCAGGACCTTTGGAAGAGCAGGTGGTGCTCTTAACCACTGAGCCATCTCTCCAGCCCCCATAAGTGGATTTTTTAAATGTTTATACAGCTTCCTGGTGCTCTTTTTCAGCTTTCCTTCTAGCACATTTCCAACCCTTTGGGACTGTACTCATCTGCAGAACCTCTTTCCATCAGGGACCCCAAGCTGCCATACGAGGCTGGGACCCAGTGGAACTTGTCCCCTTTCCTATCCTCCATTCCAGTCTCTTCAGACTTATCCTTAGTCCTGCTGCAGTCTACTTGCCTGAGCCCCTCCCCTCAGACCACCTTTATCTCCTTGGGAGTGGGCCTCAACCTCCTATGTAGACCCAGAGGTAAGCCTCACCAACAGATTAAAAGACAAGGAAGAGAGAATTTCAGGGCTTGAAGACAAGGTAGAAGAAAAGGAAGCTCATGTTTAAAAATGTTTAAAAAAATCCAGACACAAATCACTCAAAAAATCTGGGTCATTGAGACGCGGCGGAGCGGCGGCGCCCAGACGTGGCGGAGCAACACCGCATACAGGAAGAGGCGTTCGGGGACCGGCGCAGCGGCAGACCCAAGCGGCGGGGACAGGTGTGCAATAAGGAGAGCAGATCGCCCTACTACAATTGAATCAAAGAGGTAGGCCTTTGGTTGGCCAGGTCACTGGCACAAGGGGAGCCTGGTCCTGTCCTGAAGATCCTTCGGAGGGGTGAGAGGGTTCTTGGCCTGCAGCAGGAACCACGAAAGAGAGTGAGGGCATTTTGTAAGCGGAGCCCTTGGCCAGCAGGGAAACCTGATCCGGTTTTTGAAGGACCCATTGGATAGGATCAATAGGAGGAGATGGGCAGGCGCCAAGGCAAGAATTCACCCAATAATCCAAAAAACAACATGAAAACACCAGAACCCAATGATCTTACAACAGAAGTATTTGAACAACCTAACACAGAAGAACTGGAAAAAATCGACTTTATGAAGATAATAGAGTCCCTTAAACAACATGTAAAAAATGCCCTTATAGAAATGGATGAGAAGTATAACAAAAAGTTTGAAGAAATGAGTAAATACGTACATGATACCCTGGGAAACCAAGAAAAAACCATCAAACAGGTAATGGAAACAGTTCAAGAATTGAAAACTGAAATGAAGGCAAAGAAGAAAATACAAACTGAGGACCAGCTGGATATGGAAAATCTAGGCCAACGAGCAGAGTCTACAGAAACAAGCATAATCAATAGAATACAAGAGCTAGAAGAAAGAATCTCAGATGCTGAGGACACCGTAGAGAAAATAAACGAACAGATCAAAGAAAACAGCAAAGCCAACAAATTCTCAACACAAAACATTCAGGAACTATGGGACACAATAAAAAAACCAAACCTAAGAATAATAGGAATAGAAGAAGGAGAAGAGTCACAGCTCAAAGGCCCAGAAAATATTTTCAACAAAATTATGGAAGAAAACTTTCCCAACTTAAAGAAAGATATTCATTTAAATATTCAAGAAGCATACAGAACACCAAACAGACTGGATCAAAGAAAAACATCTCCTCGCCATATAATAATCAAAACACAAAATATACAGGTTAAAGAAAGAATATTAAGAGCTGCAAAAGAAAAAGGGCAAGTAACTTATAAAGGTAAACCGATCAGACTTACACCTGACTTCTCGATGGAAACTATGAAAGCCAGAAGGTCCTGGATAGAGGTTCTGCAGAAGCTAAGAGACCATGGATGCAAACCCAAACTACTATACCCAGCCAAGCTATCGTTCACTATCAACGGAGAAAACAAGACATTCCAGGATAAGAACAAATTTAAACAATACGTAGCCACAAATCCAGCCCTACAGAAAGTAATAGAAGGAAAATCGCAACCCAAGGAATCCAACACTGCCAACACTGCCTACAATAACCCAGGCATCTAATGACCCTTCATGAGCACATCTCAAAGAAGGGAGACACACAATCTCTACTACCAAAAGCAATAAGAATAACCGGAGTAAACAACCACTGGTCATTAATATCACTTAATATTAATGGGCTCAATTCACCTTTAAAAAGGCACAGGCTAAAAGATTGGATATGAAAACAGGATCCAACATTCTGCTGTTTGCAAGAAACACATCTCAACCACAAAGACAGGCACCTACTCAGAGTAAAGGGTTGGGAAAAGGTGTTTCAAGCAAATGGTCCTAAGAAAAAAGCAGGTGTGGCCATACTAATTTCTAACAAAACTGACTTCAAACTGATGGAGGAAGGTCATTGGCTAATAAAGGCACTGCCCTGGCCCATTTTATTGGTTAGAGGATAGGTGGGAGGAGAAAACAGGTGCCCTGGCCCATTTTATTGGTTAGAGGATAGGTGGGAGGAGAAAACAGGACAGAACGCTGGGAGGAAGAGGAAGTGAGGTCAGAGACTCGAAAGCTCTCCTCTCAGCAGCAGACGCCTGAGAGAGACGCCATGCCCCGCTCCCGGGATGAAGCTCGACCCAGGATGGACTAGGCTAGAATCTTCCCGGTAAGACCGGTGCTCACCGATTATTAGAGATGGGTTGATCGGGATATCAGAATTAGCCAGTAAGGGCTAGGGCAGAAGGGCCAAGCAGTGATTAAATGAATACAGTTTGTGTGTTGTTATTTCAGAGCATAAGCTAGCCGGGCAGGCGGCCGGGGTGCTGGGAACGAAGCCCTGCCGCCCCATTACTACATCAAACTAAAATCAATCAGAAGAGACCAAGACGGTCACTTTATACTCATACAGGAACAATTCATCAGGAGGACGTCTCAATCCTGAATATATATGCCCCCAATATAAAAGCACCTACTTATGTAAAAGAAATATTACTAGAACTCAAGGCAGACATCAAACCACACACACTAGTAGTAGGAGACTTCAACACACCTCTCTCTCCAAGGGACAGGTCAATCAGACAGAAACCTAATAGAGAATTAAGAGAATTATTGGAGGTAATGAAGCAAATGGACTTAACAGACATCTATAGAACATTCCACCCAAATAGGAAAGAATATACCTTCTTCTCTGCAGCTCATGGAACCTTCTCAAAAATTGACCACATACTCGGAAACAAAGGAAACCTCCACAGATACAAAAAAATATCAGTGTCCACCTGTGTCTTATCAGATCATCACGGATTAAAGTTAGAAGGCAACAACCACGCTGCCCCCAAAAAACCGACCAAACTCATGGAAACTGAACAGTCAACTACTGAACCACACCTGGGTCAAGGAAGAAATCAAGAAAGAAATTAAAGTCTTCCTTGAATTTAATGAAAATAAAGGGACAACATACTCAAACCTATGGGACACAATGAAAGCAGTGCTAAGAGGAAAGTTCATAGCACTAAGTGCCCACTTAAAGAAAACGGAAAATGCATACATTGGGGACTTAACAACACACCTGAAAGCTCTAGAAAAAAAAGAAGCAGACACGCCCAGGAGAAGTAGAAGACTGGAAATAATAAAACTGAGGGCTGAAATCAACAAAATAGAAACACAGAAAACAGTCCAAAGAATCAATGAAACAAAAAGCTGGTTCTTGGAGAAAATCAACAAGATCGACAAACCCCTATCCAAACTAATTAAACGACAGAGAGAGAACACGCAAATAAATAAGATCAGAAATGAAAAGGGGGACATAACCACAGACACAGAGGAAATTCAGAGAATCATTAGATCTTACTACAAAAGCCTGTATGCCACAAAACTGGAAAATACAAAAGAAATGGACATTTTTTAAAATAAGTACCATATACCAAAGCTAAACCAAGACCAGGTGAATGATCTAAATAGACCGGTTTCTCGCGAAGAATTAGAAATGGTTATCAAAAATCTCCCTTCGAAAAAAAGCCCAGGACCAGATGGTTTCAATGCAGAATTCTACCAGAACTTCCAAGAAGAACTAATACCTATACTCCTTAATGTATTTCACAATATAGAAACAGAAGAGTCATTGCCAAATTCCTTTTATGAAGCTACAGTTACCCTGATACCAAAACCACAAAAAGACCCAATCAAGAAACAGAATTACAGACCGATCTCACTCATGAACATCGACGCAAAAATTTTCAATAAAATACTGGCAAACCGAATCCAAGAACACATAAGAAAAATTATCCATTATGACCAAGTAGGCTTCATCCCAGAGATGCAGGGCTGGTTCAACATATGCAAATCTATCAATGTAATCCACCATATAAATAAACTGAAAGAAAAAAACCATATGATAATTTCACTAGATGCTGAAAAAGCATTCGGCAAAATTCAACACCCCTTTATGATAAAGGTCTTGGAGAGAATAGGGATACAAGGGTCCTACCTAAATATAATAAAAGCTATTTACAGCAAGCCAACAGCTAACATTAAATTAAACGGAGAAAAACTCAAAGCCATCCCACTAAAATCAGGAACACGACAAGGATGTCCACTCTCTCCATACCTCTTCAATATAGTGCTTGAAATTCTAGCAATAGCAATAAGACAACATAAGGAGATCAAGGGGATTCGAATTGGAAAGGAAGAAGTTAAGCTTTCGTTATTTGCAGATGATATGATAGTGTACATAAGCGACCCCAAAAATTCGACCAAAGAACTCCTACAGCTGATAAACAGCTTTAGTAATGTGGCAGGATACAAGATCAACTCCAAAAAATCAGTTGCCTTCCTATACACTAAGGATAAGGAAGCAGAGAGGGAAATCAGAGAAGCATCACCTTTCACGATAGCCACAAATAGCATAAAATATCTTGGGGTAACCCTGACCAAGGAAGTGAAAGATCTACTTGACAAGAACTATAAGTCTTTGAAGAAAGAAATTGAAGAAGACACCAGAAAATGGAAAGACCTCCCTTGCTCTTGGATTGGGAGGATCAACATAGTAAAAATGGCAATTCTACCAAAAGCAATCTATAGATTCAATGCAATCCCCATCAAAATCCCATCAAAATTCTTCACAGATCTGGAGAAGACAATAATCAACTTTATATGGAAAAACAAAAAACCCAGGATAGCCAAAACAATCTTATACAATAAAGGATTGTCTGGAGGCATTACCATCCCTGACTTCAAACTCTATTACAGAGCTACAGTATTGAAAACAGCTTGGTATTGGCATAAAAACAGAGAAGTCGACCAATGGAATCGAATAGAAGACCCTGACATTAACCCACAAACCTATGAACACCTGATCTTCGATAAAGGCGCTAAAAGTATACAATGGAAAAAAGAGAGCATCTTCAACAAATGGTGCTGGCAAAACTGGATGTCAATCTGTAGAAGAATGAAAATAGATCCATATCTATCACCACGCACAAAACTCAAATCCAAATGGATTAAAGACCTCAATATCAGTTCGAACACACTAAACCTGATAGAAGAGAAAGTGGGAAGTACTCTACAGCACATGGGCACAGGAGACCACTTCCTATGTATAACCCCAGCAGCACAGACACTAAGGGCATCATTGAATAAATGGGACTTCCTGAGGCTGAGAAGCTTCTGTAAAGCAAAGGACACTGTCACTAAGACAAAAAGACATCCCACTGACTGGGAGAAGATCTTCACCAACCCCGCAACTGACAAAGGTTTGATCTCCAAAATATATAAAGAACTCAAGAAACTAGACCGTAAAAGGCTAATCAACCCAATTATAAAATGGGGCACTGATCTGAACAGAGAATTCTCAACAGAAGAACTTCAAATGGCCAAAAGACACTTAAGGTCATGCTCAACTTCCTTAGCGATCAGGGAAATGCAAATCAAGACAACTTTAAGATACCACCTTACACCTGTCAGAATGGCTAAAATAAAAAACACCAATGATAGCCTTTGCTGGAGAGGTTGTGGAGAAAGGGGCACACTCACCCATTGCTGGTGGGAATGCAAACTTGTGCAACCACTCTGGAAAGCAGTGTTTCGGTTTCTCAGGAAATTCGGGATCAACCTACCCCTGGATCCAGCAATACCACTCTTGGGAATATACCCAAGAGAGGCCCTATCATACAACAAAAATATATGCTCAACTATGTTCATGGCAGCATTGTTTGTAATAGCCAGAACCTGGAAACAACCTAGATGCCCTTCAACGGAAGAATGGATGAAGAAAGTATGGAATATATACATATTAGAGTATTACTCAGCAGTAAAAAACAAGGACTTCTTGAATTTTGCATACAAATGGATGGAAATAGAAAACACTATCCTGAGTGAGGTAAGCCAGACCCAAAAAGAGGAACATGGGATGTACTCACTCATATTTGGTTTCTAGCCATAAATAAAGGACATTGAGCTTATAATTCATGTTCCTAGAGAAGCTAAATAAGAAGGTGAATCCAAAGACAAACACATAGGCATCCTCATGAATATTAACCTTCATCAGGCGATGAAAGGAGACAGAGACAGAGACCCACATGGGAGCACCGGACAGAAATCTCAAGGTCCAAATCAGGAGCAGAAGGAGACAGAGCACGAGCAAGGAACTCAGGACCACGAGGGGTGCACCCACACACTAAGACAATGGGGATGTTCTATTGGGATCTCACCAAGGCCAGCTGGCCTAGGTCTGAAAAAGCATGGGATAAATCCGGACTAGCTGAACATAGCGGACAATGAGGAATACTGAGAATTCAAGAACAATTGCAGTGGGTTTTTGATCCTACTGCACGTACTGGCTTTGTGGGAGCCTAGGCAGTTTGAATGCTCACCTTACGAGACCTGGATAGAGGTGGGCAGTCCTTGGGCTTCCCACAGGTCAGGGAACCCTGATTGCTCTTCGAGCAGATGAGGGAGGGGGACTTGATCGGGGGAGGGGGAGGGAAATGGGAAGCGGTTGTGGGGACGAGGCAGAAATCCTTAATAAATAAATAAATTTAAAAAAAAATCTGGGTCATTATGAAAAGAACAGACCAACAAATAATAGGTTTAGAAGGAGAAGAAACCTAGGTCAAAGGAACTGAAAGTATTTTTAAAACATTTTAATTGAATTAGAATTATATTGTGCTCTTTCCATTCCCTCCCAAATACCCTTCCTAAAACCCCTATCATGCTCCTCAACTCCCATTTTCTTTTATTATATTTGTTACATATATATGTGTATTTGTATGCCCAAATATACAATAAACATAAATACAAACTTAGCAAAATCATAGAAGAAAATTTCTTCAATCTAAAGAAGGCTACGACTACTTAAGTAGAAGAACATACAGCGCACCAAATAGTCAGTACCAGAAAAGAAATACCATCTAGGGCTTTGAACGCAGAGAAAAGTCGTTGGCTAACCAAATCTTCACGGGAGACTCTGGCTCTCTAGTTAGGAGCTAACATAGCTAGCTGCTGACTCAGAATTGAAACCAGCGATCATTTACCATTCTGGATAATTCTAGACCCCTTGAAAATTATTCTGAAAGTAATACTGTGTCTGTGTTCTACAAATGGACTCAGAAAACCTGGACAACAGCACATCTATTTACAAACAAACATTTGAGATCAGTCATTTGATCAAAAATTTTCCTTTCAAATTACCAGTTTGTCATTCAAGAGAGCTAATAGAAATATCTAGCAATATTAATATTGTTTCATGCCTACTAGTACAAAATCCATCCAGTAGCCTATGAAGCAAGGAATTATTTCGAGTTCAAGTCTTGCTGTATTAAAATATAATACATATATTTTAATAAGGCTATGGCTGTCATAGTGACCTGTCCAATGGACCTGGGGAAAGTCAGTTGAAAACTTTCCAGAAATGATTCATCATTCCACATGGCATGAAGAACATTTTTCATTGGGGCTGAAAGTCAAAACCTCGCTAGATGGAAGAAGTTCACGGTAACACTAGTGAGTGACTGAGGAATTCAAGATTTTGGTGGAGAAGCTTCCCCCACTTGTGCTGGAAACATCAAGAGAATTTAACTTATTTTGCATCGCATTCCTTTTGGAGTTGAGTTGTTAACCGAAGACAGACGGGAAATGTGCAATTACTTTTTATGTCACCTTTGCAGCCTTTATATCTAGTTTTAGTATGGATTGTGTGAATGATTGTTAAATTAAATTAATTTAGGCAATCAATAAACACACACACACATCTGCTTTGTTTCAGTAATCTACTAGAAAGATCAAACAAAACAAAACCCATAACAAAACTAAGTAAACATGGAACCTCAGTAAACTCAGTATATATGGGGGCTGGGCTATAATCTGAAGACAATAATAATTGCTTTTCTTTCTATAGACAGGGGAAGATCTGAGAGAGGGTGGCAGGAACAGAGATTAGTGGACAAAGGGAATGGTAGTTAGGTGTAGTGGGAGCTGCGGGCCTGCTTTTCGTCCCACCCAGCTCCCTCACGGCTAGCTTTACACCAGAAATAACAACACACAAATTGTATTCTTTTAAACACTGCTTGGCCCATTAACTCTAGCTCTTACAGGCAAATTCTCATATCCCGATCAACCCATCTCTAATAATCTGTGTAGCATCAGTCTTACCGGGAAAGATTCAGCATGTCTAACCTGGCAGCTTGCTTCATGGCGTCTGCCCCAGAGAGTGGAAGCATAGCGTCTGTCTGAGGTGTCTTACCTCACTTCCTCTTCCTCCCAGCATTCTGTTCTGTTTACTCCACCCACCTATGTTCTAAGCTATCAAGGCCAAGCAGTTTCTTTATTTTTAACCAATAACCTTCCTCCATCAGTTAGGATGCAGAGGGAGATGGCATGCAAGGAGAGGCAGAACCAGGAATGAAGGTCAGAAATCCAAGGAAAACCTTGACAGGCCCCCAGACCTCCCGCCCACTCATCTGCTGCAGCAGAGACAGCGACGAGGAGGGGCACCTGTGAACACTGGATCAAGGAAAGACACTCTGCCTTCTAGCTGGCATCACTGCGCTCCAGAAAGTCTCCTGTCAAGGCTGCAGCCAGAGACTTTCTGACAGGGCTGACAACGTGTCTGCCTCCCTGTGTTTTTCTCCTTCCAGGACACAAAGCCGCCATTCCATGTGACATCAAAATCCCAAGGATGCATTTTGCCTCTCTCATGCACATTCCCGCAATCCCTCCAGACCTGCTCAAGCACCTCGTTCTCTATTTTATAGACTTGGGTCTAATAGAGAAGAAATCTCTTTGTATCTTTCTCTCAAACATTCCTGGACTAACAATCAACTTCCCCTTTGTTCCAAGATTTGATATTTTAAAATTCTGGGTCACCCTAAAAAAAAAAAAAAAAGAGTTTTGTTCTTTATGTCTAACTGCCACTAGTCCTAAAGGAAATGCCAATTGGGCATTCTAAACAATCCTTGGGACCAGAGATTCACTGTGAAGTAAATGAAATAGCTGACGGTTGCTCACGGCGTTAAAACTGAAGGGAATGAGAGGTCCCCGGAAGCACAGAGCTTGCTAAAAACAAAACCGGCCTCCTTGCTTTCTAATTGTGGCTTCTGTTAGCTTTCTTCCTAACGTGGAGGGGTTGCCAAGGCGATAGCTTAGCAATCTTCTGCATGGCTGCTTTCCACAGCCATCCACACACGTTACAGACGTTAATCCGTTCAACACACCTTCACGATCAAAAAGGATGGCTTTAACATCTATAATCTAATGTTCTTTCCCTACCACATAGAAAATAAGCTGTCTTGTCTTTCTCTGCATCCCAGGACACAGTGTCAGCAGCCACCATGGATTTTGATATGGCTTTGGAATCTCAACACAGTATGAAGGAAGGGTGGGGGAAGGGACAATAAGAGAACAGGACACCTAAAGGGGTTTGTACCTAGTAATTCAGATCAGGGACATTTTGGTGACAGTGGGAAGTCCGGTTATTGAGGCCAGGTAGATGCCAAGAGGTAGGAGCCTCCAAAAGAGCCAACGATGAAGGTCATAGCTAGCAAAACACAGCCAAAGTCCAAGACAGGAACTAAAGACGTGAACAGAATTGAGCAAAACAGTTGGGTGCCAGCATCCAGAAAGAGCTTTTGTGTCTACTCTGCGCAGGGGTGCCTACCTCCTAACCTCTACCGTGGGGCAGCTCATTGGAAAGCATTCTTTGTGGGTGGCTCTGGGGCTGGACTTACAGGAAGCTGTTTAAAATTTCCGGAGTCTTACTCTAGAAGACAGAATTAGAGGCCTATGCAGATATCTCTGGAGCCATAATGCCCACTGAAGTCATAATATTCATATTCTGAGGTAGGGTCTGTCCCAGAGCAGGTACGGGATATATGGAGGTTGCATTTTAGGGACTATGATGTGGGAGTGTCATATATCAATCTGTTGATTTCATTGGTTAAGCAATAAAGAAACTGCTTGGCCCTGATAGGTTAAAACATAGGTGGGAGGAGTAAACAGAACAGAATGCTGGGAGGAAGAGGAAGTGAGCTCAGACTCGACAGCTCTCCTCTTGGGGGCAGACGCCTCCGAGAGAGACGCCATGCTCCCTTCTCCCGGGCGGACGCGAGCGCTCTGCTCTCTGAGGCACACGGAAGCACACGCGATGAAGCTCTGACCCAGGATGGACATAGGCTAGAATCATTCCCGGTAAGACTGATGCTACACAGATTATTAGAAATGGGCTAGTCCAGGTGCAAGAGTTAGCCGAGAAGAGGATAGATATAATGGGCCAAGCAGTGTTTAAATGAATACAAATTGTGTGTTGTTATTTAGGGGCATAAGCTAGCCAGGCGGCCGGGGTGCTGGGGACGCAGCCCCGCCGCTCCTATTACAACAGGACTAAAGGTGCAGCAGCCTTGAGGCTCAGAGAGTCAAAAGGCCCATGCCTGCTAAGGCAGTGCTGGGCACAGACACAAGAGTACTTGCAGTTGGCAATCCATGGGCTTGGTAGTGCACCCTGAAACCAATCACATCATGAATATTCAGAGACTCTCTGGCATCTCCTATTATAGGATGGTTAAAAATTACCATAACCCAACAGGACACAAGTTTTGCTCAAAACCATAGTAAAGACATTTATTCTTACCCACTTCCTGGCTGGAACATTCCAAGCACCAGCCCAAGAGGATCCATTTTAAAAAGAACAGAGAGGAAATTACATCAAGGCCTTAGCAAGTCAAGTGATTAAAGCCAGAACTGACAGTGGAGAGTAGGGACTGGCATGACCACCACCATAGTAATTCACATCCTTTATTTTAGTATCAGTTGGCTTTTCTTTATGTTTGTTTCCACACCTTCCAGGCAACGCGCACCAGGTAATCCTCACCGAGTGCCCACATGGTGTTCCTCTGAAACCCACTATGCATGACTCTGATCTTAACCCAATAAGACAACAAAGAAAAAAAAAACAAGATCAAAAGGAACCATGCAGAAGTGTTTGATTCGGACTGGGGCTGATAATGGAGACAGGCTCAAACCCTGCATTCTGAATCTAACCGGCAGCTCTCCGGCCTTTCAGACCTGGATGTGGTTTCCTTTCTTTCAGTTTTCCCACTGGGCTCTACAGTCTGGGTTGCATCCCTCTGTTTCTGGGGTTGTCATCCATTATCCGGATTTATAGTTGCTGAAGCCTTGCTTTAATAATTCACAAGGAGCAGAATTCCTCCGGGCCTCTCCTTTTTCTCGACCATCTCAGTGAGGTGCAGAGATGAAAACATACATGCTTCTTGTCAGTGAAATAAATCAAGAGGACTCTGAGACACTATGGACACCCTAACGCCGAAACGCTCACATTTCTCCTCGATGCACAGTGGGTTAAAACCAAAGCAGGGCAGGCTCTGTGGCGAAGTCCTGGCTCTAGAAGGCTGGTTACCAAAAACACTGTCTCTCCCTAGACTCTCTAGCAGGTTTACTTGAGGGGCTGGATGCTTTGCCTTTCAAGGAAAAGAAAGCATCTAACAGACTTTGGAATTCTAAATGTAGACGATATATAAATGCATACAAAATATACTTCTAAGTGTATGTGGTATATAAAATACATTCGGCATTTGTTAGTAACTATAGTAGCGACTCCTGCACATTATTTATATAACTGCAGAACGCGGTATTTTTCCTTTCTAGGGAGCATCAGACAACAGACAGGGGTGAGCCTCGTGGGGAAAGGCTGCTGCTTCAGGATTCTGTAACTGCGAGTGTAACAAGTCTTGGGTCGGGCACGAATCCCCAGTCTTCTCAGCTCAGAAGAAGCCCTCACTAAATTTCCGACAGAGAGGAAGAAAGAAAGCACCACCTCCTGTAGCCCGTGACCATCTCTGCTTCCTAAGCAAACAACACTGTCTCAGAGGTAATGTAGAACACTCGTTCTGCAGCCAACTTCAATACTTGGTTCCTTCCGGAAGCCAGTAACTGGGCCTGCTCCATGTGGTGGACACACCCCTCTGAATAAGCAATGTTTTTATTTAGGTGCACATAAACGCCCAAGAAAGGAGAGCAAGGTGGATGAGGATATCCTGCGGTGAACCTTGCAAGCAAACCAAGGTCTAAGGTCTGTTCCTTGAGGCTGGCTGGCCGTTTCAGCGATTTGCGGTTATACATAACATGCTCCCAGACTCTGCATTCCCGGAGTTTTCGGGGTGATTTGGGTACTAGCTATTTTCACAAATTGTTCTGGCTTACATTTCATGTCTGGGGCTAGCAGTTGAATTAAACAATAATGATGTCTTTGTGGAATAGTTTCCTCGGTATAGTATACAAGCGTCTATATGCAAAGTGGCATCTGAAATAACGTTTTCTTTTCATTGGCTTGTGGTCATGAAATCAAATTCAGGGCACTGTGCATGCCAAGAAAGTGCTCAGCTACCGAGCTTCATCCCCAGACTTTAGGTCTTTTGGTTGTTTTTGTTTTTATCTGTCTGTTTATTCTGAAATAGGGTCTCTCTTCATAGACCCAGTCTTGCCTGGACCTCACTTCTCCCACCTCTGCCACCTGAAATACTGGAGTCAGGGACCATGCCAACATGCCTGGACTCTGATATATGTCTAACTGCCTATACATGTACAGACGTTTAAAAACAGAAAATATTAACCTTACTTACATGTGGCGTTCTTTTCAGTAATTGGAGAAAATCAGCCTCAGTTTCTCTAGGTCTTTAGTAACAAACTGGCATCTCACTTTTCACATAGCTTAGAGATGAGCTAAAAGAGCACAGTCTCGCTTTTGTTTTTGTTAAAATGTAATTTGCAATTGGAGTAAAATAGAGTAAATGCAGGGAGGCCAGAACACGGCCTCTAGCGAGTTTAATGTGTTGGGCCCTGGGGATCTGAAGCCGCAGCCTGCTGGTATGCTCCAGGAACTCTCGCAGCCAAAATCACAGCCGCTCTTTATTTTTCCATTACATTGTAAAAGTTTCAGAGGACCCAAAGGGGTGTCATCTCAGTCTTGCAACTTTCTCCGGGCTAGACAGAATGTATCCCTAAGCACCTCCAAGAATGGCATCCATCAGGTGAACTCTCTTAGTGTTGAACCTATCCTGGCTCCATATGCAGGAGACTTGACCTAGGCTTCACTGAAGGGGCTTCTGGAGAAGGCTGTGTCTCTCCAATATTCGAACCCAGGGTCTTCTGCACCCACTGAGACCACTACTTCAAGATGCTTGCAAGCTACTCTCCCCTCCCCCATTCCTCCCATCCTTATCCTGCGTCTGTTCTACTGTTCTCTAGTCTAGATGGCATCCCAAAGGTAAATGGCAGAGATGCCTGAGCCTTCTTCAGCCTACATATTCTGCTTTTTAGCTACACAGAGACAGACAGATGACAGGAAGAAAGATGGATGTCACTGTGTTAGGCAGCCCTGTTTTGTTTCCCGGCCAGCTATTGGCTGTGTAATGGCAAACATGTACAACTCTTCTTGGCCTTCCGTTTCCCATAAAGACAGTCATAGACCTGCCAGTGAAGTTACCTGGAGAGGGGGTGCGTGTGGAGTTCGGCAGTAAACACTTAACATGCGCAGGGCCACGGGTTAGAGTGGCACCCGCCCCTGACAGGGGACACTGGGAGAATTGACTGATGTCACAGCTCTCTAAAACAGAAAGCAAATAACCCAGCCTTTCACTGGTAACACGGCTGTCTATGTCGTCTCCCATCATCCCTTTCCCAAAAAGCCAATCTGCAGACTACACTGGGATCTCTAAATTCCTCCTAACACTGTAGGCCTTCAGTGCATCACCGCGTCTGGTTTTGATAACTGCCAAGCAACTCCAATGAACCACGTGATGAAGCAGCTTGGCTCCTGTGCGGGGGAGGGGGGGGGGGGAATATGCTGAGAAATGGCTGCTTTATAGTGGGAGTTACTTATCCAGGCTGGGGACCATTCAGCATCCTACTATCGGCCTGATGTCACGGCTCTCCGCTCATCTTTCGGTTCGTGCACCTTTTGTGAAAAACAAACTGTGTCTTGTGTAAAATACTGCCACTAAGCAAAGGAACAACTAAGGGAAAAATACTGACATCAAGCAGTAACTAGCACTAACATCGAAAGAAAGAAAAAGCCGAAAAAAAATCTCAAAAAAATAGACCTATATAGAAAAGTACAAGTTTGAGATAAATTATGGGGTGGGAATGCCACGTGGGCAGGGGCTAGGATCTATGGTACAAACGCATTTACCACACGCTCCATCAGAAAAGGCAATTCACAAACTATTTCAATAAAATTTCCAGACAGAATGTATATTATTGGCTGTATAAATGAGTCTGTTGCTCTATTTATAGAATTACAAAGGTCTTCAGGGGTCAGCTAGAGCTCTTAGCAATACACGACTACATTTATGAAAGAAATTCTGTGCTATATTGGCATCTAGAATTTATGGAATTTGTAAATTTGCCAGGACCCATTTCTTAAGGAGTTCAAGCTCTTTTGTAACACCACAGAGTTCCTGTAGTCCAGCAAGTTATAAAATGCAGATTGTGAAGGCACTGGGTGTGCATTCCTATAGGGCAAGCCTTCCAGTAGGGAGAAAAAAGGCTTCTTTAATTTCTTGTCTCACAATGAGGTGAGAGCAATTGTCAGGATGTCAGTGGCAACAGGGGCTGACAGAGGAGGCCCAGGTCCTACCCACGGCAGCCTTTCTTTTGCTTCTTTCAGGAAACCTCTACTTAGATGAAACCAGGGTTTCATCTTGACTTTGCCGCAGAATTTCAGGATGTGTTAATATAAAGCAAGTTTAGGTTTATTAAAAAAACATTTAAATATGCACTTAGGGTATAACCACATGTAGGCATGGGTTGTCGTGCACTTAAGTGTCTTAATAGTAACCACAGACATGATTTTTGAGTCTGATGTTACAATGTTCAAAGCTTTCTTGTATGAGCCAAGCCAAACCCTGCTTAGCTTTCTTTAACAAGTCTACATTTTCTTTGTCTAGTCTCTGTTCGTATTTCTTTATTCTTTTGGGAATGAGACAACAAAATCAGAAGTCACTGACTTGGGATGCCTTTGGTAGCTCTTGACTGGGGAGTCTAATACTCTGGTTTAAGTACCAAGAGCTAAGAAAGGATCTAGTTCTTGAAAAAATATTATTTGGATTTTGTTTGTTCTATTAATATAAAGCTCCATGAAACCATTAGCTTACTGAGACATGGAATTTTGGATAACCTAAACCCATGTTCTCTGGGTCATGGTCACTTATATCTGGATCCTAACTAAACTCTCTTTATCTCATGATGAAGATATGAGGTGAGATCTGTGTTTCTTGTACTGACAATGAAAATAAAACTCTGAGAACTAAGAGGGTCATCTTTCCTAAAGAAAGAATATTGTACCAATGGCTGCCAGGAGGTACCAATATTGGTCCGTGCAAATGCCTATTAATCCCCATGTAGTCATCTAGCAAGACAAGAGGGACAGATCGTTTATTGTGAAACTGAAGCCCAAGGCTAGCTATAAAACACCGGCATATCCAAGGCACGGTCAGCAAATCTCAGCACTTTTGCTCTCTGTGAGGCCACTTCGCTCTGACTGGATGTTCCCTAAGGTAGGAAGGACTGACACAGCTGAAGATGTATTTCCAGGGAAAATTATTTTTTACTCTCTTACTCATAAAAAAAGCAGTCTCGTTTTCACAAGGCTCCAACAGTGTGCCCTTCCACTGAAGGTTGTGGTCTTCACAAATCTCACATGACAATTCTAAGGACCATCCTTGGAAGAATTAGTCTATGTTGTGGGAAGGTTGGTACTCCTGTGGGAAGGTTGGTACCTCCTGTGTTGCAGGGAGGCTGGCATCCTGCAGTGGGAAAATGGGTATTGTGTGATTAAAATTTGTCTTGATGCTAATTCCCTTATGTCAGCTTATGGAATCCCCATTTTAAAGGCTAATTTCCCAAAGATCATGATACATTGAAGGAGTAAAGTCAACAAGAGAGTGGCAAGCAAAAGTTATTTTCATTCTACACCTAATGACTATCACGGGTTGACATTGGCTCTTAGAAGTCTTTTGAAGACTTGTCAGGAATGTGTAGTCTTTTGTGTAGAGATTTCTGGGTCCCCCGTGGTGCCCATTGGAGTAGGAAAGGCAAAGCAATGTAGTAATTTTGTAGTTTTGTTCACAGATGGAAAGTCAGCTTCTGTCGACTTTTTCCTGTGTGCCAGGCTCTGGTGGGCATCTTTTGTACTCATTGCCTCCTCAAGCTCACCCTTCAGTGCCTGTCCCTCCATCCGTCCCTGTCATCATTGTTTAACTTCACCGGAAAACAAGGTGATAGCAGGTTAATTGCAGTAAAGCTGCTGCAGAGAAGTCACAGAACATAGACAATGCCATATCTCGGAGTCTCAAGGTGCCTCAGTTCAAGGCTCATTAACCCAAGGAGAAGACAGGGACCTAGCATACAGAACTCTGTGGAAGCTTTTTGGTTCTGTGATGCTCAAGTCTACTTGATGCAGAGTCGTCATTAAAAGAATCCAGAGTGTCCTTTATGGGGGACATGAAAAGGATAAATTGTTAAAACCTTTGCAGCTCTGAGCCTTGCCCGTGAGTGACAGCAGACTAACAGCAGCAGAATTAGGCTTTCTCCAACATGCTGCTATCCTGAAAATGTCCTCGTTCCTTTATTTCTAGCATGTGAAAAGATTATTCCATGGCAAAGTTAAACATACTCTTAACAGATGGCCCAAACACTGTGCCCCCAGGTATCTAGTAAAAGGAGTTGAAATCACGTCCACATAATAACTTTCACACAACTGCTTGCACCTGCGGAAGAGAATTAGAATACGACACCCCCAAATATACCGCTTTGAAACAAGGGTTCTTCTCAACAGCGGGTGATGAAACAAGCTGGACCTGAGCTTTGCTTCGTGTGGGTGAGCCTGCTCAATGCCACTTGTGCCAGGACAGGGGGAGAACCCCTTATCACAGGAGACAGAGTTAGCACCCAGACGAGTCTGCAGCAACAAGCTTTATGAAAGTACTACTCACCTTCAATTATGTTTGCCCCACGTATTTACCTTTCCATAATTTACTGCTCTCAGAAGCCAAACTCTTTCCTTCGTTGTCCCACATTGCCACAGGTTTAAAAAGGCATATAAGCCCAGACTTAATTATCTCTTTGGTTTACTTTTTTTTTCTGTGAAGCCCTGTGTGCATGCAAAATCCTGCCCTTTATTTACCATGGTTGCCTTAGAATGTGATATGCATTGTTACTAGCACTGAAAGAGGAAAAGTGGAATATTTTTTAAGTTGGATGGAGGCCTTCCTTCTCACTTTAGGTGGGCTTTAACTAAGGAGTTAGAGTGTCGGATACACGGCCACACAAAATTACCGCTGAAGTCAGTGGCTTCAAAAACGCAAAGGATGAAATCCACAGATAACAAGGTATAAAAAATGGAGTTTTACTGCAGATATGTAGGGAGGAGTTTAGAAGAAAGGAAACAAGAGAACCAGGAAAGCATGGGGGGGGGGGCAATGGATGCTGCTAATCTACGGACTTTCATAGGATTTATGGCAGAGATTGAGGCATGGGAAGATGAGCTGGTCAGTCCAATAGACCACACACTTCCTTTCTGCTTTGCTTGTGTCCTCATATGTAGATTCCAGGCAGGGTTCTTTATTTAGCAGAAGAGGGATAATGAAAAAACAGACTTTCATTTTTGCACTCCTATCTAGCTTTGGCTAAGACAGAACTAAGGATGTTTGGCTTGATCATCACTGGCAACTCTGACCTTCAGAAAGGACAGGGGCAAGGAGTTTGGGCTTTTAACAAATAAAATAATGTTTACTTTCAGAGTCACCCTACCCTAAAACCACCTGACCAGCTCCTATCTTCTGTTTAGATCAGTACTACATCAGAGATCTTGCTTCTGGAGGTTCTGGTAGACCAGACTAGCCACCCACCATCTTGAGAGTCTAATCAGAGAGAGGCGTTAGGAAATAGCAAAGGAATTTATTCAAAGTGGATGTAGTAGGAAGGACCTTGGAATGAGCACCCTTAGCTCTGGAAATGCCACTGGGATTGCAGAGGATAAAGCCAAAGATGGAACCGTGCGAGGCAAGTACAGAGTTAAACAGTCAACCGTGGTCTGGTTAATCAGTCTTTGTGGTTCTTTCAGGTTCAGGTGATGCCTACCAGGTCCCTTGATAGTGAAAGCTGAGGCTAGCTGGGATGGTAATGACTCCAGAACAGGTAAGAGGACAGATGGAGTGATGGTGGCCATATCTGCTTCCTCTCCAGGCTTTGGAAAATGAACGGGGACTTCTAAAGGCTGTTCCAGTGGTCAGAGACAATATATGGTACAAGCTAGTGGTTGATAATCTGTTGATAATTTAGTGTCTATACACCATGCAAATTTTTAGTTGCTCTCATTTTAGTGTATTCAGTTGTGAAGAGGGAAGGTTATCTGTTTGGGTGAACATGAGCATGAACATGTATGTATGTGGTATGTATATGTATGAATGTTCACATGTATGGGCAAGGGTGTGCATATGACTACACACATGTGGTGATCAGAGTCTATCTCAGGGTACCAGTCCTTGCCTTTCCTCCTTGTCTGAGACAGGGTCTCTTCCATATTCACAAGCCAGGCTTGTGTCAATTACAGCTTCTGTCAATTCTCCTCTCTACCTCCCATAGGCTTGCTGGGGTTACAGACACCTGTGCTCCTGTGTCTGGCCTTAATATGGGTTCTGGAGATCCTAACTCAGCGCAGCAAGCCTGTGCAGCAAACATTTTACCTGCTGAGCCATCTCCTCAGCCCTAGATGAACACTGTTTAAGTGATTAGCATGTCTATGCGTGGAATTGAATAAGAATCAGACCCATAACTTGGAGTAAAAAAGGAGACAGCTGAAAAATGAAGGCCCAGATGCCAAGTGGAACAAAGACCTCAATGTAAAACCAGACACTGAGCCTGATAGAGGAGAAAGTGGGGAATGGCACTGAATGCACTGGCAACATTGAACATTTCCTGAATAGAACGCCACTAGCACGGGCACCAAGATCTACATTAATCATTGAGACTTCATAAGACTGAAAAAACTTCTGTGAGGCAAAGGACACCATTATTCAGACAAGACAGCAGCCTACAGAATGGGATAAGATTTTTGCCAATTCCACATGAGATAGAGGACTAATCTCCAAAACATATGAAGAACTCAAGAAATTAGATATAAAAATTCCCAAAAATCCAATTTTAAAAATGGTACCCAAACAGAGAATTCTCAATAGAGGAATCTGAAATGACTGATATATACTTAAAAGAAATGTCCAACACCCTTAGCCACCAAAAAAATGCAAATCAAAATGACTTTGAGGTTCCACCTTACATATGTCAGAATGACTAAGATAAATAACACAAGTAACAGCTCATGCTGGAGAGGATGTAGAGCAATGGAACACTCAAGCAATTGCTGGTGGAAGTGCAAACTTGCAAAATCACCGTGGTGCTTCCTCAGAAGTTTGGGAATTAATCTACTTCAAGATCCAGCTATACTACTCTTATGCATTTACCCAGAAGATGCTCTATCCTGTCACAAGGACACTTCCTTAAATATGTTCATAGCAGCTTTATTCACGATAGCCAGAAACTGGAAACAACCTAGATGTTCCTCAACAGAAGAATAGATGAAGAAAATGTGGTAACATTTATATAATGGAGTATTACTCAGCAGTCAAAAATGACATCATGAAATTTGCAGGCAACTGGATGGATCTAGAGAAAAAAATTATCCTGAGTAAGGTAACCCAGACCCAGAAAGAACTGATTATATGTAGAGATTGACTATTAAGTAAATGATAACCAATACAATCTGTAGACCCAGAGAGGTTGGATATAGAGGAAGGGGCTAAAGTAGACACATGAGACTTCCTCAAGAGGTCAGGACAGGCAGGTCTGGGAGCACCCGAGTCCGGAACCTCTGAGGGAGTAGACCGGAGCCAGAGACCTTTGTAGGACAAAGCCAAAGCCAGATACCTCTTCAGGAGTGAATCCCGACCAGGGACATTTACAGAAATAGGACTGAGCCAGACCTAGGCCAGAGCAGACCTGAGACAGGAAACTCCACAGGAACGGATCAAACCCTGGGAGCGCGGAGCGACCTCCAGGAATATGGAGTGACCAACGAGGTAACTGGAACTGTGGCACTGGCTGCACCATGAGGAACAACCATCTGAGCCATGGATTCACTGGCACTTGGAAGATTGATCACCAGAGTCATAGACAGCCCCAATCAGAAGGAAAGACGGGTAGAAGAAAGAAAGGTAAAAGAACACATGCAACACCACAAAGAGCAACATGACACCTGTAAAAACTAGTGACCCTACAATAGCCAGACTTGAGCAACCAAATATAGATGAAGCAGAAGAAAATGACCTAAAAAATAACTTTAGGAGAATGTTTGAGGCCCTTAAAGAGGAAATAAAAAATTCCCTCAAAGAAATGGAGGAAAAGACAAACAAAAAATTGAAAGACATTAATAAACCCCTTAAAGAAAATCAAGAAAAAGCAAAGAAACTATAAAACACAAGCTGGGGGAATTATAGAAACAGCTATCACGAGGAAAATCATCAGGAACCACAAATGCAAGCATAAACAGAAGAATACAAGAGATAGACGAGAGAATCTCAAGTGCTGAATATACAATAGAGGAAATAGACTCATCAGTCAAAGAAAACATTAAATCTAATAAAAGCTTGACACAAAATATCCAGGAAATAATGGTATGCCATGAAAAGACCAAACCTAAGAATAATAGGTATAAAAGGAGACGAAGTTTAGCTCAAAAACACAGAAAATATATTTTAAAAAATCAAAGAAGAACTAACACCAATACTCCTCAGATTGTCCCACACAATAGAAACAGAAGGAGCATTGCCAAACTCTTTTTTTTTTTTTGAGGCTACAATTTCCCTGATACCTAAACCACAGAAAGATATTACTAGGAAAGAGAATTACAGACTAATCTCACTCATGAACATTGATGCAAAAATACTCAGTAAAATACCAGCAAATTGAATCCAAGAACAAATCAGAACCATCATCCACTATGATCAAGTTGGCTTCATGTCAGAGATGCAGGGATGGTTCAACATATGAAAATCTGTCAATGTAATCCACCATATAAAGAAAAAATAAATAAAACCCACATAATCATCTTATTAGATCCTGAAAAATCTTTAAATAAAATACAAATTCCTCATGATAAAGGTCTTGGAGAGAGCAGGGATACAAGGAACAAACCTAAACATAATAAAGGCAATATACAGAAAGCCAACAGCCAACATCAAACTAAATGGAGAGAAACTTACAGCGATTCCACTGAAATCAGGAACAAGACATGGTTGCCCACTGTCTCCATATCTATCCAACATAGTTCTTGAGGTCCTAGCTAGAGCAACAAGACACCAAAAGGAGATCAAGGAAATATAAATTGGAAAAGAAGAAGTCAAACTCTCACTATTTGCTGATGATATGATAGTTTACATAAGTGACCCCAAAAATTCTACCAAGGAACTTCTACAATTCATAAATACTTTCAGGAATGTAGCAGGATATAAGATTAACTCAAAAAAAAAATCAGTACACAGATGATAAAAGGGCTGGGGAAGAAATCAGAGAAACATCACCGTTCTCAATAGCCACAAATAGCATAAAATATCTTGGAGTAACTCTAACCAAACAAGTGGAAGACTTGTATGACAAGAACTTTAAATCTTTGAAGAAAAAAAATTAAAGAAGACACCAGAAAGTGAAAAGACCGCCCATGCTCTCAGGTAGGCAGAATTAACACAATAAAATGGCAATCTTACCAAAAGCAATCTACAGATTCAACACAATGCCCATCAAAATCCCAGCAAAATTCTTCAAAGACCTCAAAAGAACAGTACTCAACTTCATATGGAAAAGCAAAAAAACCAGGATAGCCAAAACAATGCTGTACAATAAAGGAACTGCTGGAGACACTACAATCCCTGACTTCAAACTCCACTACAGAGCTACAGTACTGAAAACAGCCTGGTATTGGCATAACAACAGACAGGAGGACCAATGAAACCAAACTGAACACCTGGATATTAATTCATAGACCTTCGAAAGCCTGATATTTGACAAAGAAGCAGAAAAAATAGTTATTTAACAAATGGTGCTGGCATAACTGGATATCAACATGTAGAAGAATGAAAATAGGCCCATATATATCACCATGCACAAAACTCAAGTCCAAATGAATCAAAGATCTCAACATAGAGTCAGCCACACTGAACCTTATAGAAGAGAAAGTGGGAAGTACACTTGAACACATTGGCACAGGAGACCACTTCCTAAATAAAACTCCAGCAGCACAGACACTGAAAGAAACAATTAATAAATGGGACCTCCTGAAACTGAAAAGCCTCTATAAAACAAAGGACAAGGTCAACAAGACAAAGTGGCAGCCTACAGAATGGGAAAAGATCTTCACCAACCCCACATCAGAGATATACAAAATATACAAATATATATTCAAAGAACTCAAGAAATTGGTCCTCAAAAGAACAAATAATCCAATAAAAAATGAGCACAGATCTAAACAGAGAACTCTCAACAGAAGAATCTAAAATGGCTGAAAGACACTTGAGGAAATGCTCAACATCTTTAACCATCAGAGAAATGCAAATCAAAACAACTCTGAGATTCCATCTTATACCTATAAGAATGGCCAAGATCAAAAACACTGATGACAACTTATGCTGGAAAGGATGTTGGGTAAAGGGAACACTCCTGCATTGCTAGTGGGAGTGCAATCTGGTACAGCCCCTTTGGATGTCAGTGTGGCGATTTCTCAGAGAATTAGGAAACAATCTTCTTTAGGACCCAGTAATACCACTTTTGGTTTTATACCCAAAGGATGCTCAATCTTACCACAAGGACATGTGCTCAACTATGATCATAGCAGCATTGTTTGTCATAGCCAGAACCTGGAAATGACCTAAAAACCCCTCAACTGAAGAATGGATAAGGAAAATGTGGTACATTTACACAATGGAGAGAAATTTACACAGCAGAGAAATTTACACAGCAGAGAAAAATAATGACATATGTTGGCAAATGGATTGATCTAGACAACATCATATTGAGTGAGGTAACCCAGATTCAGAAAGACAAATATAATATGTACTCACTCATAAGTGGCGTTTAGACATAAAGCAAAGAAAACCAGCCTACAATTCACAATCCCAGAGAATCTAGACAACAATGAGGACACTCAGAGACATACGTGGATCTAATCTACATGGGAAGTAGAAAAAGACAAGATCTCCTGAGTAAATTGGGAGCATGGGGACCATGGGAGAGGGTTGAAGGGAAGGGGAGAGGCAGGGAGGGGAGCAGAGAAAAATGTATGTCTCTATAAAAATCAATTTAAAAAAAGAGGTTAAAAAAAAGAAAGAACACTTGCTGGGTCACAGTTAGCATGCATTGCTCACTCAGGGCTCTTTGCTCCCCTAGCTGTGGATGGGATGTGAGCAGCTACTTGGTGCTCCTGCTGTCTTGACTTCCCTGTCATGGTAGACTGCAACTGTGAGCTGAAATAAACCCTTTCCCCTTAAATAAAGTAGACACATGAATCTCCCTGGGAGAGATAAAGAAAATAGATTTTATAGGTAGACCTTAAGTAGGTGGACAGGAGGAATGGGAGGTTCAAGTGTTGGGGTGAGATAGAGGAGAGGGAGAAAATTTGGGGGAGACAGCTGGAACTGAGGGGTATTTGAGGTATGATATGGAAACCTAGGGCAGTGGCAACTTCCTAAATATATGAAGATGATCCTAATGAAGTCTCTTAATAATGAGGGATACTGAGTCTCAACTGGCCATGTCTTGTCACCAAAAGAGGCTTCCAATACTGGATCTGAGTTGCATTCAATTAAGTTGTTGGCCATGGAAAATCCCACAAACAACCCGGGCTGTTGCTAAGTCAATGTGTTGCTCTCTGCAAACTGACAGTGGGGCCCCATTGCTGAGGACAACATCCGCACAAGTCATTGAACACAGAGAAGCTGAGCTGGTGCCTACATGGAGCCTTCTCCCCTATGGTCTTTGGTATGGGAAGGTACTCGCAGGCAATCAAAAGAGAAACTTAAACACTGACCCAGTCATAAAACTTTTGACCTACAAACTGCCCTGACTGCATAATATGCTAGGGCAGTGATGGCAAAAACTTGTGGGAGTGATCAACAGTATCTGGCTTGATTTAGGGTCCAATCCATGAGATGGAACTCATACCAGCACTGCTTGGATCACCAAGAACCAGAGCTTAGATAGCGCAGAGACCTAGGGTAAATCAAAATACTATTAGTCTTAAAATATCAATAATTGACTCCTAATGATATTCTGTTATACTCATCAGCCATCATCAGAGAAGCTTCTTCTTGCAACCGATGGGAACAAGTCCAGAGACCCACAACCAGACAGTACCTGAAGGGAGAGTCTAAATGAGAAGTCTCCATCAAATCCCTCCCCTCAGAGCTCAGGGGACGCCACAGAAAAGGAGGCAGAAATAGTGTAATAGCCAGAGGGGCTGGAGGACACCAGGAGAAGGCCCTCTGAGTCAACTAAGCAGGACATATAGGAACTCATACAGATGAGGCAGCAAAGCACAGAACTTTCATGGGTCTACACCAGGTCCTCTGTTGCATATTCATTATAGCTTTTAGCTTAGTATTTTCATGAGACTTGATTGTGAGAATGAGTGGGTCTCCAATCCTTGCGCCTGCTCTTGGGATTCTTCTCCTGTCGGTTCGTCTTGTCCAACTTGGATATGATGGATTTTGCTGTATGTTATTATATTTTATTTTGTCATATGTGGTTGTTATCACTTAGAAGCCTGTTCTTTTCTAATGAGAGATGCACACACACATGCACACTCACATATGCACGCGCATGCACACACATGCAAACACACCCACTTTATAGCCGTGGATTTCATCCACATTCTTTGGTATAATGGCAGCTCATTCTCTTTTAAAATGGTACTGGGTGTTTTATTGTATGAAAAGACCATAGTTTGTTTATCCATTTTATTGCTGGTATTTTCCAATGTTTTGCCTTTAATTAATACATCTGCTACAAACATTTTGGCACACATCTTTTGGTTAACGTTTATAGCGATTTCTCTTTTGTATTTGCTAAGGAGGAGGAAGGCTGTGTAATATCATTTCCTCACGGTGGTTACACAGCTAAATTGCCGGGAGCAGCTCAGGAGGGTGACAGCTGCTCCCCAACGTTGACTGCTTTCCCTGCTGCTCATCTTCTGTTGTGGTCATTACGGGTGAAGATAGGGGTCCTGGTGATGATGTTCATGGACCCCAACGAGTAGGAAAAGTTAGAAAAATGGGTAAGCTAGTAAGTCAATCCTCCCACAGGATATCCAAACTGAGCTCACTCCTTTCATGATGTAGGAGCTCTCTACACATTCTAAATGTAAGAGTGCTGTCAGAGACTGCTGCGACATGCCTTTTCACTTTTTAGTCTTAATATTCATTCATTCATTCATTCATTCATTCATTCATTCAGGGCTATACAAGTGCCACCGTACATGTGTGGAGGTCAAAGGACAACCTGGATGAGGCAGGTCTCTCCTTCTGTCGTGTGGGTTCTGGGGACTGAACCCAGGTTGCCAATTTTGTGAGCAAGCACCTTTATATGCTAAGCCATCTGGTTGATCTCTTTTCACTTTCTTAATGGAACCCACTGGTTAAGAAACGTTCTGAATTTTGAATAAATTTAATATGCCACTTTTGTTCTATAATTAGTGATTTTGTTACACTGTTCAGACCTTTTCATATCCTAAACCTATAAATACGTGACTCCTAGGGGTTCTCCTAGAATACATTCTTCTTAAAGTCTTATTTTCTTACGTTTGGATTTATAATCTATGCTTAATTAATTTTGGTTTCAAATACACATTGAATTAATCCAGAAACATTTGTTGCAATTTCTAATGTGTTCTCCCTAAATTAAAATGACACAAATCAAATGAACCTCCATGTAAGGATCTTTTTCTCCATCCCACTTTGTTTTCATGCTCTGTAGTTCAAGTCAGAACTAAACTGTCTTAGCCACCATTCTTTACAAAACTACCCGTATCTGATACTTCACTTCAAGGCAAGACCAAGGCCCTCCCCTCTATGTCTAGGCTGAGTAAGGTGTCCCTCCATAGAGAATGTGGCCCTAGATGCCAGTTTAAGCACTAGGGATAAGTCCTGCTCCCACTGCCAGTGGCCCCACAGACTGACCAAGTCCTATAATACTCCTCCACATTCAATGGGCTTTGTTGACTCCTCATGGAAGCCTTACCCTTTCTGAGGAGTGGATGCGGATGGGAGGAAGGGCGAGGTAGGAGGAGAGGAAGGAGTGGGAATGGGGAAAGCTATGTAAAATGAGAAAAGATAATACTAAAAAAAATTCTTAATAAAAAAATAAAGGAAAAAATAAAATTACCTGTATCATACTGATAATTCTAGACAATTTACATAGTCATATTCACTGTCAAAACAGTTTTATGTTTTGTACCCTTAAGTTATAACCAGCACTTTTAAAAAATTATATTTAATTTTACTTGAAAATATTTATTTTAATTTTAGCCATGATTATATGTGTCTGTGTGAGTTTATGCCAGGGCCCACAGGTATCAGGTCCTTCAGAGCTGGAGTTACGAGTGATGTGGGCGCTGAAAATTGAACTTGAGTGTTCTAGAAGAGCAATATGTGCCCTTGACTGCTGAGTTAGTTCTTCAGTCCTTTGCTTTACTAGTAAGCAATGCTACATGTAAATATAATTGTGAAAGCTGCAAGAGAATAATGTAGGGATAAGTCCCGCCCCTTAGGGGGCGTGTTCGCCTCGGGCTAATGTCTGCCTATAAATTTGGCGAGCAAGCTCCGAGCGCTTGCTTCTGCTTTCCTGGTCTCCGCGGGAACGGTGGTTCTGTAAGTCTATTTCTACATTAAAGCTATATATATATTTTTACAATCTGTCTGCATTCATTTACGCCGTTACATTTTGGCGCCCAACGCCGCCCCTTATTACTACAGAAAAACACAAGTAACATGTAAGGGAAATGTATTAGAATAACAGTTGGCTTCTCAATGGAAACGTTGAAAGCCAGAAAACATTGGTGCAAAGCATTCCAAATCCAAAAAGACCATGACGGTCAATGTAAAATAATATATCCAGAAAACTAACTGCCATAATTGAAGGTGAAAGACAAAAATTTCATCACATAAGAAGCCTAAAATTATTATATCCAACAAATCAAACCTAAGGAGGAAGTAATAGGATTCAAGAGAAGAATGAGCATGGCAGAGAGACTGTGGAAAGAAACAGGAAACCATAATTATAAATATAAACAAACACCACCACCAAAATCAACAAAAAATGGCCACAACTAAAACACAAATTTCAATAGTAATTTATATTTCAATAAGTTGGAATATAAATGACCTGAGTTCTGGCGCAAGAAACAAAATCCTCCATCTATCTACTGCCTACAAGAAGTGCCTCTCAGCTTTAAAGATAAGCACTGACTTAGAGAAAAAGGAGGAACAAAAGCCCTCTAATCAAACAGGATCCAGAAGCAAGCAGGCATCGCTATCCTAATATCTGAAGAAAATAGATATCAAGCTAACGCCAATCAGAAGAGATAAAAGAGGTACACTTCAACATATATCATTGAACTCAGGAGTACCAAGTTCCGTAAAAACTCTAGTACTGGAATTAAAGATTAACAACAATTCATCAATAGCAGATGATGTCAGAGGTGTCTGTCTCCCGACTGGAGAAATGGAACTGGAACAGAGAGAGTGGTGACTGAGCCAGTCGTGAACAGGTTCTGTCAGGTACAAAGGACAACTCCGAGACTTCAGTGGGAGCGCAGGTTCCTCGTGAGGGTACTGGACGCCTACAGGCATGACTACCAGGATAGTTCACCATCATGTTGGCAGATGACAACCAAAGCACAATGTCCCCATCCCAGACAATATTGAGACTGAGCCTCTAGAAAAGAGGGGCTTTACCCATCCCAAAGGACACCTGTACCCCTAGACTCCAGCAGCCCAGCTCCTGGTAAGGGAACCAATGGGCCGAAGAGGCAGCAGGCTCCATGGGGGGTGCTTCGTTGACCCCTGTGCAGGTGGGAGTGAGGGCTGGGGCCAAGGCAAGATTAAGGTTGAGGAAGACTTTGGCTTTGAAGCAGATGAAGCCTTGGGTTCAAGTTGGACTTCTCAAAGGCTGAACAAACTGATGCCCTATGCTACCCCAGCCAGTCCACCCTTTGACTAATTCTTTCCCGCCAATAAATAGACTCCCAGGTTAAAAACATATATCATGTGATTTCGATACCCCACTCTCTCTAAAAGACAGGTCATCTGGACAAAAACAAAACAAAAAACAGAGAAACATCAGAATTAACTACACCATACATACATCAAATGGACTTAACTAATACATACAGAATGCTCCATCCAAACATCAAAAACTACACATTCCACTCAGTAGCCTATGGAAGCTTTCTAAAACCGACCACATCCTGGGACACAAAAGAAATCACACTGTGTATCCATCTGACCACAATGCAATAAAATTTAAGCTGGAATTCCGAGAAAACTTCATTTATTTATCTTAACATAATAAAAGACAAATGCATTTCAATTTTATATCAAAAATATTTTCCCCAAATCCGGTTCCCTAAAGCCGTACATGATAAAAAACAAAGCTTTCTAAAAAGCCCACATCTAAAAGTGTCGTTACAAAGAGACGGCCTTCGCCTTGAGAAACCATGGAACAAATTATGTTACAAAATCAAATCGGAAGCATAAACCTTCAGTAAATACATGCAATGTGCCAGGCTTTGCCTGGAGTCTTACAGGATGAACAAAAATGTTACCAGCTTCTTAAGATCTTGGGGATAAAATAAATAAGAACTGAAAGTTAGGCTGGTGAGATGGAGCAGTGGGTAAAGGTGCCTATCCCCAAGTCTGATGGCCTAAGTTCAATACCTGGATCCCAGTACTATGAAAGGGAACCAACCCCAGTAAGCTGGGTATACCTGTGAGGGATTTTTCATAATTAAATTACTTCAAGTGGGAAGACCCACCTTTAACCCTGACCTTTTAAGGTGGGCAGATCCACCATAAATCTGGGTAACACCTTCCGGTGGCAGCTCTATAAAGGACATGGTAGAAAGGGGCTCTTACTCCCATTTTGCCACCTTGCCCTCACTCCCACTGGCTAGTTCATCCCTACATAGGATTCAAGCCTCCTTCTTTGGGAGTCCAGCCTACTGGACTAAACAAGGACTGGATTCTTGGACTTTCCACTGGTAGAGAGCCATTGTTGTATTGGCCGTAGCTGGACCACAGCCTGTAAGCCACATATATTCACCCTATCATTTGTTTCCTCTAGAGAACCCTGACTAACACACACATACATTAAATAAGTGTAATGATATAAAAAATAACCTAAAAGTTTTTAAGGTGCCATGAGAGCTAAGAAATATTTTAGAGGCCATTAGGGATAAGTCATGCTAAAATTCTTCAGGAAGCAGCGCAACTGCTGACTGTAAGAACTTTAGCTAAAGAATGGGGCTTTGACAGACACTGAGAGAAACAATTGATCAATGAAATCTTCTGTAAAGCAAAGGACACGGTCAAAAAGACAAAACAACAGCCTACAGAATGGGAAAAGATCTTCTCTAACCCCACATCAGACAGAGGGCTGATCTCCAAAATATACAAAGAACTCAAGAAATTGGTCACCAAAAGAACACATAATTCAATAAAAAAAAAATGGAGTACAGACCTAAACAGAAAACTTTCAACAGAGGAATCTAAAATGGCTGAAAAACACTTGAGGAAATGCTCAACATCCTTAGTCATCAGAGAAATGCAAATCAAAACAACTCTGAGATTCCATCTTACACAAGAAAGAATGGCCAAGATCAAAAACACTGATGACATATTATGCTTGAGATGTTGTGGGGAAAAGGGAACACTTCTGCATTGTTGGTGGGAATGCAAGCTGGTACAACTCCTTTGGATGTCAGTATGGCAATTTCTCAGACCCAATAAACCACTTTTAGGTATATATCCAAAGGATGCTCAATCGTGCCACAAGGACATATGCTCAACTGTGTTCATAGTAGCTCTGTTTGTCATAGCCAGAACCTGGAAACAACCTAAATGCCCCTTGACCAAAGAATGGATAAGGAAAATGGGGTACATTTACACAATGGAGTACTACACAGAAAAAAAAATAATGACATCTTGAATTTTGCAGGAAAATGGCTGGAGCTAGAAAACATTATTTTGAGTGAGGTAACCAAGACACAAAAAGACAATTATCACATGTACTCACTCATAGGTGGTTTTACAACATAAAGCAAAGAAAACCAGCCTACAAACCACAATCACAGAAAACTTATACAACAATGAGGGCACTAAGAGAGACTTACATGTATTTAATCTACATGGGAAGTAGAAAGTAGAAAAATACAAGATCTCCTGAGTAAATTGGGGGCATGGGGACCTTGAAAGAGGGTTGAAGCGGGGAGGGGAGAGGCAGGAAGGGGAGCAGAGAAAAATGTAGAGCTCAATAAAAATCAATAAAAAACAAACAAAATAAAACAAAAAAAGAATAGGGCTTTGAAAGTAGCAGGAGAAAGAGACCTGGAAAGGAAAGCTGAATTGAAATTGTAGTCATTGAAACTTGGTTTCGTAAGAAGACTTTTAATCCTCACCTTCATCAGAGAGCAGCATGCAAGGAGGTGGACCCGTCATGGAGCTCAGACAGGACAGAGAAAGGCCAGACTCAGAGGGTAAAGGGTCACTGCCAGCAAGAACAAATAATAGATAAAACAACAAAGATAACAAAACTTAAAAAGGGAAATGGCTGGTCACTATCATTTTTCCGATGGATTAATAACCATATAGAATCCAAAAGGGAGCCAGACTATTATAGGGTTGGGGGGGAGAATGACAAAGAGTTGTGTTGGGGCGATTGGTATAAGACCGTGAGCAGTAAGCCCCGCCTCATGCCTGATTGACAGGAGCCATCTCTGCCTAGAATAATCACAGCAATATGGAATATCCAGTTTACAGGCCCATGGGGACTTCCAAAATGCCAAAGAACAGCTCTCCAGGGCTTAGACATAAACATTCCAGCAACTCTTGACCTTTGTTCTACTGCATTTCACTTCAAAAGGATTCTAACACGTTGCTTATGCTCCGGAGAAAGCCCCTTTCCCCTCTGAAAAAATGCAAAGTCCAATGGAAACTGTCACATCAGGGGACAGGACTCTAGGTTTTTTTTTTTTGTTTTTTTTTTTTTTTGTTCCTCCAGTCAACGTTTTGCTCAGAGAGGAAGTTCTGTGCTGTCAATGCCTGTGAATCATCTAGGGAGACTCTCTTAAATGTCCATTCCTGTCCTCAGCCCCAGATTTCTGCCTGAGAATATTTGTGTGGAGCACAAGGACTCACATCATGACAGGTGTTCCTGCTGAATGCTGCCATCCTAGACCGACCACGACAGCAGGTGCCTCAAGGCTTCCTAGGCTTCCTGCAAAGTCTAATGAAATCACTGTCACCTGGAAGCCGGCTGTGTGGCTGACTCTTTCCTGATTAATGGATATTTTAAATTCTTTTTTTTTCTGTTTTATGTATTTTCTTTTTTAAAAAATTTATTTATTTATTAAAGATTTCTGCCTCCTCCCCGCCACCGCCTCCCATTTCCCTCCCCCTCTTCCGATCAAGTCCCCCTCCCTCATCAGCACGAAGAGCAATCAAGGTTCCCTGCAAGGAACTCAGGACCGCGAGGAGTGCACCCACACACTGAGACAATGGGGATCTTTTAAATTCTGCACCTAGGAAGGGTAAGGAAGCAAACCTAAAGCCAAGAAGCTGAATTTCTCAGTGCTTGCCTGCTTGTTCTAAGAAACGGCTTTACAGGCATTTTCTAATTTAAATGTCAGCGTCAAATCATTGCTACCATTTACGGTGTCAAGAATTGAGGCTCGGAAAGACTCAGTGAGCTGCCTAAGAAGCAAGCCAGGTTCCACACCCAGTGGTATTAACATCAACCTTCTGTGATTAACCATGACACTCTGTTTACTGCCCCGAGTTTGGAGCTTGGCCCGCCATCACACTTGAGTGGTCATGGCTGTCCCGTGGCTCTCACAGCCAGGGAGTAAGGCAGTTGTCCACTTCTTTTTCTCATAATTTGACAGTAGAATAACAGGTGTTGAACTGCTATCATTTGGGTCCGTGTCCCCCGGGATAGAACTTCCCTCATTGACAGGCATGGCTGCACTACCCACAGGCTTCGGCAAACCCCCAGCTCCAGCGGGGGTTGGACTGGCAGCACACATTGCTGATTGATAAGTCTCCTCTCCTCCCCTTCCCTCCCCTCCCCTTGAGTTGCCAATAACAAAAATGCAGCATGAATCACTGCATTGGATTATCAGTAGAGAGGATGAAAGTGTGGTGTAACATGAGGGCTGGGCTCTTTGGGGTTTCTGTCCCGCCCGGTCCCCCAGCTGTTTAGTCCCAGAGAAAACCACACAGAGATCTCCTTAAGTTATAAAACTGATTGGCCCATTAGCTCAGGCTACTTATTAGCTCTTATAGCTTATATTAACCCATTATTCTTATCTTTGTTAACCACATGGTTCAGTACCTTTTTCAGCGGGGCAGGTCACATCTTGCTTCTTCTGTGATCTGGATAGGACTGGGAGTAATGGGCTTCCTCCTTCCTAGAATTCTCTTGTTCTCATTGCCCCACCTCTACTTCCTGTCTGGTGCCTGGCTCTCATGTTACAGTATGACATGGGAACTAAGGTACTGAAGCTGCCTAAGCTTCTGGGAGAACTGAAATCGAGTCACTGAAGACTCCCTTCCCACCCTACACTCATTTTCCAAGCTCTATGTATCATTCTCTAACTGTATCTGCACAAGAAATTGCTGCTGCAGTCTCTCAGAGCTCAAGACGTTAGGCAAGAAGTTAATAGTGTGATTTTTCTTGTACCAAGTCCCGAACTCCTAAAGCATGAGGCTTTTTTGGCTACTTCAGTTCACAGTTCAGGTATTATTCCAGAGAGCCATTTGGGTCAGAGGACCTGTCAGTACTATCAGTGGCTGATGTTATCAGGTACCCACCAGAGGAAACTACTTGTGTACAGGTTCAAATCAACAGAAAGTCTTTATTAGCAAGCCAGGGACTGTCCTGAGCCTTTCTCGAGGTGAAATACAAAAACCACATCCCGGGTTGACACATTGCAGTTAGCAGGAACAGGTAAACAGAAGCAGAGGCCAAGAAGCGAGGTTACTACACTTAGGGGCTTTTCCAGAACCATGGACTTCCGTGGATAAGGTTCTTGTTTTGACAGGTTTTGCTGTCCATGTGCTGGATTTTCAAAGACCGAGTTGTACATCCATCATGGTGTCAGGTGTGCTAAGATCTGGGGGCCTGTTACAGTGTGAACCCTCACAGCTTACTGCTCGGAAAGGTAACATCCAAAGTTTCCAAGGTTCTCCAAGGAAACAAAATGAATGACAGAAAGGGGGAGGCAGAGAGAAACAGAGAGATTCTGCACAGGAAAGCCAGGGAAGGAATCACCCTTTAGTTTGAAAGCCGTCTGCTTAACAGAATGCTTGAAAAGGCCATTGGGCCTTGTTCTCTTAAGGCCTCCAACTGGTAAAACAAAGTCTATCAATGCTATAAAGGATAACCTGCTTTACTCCAAGTCTACTGACTTAAAGTTTGATTTTACCCCTCACCCTCCCAGCACCCGACAAACATCCAGAATAATGTTCAACTAAAAGTCTAGGTGTCCGGATTCCTCTATGCTGACATATAGATTAACCACAAGGACAGTCTCATGTGACCCAAGAGATAGATTATTTGCAGTCGTATTGAAAGAAGGAAAGACTATGTGTGGGAGACTACAGATGAAAGAAACCCCTGCTAGCAGCTATAGTGTGGACATTTCTCATGTGTCAGTGGGAGTCAGTGGGCGCCAGTGGTCATCAGTGGGCACCAGTGGGTGTAGAGAGCTGCGTGGAGCCGCACATAAAAGATGGCGCTGGCTTCCGCCCTGCGATCCCGAAAGCGAGTGCTCTCTAGGATAAACAGCTCCTTATTTGGCTAAGGCCAGACCCTTGCAATCATCACCCAATGATCGCAAGCTGCTTGTGTGAGCGTGGAACAATGAATGGCGCCCACATGGCTATCCCGGGTTGGTAGCCCAGGCCTACTTAAGGGCTGGGGGAGGTTTGCCCGGGGAGAGAGAGAGAGATTTCTTCGATTGTCAAAAGTCCTGAATAAAACTGCTTGTTAGAAGAGCTCCGGTGTCGCGTCATCCTTGCTGGACGAGGCGGTCGTGACAAGTGGGCACCAGTGGGCATCAGTGGTTTGAGAGCCAAGTGACAACCTTGTGTATACGTGGAGAAACAGCGAAAGACCTGAGATAGGAGTGACAGTGTTAGAGGTCACCTTCCCCCCTCACTGTAACACAAAGGGTCGCTGACTTCTCACAGTGACTCCCGTGGCTGTTCCGTGGCTACAAAAGCCGCTCACAGGAGCAAAAGCTCAAAGGCACGCCGTTGCCATAGTAGGTCATGCGATAGTGTACCGGGAGAGCACGGACAGTGGTACGTGTGCAGGTAGGGAAGGCTTTCCTGTGCTCTCAAGCCAAAACTGGATTGTATTTGGTACCTTAGCACTTGGTTTTTGTTGTTGGCTTGGAAAGAAAGCCTCTACAACCTGTTTCATCCTGTGTGTTCTCTTTTGCCCTTTCCCCTGAAGTGAGGTGTTTGCAAAATCCTTAAATATGGTTCTCACTAAAGGTTTTAACTAGAGAATCAAGGAAAATTAGAGAAAGGTGCTTTCTTCTGTAAACACAGGTCTCACGTAGCTCAAGCTTACCTCCAACTCACTAAGTAATCAGGGATGAAGTTATAGGTGTATGCTACCCTACTCAGTTCTTGTGATGCTAGGTATTGAACCCAGGACATAACACTCACTGGCAAACACTCTTAATTGAGCTGTGCCCCTACATAAGTTTCTTAGTAAATATCACCAATATCTAAGTTTCTTGTCCCAAGTCTCGGATCTTGATTGTCTTTCTCTTTGTCCTTGTCGGTTAGCTTTTTCACCCTTGCCTGACCTTTGGTGAATCTCCACCTCCCTCCCAGCACACTGTCGTCTCTCCTTACAAAGAAGAGTTTCGCGCCCTTCCAGCTAGGCTCCAAATTACACTTTGTGCAACGGGTTTGGAGACTGTGCTAGACTCTAGGGTACAATCTGGACCAGCTTTTCCTTCCCTCCCCATCATCTGCAAACGCTATGGCAGCACCCTTGCCTTCCCGTCTGGTGACAACCACAGATCACTTCCAGAGGAGTGAGAAGGCTAGGCTCCCTTAGCAACGGAACAGATCTATTGTGACTGGGAAATAAAAAAATCACAGTGTGAGCGGAGAAGCTTGGAGTTTGAAGGCTATTGAGAGTAGCACAAGAACAAGCACCGAGTGGGATCGACAACAGACATTGCTCCTTCGGCACAGGGTGCTGATTCGTGACTCAGCCGAGATGTCTGGGAAACTAGGCACCAGCTGTACAGCTCGAGTTTCCACACTTAGAGTTCAAGAAACACATGCTTTTTTTTTTTTTTGAGTTTCACTTGTACTTAACCCCGGAGAGCAGTGATGTGCTTGTGAGTTGAGGGGAAATTCATCGTTTGTTTACTCTGGATGTTAGCTGGGATTTGTTCCCTGTAACAAAATATGTAAACAAAGCAACCCAAGAGAGGAAAGATTTTATTTCGATTATGGGTCCAGTCCATTATAGCAGGGAGGGCCTGGATGAGCAGGGCTTCTCAGCCCACAGAGGCCGGGGGTAGGACAAGGAGGGTGGGGAGGAGGGAAGGGGAAGGGGAGGAGGGAGGTATAGAGCAAGGGAGGGAGGGGAGGGTGAAATAAAGACATAGAGACATTGCAGGACAGTGTTGAACTTTCTCTTTCTTGACTTCTATTTCTTCTGGCCCCCCAGCCTATGGGATGGTGTCACCATGTTCAGGGCAGATCTTGCCCACACAACTGATGCCGTCTCTAGCACCCTAACGCTCACACTCAAGTGGGTGCTTCCCTTGCCTTCTAGGTGATTCTCAGCTGATCAAGCTAGCAGTCAAGGTCATCCAAGTCTTCATGGATTATCATCTCCTCTTTCTGAAACACCTTTCCCCAAGCCGTGGGTGGGAGCCGGGGGTCTTTCTAGGGACGAATGAACACAAAGGCTTGTCGTGAGCCCAGATGCCTGGGGATCCCACGGGAACCTCTCTTTGAGGTAGACTCAGGAAGACAGGCAGGGCATGAGTCACAACAGGACTGTCTGGGTCAAGGCAGAGTGGGAAGTGTCCACAGGATCTGCCCCCTCTCAGCCTTTGTACACACTCTCTCAGAAGTGCCGTGGAGTGATGGAAGGCCTTTGCTGGCTCCTGTCTCATAAGGAGGAGGGGTTAAGGTGGCCCACAAATCTATCCTGTGTAATAGCAATGGCAGCCAGCTGGACTCTGAAGACTTTAAGTCAGCCTGTTGTGTAAATGTCTGTCACCAGAAAGACAGAAGAGGTGGGCTGTTTGGGGGAAGATGACTTTGGGGGCGGGTAGTGGGGATGAACACAATCATCCTGATGATATATATGCTATGAAAATAGCACAATGAAGCATTATTGTCTATGCTCACGCAGGGAAAAAAAAAAGAACTCTTGTCATTGGACTTAATTTTCTGAGCTGATTGTTAATAAATCTTAGGACTATTGATGTAGTTGTTCAGTTATGCAATTTAATTGAGTGTTTATAATGACATTAGGTCAGCACTTGGAAATTATTGAGACATATACTTCAGAAGTTTATTTTGTGTCTATATATTTGTGTCTTTCCTAAGTATCGTCTATGCTGAGTTGATTTATACACATGGTATAATATTAGACTCATTGCTTGTGAAAAACAAAGGGACTTTAAGCTTTGCAAATAAGAAGTTGAAATTTTAAGCTTTGAAAAGACTGACTTCAAAATCAAAATACCTTTCAAAGAAGCAGAGCTGTTATTAAAACCACAGGGAGGCAGAGATTTGGCAATGTAAGATGGACTCAATCCACCGGGTCTGCATCAGAAACATTAGAGAGGGGCCATGGGCTGGGGCAGGAGGGTGGCTTTTGGGAACAGAGTCAAAGGGCAGAACCTCCGAGGAGAAGCGGCTCTGACAGTGCCTCGACCAGCTCAGTGTTCCCTGACCTGGGCATCTGACCCGCAGAGTTATAAACAGGATGGACTTGAAGACTAACGCGTTTTATAATAATGGCATTCGCGGTTTAACATCGCCGAGGGGGGCTCTATTTGTGGAGACACGGGTGGCTATGGAGAGAGCAGCATGGTTTCACAGAGCTGATCATGACAGACTTGGGAATAGGGCTGGGTGCTGAACACAAACAAAAGGAGCTCGGGAAGGCTTAGAATGGGATATAGGAAATCTGCAGTTTCATTATCGATTTTTACTCTACCAAGGACGTGCAGAATGGAAAGTGCCCGTTTTTCAAGGAACAAAGGCTAGTGAGATGCTAGAGGGCAGACGGAGGGGCGGGGGAAGAGAGAACAAACAAATACACACTTGGCCAGAGAAGAACTTGGGGTTTTATCCTAAAGACCCACAGATGTTCTGGAAGGCTTTAGCATTTTATAACCTTATTTTATAAAAATATTTCTCACAATTCACACCAGTATAGATCCTTTTGGATCCTTTCTCCTTCCTCCCTCCATCCCTCCATCCCTCCATTTCCCTACCTCCCACTCCCTCCCTTTTCTTTGTCTCTTTTTAGTCCGAAGACAAACAGCACGCACTACTGGCAAGTCCTCCCAGCAGACATTACTGATTTTTCTGCCATCTCCTGCATTTACTTCTTCCCAAGATGCCCCCATATGTGATAAAGAACCATTTGTTTTTCCCCACCAAGGGTAACGCTCTACTCTCTCTGAAGTTCTCCCAGAATGAACCGCATTTCTCTTTGAGTCCGCTACTGTCCTTTTTAAAAATTCCTTGGTTACATCGCTATGTGGACATCATTTCTCCCTCTTTCTTTCTTTAGTCTGTGATCAGACTTTCTCAGAAGATAGCTTAAAGTAGATTAATGTTATGTCTACCTAACGATTGGCAGTAACTGACAAAAATGACCAAGACTTCCGGGGAGCTTTTGAAATTGGTGTTTTCTGAGGTTGGTATTTTCCGACACATGTAGTTCATCATATGAACATGCAATTCATCTTCCCGGTGCGATGCGGTACTGTGAGCACACGGTGGGATAATCATTATGCCCAGATCCCAAATAACATGACACATATCAACCCTACCGCAGGCTTTCCTAAATTCTGCTCTGGCAGGGCCGAGAAGGCGGTAGTAATCCACAGGAAAGGTCAGATGGAGGAGGTGGGGGGAGTCAGCTCACACGCACACACATGCCCCTCAATACGCAGGAACACGCACGTACCCACATATCCTCACCCCAGCTTCTTAAAAAATTCCGAGAAGAGTTTCAAGACGACAACTGCAGAACGCCTGGTCCCTGGTGCCAGGGCTGTGCCCCTGACTAATTATAACACTTGTTGCTCTGGCAGAGGGCCCTCCTCCTTGTCAGCTCAGAACTACCAGTGACTCTGCCCCCCTTCCCCGGGGAGTGAGATGCTCTCTTCTGACACTGCACATACATGCTCACATAGATTGACACCAGCATGTCCACGCTCACACATATGCACATAGAAGTAAAATGCTTATTTCGCAAAGAGGCTTTAAACCACTGGTGTATACAGCTCTTGTATATACACAGCCTGTGCTGGAAGACTCGCCTGCTAGTGTGTCTGTGCAGCTGGCCCTGTTTGGAAATGTCCCACAGAAAGAATAAAACAAATGCACACTGATATGTTCCAAGAATGAAAATGCTGTTTCCTTTTATCCAGGCTGAGTTAAATTTTGTCCCCACAATTCTCCACCCTTCTTTGTTATTTTTAGCATCAAAGGCACTATTGAATTCTCCAAGGACTCTCTCCCAACACACTGGTTTTCGTGTTTATTTTCCATGCAAAAGTAGGACCTCGCAGTGTTTTACAAGTCTGGGTCTGATAAATGAGGCTATTGTATCTTGAAATTTCCCTTTAGGAAAATATATTTCAGAGTCTCAAAGCGGTAGACATGATTTTCTTGGGGCGTGTGCTAGGGGAGGGGGCTAGCTCATTATTTCTGATAAACCCTGAAATCCAAAGTCAAATAGCCATGCTGAAAATAATACTCTGATCATGAAGTCTCACTTCTAGACTCTGGTATTTTTCTTGACTTTCTGGAAAACCAGCATCTGGAAGTGATACCTTCCATGACACGGCTGCCTGCACTCTGTTTCCTGACTCCAAAGAAAATCATCATGTGTCCAGTACCACGGATGATACAGTCTGACTCATCTCCTGACTCCCAGCCCCATGTTCCTGCCGTAAACTCCACATCTAACACATTGAAACCTCGGGCAGGGGAGGTAAAGTGGGTAAGAATGGAGCCTTAGTTAACAATACACAGCCTCCGTTTGTTTCCTTGCTTCTTCTCACCTTTTGACTCAGTGGATACAACTGGATTGGACACATTGTAGCACCTTACATAACACAAGAGGCAGAGAGGACTGTGGGAAGGGAATGAGTTCTTGAGGTCAAAGACAGATGTGGAGAACACTTAGCGGTATAGCAGTGTTCTGTGTACGTAGGTCTAAAAGCCACTCTCTGACTCTCCCAACCTTCATTTGCTTAAGCCTCTCAAAGAACATCTTGTTGGGAAGTCAGGGTGACTGGAACACCAAGAGGGTTTCCAAAGGTTGGCGGGTATGCTTAGATCCAACAGCAAGCTGGAAAAGGTTTCTATTGACTGAAAAGAGACAATTATTACAACTATTGGCAGCTTGAAATTGACCATGGAAATTGGTATATGCTATAAATTAAATATCATTTATACTCTCTCTCACCCATTGCCCACTTCTAAGCATATTCTTCTCTGTAGAAATGCCCCCAGGCCTCCTTTTCTGATGCTTGTGGAACACTTTCCCTACTTATTGTTGTTCTTTGTATACTGGCCTGGAGACAGGGATCATAGTTTTTAGCACATGCTCCACAAATGTCTCTGGTGTCAAAGGGCACACACACACACACACACACACACACACACACAAATAAAGAACACACTTTTAGGCTTCTACAAAAACTAAGAAAACAACTGTCATCATCAATAACATTCCCCCACTCCTTTAGCGTTCAGAAAGCAAGCAATGAGCTCCTATCACGCAATTGTACTAGGCCCTGGGGATTCGCCAAATAGTAGGGCATGCTCTGATCTTACAGGTCACGGAAATAATGCCTTTTTCTTTATCTCCCCATTCTGTTTCTATGTAATTTTTAAAAATGTATACATTCATTGTTTGCAAAGTCATAATATAATTCCAAAATGCAGCCATTTACATAGGGAAACCATTTTGTAAGACCACGTCTCAATTGTTAACACTTTACTTCTGGTGGGAAAGAGGCAGATATATCATGGAGGTACATTAACGTTTTTCCCTTGAAGCATGTATATAGGTTGAATTTCCAAGTATCAATTTTTTTATATAAAATAAGAAAAATGGGGTTAACTTAAATTCAAGGACGCAAGATAGGGTATGAGCCGGTAGTAAAAACGGTGTTTTTGATTTTGTTCTTTTTAAGATAAAAAATGACCTGAGAACTAAAGGTTGCCCTGGTGATGTTGAATGGGTTTATGGGTTGGGTATTTGGCCTCTGCTCATAGAAAAAGACTCTTACTGTAACTAGCGTTTAGTTGAAAATAACCTGCAGTTCCAACATCTTGGCAGTGGTACCCAAGACCTTCTAAGGCTATGAAACAGACAGTTCATACTCTTGGTCTGTCCTTTCAACTCTGTTGTCATCTCCCTCCTCTGGCCTGGCCTCCATGAGGTGTCCAAGGTAGGAACGGAGTCTGCTTCTGAGTCATAGGCAAGAAACGGTGTCAAAAGAAATAGCAGTTCCCCGTAGAGCCTGGTATTACTGTAAATTCAGAAATAGGACTCCTTGTTGCTTAAGAGGTGTCAGGATATACTCTGGAAGTTGTCATTTTGAGGGTGCTTTCGGTTGTCCTCAGTGGCACTGCCTTCCTGGCAACTGAACAGGGCCTTCTCAGTCATGAGGAAATCAATGTCTCCCCATGGTGACTTTCAGGATGCTGTCTCCCTACTGAGTTCAGGCAGAAATGGCTGTGTTCACGGGATGGGGTTTCAACCACTGAATCTGAAGCAAACGGTGAGGGGGAGGGGGGTAAGATAACTAAAGAGCTTGTAGAGCTCCCCCAGTGGCGGCCTAAGCAGGCGACAAGGCTAAGCACTTTTCGATACTGCTTTGATTCTAAAACACGCACTGTTTTTAACCGTGTGCTGTCCAGAAGCAGAGCAGTGGTACCTCATGGAACTCTGCTCTGACTTTCTTCCTTGACCTCTGTAGTCCTCACAACAGTCACTTCAAGTCATGAGAGGCCCTTACTGTGACCATTATTGGGTTTTTTTCCCTATCATTATATATCCCTGGAAGGACAAACCAATTCTAATGACAATCACAGCATAACCACTGAGCAGCCAGAGCCAATAAACGTAACCTTCCCTACCCTCATGACAACGTTTATATTAATTATACCATGACACCCATGACCACCTGAGCAGCAAGGAGTCCCCATTTCTGCCTTTCTGGTAAGTCCCATTTTCTGTTTCTACATCAAAGTCAGGAAGGATCTACTGGTCCCATTCTTTTCTGCCTGTGTGATAACTTCGCTCTGGATATTTTGCGATCCTCTTTGCTTTGGCACTTTTATTGAGATGACTCTAAAGATAACTACCTTTAGTTAGTTAGTCGTCTTTCGACAGCAAGTGTTTATTGAGCCTCCATGCCAACCAAACACTGTGTGAAACAATAGAAAAAGAACGGTTGGCCAAAAAAAAAAAAAAAAAAATTCTCAGTTCTGTGGCCCTTGCCATGTTAGCTACATTCTAGAGCAGCGTTGGGTAGTAAACAGAGAATCACAGTGTAAAGGTAGAGCCATAGCTGGGACAGGGAGGTGATGGAGAGGTACATGGTAAGATGACATGCACAGAGAGTCATCTAGAGAGGAGGTCAGGGAGGCGCCATGGGGGAAATGATGACTCTAATGTGCTCGACTCCCAAAGCTAGAAGAACCTGGAATTCTCAGCAAGTTTGTCTTCTTCCTTAGAAGGAAATAAAGCAATACCTCCCGAGTCAGGCTAGAACTTAAGAAATGGAGGAGCCTGTGAAGCATAAGCCTCTTGTTCAACAAGCTTATCTACCCACAATTGGCACACAAGGGCTCCTCATTAAAGGATTAAAAAAAAAAAAGCAAGGTTCACTAGATTAAGAAACAAAGAAAAACAGGTACCCTGCTATGGTTATTGAAATGTTGCTTAATGTTTATATAATATTCCTGAACAGTGGGGTCACTTCCTGTCATGGAGAACTGTCAGCGACTTCCCTTTCTTTAAGCATTTCCCTCTGATGCCCGTTCTGTAGCTTGCCCACTAAAGCCTAAAGCCTACTTCCAATCACTTCTTCGGGGGTTCAAGGCCATTCAGGGTTTTAAGGAGTGGCTATTTCTTTTCCCCTTAATCTTCTTTAAGCCCGTGACTAGAATGGACTTGGCTATTTAATTTCAATCTTGAAGGAATTTGTAAATACAGTTTGTCAGATGATAAATTCTGCTTCCTGGAACCCTCAGGATAGAACTTCCAGCCATGAGCAAGGGTGCCATTTGGCATCTATGGGTGTGTTAGTGGACAGAGTCTGATTAACAAGCTCTTCTCTAGGGAACAAGGAGTGCCCTGTTGTCTGGCACTGATTCCTGAAGCTCTGAGATGGGACTCAACGGAGATGTGACACACACTTCTCTGCAGAATTCCCTGACCTAAGAGACGCTGATTAGTCAGAAGCTGGACTGCCCTAGCAGGCTCCTCTTCTTCAAGGGAAATTTGTCTGCCTCACAAACCACATAAGAAGATAAAAAGCACCTATGTATTTGGGAGGAGGGACAGGGAATATGTGGGTGAGGAGCATTGATTCCTAACCTCCTCGTGCTGCGACCCCTTAATACAGATCTTTATGTTGTGGTGGTCCCCAGCTTTATGATTATTTTTGTTGCTACTTCATAACTATAACTTTGCTATTGTGAATTGCAATGTACTTACATTACGATTACATCGTATGATTGGACATTGTGTCCAATGGCCTTAGGTGACCCCTAAGAAAGGGTCATTTTATCCTCAAAGTGGTCACACTCCATAGGTTGAGAACCACTAGAATAGAGAGATGGAAATGGTTACAAACAGATGCTAAGTTCCTCCTCGCTAAACTGGCACAAGAAGATGCTGGGTTCTGGGGAGAATGAATAAGGAACATAATGTTTAGTTCATAATGTTTAACATTTATTGCAGTTGATCAGTGAATTCCAAGCTACACCCCAGTGCACTCACAAAAAACAAAGTGTTGACTGGTGGTAAAATAAATTAATATATGGAAACATTCAATTTAAGAACTCATCACATAGGAGTAATTAAAAGCATTCCAAAATTAGTGGGGCTGACTGATGTTGAGAACAGGAAGAGACAGTTTAACTGTGTTTACATAAACACACACACACACACACACACCCTACACACAAAATTCTGAATTTGTGTTTTATTTTACACATACATTGTTTCCAGTGACATCATTGTGACCTTTCTTTGTCCACTTTGATGAATTGATTTTTTGATGTCTCATGCAAACAAAACATGTTTGTGAATAATTCAGAAACTAGAAACATGGGAAAGGCAAGAGCAAGGTCAGCAGGGAGATTGTAACTGGGGTGAAGATTGTTGAGGATGTTGTCAGTGTTCTCCGGGTACCTCTGTGTGTCTCTAGGACAGATATTAATCAGTAACTTTGTTCTTGCCACGAGGTAAGAGGGTGCCATGGTTGAGTGTACAGAGACAACCGTGGTTCTTTTTCCAACACAGCAAAGAACGCTTGCTCACTTATCATGTCCTCCACATGCTTCATCTCCCAGATTATGATCCAGGGAAGAAAGAACCCAGTGAACAAGAAAGAGAGAGTGCTGACTGAGTTTTCTGTCCTGCCGGTTCCCATAGTCTTTAAGTCCCAAAGAATCACACAGAGGTTTACATTAATTATAAACTGACTAGCCTAGTAGCTCAGGTTTCTTATTAATTAATTCTTTTTTTTTTTTTTTTTTTTGGTTTTTTCGAGACAGGGTTTCTCTGTGGTTTTGGAGCCTGTCCTGGAACTAGCTCTTGTAGACCAGGCTGGTCTCGAACTCACAGACATCCGCCTGCCTCTGCCTCCCCAGTGCTGGGATTAAAGGAGTGCGCCACCACCGCCCGGCTTATTAATTAATTCTTACATCTTAAATTGCCCCATTATTCTTGCCTATGTTAGCCACATGGCTTGGTACCTTTCTCGGCAAGGCAGTGACATCTTGCTTCCTCTGTGTTTGGGTCACAATTGCAGACTGAAACTTCCCTCTTCTCAGAATTTTCGTTACCCCACCTCTAGGTCCTGTGTGGTCATCCCACCTATATTTCCTGCCTGGCTACTGGCCAATCAGCATTTTATTAAAAATAATACAAGTGATAGGATTAAAGACCATTGTCCCAAAGCAAGAGAGGAAACAGAGGGGGCTGACACTTCTGGGAATGATAGTGAAGTTTTAGGTTGAAAGTAGAAAAGGACATGCAGGAAAGACAACCTTCAGAACATATCATAATGAAGAATATGAAAAAGAGGACATTCTGAGGTGTGTTGCTGCAGGTTATGAATCATACGTTCCTTCTCTTGTGTTTCTTGAAAATTGAGAGCAACGATTGAAATTGCCTTTGGCTAACTTCTGCTTGTCAGGCTGTCTCCCTGATGATACTGAAATCCGAGCACAGTGGTATCTGTGATTTATTTAATTTACACAGGAATGGAAGGATAACAGTCCTATTAATGTGTCATTTCTTTGGTCATACAACATGTCATGGAATGGTTCTCAAACCAACAAATGCAGATCTCAAGACTTGCTTCCTCCTGTGGATACACCGTTTCTCTGTGATGACTTCCTTCTGTGGATACACCTTTTCTCTGTGATGACTTCCTCCTGTGATTACACCGGTTCTCTGTGATGACTTACTTCTGTGGATACACTGTTTCTCTGTGATGAATACCTCCTTAAAAAGAAACTAATGCCCCACTGCTGGGCATTTTGCTTGTTTCTAATTGTTCTGAACATCTTTGTCTTTCTTTGCATATTTACGTAATGAACCCACTGAATATATACATTTTAAATTTTAGTACATGGTCAGAACAAAAAGTCATGCTGTTCTACACTCGTAACACCAAGTATAGAAATCCCACATCCACACAACCAGATTCTCATTATTTCTCATTAGTTGGTGTAATTATCATGATTTTGACAACATACTTAGAACATTCATCTGAAGAAGGTGAAAACTGGCAAAATAGAGAGACTCTGGCCAAGGATGTAAGAACTGAGAGTCCTGGCTGCCCTTGAAAAACTATGGGACTGAAGGATCAGATGACAGCAAACCTGCTAGGCCCCACAAAAGCCAGTGCCATCCAGAGGGGAGGTAGTTCAGGTTAGCCAAAGAAACTAGTTCCAGCCGAATCCATCTGTGCAGTACTGGCCTGCACGCCACTGCCACGAGGTGACCTGAATAAAATACTTGGCACCTGGAGACTAAGCTGCTCTTTTTGTCTGGATAATTAGGTTCTGGGTTTTAGGTAACAGACGTGTGGGTGGAGGCAGGGGAGGGGTGACCCTGGGTTTGAGTGTTGTTTAATCATCCATCACCCAATGGCCAAATTCCTCACAAATGAAGTATTTATAACAAAAGCGCTGACACGGACAGTACTAATCAAGATCACTTTCCCTCATACAAAACCCGGAAGATTAAAGGCCAGAACGTCCAACTCTGAACTGTTTGCTCACAACAGATGTACTGCAGACAGGGCTTTTCCCAAGTCTGTGTCCCTGGGCTGCCTGTGACCTTGGCCCAGAAGGACTGTCGACTCTCTGATCACTTCTGCGTGGTTTGTCTGTTGAAATCCAGATCCAGACGGCCCTCTCTAAGTTTATTTTACTAGCTTGGGTCCTGCTGGACTGTTAAGGACGTCAGGCACCAGAACAGCTGTGTTTAACAGTGTAGATTAGTCCCTGCCTGAGAAACCCATCTGACTTGGCGGTGTTTCTGAAAACACTAGCAGCACTAAATTACAAATGGAGAAAGCACTGGGCCTAAAATAAACTGTCACCAGACAGGAGATGTCCCCCTCCCATTTCTTTCATTTCTATTTGGGGGTGGGCGGATATTCTTTTGCTTTAAATTTTATTCTTAGGTGAAATGTGTTGTTTTAGACTTTTTAAAGTTCTTAGATCATAAGTAGACATGCAGAGCGGAATGCAATTGCTGCAGCCCTGCTTTTAGTGTTCTCATTTTGAAGAAGTCCATCACAGTCAGAGTGGATAGAGGGCTCCACAATTGGAGCATGACTCGCGTTGCCTGGTTACGAGGCCCTCTCTAGAGATTAGGTTATTGGGATATTTAGATGCACAGAAAGCAAACAAGCAAACCTCATGCTGCCAGCCACTCCCCTGGGAGGTCAAGACAGCTTCCAAGACAGGAAGCCTAGGTTTCTGTGGTCTCCAGTTGGCGACTAGCAGTTATTTCTGCTAGGTACAGTCTCACCATCTGAGACCCCATGACGAGTTTCAAATATCTCTACTCTTTGGGGCCTTCAGGCCATGCTGCCCATTGCTGTGTATCTGCAAAGGGTACCCGTGCTATCTTCAATACAAGAGGGCCTTTGTTTTTCAAAGAAGTAAAGAAAAAAACAAAAAAAAGGCAGTTAGATATACCTAAGGAGGGCACTGTAGGACTCCTGTTGGAAATTAAACTGAAGGTAGGAGACAGTAGAGGACCAGAGATGGGCAAATGCTGATTCTCTGCCCCTAAATCAGCAATGCTCAACCTGTGGGTCAAGACCCCTACAGAGGTCAGCTGTTAGCTATCCTGCATATCAGTTATTTACATTATGATTCATTACAGCTACAAAGGGGCAATGAAATAATTTCACGGTTGAGGTCAGCACGTGAGACTGCATTAAAGGGCCACAAACATTAGAAGACAGAGAACCGCTGCCATTCTTTTGCCACACTGTTTGCTTTTAGCTCAGAGCCATAGCCTTTTGATTCCTTTCTGTATTCTCTCCTAGATTATAGAAGAGAAATCCTAAGGACGTTTCTTTCAGTAGAATACCGAGTTAAGTTTTCCAGCGAGGGAAACTTAGATGTATTGGAGGGCTGACGAGATGTACTTTCCTGTGGCTGCAGCCTTGGACAGGGAACCGAGGGCTTCACCCATGGCTTCCCTTGGTTCTCACTTCGTGTGGACAGCAGCAGAGGTCACTGGCAGTGTCCTCCTTAGCCTCCTGTTCCTCCAGGTTCCCTCCATAGTCCTCTTGACGCTTGTTCTTCCCTGCTTCCCAATGGATGTGTGAAGCAAATTCTCTTATGTTAAATACCTTTCCTAGTAAAATACAGAGAGTTGCTTTTCCCTCCCCTGCAATGAGTCATGAATGGCATAAGGGAATAGACACAAAAGCCCAACACTTTGGTCATTTATGCTAATAAATCTTAATGTCTATGGGCATAAAATTATAGACTGTTTTATAACTTACACATACAAAATTATATGACATAATGTCATTATAACATTAAATATCAGACCAGTGTGTGATATTGGTGAACTTGGGGGAGGGGGCACAAAGGTGCAGTGTTTTGGTGGGCAGTGCACAAGAGGGCCTGAATCGCCAGTGATGCCTGATTTTATGGAGGTGTAACTTATTCGTTCCATTCTTACTAGCACTAATATCACCCAAATAGTTGTCCTTCTGTTGTTCTAAAATTTAGCAACATTTTGACTTAACGTTTGAACTGGCAGGGAATTTACTTTTCCCAGTGCCAATCCTGAAATAACAACTTAGTCATTGGGTTCAGCCTTGAACCTGGTGTTGACACAGTGAATGAAACAGAAGAGAAGAAGATGTTCAAAGTCTGTCTTGGAGCCCAATTTTCTATCCATCTCATAAATAACTTGATAAAATGTGTATGTGCATTTTCCATATCTGCCTTCAGATTTTTTTCCTATTGACAGTCAAATAGAAATGGGCTACACACACACACACACACACACACACACACACACACACACACAGAAGAAAAGTGTCAAGTGTCAATCCAAGCTGGTTTGCCATGTTGGGCATTACTTAAGAAATTAGAACTCTCTGGAGAAAAGATTATAGGTACTTTTGAGGAAGAATGGGCCAAACCTGACTTCCAGGTAAGATAGCAGATTAGAAGCTGCTTCCATGTGATGCAGTGATGTACAAGGGTCGGGATCAGAAAGGTCAGACTCCGTTCCAAAGAGAACAAGAGAGAAAGAAAGGGTGTCCGACGGAACTGCTGAGAAACAGAAGGGCGATACAGGGTAAAGAAGTAAGCCAAGAGAAACGTGTTCCGGCTCTGTGGCTCCTGGGACAGGAAGGGAAGCAGAAGCCTCTCCCAAAAGGTAAGCCAGGCTGAATGAACCAGAATCCTACCCACAGGGTGAGCCCACAGCTCGTGCAACCCTTGAATGCAGCTGTAGGTTCTGATGAGACAATGACTGCTCTGGCAGGATGGGGCATCAGCGAAAGGAGTTCCACACCACCACTCCCTATGCCTTGGAGAACTACAGCTGGGTGCCATCTTGGGAGCAAAACTAGGATTTGAAACCATGATACTCACACCAACTGGAGTGATAAAAATGTGTAATCCTAGCTATTCGATGACTGAGGCAGAAGGATCACCATTTGGAGTTTGCTAGGCTGTAGAGAGAGTTCAAGGCCAGCCTGGGAAACTTTGTAGGCTCCAGCCTCAATATCAAAAGGACCAAGGATGGTTATGGATACAGCTCAGTAATACTGTGCTCGCCTAGCATATGTGTGGCCCCAAATTCAGTCCACTATACAGCAAGACTTGGAAATGGGCACCAAAGCTTGCCGTTGGCAAGAGGTTCAGCTTAGGCCACTGAGTGCCTAAGTGTGACTCCCTGCCCTCAGAGACAGACCTCAGCAGGGAAGAACTTTGGAGTGTGGTAATCCTGAGCCCAAGGACCACAGGAAGGTCAACCTGGAGCCCCTTATTTGCCTGAGACTCACAGTAGCGGAGTTTGAGACCCATAAAGCTCCATCGCTCTTAGCATCCCCAAGCAGCAGCATTGCCCTGGCATGCTGGTTAACACTTGCTGGGTTTTAAACTTCAGAGAGGTGGATGACCTGCTCAGATCTTAGTGCTGTTCGGACTTCCCTTCCTCAACACATTTGGGAGACTCTCCCTGACCCAAGTCAGAACACTAGTCACTCCAGGTGGCCTCCAAACCATCCGGTCAGTAAATGGGCGGCTGACCTGATCAGAGAGTTCTCAAGAGAAAAAAATATATATAAATGGTTGATAAGTGTTTGAAAAATGGCTCGGCAACTTTAGCAGTCAGGCAAATGTGCCTGTCTCAGAATGGCTACGTCAAGAACTTCAATTCTGTGAAGATGTGCAGGGAGATAAACTATTGTTGCTGGTGGAAATGTAATCTGGTACAACCACTGTGAAAATTTTTTATTGAGGTTCCTCAGAAAACTAGAAAGGCAGGGGCCCTAAAATCCACTGTGCCGTCCTTAGAGATGGGCCCTGAGGAATTTATATCCCATTACAGAGACACTGGAGTGCCCGTGTTTATAGCTGGACTGTTCACATTAGCCCTGGCATGGAAACAGCCTAGATGGCCATCAACACCACACGTGGATGATAGAAATGCGGTAAAATACACAGTGAAATCCATTTCCCCAGAGAGAAGAATGAAATGACATCTGTTGGTCAGTAGATGAAACTGGCGGGCATTCGTTAAGCAAATTGAGCCATATTCAGGAAGTCTCTCTCTCTCTCTCTCTCTCTCTCTCTCTCTCTCTCTCTCTCTCTCTCTCTCTGTGTGTGTGTGTGTGTGTGTGTGTGTGTGTGTGTGTGTGTGTGAAACATGAAAGTGAAGGGGAATTATGAAGGAAGAGGAAGAGGTCTAAAGGAACAGAGGAAACGAATGAAAGCTGGATAAAGGAGGAAGGAGACAAAGCACAATGTTTTTCTATATATCCAGAATATAAGTGTGTGTGTGTGTGTGTGTGTGTGTGTGTGTGTTATACATGAAAACACAAGGGCAAAGGAAGAGATGAGGGTGAGAAAGGGGAGAGATGGGGAGGATAGTGTGTGAAGGGGTGACTATAAACATAGCACAAGGATATACACATGTAAGAAAATAGCACAATAAAACCCATTGTTTTCCATGTTAACTAAAGCAATAATGAAACTAACAACAAAAGGAAGGACACGGCACCATTAATGAGATGTTTAGCACTTAGGAACAGGAAGTCTAGGAGCTTCTCTGTCATGTCAGTGGGAACTGGACATGTTTCTCAGTCAAGCAACCAGTTTCTAACATCACCAAGACGGATACACAGTGTACATGTTAGAAAGGATGCCGAGGTTAGCTGGGCAGTACTCCCGGGCTGCAGTGACCCACAAGGCACTGAGAGACCTGCCTGCTAGGTCTTACAGTCCCCAGGCTGATGGCTGTGCTGACTCTGCACTGCTTTGCCTACCGCTTTCCTGATAGGACACGAGCAGGGCTGTGACCCTCCTCTAAGTAAAACTACATTGCAGGGCATTCCACTAAAGGACAGCTACTTCCCAAAGGAGAATAGATCTTGATGCTCAGTAAAGAACAAAGAACAAGATGCTTTCTACGGAGGCATCCCATTTCTCCTGGTTCTTGCAACAAAGACTCGAAGTCTTAGCACACTAGCCCTATTGTCACGCACCCATAGCTTCATACTAGTTTACCGCAGTCCTTTTCTAGGTTGGAAACAGTGTGTGATTTTGAGCACCTTGGATTTTTCTGTGTCTCCCTCTGGCATGACTCGGGGAAGCTGGTGCTGTGTGATTGGAATGTGATTTTTCCTACCACGACTCCTGCTGATGTTCGCAACAGGGACAGGAAGGGGGGGGGGGGTCTGTGAGCAGAGGAAGAGCCCTCACAAATGAATTACAACCTTCTTCAGTGACTTGACAGTTATTAAGTAGACAATGCCTTGCATTTGCCTCCATGGCATGTGCCTGCTACCCCTTCCCCTTTCCACTGTGATGGGAAGCAGCATAAAGCCAAATAGATGCTGATGACATATTCCTGGGCTTCCAGATTCCAGGACTCTGACTCCAAATAAACCTCTTTTCTTATAAATTATCCAGTCTCTGGTATTCTGTTACCATAAAAACAAAATGGTCTAAGCGGGCAACCTTTTTATCTATCTACTGAACATCAGTCTCTTGAACTCCACTATATGTTTGGAAGTGGGCAAACATGTGGGCTAAGGACGCATGTTGACTAAGATAGCCTATGTCCATGGGAAGTTTGCGATGGGTTACAAAACAGTGACACAAAATAATGGTTTGGTTTCAGGAATGAATTTTGGTACCATCAAAGGCATATCATTTAAGTCCTAAGTACACGTTTTAAATTCTGTTTTCCTGAAGGTCTCCACTGGTGACCTTCCAAAATGAGGCTTACTGCTATTTAAAACAAAAATTGTTTTTGAATGTTCACCCTGCTTGACTTTGTTTGAATGTACCAAGCTTGAGAACAGTCTGGGAGCATCCCAGGTTCTGAAGATAAGAGTTTGCCCCCTGGGAAGTAGTCTGGGACTTCTGGCGTGAGATCAATACTGATGAGAGGCCTTGGGGTAATCTTGGAGCCACGGGCTCCTATAATGGTTACCTCTGAACTAAGTTGAAGGAAATTCAAGGAGCCTAGCGGATGTTATGTATGTTGACGAGAAAAGCCAAAGCTAATGCTGGATCTGTTCAGTTTCCACGTGTCTGTCATCTGACAAGTCTTCAAGGCAGATAGCTCAGAGCCTAGGGCGTTGTTGGCAGCTTCTCTGCTTTCGATGTTCTCCTAGAACAGGACAATTCTACCTCACATAAAGAAATGCCTGCTTTGAATTAGGCCTGAGCTGTTGTCAGGGAACACGTTATCCACCAAATATGACCAGAGATTTATACATGAACACAAGGTCTCTGACCTAAGTTTTAAATGGAGCAGAATGTGGTTAAAAGCTGCCACACATGGAATTCCAAGGGGCACTGGGTAGACAAAACACACTGGAAAAAGAACAAAGCTGGAAGCCTCTCGCTAACTTCAAAACTTCCGACGAAGCTGGAGTAATCCAAACAGTATGGTGCTGGCATAAGTGATGGAGAACAGTGGATAGCATAGAGCCTGGTGTATATGACCTAGCAGTTTGACACATAGTCTAAGGCAATCTAATGGAGGGGGAAAAAAATCACCTGTCAAAAATTATACTAGAGGTCTGGGGATGTACTTGGTAGAGCAGTTACCTAGTGTGGATTTGGTCCCAGGTTCAATCCCCAGTACAGAAAGAAAGAAAGAAAGAAAGAAAGAAAGAAAGAAAGGGCAAATACAAATGCATACACCACACACACACACACACACGCACGCACACATGCAGACACGCACGCACACATGCAGACACGCACACATATGCACAATGGAGAAGAAGAAAATGAAGTTGGACTTTACAATCATGGATTCACTGAAAGTGGGTAAAAGACTTTGTTCGACCTAATAAAAATCTTAGAAAAAAACCATAGGCCTAAACCTTCAGAATGCTACCCTTGACAATGTGTTTTTAAGTATGACATTAAAGGCACCGGTAACAAAAGGGGAAGAATTATACAAATTAGGCTTCAAGAAAACAATTTAAATTTGTGCATTAAAAGAAGCTGTCAAGAGAATGACAGGGCAGCCCACGGAGCAGGAGGAAGCACTTGCAAAACATGTCTGAGGGAAGATTAATATGCAGAATGTGCAGGGGGCTTCTCGAGTTCAACAACAAAAACCACTGTTAAGTGGGCAGAGGACTTGAATGGACATTTTCTCCAAAGAACACACACAAGCAGACATTAAGGACAGAACAGCCTGCAATATCAATCATTAGGGAAACGCAAGTCAGAACTATAATGAGTTACTAGCCAAACACATACACCTAAACCCAAAGTATGCAAGGTAAAGGCCGAAGTTAGAACCATGCACAGTTGGCAGGAAGGTAAATGATACATTTGCTATGGAAAAAAATATTGCAATGATTTTTAAAAGTTGGAGATAGAATTTATGTATGAACCAGTAATTCTACTTTTTCCTGTATGTTCCAAAGAATTCAAAGCGGGGTCTCGAAGAGGTAGTTATATAGATACATACATATCCATAGCAGCATTATTTCTCAATAGCCAAAACACAGAAGACCCCCAAATGGAGAAAAATGTGATATATGCATATGATGAAATATTGATTTGCCTTAGAAGGGAAGAACATTCTGCATCATGAGTAGATAGGAGTAGACTCTATGATATGTGAAACCGGCCAGACATAAAAACACAGGAGCTGTATGACCCACTCACAGGAAGCATTTAGGGTGTTAGAGATCGTGGAGCAGTAGAGTGGTGGTTTGCTGTCATATAGAATCAGTTTAAAAGACAAAAGAGTTACGGAGGTGAGTGCTATATTATAAACACCTAACGCCACCAAACTGTATACTTAAATATGGCTAAAATGGAACATATTAGTATGTTATATGTTTTTACCACAATAAAATTGGAGAAAGTGGAAAAGAGAATACAAATAGCTATTTCTCCAAAAGAGATGTACACTTGGGGCTGAAAATGTAGCTGAGTGGTAAAGCGCTTGCTTTGCCTGCATGAAGCCCTTGTTCGAGCCCCAATAAGGAAAAAAAAATCATTATTAAAGCTGCATAATTGACTAAAAGTGAACAAAAAGATGATTGGCATAATTAATCTCCAGGCAAATAGAAACCTCAATGAAGTTTTAAGATTCTAGCCATCTAAGATGTCTAGAGCAAAAATTCAGAGTGTAGCAAGTTTTGATAAGGATGCAGAGAAACTGCTATTCTCTTCTGCTGGTGGTAGAATGCATAATGATCTTCACAATTAATCACAAAATTGTTATATGAGCTATAAATTCTACTGTTAGGTATATGTCCAAAACAAATCAAAACATGTCAATACATAAATATATAGATAACAGCATTATTTATAATAGCCAGAAAGTAAACTTTAAAAGTCTTAATGTCTATCAGTGATTGAGGGTGCAAGTCAGATATTAGCAGGCTTGAAGGTCATTAAAAATGGGCCCATTAGGGCTGAAGAGGTGGCTTAGAGGTTAAGAGCACTGACTGCTTTTCCAGAGATCTTGAGTTCAATTCCCAGCAACCACATCGTGGCTCGCAACCATCTATAATAAAATCTGGTGCCCTCTTCTGGCATGCACACATGAAGGCAGGATATTATATACATAATAAATAAATAAATAAATAAATAAATAAATCTTTTTTTTTAAAGAAAGAAAATATGTCTCTCTCTCTCATAACCAGAAGCCTGCAAAGCCAAGAACTGAATCCGTGGGACTCTACTGTTACTTTGAGGCTCTACTGCCCACCAGCTCTACAGAAAATGATAGAGAAGAGACCAAGATGGGAGGAGGAGACAGTTTTTGCTTTAGTCTGACCTTGGGAAAATGAAGTAAAAACTGTCTCAAAACAAGAACGTCTCACTTTCCAATAGGGAACGACCTCAAGGGTTCTGCGAGACAATGTGTGGAATTCACACTCGGAAGGTTTCTTTATGGGGGGGGGGGGAGGCGCATGTTCTTGCTCTAGCCTTTACTTCCCATCTCAGGTGTCACCAAGTGAAAACTGTGCCTGGTAAAGGGAACAGCATCTTAGCTGCCCACTTTCAACTTTATGACACCACAGGAGAGGGTTGTTACCTGCCAGACAAACGGTGGGAGGTTCTGCTAGTGGCTTTATTGAGGACAATTAAGGATAGCCCATTTCATCCTGGTATACCATGGCTATTTTATAAGCTCTTTTAAATTCTCTGTTTAATTCTTTTTAGTCTGTTCTACTATGTAATTACCATTCAAAAGAATGAATCTGTCAATCACCTGGAAAGGAAAAAAAAAAAACCTTCAGGAAAGTTATCTGTTCTGGGGACTAGAAATAGTATTGGGTCCCAAGATGGCTTCCTTCCGGCTGTTGGATGGAGAAAGATTTATTTTTCCCCTTGGGTAGAAGTGTTCTTGTCCTCTACGGTTCTGTCAATAACTGAATGGAAGAAAAAAAAACAAAAAGGATAGAAGGAAGAAAGGAAGGAGGGAGAGAGGGAAAGAGAAAAAGAAAAAATAGTATAAGGTCAGCATACAAATGTAGGTGGGCTCAGTGGTCGTCCTGACCATAGTCCATTCTCACAGTAAGAGAGTTTACCTCCACAATGGTCCCATTGGCCATCACCAGGTTCTACCCTTGAATGTGTTGTTCTGCCTTAGTTTGTAAGAAGCCTCACCTGTAGTTATAATCTATGTGATTGCTAGGAACCTCTGGATAGTAATCCCAAGGACCAGGAGCCAAGTGGAGCCCAGGGAAAAAAAAAGAAGGAAAATGATACACAGCACATTATTAAGACATGACTCAGTCATGCAAAGAATGAAGTTCTGAGGCATCTAAACAAGGATAAATCTTGAAATCATCAGATTAAATGAAAGGAGTCACAACAGAACATATTGCACATGTCACATATAGGGAATGTTCAGAAGAGGGAAAGCCATAGATAGAAAGTGATGGAGGAGGGTCATCTGTCTATGTGTTACTTTCATTAGTTAATAAAGAAACTGCCTTGGCCCTTTGATAGGACATAAAATTAGGTAGGCGGAGTAAACAAAACAGGATGCTGGGTGGAAGGCAGTGAGGCAGACACGATGAAGCTCCAACTCAAGATGAATGTAGGCTAGAATCTCCTGGTAAGCCACCACCTTGTGGTGTTACACACATTAATAGAAATGAGTTAAGCAAGATGTGAGAATTAGCCAGTAAGAGGGTAGAGCTAATGGGCCAGGCAGTGTTTAAAAGAATACAATTTGTGTGTTGTTATTTAGGGGCATAAGCTAGCCAGGTTGCTGGGAGCCAAGTGGCAGGAACGCAACTCACAGCTCCTTCTACAAGAAAGTAGGTATGTGGCTGCTTAGGGCTGAAAGAATAGGAAATGGAAGGTGCTAGACCCAAGGGTATGAGGCTATTTTTGAAGTAGTGAATGTTCTAGAACAGACTGCCTGCTGGTCACATAGATCTATAAATATCTACAAACACATTGCACTGTACCGTTTAAAAGGGTAAATTGTGTGGTTTGTGAAATCTCTCTTAGAAAAGATATTAAAAAACACTCGGCCCAAACCATGTTGTAGGACTCTCAGCTTACATGAACTTATTTGATGGTAAGTATCTAGAAGGCCATGAATTGATGTGATTTGAGCTGAGTAGCGAACATGGAGGGTTCTGAGTTGAATTAAGGGTATCCCCAGAATAAAGAAGCCGTTCTGCTTAGCTCACTAACCCTACACATAAATTATGGAGGATATGGAAGATTCTGGGCATAAGATGTAGCCCTAGGGATTCAAGACAATCAATTGACCTCCAAGAAAAGTTGAACATCAACATATTACTTTCCCCCTAATATTTTGTGTTGCTTTTAATTAATTCCAAAAGTAGGAAGAAGGAAAAGAAACCAGTCTACCTTATAGCTACAATGCAGAAGGGATGTAAAAGCTCTTTATTCCCGTGGTAGCAAAAAGGAACTCTCACGCAGTGCTGAAGTCATACTTTTCCATACAGCTAGCTAAGAGTAATGAACTCACTGAAGTCCGAAAGAACGTATTTCACCTCCCCACTTCCGAATTCAATTTTGGCTGAGAAGGCACCCAGTAAGAAGATGGCAATCAGACAGAAAATGGCATAACAACCTTATTCTTAGAAATTCAATTCCAGGACATTTACTGAGTTGATCCAAAAATATCTGCCAGGAGACAGATTTTCTTCCCTCCAATGCTGACAACAAAAAGGCAGTGGCAATGACATTTAGATGGTACTCGAGATCAATTTTCATCAGAGAGATGCAAATTAAAACCAATATGAGAGGCCATTCCATAGGCACTAGAGTGGTCAAAATTAAAAAAATTAAATGATAGCACTAAACACAGGCAAGGATGTCAGACACCTGGCAGCTCTGTGCATGGCCACTGAAGATAGGAAATGTCACGACAGCCTTGGAACACTCGCTGGCAGCTTCTCACGGTGGTAGACAAGCCTGCCCGTGAAAAGACACGGGCTTTCCATATCCATACATAAAATAAATAAAGGTATGAGTCCACCAAGAGACCGAGACAACTCCGTTTTTATCACAGCTTATAATAGGCCCCTGTATGACTCTTTCGCATCAACAAAAGCATACATAAACAAATCAACAAGTGGGATACTATTTAACAATAAATAAAGTAAACAATCTTATTTAACAAGTTACTGATACATTTGCCAACCATGGACGAATCTCAATACTAAACAAAGAAGCCAGCCAGGAAATGGCCCATGCATAATACACAGAGGTAATGTATGTGTTAACGTCAGAGAAGTGTTTATCTGTTTTACAAGAGGAGCTGAATCCAGGACAATGAAACTGTCAGTATCCCATGCTCTCCCTCTGTGGAGGCTGCCGGGAGATGTGAGCTGCTGGGTCCTGCTCTCCCGAGGCTGGGTTAGCACATATCCATACTTGTGGCTAGGGCTTACACAGGAGCCTCAGTTGCTCTCATTTCTTTGGGCTTGTCTTGCTGGGGATGCTCTCTTGGTCTGCCATTTCCGGGATTTAGTCCTTTGGGAATGCTGCCCAGATCTAAAATGTTTTGGCGGCAGCCAAGCTCCTCCCAAAGGGGAAAGTTTTCAACCTGGGTCTGAGCCCTAATAGATCCATAGATAGAAGTTAGTGCTCCATGAACTTGAAGGAGAAACATCGCATCTTCGTTTCTACTAGTTGGAAATTTGACATTTCCTTTGATTGTGACTATAATAACATTCGCAGTCTGCATGATCATCGTGATTAGAAATCATAACTTCATGTAACAACTGTTCTACATACGTCAAAATATTGTGCATTACCCTCACCCCTTGAAAAGTCTACCAATTATTACGTCTATCACATCATCTCATTTAGTGAATTAATAATGGATGTGTATATTATTTTAAAAATATTCCATAATTGGACACAGGCCAGGGAAAACAGTAGGCTAATGGCAGATCTTCCCTTTCCCTTCTCCTCTCTCACCCCCAGCTTGGTAGCAGACCCCCTGTTGGGGCCACCCCTGCCCACACCTCCTGCAGATCCACACAGACCTTCTCCTCCATCCTTCCTCCCCACCCCAGCCCCTTCTCATCCCCTTATGCCAGCCCCCATCTCCAGCAGGCATTTTCAGGAACCTGCCTGCCAGGCAGGCCAGGGTAGCCAGTTGGCTAACTGTGGCTCTTCACCTCTCCCTCCTTTCCTCCAAATTCAACCCCCAGTCTCACTGCTTCTCTAGCAGGCATTCCCTGAGAACCTCCTGGCCACATCTGTTAGAGAAGCAAGTGGGCCAGTTAAAAAGGCACATGAGTTTCAGAGCTCCACACTGCCTGCTTTTCTCCAAGTCTATTCCCCTGGTCTTATCCCTGGTTCTGTAGCAGACTCTCTGCTCTGGTCTTTCCTCACTCTCTGCTCCCATGCCCCGTGGACTAAGCAAAGTCTGGTGGCATACCCTGCTTTCTTCTCTCCTGTGGATCCCCTCCCCAGCACACCCAGGTCACCTCCATTCCTAAGTATCAGTTCCCAATACCTAGAAATACAATGTACCTGGAAACACATAGCAGGACCCCCAAAGCATTCTCTATCAGGCAACACACAGCCACCACAGTCTCCTAAAAAAAACATATAGGGCAACCAAAACCAAGAACAAAACACCCACCCAGTGAAGACAAGAACAGATATGAGAACCTAGAATTACATTCATCCCAAATCCAGATGCCTAGATGCTGGCATAAAAACAGTAACAGCCATGGCGTATGTCCTCAGTAGAGCCCAACAATGCTACTACAGTGGGCCACGAGTGTAATAACATAGCTGAGGCACAAGACAAGGGCCCTTCATCAATATGGTAGAGGTGTTTAAAAAAATAAATGAATAAATCCATTAAAGAAATGTATGAAGATACAAACACACAGTGGAAGGAAATAAGCAAAACAGCTCAAGACCCAAAATTAGAAATAGAATCAATAAAGAAACCCAAAACCAAGAAAACTCTAGAGATGGAAAATTTAGGAACATGCACAGAAACCTCAGAGGCAAGCCTCACCAACAGAATATAAGAGTTGGAGGAGAGAATCTCAGACATTAAAGACAGGATAAAAAATTAATATATCATTAAAAGAAAATGTTAAATTAAAAAATCCCCTGGCATAAAACATCCAGTAAATCTGGTAAACTATGAATAGATTAAGAATAACAGGAATGGAGGAAGGAGAAGAAACCTGAGTTAAAGGCACAGAAAATATTTTCAACAAAATCACAGAAGAAAATTTCCCTAACTCAAAAAAAGAGATACCTATCAAGGTGTGAGAAGCACGCAGAACACTAAATAAGCTGGGCCAGAAAAGAAAGCCCCCTTGGCACATAGGAATCAAAACACTACAGGTACAGAACAAAGAAAGATTATTTAAAACTGCAAAAAAAAAAGACCAAGTAACATATAAAGGCAGACCTATTTAATAACACATAACTTCTCAATGGATATTCTAAATGCCAGAAGTCCGCAAATTCTAGGAGACCACAGATGCCTACACAGACTACTATACCCAGCAAAACTTTTGATCATGCTAGATGGGGAAAGACATTCCAAGACAAAACCTACCTACAAATCCAGCCCTACAGAAGGTGCTAGAAAAAAAAAACCCTTTCAACTCAAAGAGGTTAACCACAACCAAGAAAACACAAGGAATAAATCATCTCAGACTAGCAAATCAAAAGTTAGAGGAGGGGAGGACAAGAACAAAAAAACAGGAATCAACAAACGCTGCCCAATGATCTCGCTCAACGTCGATGCTCTCAGTTCCCCAGTAAAAAGACATAGACTTATGAACACATGTGAAAACAGGATCCTTCCATCTGTTGTATCCAATAAACACAGGGACACAGGGTAATAGAACAGAGAAAGATATTCCAAGCAAATGGACTTAAAAATCAAGCTGGTGTAGCCATTTTTAACAGAAATTAGATTTCAACCCAAAAATAATCAACAGAGATGGGGGAGGACACTACATACTCATCAAAGGAAAAACTCTACCAAGAGGACGTTACAATATTTAACATCTACACACCAAACACAAGGGCACCCAAGTTCAAAAAATGAAACACTCCTATAGCTTAACTCACATATTGGCCTTCACACACTAATAGTGGGGGACTTAAATACCCCACTCTCACCAATGGCCAAGTCACCCAAACTGTTGCAAGGTCTATAGATTACTCTTCACAAATGGACAATCATGTCTTTTTGCTAAAAATAACAGCTACACAACCCACCGAACACGGACAAGTCAACTGGGTGCCTACCTAGAGCCTTCAATCCTATTGGTCAGTGTTCTTGATACAGAAAGGTACTCTATGTTCTATCAAAGGAGAAATGAACTCATCAGCCCAACTACAAACTTTTCAATGTGCAGTGGTGTCATGCCTGCAAAATACAATAGTACAACTGTGGCACAAAAACGTGTGGGAGTAGCTAACCAATATCTGATTAGATGGAAGGCCCGCTCCGTGAGATGTGACCCATATCTGACACTGCTTGGGTCACCAAGAACTTGAGACTGACCTAGGCAAAAATCAAATACTCCTGTTAGATACAATAGGAACATAGCAATAAAATGACAGCGAATGATATTTTGCTACTGTCTTAGATCAGTCCCTCGCTCAGCCAGCATCAGAGAACCTTCCTACTACAGCAGACTCATGATGATGTATAGAGAGTGAAAGCCCTTGGAATATTCAGTACATATTGGGTAATCTCTACCACATCCCTCCCTTTGTAGTTCATGGAATCCTCTAGAAGAGGAGGCAGAAACAGTGTAAGAGCGAGAGGGAATTGAGAGCATCCAGGAAACAAGGCCTTCTCAACCTAGCAGGACAAAGTCACAGAGATTGCGGCAGCAGGAACAGGGTCTGCACCAGATGGACTCCTACAGCTGAAAAGGGAAGTAGACATGAGACATGAGTCCCCATCCTAAACCCAGAAGCCATCTCCAAATGATAACAACTTGCAAATGAAAAGGTTCTGCTTTTGTAGCTTGCTAAAGCAGGAAAACACTATGATATATATATATATATATATATATATATATATATATATGAGAGAGAGAGAGAGAGAGAGAGAGAGAATAGGCAGAGTTAGAGAGATGCCATGTAACTGCCAAAGGAAACAGATGCTGAATCCTGACCAGTAAGCTACAGTCTTGTGCCGGTACATAGATTAATACAAATGGGTTAATTCTAGATGTAAGAGCTAGCTAGAAATATGCCTGAGTCATTGGCTGAACAATGTTGCAATTAATACAGTTTCTGTGTGATTTTTTGGGTCTGGGTAACCGGGAAACGAACAAGCAGTCTCTGTTTACATGTACCCTAAAGGACACATGATGCAGAGAGTAGGATGCCTTATGAACGCTGGGGTGCCCTGTGTTTGACTGGTTCTGGCTTTCCTGCCAAAGGATGCTGGCCTCATTCTAGATATCCTTCCAGCCGGATGTTCCACAAGCTCTGTAATTAGCACATCCATTCCTAACTTTCTCACCAGGTCAAGTCCTTCTGCCGACCTCCTAACTCCCATGGGACCTCCCTGTTTGCCTGTCTGACACAGGTCTCCCCAGCATTTACCTCTAGAATATTTCTGCTTTGAGCCTGTTTGAATAGAAGACACTATTGAAAAGCACGGGCGATCTGTGTATTTAACCAACATTGGACTCCTTTTTACCGTTAAAGGACCCCCTGAATGTGACAACTGCATTTTGCTAGTGACTACATTCACTTTCCTAAGGGATCTCTGCTCCTAAAATAATGGCACAGAGGGGTCACATTGTGGACTTTGCTTCCAGTGGTTAACATCTGGGCAGCACAAATGGATTTTTTTTTCCCCACTACAGTCTCTTCAGTTATTGATAACTTTTTTCCTGCCAATCATTGGGAATCAGTTTGGTTTTGATCTTATAGAATTGGAGTAAAAACAAGTTTAAAATCATCCACAAAAATGACTTCACTGAACAGTTGGAGGGGATATTCCTGGAGAAAACTCAGCTCATGGGATTCCGTTCCAATTGCTCTTTGGAACAAGTTGTGTCTGAAGCAAGAAGGTGATGGGAAGTGACACCAACAGGGGCTTGAAACTGACTTCTCTAGCTCTCCTCTCCTTCATCCAGCCTTTGATCCTCCCATTTTCAAACACTAGAATCAAGAATCTCCCAGGGTAAGAGAGAGAGAAACTGCATCGCATGGCGTCTCAGGAGACAATGTCAGCTACGTCCCCACAAGCCGACACACCCCAATAAAACTAACAATTTCCTGTGGAGGGTAAAACTCAAACGAACTCTTGGGATTAATGAAACATTAAATTAATTCTTTGGTGTTGCTCTGGCTTTTGTCTGGGTGAAAATGACCAGGAGAACACACACACACATGGATTTACTGTTAGTAAATTCAACCCAGCATTTATGCCCTAGGAAATAAGAGTGGATATCTGAGATAAACTCCCCCAGGAAGCTGGAGAGAAGGGAAGTTCAGTGGACCAGATCCTGGGAAAGGAGGCTCTCTGGGATGGATGTGACTGGGGCTTTCTGCTATGGTGGCTTAGAACTCCTTGGACAGCAGAATTGGGGTGACACAGGGAGCAAAGGTAGAGAACTCTAGCTCCATGTAGACTGTGGCTGATCCCACCCTCACCATGAGCTTGAGAGCTTCCTGTGTTTCCCGGAGGTTCCTGCAAAGACAATGGTGAAGGGGGGGCTCTCACTCTGCTTCTGTTTGATTAGCTCCATGGGCTCTCCCTAAAGAATGGGTCTGTGCTCTGGGGATGCATGGAGCTGTTGTCAGCATCGGGATCTGGCACTGCGGTTGGATAGCACACAGGTCCTTCTCATACCTGCCCTTCAGATGTCAGCCCCAGGCGGGACCCTTTCTGACAGCTGTGTTCTTGCCAATGGAGCCACCTGTAAGCATCACTTACACCTGTTGTGGCTTCTTGCTCAGTAACAGCTTCTACAATGTCCCTTTTATGGCTCCTTCCTCATATAGGAAATGCAACAATTCTCTAACATTGGTCTTTAGAGATGGGTGATGTGCAAACTCCATCTATTGTTTTATCAGTCAATCACAGGGGCTGTTTGAAGGTCTGTAATGTGTGATACTGGACGCAACCAAATCAGTTCTCCTTACAAGGATAAATTTGCTCTCCGACTTTCTGGAAAGCCTTTGGGGAAAAGTTCAAACTTTGGAATTGTGGTTCCTTCAGCCAAGCAAAGATGCTGCATGCTCACAGGTTCTGTTCTTAGGTTTACATCATCCTGAGGAGCTTTTCCTGCCCCTCACGTGTCCTTTCCCTGTGCAGCCAGTATCTCTACTCCTTTAACTTTTTCCATTGCAAATATGCCCTGAATTTCCTGGCTTCCAAGAATTCTTTCCAGAATGCTCTTGTCTAAATCTCCCCGAGCAGAGACAACATGGCTCAGTGGGTAAACGGACTTACGTCTAAACCGAATGATTTGAGTTTGGTTCTCAGAAGCATGTGGTGGAAAGAGAGAACCTGTTGTTCTCTGCCTTCCCCACTCTGTGTCTGTCTGTTAACACACGAAATTCATGAAAAAATTATCTAAGTCTCTTTGCGTTCAGGTGGCTGAGTCTGATCTTACTTGAAACCATGTCAAAACAACTGATAAATGTGATTTGATTTTTATTTGCACATTGCTGTGCCTTGGGTTTAATTTGTGCTTTCTGCCTGTTCCAGGTCCACAGAGAGGGTAGGGAAGTTTTTAGATGTCCCCACGAAGTTGAGAAGCATAAGTTCTGCACATAATGGATGATAGTAACAGAATCTGATGGGTTAGCTGGGGGGTCGGACTTAAGCTGGCAGAGAGGAAATGAGATGTGACTGCTGCCTGAGGAAAGAAAGGGTACAGGGCTACTTTTCCTAGTTATATTCCATCCAAAGTGCCATTCAAATACCTTGGTGGCTCCAAGTCTTGGTAATATCATCTGACAGATAGTTGACCATTTCCTGTTTTGGGTTCTGAGTCGAGGCCACTTCCTTAAGGACATATGTCGTGCAGCCCTCAAGATACACTTAAAGAGGAATTTCATCTCTAAACAAAGTCTCCAAGAAGAAAACAAAGTTAAATCGTGTACTGACGGCAGAAAAGCCACTCTCTTGATGCTTGGCTGAAGCAATTTCCACAGCACAGGGAACATGTTGTTCAAGTCTTTGATTGAAGAGAGACTGGAGGAATGAGACCCAGTCGGGTTTGGGAACTTAATTACAGCATCATTTTGTCAAATTCTATAACACTTTGCATGGAGCAATTACATAGACCTCACCTGGGACCTGAGAACTGGAAGGCATTGGGAGAGAGGCAAACACTCAATCAGTCTTCATGGACAAAGGGGAACCTTGTGTTGCGAGCGTTCAGGGTTACGGCGGGGAAGGCATTTTCTGCATTCCCGTGCACTCGGAGGCATAATCTGACCCAGGTATAACCCAGCCGTGAATAAAGAGGTGCTTTATAACGGGGTTTAATAGTACTCATCTGGAATTTTGTCCTTCCTTGCAGTTGTGGGATTTAATTAATCTTCACCCGGAGGCCAGTCTCTTCAAGGCGAATGCCATAGAAGGGCAAAATATCACCTCAGTGTGGGTTAGATTCTGCCAGCTTCTGTTTTATTACTATTCTCTATTGTTTAGAGAACTTTACTGGATGCTTAGATTGTATTTGTGCCTTGGGGCATCTGAGAGCAATTGGAAAATACATTATAGAAGTAGACCACAAGATTATTAAAATGACTTCCAACAGTAGGAATCTAATTTTCAAAGGAGCTTGGAATGCCCGTATTTACACACATTTCATCCCTTCATTATTCAAGTTCCATATTTCGAGACTAAAACGTATAAGGATGTTGTGCTCACCTAATTATCTTCCCCCTACTCCTCTTAAGCTCCTCTTCCTTTCTCATCTGTGAAGCAACTCTGTGCTCTGAAAAGAGTTTCTGGGGTACTGCAGACCTGTAGACTGATCTAAATGACAGCACCAGCACCAATATTCCTTTCTCATGTATTTGCCCCCAACACATACCCAATTTTCCACCCCTAAAATGAATGCTCTCTTAACCAAGTAGAGTATGTCTAACCTCACTACAGTAGGGAAAGACTTAACAAAAGGATTCTTTCAACTGTGTTTTTTTTTAAAAAAAAAAAAAAAAACTTGGTTCTTACCAATCTACCCCCTTCTTCTCTGAGGTGTTGGGCATCAGACTGTGTTATAGTTCGATTCTAAAAAGGTTTCTGTGTGAAAGGCTTAATTGCCTGCTGTTGGGCCTCGGAGAGGTGACTGGATCATAGGGGAATGGGCTAGTCAGGAAGTGGGTCCTGGTAGGATCTTGTCTCCCAACACTTCCTAGGACCCACATCTTACTCTCTCTGCTTGCTGGCTGCCTTGGGACAAGATTTCTCTACCATGGTTTTCTCTTACCACTTTTACTTCAACATAAGCAAACAATGACAGAGCCAACCTACCTCTGAAATTCCTAATCTCAAGAAATACTTCCTGCCTTAGCTGACTTTTTTTTGTCACAAAAGTAAGTATAACGGTTGTGACAATGAAATTGCCACTGAGCAAGGCTGGTAAGGAAGCCTAGGTGATGTCCTAGTTCGGTTTACGTTGCTGTGACAAACACCATGCCTTAAAGTAACTCAGAGAGGAAGTGGTTTATTTGGCTTCTAGGTTAGATACAATCCATCAAGTTAAGGGAAGTCGGGACACGAAGTAAAGGAGAGACCATGCAGGAATGCTGCTTCTGATTGGTCCCAGACTCACATTCAACTCTCTTCCTTCCACCGCTCAGGCCTACCTGCCCAGGTATGACAATACAGACATACACTAATGCCCTCCGGCTTTAATTAGTAATCAGTAAAAATACCCCACAGACTTGCCCCAGGGCCATCTGATGGCTGCAAGTCCCCAACTGGGATCCCCTTTTCCCATGTTTCTCAGGTTGAAAACCAAGACTTACCATCACAGGTGAGCAACAGCTCTCCCGGACACTTGCTTGTTTCTCTCACCTGCCACAAGAGGTGGAAACAGGGGAGCCCACTTGAAGGGATTTGTCTAAAAAGTTGCCTGTAAACCCGCACAATGGTGCATATTTGCCAGCAGAGTCTGAGGGAAGTGGAGGTAATACAGTAAGAACCTAAGGGTCACTCTTGCCTACACAGTAAGTTTGAGACCAGACTAGGATGTATGAAACTGTCTCAGAAGGAAGAAGGGAAAGAGGGAGGGAGGGAGGGAGGGAGGGAAGGAGGGAGAGAAAGAAAGGAAAATTTTCTGACAACTTTTTTGGACAAAACACACTCAAATAGTAAGTATCTATTAAGAACTTGGAAGGAAAGGAAGTTAAGCAATAAAGCCTACATTTTAATCATATCCATATATTTTCTTCTCCTTTTTCTAATTAATCTGGTTTCTTCCATTCCCATGTCTTCCATCTCTTTTTATAATCTGTCATGGGTATATTTTAGTCAATGTATTTATCAAAGTTTTTTTGTTTATAGCTAGGTAAACATTGGCTATAGAGATTTTGTCAGGAAAACACAAATGAGCTTGCCTAGGTGAGGCACTCGACCACAATGATCTGGGTGCTCAAACTGCCAGGTTCAGGTTCGAGCCTAGTCATGAACTACAAGCCTTACCCTCACAGTACCTCAGCTTCTTCAGTAAAAAAAAAAAAAAAGAAAGAAATAACAGCACTTGAAATCTTTTTGTTTCTTACAGACCTGGTATTTGAAGTGAGATGAACTTAAAATCTGGAAAACTTAAAATGAAAAATACATACCATGGGACAGTGGAGCCTGAGAGGTGGAAGAGAAGTGCTAGCCTTGACAGTGATGTTTTGCTTCTCCCAGAAATTATTCCCTGCAAATAACAGCAGCTAAGACTTGGGTCTCAAGCCCTGGGGCAAGTGACTTACATTAGTTATGTATTTATACAATTAGCGGATACTAACTCTATATTATTTTCCTGTTGTATCTAATTTCTTCTTCTCTATACGAGGAAAGAAAGACATTAAGATATAGCATAATGGCCCAAGGTCTTATAACTGGTAATGGCACCCACAGTGGATTGAATTCTGTCCTATCTGAAAAGGAAATAGCCAAGTCTCACTCCTGGTTTTGGGGCTGTGACCTTCTTTAGGAAAAGGCCTTTCTGTATCAAGTTGAGGACCTGGAGTTGATGACATTATACTCATGGGAGAAATGGCATACAGGGCGAACAGAGTCTCATGGAGATAACGTAATACCTCCCAAAATTCCAACTTCTCTCGCATGTCCTAATGATTATTTTATTTATATTTCTACGTTACATAACATTTTATTAGTGCTAATTTACAAACAGACTTTAAAAGGGCTAATTCTCTGGTGTGTAAAGAAAGCCGTAAGTGCAGGCTGCCTTGTTCCTGACTCCTTTACTCTGCTGAGTGCAGCTCAGTTCCATGGTCCGGTGCCACGCTGGGCTTTGTAGCTCTCTCACCAGGGGACAAGAGCAATCAAAACACCAGTGAAGAACAACAGGAGAGCATTCAGCTCCCAGTCCAAGCACTGAGTTGTCTCTTCGTGGCAGAGGGAACCTAAAGCTGCCCAGTTCTTCATAACATCTTGGACTTCCCTTCGAAGCTCCGCCCTCCAAGTCCCAATGGACTTTGGAAACCAAATCTCCTTTGTTTCCTCCTTGCTCACCAAATTCTAATGCCTTTGTTGAATTCTTTATTTCCTCCTTACCGACCTGAGCCTTCCCCGTCCCCAGAATGAAGACTCACACAGCTTTGCCACCATCTTCAATACTTCCTGTCTCCCAGTAAGCCACTGTCAGTTACGCCCCATAATTCATGTCACAGCCTTACCACCCCACCCATCTGTGCTAGCATTTCCTACACTGGACTCAGTGTCCCCTACCCAGACTATGGAAGCCATTATCTAATGGTCGCCAGGGCTGGACTCCTTCCCACATCCACTGTGACGGGATAGACATCGCCATATTTTATTTGTTAAATATTTTCAATGTTCCTCTGGCCTGATTCATTCAAATCAAGTGAAGTTTTGGACTGGCAACGGCGGTGAGAAGGCAGGGAGAACCCCATTTGATCAGGCCCTCCCCACCTCTTCTCGCATTGATTTCTGCTCTCTCAGGATGACCGCGGAAAATCTGAACCACTGTGCCTCTGTTTGAAACCACCGCTCAGCCCGAATTAGGCCATCTTCCTGTTGGTTAGGTTTTTTTCCTACCTCCCTTATTTTCGTGCTCTCCCGTGATTTTGCTCCAGGCATCAAATCCTTTGATGTGTGGCAAAGGTGGTGATGTAATTGTGCCCCGCAGTTTCAGTCCATGACTCTTTGTTTTGAATTGGGCAAGAGGGCACTCGCTCACCTGCAGATGCCCGGCTTTTTCCTGTAAGAGGACTCTTCTCTGATGATATGTCTTGCTCTAATGGCTCCATTCTTCCCCAGCCTACTCTCTGCCAGGCCTGGCCTCATGATCTTCCAATAAATCCAGAGGCCCTGCTGGATTCATTAAGAGAAGCAGTATTTTGTTAAGACAGTCTTTCCACTGTCCGGTGAGATTTTACCAGTGAGTTCAAACAGCCTTGAGAGAACAAAGCAGAGAACAGGGTCCCCTTGTCACAGGCCTTTGCAACCTACACTATCAGGCATTGGCAGTACCGAAAACTCAGATAGGTTCGTTCTCAGAAAGGCTAACTATGAACCGATTCTCTCACATTGCCAGCACCACTGGCCTTACAGGTTCCTCACAGAGAACTCATCTGTATAGCTCTAAAAGCCCACGTTAGATGCCCACTGGTTAGGCTGGGGTGTGATCAGTTTGTTCCCATGCCTTCCTTTCGGGTGCAGTTTCTGTGTCGCCGGCGGTGGCTTAGATTGCCTGGGCATATTTCTTCACTGCTTAATGCTCTCAGGGTTGGGGAGACCGGATGTGTCTCCATGGTCCTTGAGCTGACTCCGTATCATAGTAATTAGATGCTTTGTGTGTGGTTTTCTACTGCCTTGTCCCCCTTTCCTGCCCCTCTTTGGAGGGGAGAGGCAATGCGGGCACCGCCACCCTCTATCCTGTGCCCACTGTTCTAGTTCTTATAGCCTTTCTGCTAATCACAGACAAAACAGCCAGCCCACCAGAACTCGAGAGGCAATGGATATAAGGGTGCACGGGTGTGACAGACCGCCAGCCCGCACATCTAGCAGCCTTGAGACTTGAGCCCCCATACTGTCTCCGTCTTGCTGAGACAGTGTTACCACAGCAACCTCCAGCAGGTCCTTGGAATTCCGTTGGCAGAGGGGAGGCGGAGGAAGAATGGAGCTACTGGAGCAGACAGGTCATCCGAGGAGTCTTCCTTCTGGAAGAAAGAGGCTTCTCTGGGTGAGCACCCTCTCGCCCAATTCAAAACCGAGTCATGGGCTGAGTCTGCGGGACACAGTTACGTCACCACCTGCGCTAACAGCACACTGAAGAAAGGAGAGCCTGGGACAAAGTCTCAGAACCCTGCTCTGTTGCTTCCTGGACTTGACGCCTGAGCTCCCAGCTATGGCATTTTGCAGTTAGGCTTTTGTGAGCTTTATGTTACCTCTGAGCAGACTGGCTCTCGGTGACTCGGTGACTTCTTTGCCACTGTCACCTCGTATATTGCATCTTGGTAGGTAGTATTCCAAGTCGTCTGCCCCAAAACTAAAACCGCAGAATGATCAAGAAGGATTCCTCCTTTGTTTCCCCAGGCCAGGCTTAAAGATTTTGTTTTTAAGATGACTCTGGTGAGGTCCACTTTTTGTGTCCATTCATGATATCCTCGTCCATTTCCTTTTCCCTCAGGACAGGTAGAATTGCCTCCTGATTATATTCTTGTGCCCAGCCTCTGGGGCTCCCTCCATTCCCTTCTCCTCAGGCTCCTACTGTGCTTATCCATCCGCTCTCAGCTTCAGTTTTCCCCGTCTTCTCTGGCCTTGAAAGAAATCCCCAACTGGAAATTCCTGCCTCAAACTGACCTCAAATCTTCCTTGGAAAGTGATAAAAATAAAAGGCAAAAAATTAAAATAAACCACCCAAGTGTTCCAATAATTGGGTTCACACGAAATATCCACTAACTGTGTTCAAACACTTCATTTCCAGAACACTGGTCCTCAGGCGGCAGGGCAATGGTTAGCTCCCGTTACCCTGCAGCCTTACATTAAACATGGGCTGCTTCTCATGTAGACTGAAGCCGCTGTCGTGGGAGGACAGGGATCATGCCCTCTTCATCCTCGGTCCCCCATCTCCACAGTCTGTGTGTGTAGAGGCCTTGCTGTGGACAGGACAGTGTCCACTAGACTAGTCTCCCAGTGCCACCCTCCCGGGCTTGCCCTGATGGCACTGCATCCAAGGTGCCTCGGATCCTTCAGTCTGTGACTTGCTCTGAGCCATGAACTTGGGGTTGCCACCTTCTGTCTTTACTGGAAGTTTCCTTTGCTCTGGCCACTGTGCTAATATTTTCTCCAGAATCTGGATTGTATATGAACATAGACGTTGTCCTGTTTGGAATAGTGATTGATATTTTCAAATCACTATTTGGGCTGTGCCTTTTGCCAAAAGATTAAGATTAATACCTATTAAAGATAAACGTGGATATACATGTCCCTATTCACAGCTGGGAAGAGAAAAATAACCCTTTCCTTACCAGAAATGTGGGGAGGGAGTTAGCCTTTTTTTGTCCATCACCTATAGCCCTCCCTCCCAATCCCAATAGCCATGTTCAAGCATGAACTTAGCCATCCAGGAGTCATATTGATTTACATAGAACAGAGGACTTACTTAACAAGTCTATCCAAATAGGTAGGTTTTAGTTTTGTCCTATGTGGTCACCATCAGGAGGTGATGGAGCCTAGACCCTAAGCCCTTAGGAAGAACTACAGCTGGGCAGAAGTGCAGTTGAAAAAGCATAACAGCACGTTGCTATGGTAGCTGCTGACATCACCAGTGCTGGCCTACCAGGCCCGACATGGACCATGGACGCCTCATGTGGTTAGACTTAGCTTGCTGATGCTCAGCTAAGAGATGGAGTTTTGTCAACTAGATCACAAGAGTCATTCAAAGTAGATTCCCAGACCCTTCTTAGGGATTTCGACTCACTGGGACTGTGGGTCTGAATATAAATTTTAATGACCTACATATTCAATTTATTCCTCAGGTGAACATTGTGATTAGGAAGGCCTGGGGAACAAAGGCCTAAAGAAAAATACCAAATCACTCTCTGATAGGAAGAAGTAGGCAAACACCAGAAGCCAGGTAGGGATTTAGTACAGAAACTGTGTGAGGGGGTATAAATCCCTTAGGCAGTCTCAGTTAGCGGGTGAGAGCTCCCCAAAGACTATTTTAAGATACTTAGTTTTGTTTAAGTTAAATCACTGCTTTGGGATACCTGCTTGGGATTTTAAATTGCTCCTTCTTGAAATTTTTACAGGTGGCATGTGGGTAATGGAAGAAAGGCTCTTGATCTCAGGACCTGAGGAGATGAGACCCTTAGCTTGGGTCTGGGCCTTCTGTGAGGCCAAGCTGTTGTCTACTGGAGGTAGCTGAGCTTGCTCTCTGTGGGTTCCAGTAGCTGATGACCTCATTATTATTATTATTATTGTTGTTGTTGTTATTGTTATTATTATCATTAGCATTATGATTATTATTATTTTGCCTTCATTTGTTCTGATCTAGCACCTCTCTATTCCAGCTCCCCCACTCTTGGGTTTCCCTGACACTTAAATTCCCTGGATCTTTTCACATCTACAACACGTTCCCGGCCCAGTCATTCCTTCTGGATTATTTGTGCTGTCCTTGCTCTGTCTCCATCTTCTCAGGACCTATACTCATCAACCAACTGACTCACAGAAATGACAAGGGCATCCTTTTCCTTCTTAGCCCTACTCTCCACTCCCCTAACTGTGCTGGGCTTCAGCTGTCAAGAATCGACAGGCAGGGGCCCTGTGCCTAAAACAACACTCTCCCTCTGTCCCGGGAGCCACCGAGCTCCTCTTGAATTTAAGGGATCTCAGGTTCTGACTTTCCACTATCTTCCTCCCACCGCCACCAGGAGGTCACATTCTGCCTTTGACTCCTACCCCTGTTCCCAACATTTTATATATAAACCATGATTCCATCATCCTGGACAGCTTCTTGGTTTAATGGGGCAGAAATGACGGAGCATAACACATCCTTTCTTTTGACAACCACAGCCTCTCGAATTTGCTGTCCTGCACAAATTCCCAACTAGACTGTAAGAGGGGACTCGTGAGCTTTTCAAAACTCCTCTGACAGTCCTTGTCTCCTTCCCAGAACTGCAGAAGAGCTGGCTAGCCCATTCTTTGCTATTGTCTATTTTATCCCTCCTGCTTTGAGACAGGGTCTCACTGTGTCACTCTGGCTACCTGGAACTCACTCTGTAGACCAGGCTGGCCTCGAACTCACAGAGACCCGCCTGCCTCTGCCTTCTGAGTGCTGGGATTACAGGCATGCACCACAATATTCAGAATTTCTTTTTAAAAAAATCTTTGTACATGAGGTATGAAAACAGTGCCCACCTTTTCTCCCATTCAGGTGGGTAGTAGAGGGAATTCTACCCCAGAGTCTGGTAAATGGGTCCGAATCCTGTCCCTTCGCACTTCAGGCTTCAGTCCTGCTACCTCTCCCGGGAGGTAACGGTGAGGTCCGTGGGTGGTAGCAAAGACTGACTGCAATAGTGGCTAGGTGTCATAAGAACCTTAAGTTGATTTAGATTTTATTAGGTGATGCTTCTAGCCTACGCACAGTTGTAAAGATACCCCGGGCACAGAGGAAGAGCATTTCTGGCTAAATGATGTATCTGTCTCCACAAGTGTGAGGGCATTTGTAGGCAGCTTCTGCCCAGAGGAGATGGACAGTGGGAAAGGCTTATGGTCCAGGAACCTAGCTTTCCCGAGTAGACAAACAGAAATGCTTTGTGGATAAAAATAGAAGGTATTTGAGCCCAGTTGAGATGAAAACGGGAAAGGTCTTACTTCAGAAGTAGCTAGCATCTGAATGTGTTTCCTCCAACTTCCAGAGGTCACCAAAGATGACAATAGCCAGGGATGTGACTTCAAGAGAGGAAGCTGTGCCATGAGGGCTCCTTCCATGTTAAAAGTCTCTTTATTAGAGCCATTTCATGTTGCCCTCGAGTGTCCTGCTCTAGTGCGGTGAAGAACAGTGGTCCCCTTTTGTGAAGACTGCAGCTCTCATCAGTTCAACTTGCTGGTGCCCCAATTTCCAGGGTGCCACAGCCTGTAAGTACTGGTAAAAATAAAGTTCACTTCTCCATAAATCCCTAAACCACCCAGCCACAGCGACCCTGTCACGGCTCCACAGAACGCACCAAGGTGCTCAGTTTGGCCACAATCCACTGTTTTTCTTGTTTTATGTTTCTTTAGCCACTCGCAGATGCGTGGTGTGTCCAAGCTCATTACTTGTTTGCTGAACAGGCAAATCTGTGGCTCTGTCTTTGTCACGAAGACTTGAGAAGTGTTGCAGTAAGTTTGTCGAGTCTTCTAACACTTTATTGACTAGGGCAGCTTTGTGTTGATGCACCCCATCCCAGGCTGGACACATTTATGAGTGCATTGTCAGAATTCCCTCATGTTACCTAATGTTCTAATGACAGTAAGCCATAAAACAAGCCCACAGTGAGAGAAATGCAGCTGTCAAAGGTGACATTGACACAAGTCACTGTGAGTGAGGACATTACCATTTAAATTGGCCACCAGTGTTCAGTTTTTATTAATGATCATATTGAATTTTAAGTCTGTCAGGATATTGACTTCATTCTGCTAAAAAAAAAAATATCAAACTCTATGTATGGTTGCTGCCTCTCTGAAACTCAAATCTGATCCCTTGGATTCTAAAGCTGGTACTGGATTAAAGAGTAGTCATGTTTAATCGTTAGGTGGCCTGAAGAAGTCTTGTGGCAAATTGTGCTGGTTATATAATGTATGATAACTACCCTACAATTAAACACTTAAAACTTAAAATAACAGATCATTTTTCTTATTAATCTGTGATCTTGTCAGGTTCCCCTACATCAGCTCATCTCCTCAGGGGCTTGTGGATTCACTTTTATGATGGCAATATTTACATGCCTTGAAATAGGCCATTCACTGGGGCATCAGACTGTGATCTCAGGGTTTGGTTTCCTTTCCATGTGCTTTCCTTATAGCTGGGCCTCGCATCCCAACAGAGGAAGCCAATGTTTCCTGCTTTAAAGATGGTTAGCATGGTGTCTCTCTGATCTGATTAGTCAAGGAGTCATAAAGTCTAGACTTAGAAGAAAGCACCAACCTGCTTCTCCTTAAGAGTCCCAAAGAACTCTGGGGCCATGCTTTTAAAATGCTAGGAATTTCTCTTGTTAAGCAAATAAAACCAGACTCAAAGACACATAACATGTTTGCTTTCATAAGTGGAATCCAGATTTAAATCTCTCTCTCTCTCTCTCTCTCTCTCTCTCTCTCTCTCTCTCTCTCTGTGTGTGTGTGTGTGTGTGTGTGTGTGTGTGTGTGTGTGTGTGAACACACCATAGAACTTAGAAAGGGGATCATGAGTGCAGAGCTTAAAGGGGTCTGGGGTGAAGTGGGGAAAGTAATGAGTACTTGTGACTTGAAAGCAGAGGGAGATTTGTCGTAGGAGGCTGCTGGTTTGTTCCCGGCTGCTCAGACCAGAAATAACCACTCAGAGACCGTACTAATTAAATCACTGCTTGGCCTATTAGCTCTAGCTTCTTATTGGCTAGCTGTTACATCTAGAATTTCCATTATTTTATATTTTACCATGAGGCTTGTGGCCTACCGACCGATGGCTCCATGGCATCTCTTGACTCCGTCTTCTTTCTCCCAGCATTCAGTTTAGTTTTTCCCACCTAGCTCTGTTCTGCCCTATCACAGGCCCAAAACAGCTTCTTTATTAACCAATGATATTCACAACATACAGAGGGGAATCCCACAAATTAATGGGTGGTAAGGAAGGCAACTAGTAAGGGGGCACAGGAGGATGGGGGCAGGCAGGGAGGAGGGAGAGAATAATAAAATATGCATGGAAACTCCACAAAACCCATTACTTTGTATGTTAACTTAAACTTACTTTTAAAATTCCAGTGATTCAGTCTTAAGTCCTGATTTTATAAATGGAATTTTATTGGGACATTGAATTAAAATATCAATATTGTGAGACCACAAAAGTAGCTATTATTATCATTATCATTATCATTATCATTATCATTATCATTATATTGTTATTATTATACATCTCCTTCAGATTCAAGTACTCTGGCTGAAATTATTCAATGAAACTATTCTTAAGATATGTAAATTCTTGCGGGGACTACATCAACGTACCTTCATAGAACCTGACCGCTCGGACCAGAGCACTTGGCTAGACTCTGGGTCATGGTCTCAGTGCCCAACACCACAGCTAAAGAAGGATGGGCTGAGTTTGTTAATGACTCCTCAGCCAAAGGCTGCCAACTCCACCAGTGTGAGAATTGTCCCCAACTGGAAATACTTCAATCCTTGCCAAACAATTTCTTCAAAGTAATTCTGATGCGAAGCCTTTATGGTGTGCCTCTTTGCTTGCATTATTTGGGGGTATGGCTGGCTAAGCACAATGGGAATACCTAAGTGTCTTCCTGTGACTACAGTGAGGCTATTCATTCCTTCCCAGGAGACATCACCCTTTATATAAGCTTGGATCCCATTCCAAGGCAAGACTTCAGAAACCATGTAATTTGTGTCCCCTCTGCTAGGGAACTATGCCAACGTTGGGAGTCCTACACGGATCTGAGAACAAAGGCTGGGGTCAGAGAGAACAGAGCTGTATTTTTTTGGTAACAGCCAGAAAAGTTTAGCTTCCTGGTAGAGCCTAGATGTTTCTGCCATGTGATGCTGTACAGCGGAACAGCGAAAGCCTTTCTGGTGCCTAGATGGTCTAGATAGAAGAGAAAGCACCATTTTCTTTTAATCCTCTCCCTGTTCCTCTACTGCTTAGAATCAAATCTGTGGGAGCCTTTGTTGAGTCAACAGGAAGAAGTGGCACTCAGCATGCTGGATTAACACCTGACATTGAGTCCCCATCATTCTCCAATCTCAGTTGGAGATGGGAAGGGGATATCATCACTGGTCTTTGAGGATTCCCAAGATATCAAGATGTAAATGACCCAGGAGGGGCAAAATCCTGTTGCTTATATTTCCCCAAGCAGTTCATTGGTCAAACATGTGCACTGAGTCTAGGCTTTGAATAAAAAAAAAAAAAAAAAAAAAAAAAAAAAACATTCCAATCACAGGAAGGCACATTGAGGAGGTGCAGGATGCCATCCCCAAGTTTTGATTTTTTTTTAAGTTTTCTCTTTTCTTGGGCTACTGTGCCCCTGGAACATTCTATTCTTTGAGCATAAATTGTGCCAACGTTAGTAGAGGAACTTTTTTGCTTCCTTGAACAATGGAGGCAGAATATCAGCCCTGGGACAAGGTAGAACACAGCCAACTCAGCTACAGTTCTCTCTTGGGAAACACCCACAAGTAGCTTTTCAGGGAGGCTGGAAAGAAATCATAGTTGAAGTTGTTATTAATCAGTGTGAATTAATGAGTTTGGAAGATTCATAATTATGAGTTACTAGCCCTGGAGTCATATAAAATTTATTAACAAAAAGAACAAAATATTCCTGCTTCTGAAATGCAATGTTCTGTGTCTTCACACTTAAATTGCATTGCACCAACCACCAAATAAATCTCACCCAAGTTTAGGCAGTTTTTTTTAAACTGATACAGCTTTGTCCTGACGCATTTCTACTTTAATTGAATGATTCTATTAAATATCAGATCTCGAAAATATACTGCATAAAAAAGAGCTGGCAGTTCACGCTTTTTTTTTTTCTGTAAGAAACTCTAACAGGAACTTGCCTACCACACCCACTGTTTTGATGAGTGAGTTTTCTTCCTCAATGGGTCTCAGGGTTGACCTCTAAGGTTCAGAAGGGCCAGCCCCAGTTCAGTGGCCCTTTCTTCCCAAACAGGATCCATTAACTACTGCTGCATATTATGGCAGACACAGCAGATGAAAGCACGAAAGAATCTACTGGATCTGGCATTTAAGAAGCCATGTGGTGACTTTGACCCATGAGTCTCAACAATGCCGTGCCGTGTCCACAGCTGGTCTCCATGGACCGGAAGTGAACCGACTAGAGGAACATTGACTGGGAGTCTATTCCTTTTGGAAGTACATCTGAGGAGGGAAGAAGAGAGCGCTGCTGAGGCTAAAGGAAAGCTTAAAGACTGGGGAATTCAAATTAAGCAAAAGTGTAGCCAAGAACGTTAATTAAGAATATCTATAAAGAAGTGGTTAAGTGGTAAGCCATTTATTTCCTGGTCTGAGCAGCGGGCACGGGTCTCTGTTTTTTCACCTGGCCTCTTATCCTTGCTCCTCGGGATCTTCAAACTCTTTGAGAGCTTACCAGCATCAGCCAAGTGAGCAAGTGAACAGTTTCTCAGGCGACACCTAAGCTCCTCGTCACGCGTAGGGGGCAGCCCAGGCTTGGTCCATGCCCGTGACCCAGAGTCAAAAGTCCTGCTGTTCACATCCTTCCTCTTCCGTTTTTCCAAAGGTGTCCATCCTCCAAACCTCCCATCTTCCTCCTTGCCCTGTCCTTTTCTGTTGTGTGTGATGGAGTAGTGGTTATTCAGTTAACTGAGCTTCAAAGCCACAACTTTAAAAGAACTGTGCAGTTTTCTGTGATGTGGGTTAAACACAACTTACCCTACTGTCTTCATGCTAGAGGAGACTGAGCCAGGCTGTGGTGGCACATGCCTTTACTCCCGGCACTCAGGAGGCAGAGGCAGGTGAATCTTTGTAAGTTCGGAGCCAGCCTGGTCTACAAGAGCTAATTCCAGGACAGGTGCCAAAGCTACAGAGAAACTCGGTCTCGAAAAACAAAAACAAAAAAAAAAAAAAAAAAAAAAAGAGGAGACTATTTAATCACCTAAATATTTGTGTATGGTATTTTTAATATACATTTTGATAATATCAGAAATGGAACTGTGTGCACCAAGATGAGCACATTTGGATGGCCACTGATACCTATCATCACTGTATCCCTGAACTGCACTTATAAAGCTCTGATGCACTGGGAGAACGGAAGCCCCAGCCTTTGGTTGAAATGCAGAAGAATCTGGAAAATCTGAAGCAAACGCCTGATACCTTTAGTGAGAGCCAGATTTGGTTGTTTGGGTCTGCAGTTTGAATTTCCTAAGCAGTGCAGAGCGGGCCTCTATATTTTCACTGACTGTGAAAAGGAACCAAGATAAACTGAATTGCTTTAGACTTAAGGCAGATTCCTCAGACTGCGGTTACAGCGCTGGCTGGCCAGCCGGGGATGAGTAACACTGCCTGGTGGTCAGCAGGCTACTGTCCTGGGGTCTAGAAACACCGAGAGCCAACAAGAGAATGTCTTAATCCGCCAAGTAAAAATAACCTCGGTGGACAAACAAAGGACACATAGCTCCTCATATCCAACAAAGCTCCGGCACAGTGTCTCTCAGAGCTCACATCCCAGGAGGTTTTGAGCCTGGCCCCCTTCCTGGTCACTCCTTGGTCCCCAAGTTCCATTATCTTG